>NC_072795.1:86677500-87370000 GCF_028583425.1 Eublepharis macularius
CTTGCATTTCCTTTCTCCATCCGGTCAAAAAGTTTCCCACTCCCACAGCAAGACTTCTACTCTTCTTTACTGGAGCCTATGGCTGCTTCATGCATGCTTCCTCCTGAGTGACCTCTGAAGGTGGTTCAGTGTTACATCAGAATGTTAGTTCTTCCTTTTCTGTGTGTTACCTTGGCAAAGGGATTGCTGCTTGCAGACTTAAAAAAAAGTTATTGAGGGATTAGACTACAGTCTGTAGGAATCCTGAGAGTGCATCAGTTACTGAGTTGTGCTAGCTGCCCCATAGTCTTTCACACTGTGGAAAGCACTGTCTTTGTGTTTGCAAGTTATGCTTTGTTTGAGTGATGAGGTTGGCAGGCATGTGGAGTTTTTCACTGTGCACTACTTGGTTTCTCCCTGTTGTGACACTATGCTTGGAAGGATTGCCATGTTCATAGGGTAGTGTCTGTTGGTGGTATTATTTTCAACTGCAGATAAAATGACAATTTTTCTTTTTGTGTCTTTGATGAGAGTGTATAGGGATTCTGATTTTGTTCAATTGACTTTATGGCTGTTTTCACACATCTCACCGGCCTCCAGAACATTGCGCAAAACTCCCGGCAGACAGAGTCCTCTTGGCATGATTTTGCGCAAGAAGACGCTGTCTGCCGGGAGTTTTGTGCAACGTTCCGGAGGCCAGTAAGCCATGTGGAAACGGCCTGTGTTAGTGACCATTTTGAACACTGGGAGCACAGGATTGTTCTGCTTATTGGGGGTGGGGGTAGCTATTAATTTCCTGCATTGTGCAGGAGGTTGGACTAGATGACCTTTAGGACTGCTTCCAGCTTTATATTTCTATTTTTCTATCTGAATCACTGTTTCCTGTCTAATATATATTTTTTCTCAATGACAGGTCCTGGATTAACAACAGAATTAACAACAGGTAATTTTGAGCAAGAGACTTTAAAAAAACCCAAGTTATTTATGGATGTGATAAGGTGCCTAACACTTCTGCATTCTGTCATCTGTGTTTGTTTAAAATATTTGTATAGGAAGGTTGCAAAGAGCAGCATGTGGGGTGAAGTGTGATTACAGTGTGTGCAGTTTTCCTGTGCAGGTCCTTTGGGGACAATAGTTAGGAAAAGTGCTAGCCTACTGCAAAAAGACTGTATAGGTGGCTGATTACACGTTTCTAACAGCCGAAAAAATGTATAATTGAGGCAACTGACAACAAGATGGATGTTGGTGGAGGAGATAGTTACGTCTGAGTGCTTTGTTTAGCTGAGATTGGGCAATGAACTTGAAGGAATTACAGCTAGAGATGGGCACGAACAGCAATATGAACAAAAAAAGCCACGAACAGCCCAATCTGCTGTTTGCGAACAAGCTGTTTGTGAGGCCCCATTCTAAACGAACAGGTGGATGTTGCAAGCCTTGTTTGTTGCTGTTCATTGCTGTTCAGCTATCCGGAGTAAACAATATGTACCCAAAATATCAAACTTTTAATAATCATTATAAAGTGCAAACGTGCTTCAGTGCATATAGTCAATATCACCAATCAATACAATTATTAACACATCCAACTGGTGGAAAAATACAATATCAATTTAATACACTCTCTAGAATTCACACAGGCATTCAATAATAATATCCCAAGAGAATTGTAGGCACCAGTCTCCGCAGCATACACCTGCAGCAATCAACGTTTAAATCCACATTTGAATAATGTGGTTGTTGGGTTCATTGCTGTTCGTCAAGGCAGACAGTGTCACCTGCAATCAATTCCCTTGGCAACTTAGGCAGGGATTGTCTGAACTCTGTCTGAACTCCTGGAAACCCCAATCTAAACCCAATTTAACTTGATAGGCAGGTCTTCCTTTCAAGTTCGGGGCTCCACATTTGTTACAAAGGAGCAAAAAGCAGGGGGGGGGGGGGAGGCTCCCAGCTCTGGATTAGTTTGCAGACAGTGGAGAGGGAGAGACAGTTTCTGTTAGCATTAGGTAGAGAAGGTGCATTGGAGCTTGAATTTTCTCTCTGTGTGTAGGGATAGGGATCTACCCCTTCAAGTTCCAGGGTTGCTGCCAGGCTCTGGGCCAAGCTATTATTTATTATTGGTACCTTTCCTGCTGTCTGCTCAGGTAAGGTTTCTGGGAGTGGTGCAGTGGGATCTACCCCTTCAAGTTCCAGGGTTGCTGCCAGGCTCTGGGCCAAGCTATTATTTATTATTGGTACCTTTCCTGGTGCCTGCTCAGGTCAGGTTTTTGGGAGTGGTGCAGTAGGGATCTTGACTTGGATGATGGCTGGAGGAGAGCCTGCTGGCCCCCACAAACAGCCAACCACAAACATGTTTGTGAACAGGGCCATGTTCGTGGTTGTTTGTGAGTCCCTGTTCACGGATGGTAACGAACAACGAACATCATGTTCATTTTTTTTCTGTTTGTGCCCATCTCTAATTACAGCATGATCTGAAACTCATCTTTCTAAATCTGATTTTATTGACTTTACATTGTACTTGTCACTGTTAAATTATATGGACATATACAAGGCAAACTTTAAGTAAATGCTTGAGAATGTGAAACAACTGACAGAAATAAATGTCCCAAAAGGGTTCTGTTCTTTTTCAGTGAATCATGACCGTATCAGTTTTTATCGAGATTGTGAGTGAAAAGCTAGGGTTTTGACTGGAGTAACTCTGTTTAGGATTTCACTATTAGTGGAGTATGCTGATTCTTAAGGAGTAGTTCCAGGGTTATCAAAAGATACATATGCATGGCAGTTGAGGAAATAGTGTGCCAGTGGAAAGACTGAATTCCAAACTATAATCTCAGCAGAAGAAGTATAGTTTTGAAGAAACCTTCCAGTCACACTGATTTTCAGCAGGTTGGACATTCCTGACTTTGATTTTTTCTTAGTTTCTAAGAGTAGTAGGAGTTGTGATATCTCCTTGAAACAGTTCTTTCTGCTGAATCTGTGGAAATAATTCTTGGCAGTTTTCAGCTGGAACTCTGCTTCTCTACTATCACAGACCAGCATTGTATTAGTAGTTAGTGTAGGACAGAAGAGAGGAGGAAAGAAGGATTGCATCCTGCTATCTGTCTGTCAGACCCGCTGCCCCCTGTGATCGAGTGGAGTGCAAGTGGAGCGCAAGTGAACAGAGAGGAATACATATGAGTCCGTTCACTTGCCATTCAAGTGTAACTCATCACTTCTAGCTTGGCCCTCAGTCTTCTGCCTTCTCTGTACTCAAGACATTGTATTTCTAATAGTTAGAAACAAGACCTTCAGTCTTCTTGTTCTAGAATGTTTTTAGCAGAATGTATTGTGTCTAGAAGTGTGTACTGGGAATAAGTCATACTAATTTCAGATCCTGATTTTTGGGAGTGCAGAATTTTCAGGTATCTCTGTATAGGTTCAGGTTTATTTTTGGATTTCTCGATTTTCAGTTCCATTCTATTAGGGGAGATGGATAAGGGATCTTTCTGGGGATCTGAAGTGAGTGTTTTTTGAGCACATGGCAGCAAATTTGTACGCAATCAAGTTCTCCTTCTCTCTCAAAGATCCCCCAGGTTTGAAGGGGATTGGACAAAGGGATCCAACTTTACAGACCCCTGAACAAGGCTCTCTCAGCCACTTTGGTCAACATTGTTTCTTCTTCATCCTGCATCAGCCTTTGTTGTTACTCTTGTTTGAGGTCTCCTTGTGAGCTGGGAGAGTTCTAGGATCCATTTGGAAAATTCACTTGTCCAAATTATCCTGAATTAGATCCAAATAATCACACTGTCTATGGAAAATCCATGTTGAACATTTTTCCTACATAAATCTCATCTTTGAGTATCTTAAGTGAATAATTTAAATAAATTTAGGATCTGTAAGATCATTTGTAATTTTAAACATTATTTCAGTGCTTTCTGCCTCTTTTACTGTCTGCTGTACAATTGGCTGTGTATGTAGATCATAACTTTTTATTCATGATTTGAAGTTTTTTATTCATGTATCTGTTTTTTTAACTTGCCATATTGTGAACCCGACATTAAGAGAGCAATCCTAAGCAGATCAACTGAAGTCCATTTAATAGGGCTTACTCCCAGGAAAAATGTTCTTAGAATGACCTGTTGAGCACTTAACCTGGGGGCCAAGCTATCAGTGACACCAGACGTGTTTTTTAACATGTCGGGGATGCAATTTTACGTGGGAACTGTAGTTGAAAGACAGTTTTCAAAGACAAAGCCATGTAGGATCTTTGGGAGAGAGGAACCTTTTCTGCATTCCAGCAGAAAAAAAAGCCCTGCACCTAATAACTGTTATTGACCCTTCTTCCTAGTTTTAGTGTTTTGTGTTTATACATTTTTACTGACTTACCTATTTATATATATAAAATTTTAAATGCTATGTTTATGATCAGAATGAGGGGAGGGGAGGACACTCCTGGGGCACTTGCAGGGGCATGTGTAGGAGCCTGGGTAGTGGTAGAGATTTTGTATTCCCTGGCCATATGAAGCACTCAGGTCATGCTCAGGGAAGTTTCAAGTAGTTTTATCCACTGGGTATACATGGATCTCTCATGGCTCCTCCCTGGCAAGGTTTCCCTAGGTATGTCATTGTAGGAAGTGCTTCTCTTCTCCCTTCCCTCTTGGTGGACTCCATGTCTGGCTCTGCCCCAGCATAAGCCTGACCACCTCCTTTAAAGCCCGCCCCAACACTTGGACTTACTCCCAGGTTGTACCTCTTGCCTCCCACCTTGCTGCTTTCCAAGGTCCCTTTAAACCTAAGGGCACACTCTCACATCCAGTGGCCACATAAACTGCTAGTCAGCCCTGCTTGACAGAGTGCGTATCTGGCCACAACTGCCCCACCAACACAGTAGTTGGTCGGCTGGCTTGGCCAGTCTTTTTCATGCTTCTTCTGGCTAGGGCCACCATGGGGCTCACTGTTTCTGATGTGTCTTCTGCAGGGCAGGGGTGGTTCCCTGCTTCTCCCTGCTATGCAAATGCTTTAATATTTTCATGTTCACTCCTATTAGAGTGGAAAGGAGGCATAAAAACATTTTAAATCACTGCTTCATACACATGGAAAAATTATATAGGCCCTTGCTTTATCTAGAAGATAATGTGCTGGGTTTTATTTGCTGTTGATCGTGTACTATGATTGGCTGTAGAGTTGAAACTGATTGGCTGTAGAGTCAGGGGACAATTGTTTTGGACTCAGTCAGCACTCAGTTAATTTTGAAATATTTTAATTTACAACATCTCTTTTGCCAGTGTAGCATCATATCCACTGCTGTGAGTGGGACTCAGTTCTGAGCAGGGAAAGGATCCAGTTCTGCCCTTGCCCAAATGCTTTACCCTATCTGAAGAAGGGAGCTCTGACTCTCAGGAGCTTGTAGCCTGAAAATCTTGTTAATTTCTAAATCCTAAATCCATGTTAAATTCTACAAGGATAAGCCTAAGAAAGGAATTTTTTATTCTTTCAGAAGCTATGTGTGATGTTTCTGCGGGTCATCTTTTCCCTTCTTTTTAAATTGCTGTGTTTTGTTTAAAAAAAATAATGGTGTAGTGGTTAGGAACTGGGGGAACCACATTTGGGTGGGGTATAAATGAAGTAAATAAATATAGTTTTCGGAGCAAATATTACAAGGTTGTAATAACTGGTGAGATTGAAAAGCACTCACTGATTTCTTTTCCTTTTTCCTTTAAGAATATGCGCAATTTTATCCTACATCAGGTAAACTTTTGATGCTTTTTATCTTGTAATTATTCATTCTTTCAAACTGTTTGTAATTCTTGGAGACATCCCCTTTCCCTGCCTCCTCTCCGGGTCCCCGAGGGCACCTGTTGTGATAAGCAGAGGCTTGAGAAGAAAAGCACATACGTTTTCCTTTCTAAGAGTAACCTCTCCAGCAACCACTAGCCAGATGATGGGTATTGAGTCAAATATACTTTCCTCTCAAAGCTTTTCTCTGCCAGCTAGCTGATGGGTGGGTGGGAGGAACTTGGAATGGAAAGTGGGCAGGATGTACCATCCATCACAAATCACCCGTGACCAGTTTGCTATCGAGAGTTTATCATATAATTTTGTAAGATTTCATTATGCACTTTTAATTAAATTTTTGCTTACTTTTTAAAAAGCTGCCTTTCAGTTTTAGGATTTTTCTGGAAACCTGGGGATTCTCCAGGTTTGTAGAAAAACTTCTAGTTTCTGTATCTGGCGCCAATGTACAGATTTTTTAAATCCGTACTCTGGAGCTAAGTTTAGAATTATATATGACAAACAAGAACCCTTGAGAAACTTACCAAAAAATTCCCTAGTGGTCCCTGCTTTCTCCTCTGGCTTCTGAGTCTGACACTCCCAGCCACATTTTTCTACTCTTTTGTCTCACTTCTATTACCTCCTGCCAACTTTTTCCTTCTACACCCCACGTCTTCTCTCCTATTTACCCAAACACTGATTGTCACTTACCCTTGCCCTTCCTTTGCCCCCTCTTTCTTCAGCCACATCTTTATCCACCAACCCCTCTCTTCACTGCTCTGCCTGCCTACCCCTCTCCTTGCCATGCTACCCCAACTTCCCTCCTCACCACTCTGCCCAGCCGCCTCTTCACCACTAAGCCAGCCTACCATCCACCATTTTGCCCACTATCTTCCCCAAAGAGGACACTTTTGTTGCTGCCTCTGTCAGTGTTTCAGCTTGACATAGGCTCCCAAGTTGGCAGAAAAATGTTGGCACGTGGCTCCAGTCTGCAGACTTAAGTATTCATGTTGACTATTAGATATATTGATAGTTCTCTAATTATCCAAACAGATTGCTGTACTTGGATATCAGGAGCTGAAGTGTCCTGTCAGGATGGTGCATATCAGTGAATGGGACGTCATTGTCTTTTAATTTTTAAGATAGAATTTAGTATGTAATTGTCTGTGCTTGAATCCCATTGACTTAGCATGCTAAATGTACTTTGATAGTTCACCGAATGAAGAAACCATTAATTGGCTGTTTGAGATTTCTACAAACTGCCTAATTTTTGGATCAGTCCAAATCTCCTGGGGATGCTGTAGAGCTGCTGAGTTACTGCTTGACAGCTATTGTCAAATGGCTAAAAGCAAAAAATTGAAATTGAACCCAGACAAGATGGAAGTGATGCTGGTTGGAAAAGCAGAGATCTTGAAGGTTATTGTGCTTCTGACCTTTAATGGGGTCCAGTTGACCCTGGCTGACTCAGTGAATAGCCTAGGGGCTATACTGGATCCAGCACTGCTGCTGGAGAAGAAAGTAAATGCAATGGCACAAAAGGCCTTCTCTCAACTTGGACTAGCCTGGAAAATGCCCCCCTATCTTGACACAGTTGATCTGGCTAGTGGATTCATGCCATGGTAACATTGACAATAGGCACTGTAATTCACTCTACATAGGTCTCCGCTCAATCTCAACTAGAAGGCTCCAGCTGGTGCAAAATACTGCAGCTCCTTCACTTTCAGAAGCTAGACAGAACATGCATATCACTCCCATTCTGCAGTTATTACAATGGCTGCCCATCAGTTACAGGGCTCAGTTCAAAGTCATGACTATTACATTCAAAGTGCTTTGTGGCCTAGGCCTCTCATACCTGCAAAACCTTCTTTCTTGCTATGTTCCACCAAAGCAGCTTTGCTCACTGGAACAGGGCCTTCTGCAGATACCACCTTCCAATTGAGGTGAATCAACAACTGCCCATCCACCTAGTTACCATGTCCCCTACTTGTACTAGTTAGCACAGGGCACTTTCACACTTTAGGGACAGTGAGCTCAATTGCTGTCCCTCCCTTTTATCACTCTTTGGAAAGCAAGACCAAATAGACATGGTTTGTTTACAGAGACCAGGCTTTGAGCATTCAGAATATAAGGAATTTTAATAAGCTAATCAAAAGAGTAAACTTGGTCTGTTCAAGCATCAGGCTGAGCAAGGATAAAAGGAAATTGTGAAAATATATAGTCCTCTAAACCCTAAACCCTACATATATCCTAACACTGTTCTTCCTAAGATAAGCCAGTAAATCTTGAAATTGCAGCATGTAAAAAGTTAGATTTTAGACTGGGACTTCTCCCATTCTCTCTCGACACATGGTCAAGATGAACTCCTAGGGACAGACTTACAGTGAAATCTGAAGCAGACTTACTCCATTGATTTCAGTCGGCTTAGACTGGAGGTAACTCTGCTTAAGATTTCACTGTTAGTCTTTCCTGGATTGTGCCCATCCAAGGAAGATGAACAAGAAGAAGACAGCATAAGAGACCTTCTTTCTCGTGTCCTTAGAATTTATAATCTTCCCTTGAGAGTCTTGTCATTCTCAGATACTCTCTGTGCCTGGGTCTCAACACAAAGTTTCTGTTGATATAGGTTAGACATCTCTGTTAAGCTACACAAGGCAATACAACTGTGTTACTTCTCTGTTTTGTGCTCCTTACTAAGGTTGTTCTGTTCTAGCCTCTAGTCTCCCTTTGTAGCATGTCTTGCTCTGGGTCTGGGCTAGTTCTGTTTCTGTCTGCAAAGACATCTGTGATTTTCTTGGTAAAATCTTGTGCCAGCTCTCCTATATTTCTAGTTATATCTGTGACAATGGTCCTCAAACAGCCCTATTTCTGTGGACTTCTTGTACATGGGGTTGTGGAATTCCCTCTGCCACCTGCCAGCTGATAGTTTAAAGGGATCTTTAAGGGGCCACAAACAACAAACAACGAACAAGTTTGTGAACAGGGTCATGTTCGTTACTGTTCGTTGTTCGTGGATGGCAACAAACAATGAACAGCTAGTTCATTTTTTTTCTGTTCATGCCCATGTCTAAGAGAGAGAGCTTGATTTACTGACAATTGCAAAGGTATAAATTCCTTTATGCATTTGATCTTGCTGTCTTTTTCTTTGCAGGAAGTTATCCTTGTGGTGGTGTTCTTACATATTCACATGGATCGTTCCACAGCCCTAATTATCCTGGAAACTATCAAAACAATGAAAATTGTGTGTGGACTATAGTAGCTTCAAACAGTTCACGTATAAACCTCACATTGACAGATGTACAGTAAGTAAGCCTATCTTAGAACAACTACAGTGGCAGCCAGTTTGTTTCCAAGTCCAGTTCATGGTGATAGTTATGACCTGTAAAGCCTACTGCAGCACATATTTAAAGCACTTCCTTCCATATATCTCTGTGCACTAACTAGAGTGCTTGAGCTGCCACCTACTGGCTGTTCCCTCAGTTAAGGTAGCCTGTCAGGCATCAACCAGAGCCCAGCCCTTTTCCATTGTAGCTTGTACTTTGTGGAATGGACTCCAGAGGTGAAGGGGACTCCGCCTTAAGAAATTTAGTGAAGACACTGCAAGGCCATTTTATTTGCCAGAGTTTTTAATGGGGTATAGAAAGAGGGGTGACATTTGGGTCTATATTTTATGTGTTTTAAATTGTGATTTGTTGTCCAAGGGCCGACGCCAGCAACCCTCGGCCTGGCCGGCCCACGCACCTCCCCCCCGGCGCCCCGACACAGGACCCCTTACCTGCACTGGCGGCGGCCGGTGGGGAATCCGGGGGGGCGTGGACATGGCAGGCCGCTCAGCGCTGGGCTGCTCAGCGTGGCCAGCGCTCGGTGCGGCCGCCTCCACGGCCTCTTGGCAGGCGCCTAGGGCTGGGGGAGGCGGCGGCGCGGCTGCAGCAGTGACGGTGGGCGGGACGAGAAGGTCCACAGCAGAAGGCTGTGGGCCCGGGGAGGGCCAGGCGGGTGCGGCCAGGGAGGCAACGGCCCAGCCTGATGCCGGCACGAACGCCTCGAGGCCAGCCAGGCCCAGGCTGGGCATGGGCCCTACAGGAAGGCAGGGCAGATGGGCAGACCCCGCATTTGGGAGGGGGCGGACCCAGCCTCGAGGGGGAGAGGCAGGCTTGCCTGCCTGTCAGGATGGGGGTAGGGCAGAGAAGGCATAGGGGGCGGGGATTGGGCCAGGGAAGCCAATCTCAGGGGGGTAGCTGGGCCAGGAAGGTGTGGCCACACCTGGCCCAGGTGGCAAGTGTAGCCTTGGGGGCAGGTTCAGGGGAGAGGGGGTGGAGCTGGCCTTAGAGAGGAGGTTATTTAAGGTGGGCTCCAAACCTCGGCCAGGGAGGAAGAGAATGCTTGGTCTGCCCCTGCTGTGAAAGGGGCAGCCAGTGAGGGGAAGCGAAGTGCATGGGAGCCAGGCTAGCTCAAGCACCAGAGCACCCCGTTCTGAGGCCTGAGGAGGAGCCCCGAGGGGGCGTTGAGCAGCGGGCAAGCCCTAACCAGCCAGCCAACCCACCGAGGAGCCCAGGACGGACCCACCACGCCTGCTACCATCAGGTTCGGACCCGCCATCACTGCTAGGGGGCACCAGGGGGGTTGACATTTGTGAGCTACCTTTCCCCTGACCTGGATAGCCCAGGCAAGCCCAATCTCATCAGATCTCGGAAGCTAAGCAGGGTCAGCCTTGGTTAGTAATTGGATGGGAGACCACCAGAAAACACCAAGGTTGTAAAGGCAGGCAATAGCAAACTACTTCTGTTAGTCTCTTGTCAGGAAAACCTCACTAGGGGGTTGCCATAAGTCAGCCATGACAACAACACTCTCCACCACCAACAAGCTGCCTTTATCCACATGGAAAGGTGGGATCTAAATATTGTACAAAATAAATAAATATGTAAAAGAAGAATTACCTTCATACATAGAACTAAGCAAGTACCCAGCCACAAGCACAAGGCAAAATTAACAGCACCCCCACCCCAGAACCAACAAAAGCAGTTTTTAAAAGGCAAACTAAGAAAAAACTTGTCCCTTCCCTTCTCAACCCTACCCCTCCCAGACAGCAGGCCAGCACCACTCTCCCAAAAGACAGGAAAAACCCAGTGAGTCTATGACTCTCAAATAGATGGCACAGAATAGAAGTCCTTCAGGTGCAGCACTCTCTTCTTCCTCAGCATTGCAGCAGCAATAGAAAGGCCAAGGAGAGGCAGGAATCCACTCCAAAAGCAAGGCAGTCAGACAAGAGTAAGCCAACTATCATCAACATCTCATTCTCAAGGCCAGACCACACCACACAAAATTGACACTGCTCTGAGGCAAGCCTCCTTATTTAAGTCCTGCAAACAGTTTGAAAAAGGCTGTCTCCTTAAAGAAAATCCCATTGGCCAGAGAAGGAGTGCTCATGCTAGGATTGGCCACTCACTCCCCCTCCCTGCCTCATTCCTGCTCCCTCCTGCCTCTACTTCACTCTCCCTTCCCTTCTCTCTCCTCCCATCTTGCAAAAAAGGCAGAAAACGTCATTTCTTTGCTGTTTCTTTGTAGAGAAACAGTAAAGGAACAGCCAAGCCTGGTTTACTGAATTAATTTGGTGGTTTAAGTCTGGAATACCAAATCTGATTTTCTGATCAAGAAAAGCTGGATTCATTGTATCTGTAAAAATCTGGCTGTTTTCGAAATTCTGGACCTGAAATGCTCACCCATAGCAACAGCTGCATTTCAGTTGTAATATTGCCACTAGGGACCTGTGGCAGAGATGTGGGTGTTCCTCTTGGTCTTAAGGCAAACTTGTATTCCTGATTTGAAGACAAGGCAGTAGGTGTGACTACCTAGACTCCATCAGGGTTCAGGGCTAAAGCATAAGGGGGAGAGGTTCCCCCCTTGCTTTCTGTGCCTGCTTGCAGAGATGAGGCAGATGGCAATCAGATCCAGATTGTCTTTTAATAGTTGTAATGCCCTGCCCCTTGAAGCCTTTCCTGCATCCACCTTACTGTCTTCTAGGTAGTAGGCCAAAACATTTCCTTTTTAACTTAAGTAGTTCTATTGGTTAAAATTGTTTTTATATTCTGCTTAGCCTGGGGATTGCATTATGAATATCATTTTAGTATGCTAAATGATTTATAGCTGCATTTTATGGCTTTGCGATTTTTATGATAGTTGTAATGCAGCTTTTATAAATGTATTGTTTTTTGAGTTG
This sequence comes from Eublepharis macularius, assembly GCF_028583425.1. Taxonomy (NCBI): domain Eukaryota; kingdom Metazoa; phylum Chordata; class Lepidosauria; order Squamata; family Eublepharidae; genus Eublepharis; species Eublepharis macularius. Next base: position 86,689,439 of record NC_072795.1, read on the forward strand.
CCTTTGTATAAATGGTGAATGACAGATTGACAAAGACGACATTTACTCCTCATCTTTGAAAAGAATTCTTTGTAATGTAGCATTTAGAATCATAGAGTTGGAAAGGGCCTTACAGACCATCTAGTCCAACCCCCTGCCCAATGCAGGAACAGCCTAAAGTAACTTCAACAAGTATTCATCCAGCTGCTTCTTGAAGACTGCCAGTATTTCCCACTGTTTCATCTCAAGATTTTAAGGGCCAAAACAGATGTTATGAAGATCACTGTATACAGATTGGCAGAAATCTATGATTTCGAGGCAACTGCTTTGACCTTAAGGAGGCCATCTCGTCCTTGTATTCCTTTCTGGTCTGCTCCTCCTACAGGCATACACAGTCTTTGCATAGTCAATGGATACATTTGTTAGTGACTTACAAGAGAATTAGCACAAGTGATTTACTGTGTTCAGTTTGTGTTCATATATTTATTGTTTTCCTTCAGAACTGAATGCTCATATGACTATGTTGAAGTCTTTGATGGGCACCTTTCCTCAAATTCCCTTGGAAGATTTTGTTCTGCTTCCTTCCAAACATTTATTTCATCTTCAAATATCCTTACAGTACAATTTCACAGTGATTATTCTGTCACCCGTAGAGGCTTTAATGCCATCTACTCAACGTTTTATTTAGGATATGGTGAGTACTTTGTAGGACTGGATGGTCATCCCTCTGTATTATTATTTAAACTTGAAAGCAAAATTCTTTTAAAATTATCTAAATTTTAATGCAAATATCAGTAAAGAGTGCTGTGTTTTTTTAATGTAATTTTTGTAAGCATGCCTTTAGTGTACTTGTATGAATCTGCAATTTTCTCACTTTCCTTCCTTTCCACACTGTCCATAGAATTTCAACCTCCTGTAAAAGTTGGTCTTTGGATCTAGTTGTGAACTTTTGATACATCTAGACACCTACCTTTTGCTCAGCATACCTCCATGCACACCAAGAGAAACTCAAATGAGCAGAAGAGCATGACAGAAGGGCAAGAGAGGATTAGAGAAAATAAAGAAGAAAAGAGCAGGGGAAACAAACTCCACCAACACTAGAGGGTTCTCACTTTTGCATACTTTTTACACTGCATTTATCTCCACAATATTTCCACACAATTCTTTGCACTCACAATTCTTCCATCCCTTGATCCTTGTATGCCATTTGTTTGTCCACCAGCTTCACTGACTCTATTGTCCAGTCATCTGTGTCCAGCTCGATCATATCTTTCCATTTACACATTATCTGTCTTTGAGCACCCAGAACTGCTCTTCTGAACTAAACCCATTGTTCCTTACCAGCATGGTGCAGGTTAGTGTTGGACTAGGATCTGGGATGCCAAGGTTCAAATCCTCACTCTGCCATGGGAGCTTGTGGGTGACCTTGAGCCGGTTTGACCGTCTCAACCAAACCTACATAACAGGGTAGTTGCAAGGGTAAAATGAAGGAGGAAAAAATGATGTATAAGCAGACTTTAGTCTCCATTGGGAAGAAAGGCAGAGTATGAACGTAAATGAATAATATTTACAAAATAATTTGTACTGTGGTTTTTGCAACTCCTTATATAGGAATGTAGTGAATCTGTTTGTCAAAAGGCAGGATAAAAATATTTTTGTTGATAAATACATCTAAATATTTTCAAGATAACCAGGGACATAGCCATATACAAACAGTTTGAAAAAGCCTTCTCTGCATGTTCGTAGAGTCAGTTAAATATTTTAACAAACAAAATTCAACAATGAATGTAAAATCCCACTACTAATGTCTTAAAAGTTTTTCCATTTCCCCCAAATTCCTAAAAAAAGCACCAGTTGCGATTCTCTCTTATATCACTCAATATGTGCTTTATTCTGTGCAGAATGTAGTGTTGAATCACTCTCCAGTTTAAATCCATACTGGAGGTTTTAATATTGGGTCATACTTTCCTCTTTTCCACTGAAGAAAACATGCCAGCATAACAAAGGTGGGAAGCCACTTCAACAGTTTGTCCTTTGGCCTTTCCCATGGGCTAGGCAATTAGATGCTCATCCAATGAAATTCTGTGCCTTGTTGGGGTCTAGAAGGGGCTGTGTCAACAGCATCCCTGGCCCAAATGTCCATTAATGAGTTTGCCTTGCTCTGCACAAAGTACTGCGCAAGGAACAAAAAAAGAGTGGTGCAGTGGGAAAAGTGGTTTTATGCATATATATTGCTCCAATACTGTATTGATTATATAGTATATTTGAACGAAATAACTTTTTCCATTGCACTACTATTTTTTGTTCTTTGCTTTGTTAATGAGTTTACCAAAACTCACTGTGAAACTCATCAATGAATATGCTTTTGGTATTTTTTGCTAAGATGCCAGGCTCCGGTTGGTGAATGGAAGACATAGATGTGAGGGTCGTGTTGAAGTCAATGATTTGAGCAGATGGGGGACTGTTTGTGATGATTCGTGGGACCTCAATGATGCGGATGTGGTATGCAGACAGCTTGGATGTGGGACAGCTATCTCAGCTCCAGGATCCGCATATTTTGGTCAAGGCTTTGGTGCTATTCTCCTGGACGATGTCCATTGTAGTGGGAATGAATCCTCTCTTTGGAGTTGTCCTCACAATGGTTGGAGTGTCCACAATTGTGGCCACAACGAAGATGCTGGTGTCATCTGTTCAGGTATTTTCTAATTTTTTCATATTTTTAAAGTTTCTGTGCTAGCATATTTAAGCAGTTTGGACATCTTGGCTAGGCTGTATTATTTAATTTATTTAGGAAAAAGTTTTGCCTCCTCTTCAGGAAACCTGCCCAGGTGGCCTACAAATAAAAAATAATAAATACTCTGAAAGTTACTAACTAAAATCCAGCATTAAAATACCAGCCACAGCATAAAGACAGGAACTACTGAACATCTTAAAGTAACAGTTTGCAGGCCAAACACAAATCAAAACAGTGTTAAAAGATCAACCCTTTAAATAAAGGCCTGGGTGAACTGAAACGTTTTGTTCTGGTGCCTAGAAGAGAGCCAGGTAGGTGCCCGGCAAGCCTCAAGGGGAAGGACATTCCATAAGCAAGGTGCCACTACTGGCTGCCACTTGCCTCACCTCTGAAGATGGGGAGACCGAGAGCAGGGCTAGAGATACAGATCGTAACTGTACACTATGTATGAACTAGGCAAAAATAGCCACCAACATCTCCAATCTGCAAAGAAAAACCTTAATTTTAGTTGAATCCAATGCATCCCACAGCAGCATCCCATTTAAGAGAGTATGTAATTCTAGTTCATTATTACCACCTGAGGAGTAGCTGAGTTTTAAAATGCTTCAGCAGTTCAGAGAATCGAGCACTAAAATGAAAGTTTATTTAGCAAGAATTAAGCCCAACAGGAACTGGAGATGCAGTCTGTTATTATACACTGAGGGAGCAAGTGTAAGCAGATCTACTCAGAAGTAAGCCCCATTTTATTCAATAACGCCTACTTCCAGCAAAGAGCTCTTAGGATTGCACTGTGAGTCTGGTATGAGAGCGATGAACTGGCTGGGCTTTTACATGAACCATATGACATAAGACAAATGTCTTAACCCAGACAAAAATTTTACATGCAAGGAAAACGACTTCCACGCTCTCATTTTGAGCTGGAAGGGGAATGGAATATGAAGGTGCTGCCTAGCCTGTTCCTAGAGATGGAATTGCATCCACCCATTTTTAAAAAGTAGTTGTATTCCTGCTGATTTGTTTAGGAGGCTGAGTACAGATTCCCTCCTCTCCATTATCTCCTAAACAGCTGATTAGCAGGATTCCAGTTTTTTCTGGATTACTTGTCTAAAGCCCATGCTGCTGTATAAGCAGTCTTATGGATCACGGCATAAAGCCTAAGCAGACGAGTAATTCACATTCAGTGTAAGTTAGGTGTTAATGTACTTGCGCTTCATAAGTTTCTTCTGATCCTGGTGGGGTGGTGGGGTGGAGTCCTACAGCATCATTCAATGTGGTGACATCACTTCTGGGTTTTTATCAGGAAGTAACATTGAGTGTCACGTGACACTCCCCTTCCCTTGTCCCAGTCCCCAAAAGTGATGAACACTGTATTATATTTTGGCTGGATTTTTAGTGCTGGGGTTTTATTAATAGTTAACAACTTTTATGGCATGTTTTTAATTATGTCTTACTTTGTGTACTATAAAACCCGTAGGACCTTTTTATATCTCTTCCATCCTATCATTACCAAAACACGTTTCCTTGGCTATTTTCAGTCCCATGGGTTAAAAAGGAAATGTAAATTTGGATGCAGCCCTAATATTGTGCAACTAAAACACACTTTATAGGCTATATCAATTATTTAATCAAAAAGCGTTCACCCAAAATCTAACTTAAGTCCCTCTGATAACTGACAGAACCTTTCTCATCATTAATATTGGTAACAGGTACTATAAGCAGACCATTATCAAAATCCTGGTTTTCATCTACTTTCCTTTATTTCAGAAAAATTTATATAGCACACTGGGTTTTAGACAAGAATAGTAATAAGTTGAAGTACAAAGGAACATAATATTCCTGCATTCTAAAGAAGAAACCGTATACTGTCTTCTATGTTCTTACTTTAGGTTTTATTTTAGTTCGATATTGTTTATTTGATATAGGTATTTCACTTTTCTTACTGATTTTGTACTTTTGGTAATCCTTTGTGATAGAAATTCTCTTACTAATAGTATGAAATTAGCGCTAAAACTTTTGTGGAAATACTATTAATATGATAAAATATTATGAAAATGTTATTTTTTTGTATTTTTCAGACATAATCATTACAACAAAAGGTAAAGATCTATTTTGGCAATATATTTACAGTAGCTACTTCAGCATTTGAGAAGGTACAGGAGGGGTGTACGGAGGAGGGGTGGAAGAGCATCTGAGCTAGCTGTGCTGAGGAATTGATCAAGATCAGGCCCTTCCAGTATTTAGAAATCACTTTTAAAAGGTTGTCACATGACATCTTGTCTGGCCCATAATGTTAACTTTTTAAAAGTTCTGCGGAGAAGGGGCCATAGATTGTTGATGGTTCAGTCTATTATCTGCCCCTAGTTTTTTTTATGCCTGCCCTATTCTTATACTGATTTCAGTTGCTCTACTCTTGCTCTAATATTTATTAATTTCTAGTTGTGACTTTATTTCTTTGAGTTTTGCTGATTTTTTATTGTCAGCCCTTTGTCAGATTTTCTCCCAGGCGCTGCTGTGTTGGGCGCCAGGGTACCTGGCTTTGGCACCGGGATGCCGCTAGGGATGCTGCAGGGTCATGCTTTGTAGAAGGAGGGGAGGTATACCTCACCTATGCACCCTTTCAAGCCACCAGCAAGCCCGCTCAACCTAGCCCTGCTCCTGTGTCCACCTTCCTCCTTTACATCCTTCGCCGCCTTCTTTCCTTGCTCACTCATTTTCTCCACCCAACCTTCAACAACTCCTACTCCACTCCTCCTACACAACCCACCCTGCCCTGTGGGTGGGCTTCCCTTTTATCCTTTCAACCCTTCCCTGCTCCATCTGTCAGCCATGCCCTTCTCCTTCCCTCTAACCATGGCTCTGGCTGGCCCATGCAGCTGCACCTGTGCTCGCTTGGCTGGAAGTACTGGGCTGGCCCAACTGTGTCTCGTTGGCTGGCTGCCAAGCCTCTCTAGCTGAGCTGACTGCTCGAAGTGGGCCCAGCTGTGTCTCCTTGGCTGGCTGCCAAGCTTCTCCTACAGAGGGCCTCAGGCAGCTCCACCTGGAGCTGTCTTGTTCCTGGCATCCCCTGGACCAGGCTATTGCCTTCTAGCTGAGCTGCAGGCTGGGGCATGGCTTTGAGCTGCTGTGGCTGCTTGTCCTCCCTGGCTGGTAAGGTTTCTGTTTGGTTGGCTGCTGGCTGGCTGTCCCCATTGCCTTTGCCCTCTCCCTCTGTTCTGGCCCCCTCCGGGTTGACCCCACTTTCCCTGCCTGGCGTCCTAGACTCCCACTGGAGGGTGGGATTAGGTGGCCTCCACTTGCCCCTTCTAACCCTCTGAGGGTTGGGTGCTTCTTTCCCTCCCTCCTGTATAGGTAGGTTCTCGCTCTGGGTGCTGGCTGGGTGGTTGTTTCCCAGCTGTCTCCCATCCCCTCCCCCCAGCAAGTCCTGCGGCTGCACCTCAGACCCCAGACACCCTTTTACTCATTATTATTTTGACTATTTTAATGATGTGAAACTCCTTTTTTGCTGGGACTGATGGGCAGAATTGCTATGGCTCATCTACATGGGCATGTCATCAGTGGATATCTGCAAATCAAGTGATAATTGAGTGATGAACTTGAATGTGTGCATGGTTTTCTGAAATTTGACTCTCAGCAATGTTGCTTATTTGTTTATAATAAATTTTTGTTTCTCGGTCTCTCTTTTTCCTTTGAGGTCCTACATGGTGGCCAACCCCAACAGGTAACATCTAAAGTCTTACTAGCTTTGTAACTTCAGTTTAATGTACAGAATAAACATCAAATGGCACAACAAAATGGAATTTTCAGGAAGTCTTTTGGTACTAAGTTTCCTAGTGTTAACTTTTTGAAAGTTCTATGGCAAGGCAGCTGTATTTTACCACCTTGTGACAGAGAAAATACAGAATAGCTCAGTCTTTTTTTTCTTGGTAACAAGTATATTAACAGGGCTAACATAAAAACCAAGGAAAATTCAAGTTCCCTGCAGTCTCTCTCTTCTCCAAACTTTATAGCTGATCCAGATTTTTGCACACATTTGACTGTGTAGAGGGAGGGTACTTACAAAATGCTTTCCCATTCATTTTTGTGAATGCTACCCTTCCTTGGTGCGTGTAGATGTAGCCACACTGGTAAATGAAAGCAAACGAAAATCTTTGCAGGTGATGATTATGTACACATCAGGGCTGTTTCCATGTGCAGGTTTTTTCTTGGTGGTGCATAGGGGGTTCTTGAATTATTTGGTAAAATGCATACAACACTGTGCTCTTTCTGAATATGGTTCCCCGTGCTCTCCCTTTGAAGCTTTCTTCGCTCTGACTTAAATGGGGAATGACATACTGCTGCAGGCAGAGCTGCTGGATGAAAATTTTGCCTGCAGCAAATCCAGAGGGTGAAATGGCTAGGATCCTACCCATAGAGCTATGTGATACATCCAAGCTTCTTTGTAAATAATTATATATTTGTGTTCTGTATTTTTTTCTTGGTTTCTTAGCCTCAATACCAAGTTATTCTTGTGGTGGTTTCCTCACACATTCTTCTGGGACAATACAAAGTCCACTTTATCCTAATAATTATCCAAACTATGCTGAATGTATTTGGGAAATATATATCCAAAGAGGTTCCCGTATATTGCTTACATTTCAAACATTTATGTAAGTAAAGCTCTGACATGGTACAAATTTCATGGTATCAAGATAAAAAATAGCAAAACTGTTATGCCAGTTATTTTAACATTCACTTTGCCAATGTGGAAATTGTCATTGGGACCGTAGAATTGACTTCCTAGATTCTTGCCCACCTTCTACGTACTCAAGCCTATGTGAGGTCTAGTAATAGAAAATGTATGTGTGAGAGAGTGACAAAGTTTAGCAAATGGAAATGTTGGAGACAAGCCTGTCTTGGGTGTAGTTTGTTTAAAGTGATATGTTCTAATTTCAGATGTGTTGAGGAATTCTATGGCGACTTTATAGTGCTTTTAAGGCACTCTACATGTGTTTGGTTATTCCCATTTGAAGGCATATGTTCAAAACACATTCCCTGTCTGAACAATGATTTGCTCTTGCTCAAATTAAACCCTGATAGGTTGTCTTGGTGTTGGGCAATAAAGCCCTTTTTCAAGGGGCTGATGCCAGATGCCATTTCTAATTCATTATGATTAACAGCACTACTGAGGGGAAAAATAACACGTCAATTTTTACTTTCCAGACTTGAAGTGTGTGACAGATACAGATGCAACTGTGATTTTGTTGAGATCTATGATGGGCCACTCCATACCTCTCCTTTACTTGGGAAAATTTGTTCTGGATTCAATTTCACCTACATATCAACATTTAACATGATGACAGTCAGATTCCACAGCGATGGAAGTGTCACGAATCCAGGTTTCTTTGCAAATTATTACAGCATCCCTTCAGATCAGAGTACGAGTAAGTGAACTTCTGTTTCCTGGTTTGTTTTGCAGCATCATTTTGTGTCTTCTTATATCTGTGAAATTATAGAAGTAGCAAATAATGAAACCAGTACACATAACGATGGTTTGTTAAACGCATCACAAAACCTCTTATTCACAGCGAATAACCCATAGATTTCATGGATTATGTTGATACTTGTATTTAGAAATCCGTGTTTTTCCTTTGAATTTCCTTTCGCTTTGTCTTTAACCGCCAGTATAAAACACAGTTTTTGTTTCATCACTGGAAATTCTGATGGAAGGTGTGTTCCCAAGCTTCCTGAAAACAGATGTAAACGTACACAGAAGAAATATGAAGGCTGCAAGCAGAGAGGCATGGTTTTTAAGGACCATAGGGTTGTGAGGCTCTCCCGGGTCAGGATCTTAGCCAGAGGTGTCAGCTGTCAAAGTAGCCAATTATAATGAAGCCTAATATTACAATGCTTTCTGCCTTCTTGCAGATGACTATAAGCTGATTCTCATTTTGCCCACATTGCCATCCTAAGCAGAGTTACCCCCTTCTAAGACAAAAAGCTTCAATGGACTTAGAAGGGTGTATCTCTGCTTAGGATAGTACTATAGGGTGAACTTGGGAATTGCCAGTTTCTGAAAAGTATCATTTGTTTCAAGATGGCTCATCTACATGAGCATGTCATCAGTGGATATCTGCAAATCAAGTGATATTACTGAGTGATGAACTTGGATGTGTGGATACAGCCTTGGTTGGTTTTCTGAAATTTGACTCTCAGCAATGTTCCTTATTTGTTTATAAATTTTTGTTTCTCTATCTCTCTTTTTCCTTTGAGGTCCTACATGGTGGCCAACACCAACAGGTAACATCTAAATTCTTATTAGCTGTGTAACTTCAGTTTAATGTACAGAATAAACACCATATGGCTCAACAAAATGGAATTTTCAGGAAGTCCTTTGCCCCCTCAGTCAGAATAAAGAGGCAGACACAAGGCTCGGGTAATAAAGGGCCACTTTTTATTTTATGGCAACAACATGAACTGCAACAACTAAAACCTGGCAAGGGCCTAACCAGCGGTGCACGTCAAGCCTGTGATGATGCAAGTGATGATTATGTATACATCAGGGCTGTTTCCACGTGCAGGTTTTTTCTTGGTGGTGCATGGTGGGTTCCTGAATTATTTGGAAAATTGCATACAACGCTGTGCTCTTTCTGAATATGGCTCCCGGGGCTCTCTCTTTTAAGCTTTCTTTGCTCTGACTTAAGTGGGAAATGACATGCTGCTGCAGGCAGAGCTGCTGGATGAAAGCTCTGCCTGCAGCAAATCCAGATGTCAGTGGAAAACTTGCTTGGATGCAACCCATAGTTCTATGTGATACATCCAAGCTCCTTTCTAAATAATTATGTGTATTCTGTATTTTGTCTTGGTTTCTTAGCCTCAAGACTGAATTATTCTTGTGGTGGTTTCCTTACACATTCTTCTGGGACAATACAAAGTCCATTTTATCCTAATAATTATCCAAACAATGCTGAATGTATTTGGGAAATACGTGTAGAAAGTGATTCCCGTATATCGCTTACATTTCAAACTTTTACGTAAGTAAAGCTCTGACGTGGTACAGAATTCATGGTATCAAAATCAAAAATAGCAACAGTCTTATGCAGGCTCTTTTGACGTTTGCCAATGTGGAAATTGTCATTGGGACCATAGAATTGACTTGTTACCCAGTGGGTCCATGACAAACTTCCAGTATCCTAGATTCTTGTCCTGCTCCTCCATATGCCAGCATAAAGTGATATGTTCAAATTTCAGATGTGTTGACGAATTCGATGGTGACTTTATAGTGCTTTCAAGGCACTCTACATGTGTTTGGTTATTCCCATTGGAAGGCATATGTTCAAAACACATTCCCTGTCTGAACAATGATTTGCTCTTGGCTCAAATTAAACCCTGATCAGTTGTCTTGTGTTGGGCAATAATGCCCTTTTTCAAGGGGCTGATGCCAGATGCCATTTCTAACTCATTATGATTAACTGCACTACTTAAAGGGGGAAAATAACGTGTTGATTTTTACTTTCCAGACTTGAAGTGTGTGACAGATACAGATGCAACTGTGATTTTGTTGAGATCTATGATGGGCCACTCCATACCTCTCCTTTACTTGGGAAAATTTGTTATGGTTTCACTTTCACCTATACATCAACGTCTAACATGATAACAGTCAGATTCCACAGCGATGGAGGTGTCACGAAACAAGGTTTCTTTGGAAATTATTACAGCATCCCTTCAAATCAGAGTACGAGTAAGTGAACTTCTGTTTCCTGGTTTGTTTTGCATTGTTATTGTGTGTCTGCATACATCTGCTAAATTACAAAAGTTGCAAATGATGAAACTGGCCCCCATCATCATAGTTTGTTAAATGCATCACAAAACCTCTTGTCACACCAATTAACCCATAGATGTCAGGGATTATTGTTGATACTTACTTGTATTTAGAAATCCATGTGTTTACTTTGAATTTCCTTTTGCTTTGTCTATTACCGCCACTATAAAACATAGTTTATTTATATTCCACTGTATCATTGGAAATTCTGATGGAAGATGTGTTCCTAAGCTTCAGGCTTCAAGAAAACAGATGTAAAAATCCACAGAAGAAATATGAAGGCTGCAAGCAGAGAGGCATGGTTTTTAAGGATCATAGAGGTGTCCGGGTCTCCGTGGTCAGGGTCTGAGCCTGAGGTGTCAGCTATCTCCACCCTGGTTCTTTTTAAAGGGACCGAGAGAGAGGAAGCCTCAGAAATGGGAGAGTATGGGGTTGGCTGTCACCCTCGTTCCTCTCTCCCCCACCATGTGCCTCATCCTCTGTTGCTCCCTCTAGGCTGTGCCTTTCCTCTCTGGCCATGCTCCTGTCCTCTTTTTAAAGGCCCTGCTAAGGTCAGCCCTGCTCCAGGCCCAACTAACCCTCTCCCAGTTCCCTGAACTGCTGATTAGCCTTCCAATACTATTCCCTGCCCTTCTGGGTTCCATCTTTGCTTTCTTGCTCCTGCCAGCAGCACCGTCCCCTCATATGGGCTCCATACATTGGGGCAAGTGTCCTCTACCCACCCTCTTACGTGTGCAGCAGTGGGTGCATGGTCCAGCTGATTGGAGCTGCTCTACTTGGCTGCTGTGGCCCTCCTTTGGTCTGTGCTAGGGGCTGGTTTGCCTGGGCTGGCTTCTGTGGCCCTAACACTGCTTGCAGGGGCTCATCCCTTGGCATCCTGGAGGCTGTCTCCCTGGCTGGCTTCTTCAGCCCCGTTGTTGCTCCCAGGGCCTCTGTCAATGTGAGGCTGTCTCCCCTGTCAGCACCATGGGTAAGTACGGAGCCAGCAGGCCTAACTCTGGTCATGAGATTTTTAAAAAAAGGAAAATTGACGCTCTCAGAAGGAGAAATAGAGGAATGTAAAGAATGGTGGCATTGTTACGGAACAGAGATATCAATACATTTAATTCTCAAAGTGGTCCCATCTGTAGTCTGTGGATACTTAAATCCAGTGACTGAGGCCATCCACGGACAGACAAAAAAGATATTTCTACAAACCTGAGAAAAGCCCCAAGTTTGTAGAAAAATCTAAACTCAAAAATAAATACCCTTTAAAAATGATTTTAAAAGTTCCCGTAGTTTTATGAAATAGATTACCTCAGTTGCTAGGCAACCACAACAATAAGTTAGACATCTCCTGCAAGTCAGTGTGGGTTCCCCTCTGCACAACTGGGCCAGGCTCAGCTGGCACTGCACAAGTTGGTTATAGTTTTCTGAGACAGAGGCTGTCAGTGGGAGGGAAGGTGGGAAAACTGAAGAAAGGAAGGGGAGATAGGTTGGCTGATGGGCAGGAAGGAATCAGGAAAGGGGGAGAGAATATGGGGTTGTCAGATAAGGGAAATGGCAAATAGTGGGGGAAAGGAAATGAGCTACCTTCCTGCAAGTCCTTGTGGTTTCCCTGCTTGCAAAGGTATAATTTTGAACTATTTCTATTTACACCCTGGTGAAGTTCTTTAGTCTGTTCTGCATAGTTTCAAATAATGTGTCTTGGTGCTTAAATGAGTAACTGTGCTCGTCTAATGAGTAGAAGATTTGTTGCAGAGAGGTACCCTACAAAGAGACCATATTGCACAGAACTGTTTGTTATTGAAGATTCATTCTGATACATATCCCACTTTTCCTTTTGGCTCAAGTTTGAAGCCTTTAATCTAAGGAGCCTTCCTCCAACTTAATGGCTGTTCCATTATAAGAAAAGCCACTTGTTGGAGGAAGGTTTGGCTGGAGGAAGGATAATTGAAAGGTGGCAATGTCGGCAAAGATTCTTCCATAAAAAAAGTCCCTCAGAGCTAATTTTCATTAACAGTCACTTGGGCTGAGGCGCCATTTTCTGTGCTTCTTAATTACGCCAACCTTTTCCATTCTGTCACCCTTGGTTGCTGTGTAATATAGCAGGATGATATTAATTGCAACCCCATCCGGAATGAAGAGACAGACACAGGCTTGGATAAAAGGGCCTTTTATTAAAATGACCATAAACATAAAGCACGGCAAGAGCTAACTAAGCGGTACAGGTCAAGCCATGGGATCAACTCCGGACCTCCGCCTTGACCTGCCTGGGTGAGCCCCGAAGCCCTGGGTGTAGGCCATCTCACGAATGGCTGCAACCCGGCCAGCCAGGCCATGGATCCCCCCATCAAGTACCTATTACACCCCAGCCATCTAGCATGAGGGAAGGCCTTGTGCCTGGGGATCCTCGCAGGCATCTGCCCGTGTTATGGTAGCCGCCAAAAGCATACCGCACTGATGGCAGACCCTGTTCCCCACCCTCGGGGAAATGCCACTGGGTGCTCACCGGCCTGCACCCTATTCCCAAAAATCTCCTGCCAGCAACTAGCTAAACAGCACCACCCAACAAGAACTCATAACACTGCCATTAGTGCAAGGTAGGCGGAAAAAAAACCCTCCCAAAAGCCACTTGTCAGGGCCTGTCACTGCCACCACTAGGCGGGGAGCCGGCTGGGCTGGCCCTGACATCAGAGGGGCACCAGAGATGCTGCAGGACACTGGTCTGTGGAAGGAGGGGCAGTATACATCACCCAGACTCCCTCTCAGTCCACTCGCTGGCCTGCTCAACCTGGCCTGCTCACCCCCTGCGTCCTCCATCATCTTCTCTTCCCAGAACTCTCCTCCAAGGCTCCGCTCCATCACTCCTTACTCACGCCCACCACCTCAGAGCTCTTCCTAGCCACCCTTTATAGGGTTTCCTTTCTCCGCCCTGCCCTCCTTCCAGGCTTGTTCCCTCTCCTGACTTGGCCCAGCTGTGCCTCCCCTCAGGTGTTTCCCTCCTATCACTAATCCCTTCTAGGCTTCCTTGCCTTGCTGGCAGGGTGGGGTTGAATGCGAGCCATCCCCAGCTGAGGTCTCCTTGGCCTTGCTCACGAGGAGCTGCCTCAGCCAGCTTCTGTGCTGCTGAGCTTCCCTGGCCTTGCTCGCGAGGAATTGTCGTGGCCAGCTTCTGGGCTGCCTGCTCATTGATGCTGGGTGGGGCTCCCCATCTCCTCCCCCAGAATGCCTGTGGCAGCTCCACCTGGAGGGGATTGGCTCCTAGCAACTCCTGAGCCAGGCTACTGTCCTCTGTCCGGGGTGTGGCTCTGGGCTGTAGTGGCTGCTTCTCCTCCTTGGCTGGTAAGGGCTCTGTTTGGGCTGCTGCTGGGTCCCTATTCCCCCTGCCTTGGCCCTTTTCCTCTGGCCTGCTTAGCCCCCTCTCCTCCCTGTGGAGGGTGGGACTAGCTGGTCTCTCCCTGCTCCCTCCAGCCCTCTGAGGCTTTGGCCTTTCGCCCCTTCCCCCTGGAGTAGGCAGGTTCTGGACCTGGTTGCTGGCTGGGGTGGCAGGGCTGCTGCCTCCCGGTTGCCTCCCACTGTTCCCTCCTGGCAAGTCTGGGGGCTGGGACTCAGACCCCGAACACCAATCAGGGAAAAGAGGGAAAAATTACTACCTGGCTCTGGACACAGCAGCTGGCTATTCCTGCACTAAAAACAGGGTGAGGTGGGTGGGCCGAGCGAGCAAAGCAACTGATGCCGGGAAGGGCAGAGCAACCATATAAGGCTCCTGACTCCGCCCACCTGGCAAAGCCCCATATGCCCGGGAAGGGAGCCTGTCTCCTTTCAACCGGGCAGGGCTGCAAATGATGGTTCCCAGCTTAAGTGGCATTATGCTGCTGCTGGAAGAGCCGAATTGCAACCCCATCCGGAATGAAGAGACAGACACAGGCTTGGATAAAAGGGCCTTTTATTAAAATGACCATAAATATAAAGCACTGCAAGAGCTAACTAAGTGGTACAGGTCAAGCCACGGGATAAACTCTGGACCTCCGCCTTGACCTGCCTGGGTGAGCCCCAAAGCCCCGGGTGTAGGCCATCTCACGAATGGCTGCAACCCGGCCAGCCAGGCCATGGATCCCCCCATTAAGTACCTATTACACCCCAGCCATCTAGCATGAGGGAAGGCCTTGTGCCTGGGGATCCCCGCAGGCGTCTGCCCGTGTTATGGTAGCCACCAAAAGCATACTGCACTGATGGCAGACCCTTTTCCCCACCCCTGGGGAAGCGCCACTGGGTGCTCACCGGCCCACACCCTATTCCCCAAAATCTCCTGCCACCGCAAGGGTCAAGCCTCTGTTTAGACCCTCGTGCCCCATACATGGCTTAAAGCCAACTGTAGCCCTTGCCATAGGTCATCCAAAAATATATCATTGCCCTCAGGTGACAGGTGTACACCGTTGCCTCTGTAGAGGTGGGCAAATTCGGCCCTAATCTTGGGGTGTGGCAAATAAATGCCCAAGCCTTGCCCCAAAGACTTCTTGATGGCATGATTAGCCTTACGTCGAGCCTTCTCAATCGCCCTGGGATCTAAGGCTTCCTGCCAAACCCGTCTCTGTAGCCTCTCCGACCAAAATATAAGCATGCCTGGCCATCGGCTTCTTATACAACTTAGGTCTTCCGCTACTTGCATCGACAGGGCCTTGCCCTGCCCCAGCCCCAAAGTCATTACCACCAAGGTGAATGACCAAAATGTGTGGGGGAGGACCTTTCCATCCCTGAAACAAGAGGGGCAGCAAACTGGACCATCTGAGGCCATGCCAGCCCTGCCACTCCACAGTGGCCACAGCACTCAAACCCAGCTGGGATCCTGTCAGCGTTCTCTTGGCTTGGTAGGCCACCCAGAACACCATGCTGTGGCTGCATATCAGGATCCTCTTCCTCGCTTGGCCCGACACGGCATCTGAGGAAAGAGCAATTAGTAAGGCCATTTAAAATTGAGGCAGGGGGCGGATATAGGACCAAAACGCCCTTGACCTCCACCTGCCCACTCGCTGTATGGCCTGCTGAGGGTACCCCATAGCAGCTGCAGTAGAGGCCGCCCCAATCCGGAAGGAATGGGTGCCGAATTTGACCCCCGACAAGTCTATTTTCTTAAGAGCCCTCTCTATCACAGCCCAAAACTGAAACTTAGTTAATGGGGTCTGATCTTCATGGTGGAAAAAGACACCCTGGTCTTCCCCACGAGGTGTGACATAGTCCCTGAGGGCCTTAACAGGACAAAGCTCCTTTTCCAAGCATGAGCCCAAAAGCAAAGTGTTCCCCTGCTGCCGCTAGTCCATCTTGGACCGCCAAATACCAAGGAAGACTTTGTTCCCAATAAATTTAACATCCTGTGCTGTCAAGGCCCGGCCAGAAGTGTCTGTATGAGATGAGGCCACCAGCTCACTAACTCGAAAGGCCCCAAAGAATGCTGTCAAGGAAGCAGCATGAAAGAGCTTCCTTTCAAACACTGAGGAGCACACTTCCCCCCAAGCGGTCCCCAACCCCTTGAATACAGATGGGGAGATGGGCTGCCTGGGGTTACTTGCCGTTCTAACTTCCCTGGCCCAGCCTTCCAGCATCTTTCTAATCCTGAAAACACCCATGAATTCAGGTAAACCACGTGCTTTGTTGGCAAATGCTAAAGCGGCCAGCTGACCTTTAATTGACTTCACAGAAAGACCCCTCCCACGCTGCACTACACAAAAGTGCATCAGGTGCTCAGGCGGGATGGGCCATGACTACCAGAGCCCTGCCATTGCTCTAGACTGATAAAGCTGCCCTACCGCATGGTCGTAGGCCCTGTGTGTGCTGGGGGCAATGGACAGTTGGATCGCTCTATTCGCTTCTGCCGTCCAAGCTGCCAAAGCTCCTGGGGCATCCTCGCTGGTTGCCTGTTGGCCCAAGGGGCAAGCTGCCAGAATCATTCCATCTGTTGGCGAGACAAAGCATCTGCCACACCATTGTTAACACCTGGAACGTGTCTGGCCCTAAACAAAATGTTTAATTGTAAACATTTCAACATAAAGGCCCTTACCAACCTCATCACCCTGGGGGACCTAGATGACATGGTGTTGACCACATGCACTACAGCCAAGTTGTCACACCAAAAGTGGACAGCCTGGTTAGCCAATTGTGGTCCCCAAAGCCACACAGCCACTAACAAGGGAAAGAACTCCAAAAACGTAAGGTCTTTGGACAATCCCTGGGCTACCCAATCTGCGGGCCATTGGTCAGCACACCAATGCTCCCTAAAAAAGACTCCAAAGCCCGTAGACCCGGAGGCATCAGAGGTGACTTGGAGCTCTGCTTCTAACAACAGGTCCTCCCTCCAGAAAGTCACCCCATAAAAGTGTCCAGGAATTCCTTCCACACCAATAATTCATCGTGCATACCTTTATTAATTCACAATTGATGATGAGGCAACCGCAAGGTCCCCATAGCATCACACAGCTGCTTGCGGAAAGCCCTCCCAGGCACAAGTGCCTTACAGGCAAAGTTTAAATGGCCAACTAATTGCTGCAGCTCAATGAGAGATACCTTGTCTCTACCCAAGCAGTCCTCTAACCTGGCTCTAAGGTCTACCACCTTCTCTAATGGCAACCTTAAGGTCTGTTGAACCGTGTTGAGTTCAATTCCTAAAAACATCAGGACAACAGCTGATCCCTCCGTTTTCTCATGAGCCAAAGGAACCCCAAGTTCCTCAGAAAGCTCCATGAAACTTGCCAATAGCCTTGCACACTGACCTGAGCCCGCTGGCCCAGACATCATAAAGTCATCCAAATAATGGACGGTGTCTGGGCAAGCACAGCGGCGATGCAACTCCCATTCCAAAAGGGAACTGAAGTGCTCAAAAGCCGAGCAAGATATGGAACACCCCATTGGAAGGGCCCTGTCCATATAAAACTTGCCCTCAAATGAAAACCCAGGAGCTCAAAGTCTTCTGGGTGAACAGGGAGCAGGCGAAAGGCAGACTTGATGTTGCACTTAGCCATCTCGGCTCCCACCCCATACTGGCGCACAACCTTGACCGCTTGTTCAAAGGAAGTGTAGTGCACCGTGTAGAGTTCATCAGGAATGCCATCATTCACCGATCCCCCTTTGGGGGAAGACAAGTGGTGGATGAGGCAAAACTCCCCATGTGCCTTTTTGGGCACCACCCCCAAAGGGGAGACCCTCAGGGACGGGACAGGAGGGGCGTCAAAGGGGCCTAAAACCCTGCCCTCAGCACATTCCTTCAAAAAATTTTGTCGGACCACCTTTTCCATGCCAGCCACCAATCTCAGGTTGGCTGCCATGAAAGGCGTCCGGGGACCCTGAAAAGGGATCCTGAACCCAAACTTAAAACCCGAAAGTAAGTAATCAGCATCCCTGCACCTTGGGTAAACTTGAAGCAACCATTCAAGTACCCTCAGCTTTACCGGGCTGGGCCCCTTTACCAGACCCTTGTTGGCCTCCTCCACCCCCGAAGCATTTTCCTCCCTGTCTCATTTTAGGGCAGGCTGAATATGGATGGGTTCCAACGCATGCAGGGCACTTGTGCCTATATTTGCATGCTTTTCTATGGCACACCCCCTTGGACGTAAAGTCCCAACAGAGCAGCCGTAATTGAACCTGCTGCCCCGCAGAGGTGCGGGAACCTGAACTCTGGGAAGGCCGAATTATCATATGACCGCTGTCAGTCCTCTCACCGAGGTTAGACTTGGCAGGGGCCATGACCTGCACCCACAACTGAATTAGAATTTGATCCCAGGGGAGGCTGGGCATCAAAGCAGCTTGCATACGGAATTCCTCATCGTACCTGAGCTAAGCTGCCCCCTCAAAGTCTGTGTACCCCGTGTTAATAATATTCATGTATTGGAAGAGGGGGAGAGCCCTACATGGATGATCCCTAGCCAATACCCCTACATAAACCAGGGACCCAGGCAACCAATGAGCCCAGGTCCTGTCAGTCCTTCTGCAGTATCTTCTCCTTATCCCTATCGTCAAGATTATCCTTATTCTTCTTCTCCAGTTCCCTGAAGAGAAGGGTAAAGACATCTACGTACTTGCCCCTTATGATCTTGTCCCGGGTGGCCTGAGTCAAGTGATCACCCAACGACAATGCAGTATCCCCGGGAGACAATGCCCTGTAAGGGACCATGCCATATCCCTGGGATCCATAAGAGGCTAAGCCTGCCTGACCACCGTAGCCATAAGGCCATCCGGCTGAGGGAAAAGGAAAGGCTTGTCCATCCCAATTGGTAGCACTGCCCACAGTTGGCAAAACCTGTGCCTGCTGCTGGAACACAGAGCCACCGGCATAAGTAGGCCACATTGGCGGGCCAGCAGAAGGCAAACCCTGTGTGGGATAAGCACTCAAAACAGAAGGCGCAGAAATGCCGGTGGCAGCTGCCTGCCCCCAGGGGCCCCAGGGCCAAGCGGCGCCCTGCTGGGGCAGAGGGTCCTTACCTTACCATCAGGTACAGGCGGTTCCACTGCTATGGCAACTTGCCCACTGTCAACTGGCCATTCCTGGTCCACTTCAGCCACACCTTCAAGGGGAGTAGGATGTTCGTGGCCACTGCCTCCATCACTTGCCGCCTCTTCTGATAGTCTCTCAAGGGCCGAAAGGCGAGAGGCAAAATCTTTATTAAAGTCAGCCTTCAAGATTTTCCTAGCACTCCTGCGTGGCCGAGTGGGCACAACAGCTGATCCCGTGCTACCCTTAACCCTCTCAAGAGCAGCAATACGCTCTATAAATTCCTGCCTACTCGGGCTTTCATCCTCGTCTGAAGAAGACAGAGCCGGAGGGGGGTTCCTTGGCGCTGGCCGCTTAGCAGGCTGCTTCCCCTGAGACAGGCCACCCCCTTTCTTGGGTGGCATGACTGTCAAGAAAGGTGACCCAGCAGTTGAATACAATTGAGTCACCAAACGCCAATTGATATCTGATTGGTTGGATTTTCCGGACTGGTTCACAGCCCAACCACTTAACCAGTGTCTCACTGACCCACTGCAACACCCTCCCTGCTAATCAGCACTATGCCTGGAACCAAATTCGAAAGAGCCCCAGCAGGAACAATGACATGATGCTGCCCCTAGATGGCGCTGTGCACACACCTCCAGCAGGCCACAGGGACTGCACAAAATGGCCGATATACAGGCAAAACAAAATGGCCCCCAAGCCTACACAAGGCAGGCCCTTGTCCCAACCCCCACCTTAGCGAGGGTTAAGAACAAATAGCCACCCGGTGTTGTGGCCTCTGAGTCTTCAGAGGATGAAGACCTCGGGGAGGACGACAGGAGTGGGAATATTCCAAGCCCCTCCAGAGGCAGCTGCTTGGAAGACCAGCAGGGAATGGAGCAGCAGGAACCCTTGCCAGAGCAGGTTGAGGAATCCAGGGCAGACTCAGGGACAGAGGCTGTTCCCTTACCTGCACCAGCTCCTGAGACCAGGGCAGAATCTCCACCCAGCTCCCCTGAACCTGATAGGCAGCGCAGAGGGAGACAGCGTCTTGCTGCACAGGAAAGGAGGCGAAGTGCAAGGCTTCAGGCACTCAAACAACGACGTAACGACCTTGAGTTGTAACAGGGTGCAGTACTGCCCTGCAGGTGAGAGCTCTTAAGCCAGGATGCCCTTTCCCTCGTTGCAGAAGCCCCTGCGCACAGACCCACCCGGTTCTACTGCAACTCAGTTCTGCTCTGACTGCTCTTTGGCTCTGACCCTTGCATTCGGCTCCTTGGACTACGCTTCCTGCCTGCTCCCCCGTCGGCTTGGTTGAACTCCGGATGTTCAGAGAGGCTTGTGGCAGACTCCCCGCCTGCATTCCAGCACAGAGTGCTTCTGCCATAAATCACACGTGGCTGAAGTTCCTCCCTGTCACCATGGAGACAGGAGACGCAGCTGCAGCGTTTGTGAGTCTCGTGGCTGACAATCAACAGCTACAAAATCAGGTTTCTGCTTTGATATCCGAGAACCAAACACTGAAAGAACAGTTTTAGCAAGTTTCTGCTGCGTTGTCAGCTATGCAGCATCAGCTCACAGCAATGACTTCCAGGGCTGTGACACCCCCCCCCCACGTAAATGCCCAGTGGTGTTGCCTGACAAGTTTGGGGGGGCAGATAGCTGACTTTCCTCTATTCCTTGCCCAGTGCAAGCTTTACATGAAGGTACGACAGCAAGATTTCCCTGATGACCAAACAAAAGTCTCCTTTGTGCTGAGTTTGTTAAAGGACCATGCAGCTAAGTGGGCCACACCCCTGCTGGTAGCTGACTCCCCTGTGCTGAACAACTATGCAGCCTTCCTGACCCAGTTCCAGGCTGCTTTTTCTGACCCTCAAAAACAGGGAAGGGCTAATCGGCAGCTGAGACGGTTACAGCAAGGGAAGATGTCTGTGGCAGCCTATGCTGCAGAGTTCAAGACTTTGGCTTTGGATTTGGACTGGAATGATGGTGCCTTACATGACCAATATTTGGAGGGCCTATCAGTAGAAGTGCTGGACGAGTTAACCCCGGGTGGAGCGGCCAGCCACCCTTGAGGCCTTGATTGCACTCAGCCTGCAAATAGATGGGCGCCTGGAGTAGCAGCTGGGGCCGTGTGACTACCAGACTCCCCCTTCCCCCAGGGGACCCTGCAATCCCAGTGACCCGTTCCTCGGAAGATGGGGTGGAGCCCATGCAACTTGGGGCTGCCAGACCACGCCTTACCCCAACGGAGAAAAACCGGAGGCACCGAGCTAACCTGTGCCTCTATTGTGGGGTGCCGGGACACTTTGCCAGTATCTGCCCTGAGAAGCAGCAGACACCGGGAAATGCCAAGCCCCAGGGGCCTTGGGCCCTGGCTACCTGGGGCAAGCAAGGGGGCTCGATGGACCTGGCAGCGGGGGACCACAGCACGTCCTAGTTCCGGTCCGGCTGCAAGCACCAGGGGGACCATGGATCATGTCCCATGCCCTCGTGGATTCTGGGGCCTCCTGCTCCTATATGGACCTCACCTTTGCCACCCAACACCATGTGCCACTACAGGACAAGGCTACAGCAGTCCAGGTGGAAGCTACTGACGGCCGGCCCTTGCGCTCTGGGCCAGTTACCAAAGAGACCCAGCACTTGACCTTGTGCATCCATCGGCATCAGGAAACTCTGAGGTTGGACATCGTCCATATGCCCCGGTTCCCGCTGGTACTGGGGATGGACTGGCTGATGTTGCACAATCCATGGATAGATTGGACAGACTGAGAGCTGAGTTTCCAGGACCCCTGTGCCCATCTGGACGACCGCACTCTCTTAGGAGTGACTGCGCCTGTGGAGACCGGGTCTCTCCCTTCACCGTATGTGGATTTTTGAGATGTATTTGAAGAGAAGGGGGCAGACCAACTTCCCCCACACCGCCCCTTTGATTGTGGGATTGACTTGCAACCACGAGCGCCCCTGCCTGTTGGTCGGTTATACTCGCTTTCCGAGCCAGAGCGCCAAGCCCTCCGGGATTTTCTGGACAAGAACTTGCAATGCGGGTTTATTCGAACCTCTACCTCCCCCACCTTGGCACCTGTGTTGTTTGTGAAGAAGAAGTGTGGGGAGCTTTGTCTCTGTAATGATTACCGCACCCTCAATAAAATTACAGTGAAAGATCGGTACCCCCTTCCATTGATCCCAGAACTGTTGGAGCGAGTAAATGGAGCACAACTGTTCACCAAGTTGGACCTCAGAGGGGCGTATAACCTTATCCGGATCCGAGCTGGGGATGAGTGGAAGACTGCGTTCGGCACTCGCTATGGACAGTACGAGTACCTGGTCATGCCTTTTGGCATTTGTAATGCCCCAGCTGTGTTCCAGAGGTACATCCATGAGGTACTCCGGGACCTGATAGACCGCTTCGTGGTGGTGTACCTGGACGATGTCCTGATCTACTCCCGCGATCCTGCCTGCCACACGGCCCATGTCCGGACAGTACTGCAATGCCTCCGGGAACACCGGCTATATGCCAAGCTTGAGAAGTGTGCATTCCATCAGACCACCATTGACTTCTTGGGCCACCACATTTCCCCTCAAGGCATCCGGATGGACCCAGAAAAGTTGGCAGCTATCCTGACATGGCGCCCCCCTGGAACCGCAAGGATCTGCAACGGTTCCTTGGGTTCACTAATTACTATTGGCAGTTCGTGGAAGGGTACGCGTGATTAGCGGCTCCCCTGACCCAGCTGCTACGACCGAAGGAGCCTTTCCAATGGGACCAAGAAGCCCAGGGGGCATTCCAAGTCTTGAAGGAGCGCATGGCCTCCGACCCAGTGTTGCGACATCCCGACCCTGCCTTGCCCTTCATGGTAGAAACAGACGCCTCCAATGTTGCAGTGGAAGCCATCCTGTCCCAGCGGCAAAGACCAGCAGATCAGCTTCAGCCCTGTGCGTTCTATTCTCGCCAGCTAACTCTCGCAGAACGCAACTACACCATTTGGGAGCGAGAACTACTGGCCATCAAGGTTGCTCTGGAGGTTTAGCATCACCACCTCGAAGGAGCACGCCATCCCGTGCAGATCTGGACCGATCACCGGAACCTAGAATACCTGCAGACTGCCCAACAGCTGAATCAGTGGCAAATCCGGTGGTCGCTATTCTTCTCTTGTTTCAATCTCACCATTACTTACATCCCTAGTACCCAGAATCGGAAAGCAGATGCTTTGTCTCGGAAACCTGAGCATTACCAGGATCAGGTACCCACGACTCCCCCAACCACGATCTTGCTGCCAACTGCCTTTGCTGCCGCCACCAACCCCCCCGTCCCTCCGGCAACGCATCCAACAGCAACAACTCCATGATCCCTGGGCCCGGAAGCAGGTGCAAGCAATGCACGACCAGGAAATCCCTGTAGGAGCAAAGATCACTGTCCAAGCCGGCTTGATACTGCATCAGGGGCGCCTCTATGTGCCGGCTGGTCCCTTGCGTAGGGAGGTCCTCCACCTGTCCCATGATGTGGGCTCCGCAGGCCACTTTGGGAGGTACAGGACGTTGCACCTTGCCACACGGGAATTCTGGTGGCCCCGGATCCACGCTGACGTGGCCCGCTACGTCAACACCTGTGATGTCTGCCACAGGGCCAAGAATCAGCCAGGCAAGCCAGCTGGCCTGCTGCAACCCCTGCCCACTCCACCAGGACCCTGGCACACAGTCACCATGGACTTCATTGTTGAGCTGCCAAAGTCGGGACCCCATTCCTCCATTTTGGTAGTGGTGGATTCCTTCACGAAAATGGCTCACTTCATCCCTTGTTCAGGAACACCGACGGCCCGGGAGACCACGTTATTGTACCTGCAACACATTTTCTGACTCCATGGACTCCCCGAACATATCATCACAGATCACGGCACTCAGTTCACCTCATGGTTCTGGCGGGCCCTACACTCCCTCCTAGTGTAGGTTTCCATGAGGCATACCCCCGCAAGCCATCTCCGGTGCTTCCAGAGGGGGGCCCTGAGGGGGGGGGATAGTGCTGTGGCCTCTGAGTCTTCAGAGGATGAAGACCTCGGGGAGGATGACAGGAGTGGGACTATTCCAAGCCCCTCCAGAGGCAGCTGCTTGGAAGACACCCGATTGCACTTTTCCTCAGCCCACCACCCGCAGACTGATGGGCAGACCGAACATGTTAATGCAGTCCTTGAGCAGTACCTTCGTTGTTATTGCAACCATCAACAGGACAATTGGGCATCCCTGCTGCCCCTGGCAGAATTTGCATACAACAACGCCGTCCACTCCTCGACACGACAAACACCTTTCCAGGCTAACTATGGGTACCACCCACGCCATTTTCCGGAGGTTCTGCCTCACTCGCCTGTCCCTGCAGCAGACGCCCTGACCCGGGAATTGCAAGCTCAACATGACTTGCTAAGGGAACACCTCGATCAGGCCAAGGCGGCCTACAAGGCCAGAGCCGACCAAGCCCGGCAACCAAGAAAGGATATCCATATTGGGGACAGGGTATGGCTATCCACTCGCCACCTCCGCAGTACCAGACCCTCTCAGAAATTGGATGCCCGATACATTGGACCCTTCACGGTGGTGGACCAAATCAATCCTGTAGCCTTCCGGTTGGACCTGCCACTTACACTTTGGGTACACCCTGTGTTTCATCGTTCCTTACTCCTACCGGCCCCGGCCCCGGCCCCGCTACGCCCTGCCATGCCGACACCTCTGCCCATATGGGTGGATGACCACGAGGAATATGAGGTCGTCTGAATCCTTGACTCCCGCTATCGCCGAGGCCAGCTGCAATATTTGATCGAATGGAAAGGATATGGGCCTGAGGACAACTCTTGGGAACCTGCAGACCAGGTCCATGCCCTGGCATTGGTTCGAGCTTTCCATGAGGCATACCCCCGCAAGCCAGCGCCGGTGCTTCCAGAGGGGGGCCCTGAGGGGGGGGATAGTATTGTGGCCTCTGAGTCTTCAGAGGATGAAGACCTCGGGGAGGATGACAGGAGTGGGACTATTCCAAGCCCCTCCAGAGGCAGCTGCTTGGAAGACCAGCAGGGAATGGAGCAGCAGGAACCCTTGCCAGAGCAGGTTGAGGAATTCAGGGCAGACTCAGGGACAGAGGCTGTTCCCTTACCTGCACCAGCTCCTGAGACCAGGGCAGAATCTCCGCCCAGCTCCCCTGAACCTGATAGGCAGCGCAGAGGGAGACAGCGTCTTGCTGCACAGGAAAGGAGGCGAAGTGCAAGGCTTCAGGCACTCAAACAACGACGTAACAACCTTGAGTTGTAACAGGGTGCAGCACTACACTGCAGGTGAGAGCTCTTAAGCCAGGACGCCCTTTCCCTCGTTGCAGAAGCACCTGCGCACAGATCCGCCCGGTTCTACTGCAACTCAGTTCTGCTCTGACTGCTCTTTGGCTCTGACCCTTGCATTTGGTCCTTGGATTACGCTTCCTGCCTGCTCCCCCATCGGCTTGGTTGAACTCCGGACATTCAGAGAGGCTCGTGGCAGACTCCCTGTCTGCATTCCAGCACACCCGGCCCCTACACAGGGCTTATAAGATACCAACCCAGGCTGCAAGTGTTGAGCTAATGTGAGCGGCTAATGTGAGAGGCTTATAGAGATAACGTGGGGGGGGGGTTGCGGGCAACTCTACCCCCCCACTCCCTAGGCTGCACCAAGGCCACAGAACAAGCCTCCCCCAACCCCCCCCGGAAAAGCACTAGGAATGATGGCCCACTCGATGCAGCCGCTGCAGCTACGGCGACTGAGAGAGCCGTGGAGGTGCGCCACCGAAAAATGCGGCCCCCATGGCCGACAGATGCTGCTGGCCCATTCAATGCAGCCGCTGCTGCTACGGCGACTGAGAGAGCCGCGGAGGTGCACCACCGAAAAATGCGGCCCCTGCGGCTGACAGACGCTGACGCTGCTGCAGTGATGCTCCGCCGCTGAAAACCGGCCCCACCGCAGCCGCCGCTGATGATGACATGGCTCCAAGGGCAAAAGACCCTCAATCAGCCACCACTGCTGCAGACGCCAGGGCCAGTTGCTTCACCTTTGCCACTCGGAAAAGCACAGAGAAAAACTCTCCTGCTTCGTCCAAACGAGCGAAGCAACTGACGCCGGGAAGGGCGGAGCAACCATATAAGGCTCCTGACTCCACCCACCCAGCAAAGCCCCGTATGCCCGGGAAGGGAGCCTGTCTCCTTTCAACCTGGCGGGGCTGCAAATGACGGTTCCCAGCTTAAGCGGCATTATGCCGCTGCTGGGAGAGCCGAACTCTCATCCATGTCCATCCGCAAGCAGCTTATTCAGTCACTCCTAAGTAGTTCTCTATCTAGCTCAGGGGTAGGCAACTCCTGGCATACATGCCAACAGCAGCATACGAGACTATTTTGCCTAGCACCCAGGTCCAGCTCTCTGCTCAAGCAACCAAGGGACTGGCAGCTCTGTTGGAGCCAGTGGTGCAGAGAAAGACAACAGTCATGGTTTGCATTACTTCTGAAATGTGCACAGCCATTAGCTGATTCCAAGGCAAATGTATGATATGCTACCAGGACTGCTGATACCTGCCTTGCACCAAGCATGTCTGGTCTACCGTACCCTTTCCCCAGCTTTGCTTGCATACTAATATCTTCACTGGTAGATGCTCCTCTTTGGGGTGGGGCACTTGGTGCAAAAAAGGTTGGCTATACATGATCTACTCTAGCCAGACTCAGTTCACTTACTCTTTGGACCATTCTCTTCACAACATCATGCAAACACCAGATTCTCTGAAATTGCAACTGATCTCCAGACTTCATAGATCAGACCACCTGAAGAAAATGGCTGCTTTGGAGGCTGGAGTCTAGAGCATTGTACCCCACTGAAGTCTCTTCCCACCCCAAACCCTGCCCTCCCCAGTCTCTACCCCCAAACCTCCAAGAATTTCCCAGCCCACAGTTCGCAACCCTAACCAGAACTATGATCCATACTGTGTACCTTAGGGCACTTTCTTAAAGAACCCAGTGGTTTTAGTAATATAGGAACCAAAAGGCTATCAAGTCTTGGGGCATGAATATCAGATGCAGGAAGCTTATGGGATAGTTGAGACAAATAGAGATTAGCTGAGGGGCTAGAGATCCGCCCTGTAACACCCCACATGTAACAGGTTGGGGTTAGCTCAGTGACCCCAAGGATAACAATGCACCTTCAAGTTAGACAAATTATGTAGTTGCATGGTTAGACCAAGACCCCTAGTTGGAATGGTGGTGGCAGCCAATTTCTTCCATAAGCATTCCCAAGAAATAGTCAAAGGTAGCTTGCAAATCAATGAATGCAGTGTAAAGTTTCCCTTTATTGTATATTTACTAGCAGGGTGCATTAAGACATGAAAGTGGACAAAACACTGAGCTCCCTTTCCTGAACCCAATAGAAGATTTCTGCATCTAGATCTCCATCCTAAGAAGGAGATGGGTAGTATAAAATATGTATTGCCGCCATCAAGAAAAAGAGTGCTGCTATTTTTTAATATTTTTGTACGATGCTTTTAAATGTTTTATATGGAATGTTTTAATGTTGTTATCTGCCCTGAGCCTGCTTGCGGGGAGGGTGGAATACAAATATGATAAAATAAATAAAATAAATAAAATAAGTAAATAAATATAATTTGCCCCAAACTAGGAGAAGACTAATCGGGGTAATAATTTGCAAGATTCTTTTTGTCACCTTTCTTATAGATGGGTGCAACAATAGCCTGTTTCCAACAACATGAAATTATCCCTGAGGCATCAGTGAACATAAATAAGGTCACAGTAATGGTTGTTGTGGGTTTTCCGGGCTGTATTGCCGTGGTCTTGGCATTGTAGTTCCTGACGTTTCGCCAGCAGCTGTGGCTGGCATCTTCAGAGCTGTAGCACCAAAAGACAGAGATCTCTCAGTGTCACAGTGTGGAAAAGATGTTGGCAGGTCATTTATATCTACTCAGGAGGGGTGGGGTTGAGCTGAGTCATCCTGTAAGAGTTTCCCAGGGTGTGGAATGCTAATGGCGGGAGGCTTCACTGTATCCTGAGGAGGTTCTTTTGCATATGGATTGGTACTTGATGTGCTAATCTTCCCTGCAGGGCTATTGTCGGGTGTAGACTGTTTTGTTAGCCTGGTGTTTTTCAGAACTGGAAACCATGCTCTGTTCATTCTTAAGGTTTCTTCTTTCCTGTTGAAGTTTTGCTTATGCTTGTGAATTTCAATGGCTTCCCTGTGCAGTCTGACAAAGTAGTTGGAAGTGTTGTCCAGTATTTTGGTGTCCTGGAATAAGATACTGTGCCCTGTTTGAGTTAGGCTATGTTCAGCCACTGCTGATTTTTCAGGCTGTCCAAGTCTGCAGTGTCTTTCATGTTCTTTTATTCTTGTCTGGATGCTACGCTTTGTGGTTCCGATGTAAACTTGTCCACAGCTGCAGGGTATACGGTATACTCCTGCAGAGGTGAGGGGGTCTCTACTGTCTTTTGCTGATCGTAGCATCTGTTGTATACCCTGCAGCTGTGGACAAGTTTACATCGGGACCACAAAGAGTAGCATCCAGACAAGAATAAAAGAACATGAAAGACACTGCAGACTTGGACAACCTGAAAAATCAGCAGTGGCTGAACATAGCCTAACTCAAACAGGGCACAGTATCTTATTCCAGGACACCAAAATACTGGACAACACTTCTAACTACTTTGTCAGACTGCACAGGAAAGCCATTGAAATTCACAAGCATAAGCAAAACTTCAACAGGAAAGAAGAAACCTTAAGAATGAACAGAGCATGGGCTCCAGTTCTGAAAAACACCAGGCTAACAAAACAGTCTACACCCGACAATAGCCCTGCAGAGAAGATTAGCACATCAAGCACCAATCCATATGCAAAAGAACCTCCTCAGGATACAGTGAAGCCTCTCGCCATTAGCATTCCACACCCTGGGAAACTCTTACAGGATGACTCAGCTCAACCCCACCCCTCCTGAGTAGATATAAATGACCTGCCAACATCTTTTCCACACTGTGACACTGAGAGATCTCTGTCTTTTGGTGCTACAGCTCTGAAGATGCCAGCCACAGCTGCTGGCGAAACGTCAGGAATTACAATGCCAAGACCACGGCAATACAGCCCAGAAAACCCACAACAACCATCGTTCTCCAGCCGTGAAAGCCTTCGACAGTACAAGGTCACAGTAACTTGGGCTCATCAAAAGGGAAAATTTTTAAATAAACTTGTGGCCTCAAGAGCCCCAATAAATAGAAACATAGTATGGTCATGGACTGTGCATCAAGATTGTTATTTCATAGTTGATTTCCCTGAGTTATTATTGTAAAATTACAGCACTTGTCTCCATACACACCTTCCATAATAAAAGCTGTTAAATCCAAATGATTGAACAGGGACCCCCAATTTTTTACCTTTATATTGCTTTGTGAAGGGTAATGTGTATTATTGTATTGTATTAATAAAATAATAACCGCAATAAAGTGCTTCTTAGTGTACTAACTGGGCTTCCCCCCACTTTGTCAGTTCTTCGTTGTTTACCAGAATATATGCAAGCTGTAGTCAGTAAAGCATACCTTAGCTCAAAAGGCTATACTTCATGGGATGTCACCTTGAATGACCGATACTGCAGACCAAGGATCACACCATATTATGTTATATTCAACATACCGTATAATGGCTGTGGGACCAGAAGAGAGGTATGGAAACGTGTACATCAGTTTTGTATAGATATATATTTAATGCCCTTTTAATATATATATATATTAACGCCCTTTTTGGTAAGATCAACAAAATTATTAGAGTAATGACCAGCTTTCCGTTTCCCCAGAATCCTTCATTTAGTTGGGATGTTCAGTACAAAATGGGGGGAAAGTGGGGAAGAGAAAAGTTGGTTAATGAAGAACTCGAGCCTACTTTTTGTAGTTGCCTTGAAATGGAGCCCAGGAGGCACTGCAGACTTAATTAGGTGAAATTGTGCCGGATAGATTTCTAGATGTGCCAGAGAAGCAAAAAAAATATTTACTTGCTGATTGAAACTGTACATGCCAGCTGTTAATCAGAGCACTGATCAGAAGAAGACACAGGTCCTTTGTAGACTGGAGAGATGAAGAAAAACATAGCCTCATCTTAACAACCTGGAAATTAATTTTCAGTGATCTGTGGAAATAATCAGGTTTTAACTGACCACAGAAGAGCTTCTTCAAGCGGAAGAAGATGACTTCCATTAAGACTTTCCTTCTGGGAGTTACATGGACTGTACCTACCACCACCCAGTTTGGCTTGTGCTGCCTGTTTACCCATTGTATCATCTAAAACAGTTGGTTTATATGTTTGAAAAGTCAGAATGCTCACTTGTTTCTCTCCCTGCAGCTGGTGGTTACCTTGAAGTCTCATAAACATCTAATCTATTTAAGTTTGCTGGGTCGCCTGGTCTCTATTTCAAGGATATAAAATGTAGACCTTGGGTTTTCCTGTTACCCGGATATCTTTTGATCTCTCCTTCCCTCCTTCCTCCTTTTTGTACTAACCTGATCTGAAGTTTGGGGGAATTGTGAAAATTGCTCATTGTCTTATAACAATTTGTTTGCTTCCAGTAAAAAAAGTATTACCTTGCTGTTTTGAGATTCCACCCCCCCCCCCCAACAATCCATCAGGGCTGGTTACAAACTGTGTGCTTTATGAGCATGATCCAGACAGAGTTAAGCACTTTCAAGTGGGAAAAATAGAGCAGTACAATTCTACGTGGTGTTATTCTAAGACCTTTTAGTGGGTTTGAATTCAAGTAACTGCATTGAATTGCACTGTAAAGAAGTTACTTAGGTTTCCCACTCATGTTAAAGGGATAAGAAGTACCCTGAAAATATTGATTCCTGTAAGGAGAAGTTTGGTGCTTAACTTCTTAGGAGCACTTCAAAGACATTTTTCTTTTTATTTATTTTATTTGTAACAAGAGTTGGTAGTGGTTCTCTATATTTTCAGATTTTTATGAATTGAATCTCAAACTCTCCTTATAGAATACTTACATTTGCATTTGGGAGTTAAGAATATTTGGACAACTATTGACCCAATCAGTATATTTCCCCCCCTCATGTACTTAGTGATAGACAAAACATTCTTACATCAAAATCTGTTTCCCCCCCTCCCCCCATGTTTTAAACAGGCAGACGCTGATACTATTATTTACTCAAATCTGATCTCAGCAGCTGCTACGGGCACCATAATTAACAGGAAAAAGGCTCTTCACCTGCATGTTAACTGCAAGATGCTGCACAATACATGGGTGGAAACGATGTATATTGCTGATGACATTACTGAAGTCAACAGAACTCAATATGGCGTATACAGTGTGAACATTACATTTTATCACTCATCATCTTTCTTGTATCCAGTTACTCAAACACCTTATTATGTTGAATTGAATCAGCATTTATATCTGGAGGTTAATCTTCATAGCTCTGATCCGTATCTAGTGCTATTTTTGGACACATGTACAGCATCACCTAACTTCTATGATTTTACAGCTCAGACTTATGACATCATCAAAGATGGGTAAGGACTTTGATTTTGAATCGGAAATTTATTTATTACATTTGATTATTGATTGCTTTTAGGTTTTCAAACATCTACACAGTATGAAAATTACACAGAAATATTAAACTAATCTTGACCCTAAATCCTGTCTACCTAGAGACTGAAAATTAAGAAAGTGGTTAAATAATCCTTTGCTGGCCAGAGGGTTCTTGGCTCCATAGGTAAGGGTGCCGAGGGTGCCCAAGTTCCCCTCCCCCAGGCAGGGAGGTAGGAAAGCAGCACCCACCCTTCCCCCCTCCCCCATCACTGGGATGTGGGAAGATACTGCCCATCCTCCTTGCCTCTGGCAGCTGGCACATGACCTCTTCATCCCCCACATGCAGGTGAGGCCCACCCTGTCCCACCCCTGATGGAGGGTGGGAGCAGGCTCCTTGTGGCCTGCCATCCACTGGGATGAGAGGTACTTCTCCAATGCCCCTGGTGGCTGGGTGGGGGTAGCTAGTCTGTTTGGTGCCTCTCCGTGGCTGGCCCTCTAGGCAATTGCCTAAGGCTGCCTTATGGATTGGCCATCCTTGAAATAGCCATTGTCACTGAGACCATTCCAGCATGAAACCCTAAAACCAATACAAAAGACAACAAATAACACAAATACTGAAAGTATAGGTATGGCGATATGGATTTACCTAAAATATTATGGGCAAATCCAGACTTCCCAGCTTGTCCCAGCGTCGCGGTAAACATTAGCTAAACTTCTGGAAGTATAGCGTCTTTCTAGCGCGATTTCTGACTCATTGTGCTAGAACAATGCTATGCTTCTGGAAGTTCAGCGAACATTTACTGTGACGTTGGGACGTGTGGATTCAGCCTTTGTCAGATAAATAAAATATCTCCTGCTGACATTCTGTTGGTGGAAGTTGCTGTTTCTTCATCTCCTTCATCATATAACCCTAAATAAGGAATTTCTGGGGAAGGGAGAGACAGATCCAAAAGGCATGTTGGTAGAATTACTATAGTTGAAAGAGGAATCAAGTAATATTGCCCCTCCTGCCACTTCCATCCCAATACCTTTGGAATATTTTCCCCAGATTGTTGCATTAGATAAAATCTGTCTTATGTCAATAGAAAAATATTTTGCATGACATTTTTACTCAATTTAGAAGACACAGATATTGTCAGGGCTTTTTTTTCAGTGGGAACGCGGTGGAACGGAGTTCCGGTACCTCTTGAAAATACTCGGCAATAGTGTGTGAAAATAATATTATTTCAAAGAATCCCATGTGTTTCTTCCTCATTTCCCTCTCGAGATTTCCACCACCTCTTTTCCCAGAAAAAAAACCCTGGATATCGTCAGAGGAAACTGAGCAGTTGATTACTGCAGAGTAGTCTAATGAATACTGTTATCTGGAAGCATACACATGGGGATTATAATCAGGGCCAAATTTAAGCTATGTATTCTTGTCACAGATTTTCTGTGTAGTGGAGAAATTTGCACCTTGTAGCGGGACTCTGACAGTCACACAGATTTCACAAGGATCATAGCAAAAGTAAATTGTGCATATAGCCATGATTCAGTTTGTGGGCGTATGGGGAAAAGAGAGGCTAGTTTGACAATCAGAAAAAGGCTTCTCTGATGTTACTAATGTTTTAAAGGAAAGAAGATACATTCTCTCTAAAACACACCTTTTTCCCTTTAAAATGCTGATGAAAATGTGTGGAGCCTGGTCTTTATTAACAAGAAAGAGTGGGGCTGAATGATGCTCCCCTCCTCTCCCCACATGGCC
Source organism: Eublepharis macularius (assembly GCF_028583425.1). Classification (NCBI taxonomy): domain Eukaryota; kingdom Metazoa; phylum Chordata; class Lepidosauria; order Squamata; family Eublepharidae; genus Eublepharis; species Eublepharis macularius. Next base: position 86,722,714 of record NC_072795.1, read on the forward strand.
CCATTTATAAAGCTTTATACCTTTATTTGTGCAGAAAATGACTTTCTGATACACAGTACACAGATACTTTGAACACAGGGATCTCTAATTATAGGGAGATATCTTGATTTGGGTTGCTCATATACACGTGGAATGTTATTCACATAGAATTTAATTGCCTGGTCTTTTAATTCCCTATCATTGTATTTCACAACTTAACAAGTAAGAATACCTTAAAATGAATTTTTTCAAAGATGATATTTTTAGTCTTGGCCTCAGTAGCATGACACATTGCTGAGATTAATCTCACAGTTCAGTTTAATCCTATCCTAGTGCCTTGCTGGAATCAGATAAATTGATAATACAATTTCAGTTGTATTCAAAAGTTTTTTTTTCACGAACAGAGCTTTCCACCAGCTGAAGCAACATTCTTTAGACTGACAGAAGTCTCCTTGAACTAGACAACTCCACCATTAGTCAAATGGAATCATTGAATCCAATTAATTATATTTATTTAGATATTTATATTCTCCTTTTCTCCCCAGTGGGGACAAGTGGCTTACAACATTGTTCTCTCCATCTTCATTTTATCCTCACAACAACCCTGTGATGTAGGTTAGGCTGAAAGAGAGTGCTGGTCCAAGATTACCCACTGAGCTTCCATGGCAGAGTGGGGATTTTAACCCAGGTTTCCCAGGTCCTAGCCTGACACTCTAACCACTATGCCACAATTTATTTTTGTTCTGTTTTGATTATGTAAAGGTTTTCTTTCTACTTCCGCATATTGCTCATTAGTTGTATGTGGCTATTATACCAGTTGATATAGCTAATTTTATCATTGTGTTTTCATATAGGTGTGTGAAAGATTATACCTACCGGACCTATTATTCAGGAAACAGAAATAGCCTTCGATTTGGCTTCCAAGCCTTTGAGTTTCTTAACAGATTTCCAACTGTTTACCTTCGTTGTAAAGTGGTGGTTTGCAGAAGCAATTACTATCCCACTCGATGTAGTCGAGGTTGCCTGCCTTCTTCTAGAGCCAAGAGAGATACAAGCTCCTACCAGGAAAAGCTAGATGTAATTGTTGGGCCAATTGAGCTTCAGAGAAATGGAATTCAGAGCAGAAATTTGGGTAAATCAAGCCAATACTTTACCATAAATTCCTTTCAATCATTTTTGAAGATGTCAGTAGCAATCTTCTAGGTGTTTTAAATTGGCAAGTTTAAGAAACAGCAAGTTCTGTGGACTTTAGCTCTCAGAAAGAGCCTGTGTATAAAAACCAATAATAACTAGAGCACTTAAAATGCTTCTCATGAATTTTGGCATTCTGCTTACTTAATTGTTCAGTGTTGTATTGCTTCTTAATATTGCTCTACATTATCACAAGTATGCCATTTATTCCCTGCTAAGGCCTTCAGTTTATCTTCTGTTCTCCAGTAGGCTTACCATTTGCCTGCCTTGGGTGGGAAACTACCCAGTTTGGTCCAGCCCTCCCACCTGCCTTTGTGTCAAGGCTAGTGAGAGAAACATGGGGGGCAGCAATGACATTGTGTGATGCATCAACATCACTTCTGGATGAAAACCCAGATGTGATGTCAGCATGTCAGGAAACATCTGAGTAAACCAGAAAGAGCAGCCATTCTCTGCACAGAATGCAAAAAAGTCTGGGAAGCAGTTTGGAGACTGAGGACCAAGCTACACATGACGAATGACACTTGAATGGCAAGTGGATTGAGTGGAGGGCAAGTGAACAGGGAGAAATACACTTGCTGTTCAAGTGTCATTCGTCATGTGTAGCTTGGCCCTGAATCAAGTTATTTTGACCATGCATACTGAAGTTTGGAGAGAAATCGATGCAATATGGGGCCAGAACCAATGAAAAAGCCCCGTGTAGACGATATCCTAGTTTAGTTTAGGCATGTTGTTATGAAGGAGTAAGAGAAGAAAAAGGAAAATATGAAAAAAAAGTTTTGTGGAAGGAAAGCAGTTCTAAAAAGTTGAGAGAGAAGCAGGGCCTGTCCAACCATTAGGGAGAGGGACAGCAAAAAGTTAGGATCAATTTAATGGCAGATTTGAGAGCATGTTTAAATGATTGCAAATAATCAAGTGTTTAGTAAGTTACATTATTACCACTATGGAAGTTCCATTTGGGTTTTCTGCCTCAGGTACCAAAAGGTCTTTGTCATATCTGGAGAAAGATCAAGTGAAGTAGTGGTCTGAGGTACTAGTCCAAAGTGTAATAAACACATGGGTGGTGGTGGTGGGGCTCTGCCAAGTGAACAAAACATCAATAAATGTCATTTCTGCCTCTTTTCCTACCCCCAAAGCTCCTGAGGGGTGCCAAGCAATGGCCTAGTAACCCTGCAACAGTCATAGGCTTTGAATCACAATATGCACTTATGCTTCAAAGCCATCTGTGGCCCAGTACTCCTTTCAGTTGCTGCTACACTATCAAAGTGATGTACTGTACTCTGAGCAATTTTATTATGCTACATGTGAGTTAGAAGAACTTCAACAGTATGACATGGAAAGTTGCTGTACAAAAAGGTCACTGGGAAGTCAGTAGCTATTGGTTTGGGGTGAATGATTGCGATTATGCCTTTTGATGACTGTCAGGCAGACAATCTATCATTACTTCTTTCTTCTTTTGCAGAGACAAAGGAAGAACTACAAGAAAATATGGGAACGCATGGCACACCTGTGGCATACATTGTTGTCGCTGTCATGCTGGCAGTTGTTGTTATAACACTTGTAGGATTTATTTTAAAAAATAAATGGAAGAGACCAATTCCATATGAGATAATGTAAGCACCTTAAAAGTATGGGCAATAATTCCCACCAAGTTAAGCTAACTTACGCTTAATATACATCGAACTCTGTGTTGGATTATGGTTAGAATTTGTAAAACATATATGTATCGAAAGAGAACTTATTTTCCTCATTATCCAGATTGCTTTTACCTTTGCATGAAAATATAAACATAAAGAAAAAAGGCTAGAAAAATTAATTATGAAATCCTGAGACAAATAAAGCAATTTAAGGGCCCACTGAGTGTGCTAGACTTAACATTTGCACAGGCAGGTTCCCTGGAAATGCAGAAATTTTTCTAAATAAATGTTTACGGAAGCTTCACTGAGGTTAATGGAACTTACTACCATATAACAGCGAGTGGGATTGTAATTCTAAAGCCTATATTTTGTGCTCAAATTTGAAATCAAAGTGATTAAATTTTACTTAACTTTATCTAGATTATCTTCATTGTCATGAATAAGATAAATGTGCATAAATTCAGATTAGATATAGGCTTGAAGTAATAATATCAGATCTAAACCCAGCAAAGGTACATATTCACAACTTAAAATGTTTATTTGCAATTTAGTCTGATGGAAAACCAACAATTACTTTGAAACTTCCACTGATTTCTATCAAGCCTTATCCATCATTGTTAGTTTAAAACTATATTTAGTTGAGACATGCTGTATTCATGATGCCATAGTTTTCCAATATGGACAACAGCTGTTAAGAAATGTAAAAGAAGCTATCTGGAAAAAAAATGGTTCCCATTACATTAATAATATATTTCCTTAGATTTCTTTTCAGTCTTGGATGAGAATCAAATATCAGAATGTGAACACATTTTCATTTTCATATTTTTCTTGCGCTTTGTATCAAACCCATTGTTTGCCACTTCAGATTATGTTTTTTCTGTGTCCAAAACTGTATTATCAATCACAATAAAAGAGGTTTTAAAAAAAAACAATAGATTGAAGCTTGGCCATTATTTATATAATGCAAGTGGTCCAGTTTTGGGTTTGGAGCATAAATAGGTTGATTTATGGATTAATCAAATTCAGCAGATTAACAACAACATTAGTGCTTGAAAAGCTAAAGTTTACCAAGCATTATTCTGTATCTTGTAGATTAAAAAAATAATGTATTTGTAAAAAGCAAATACTTCAGATTATAAAGGTAATGAATCATATAAAGACTCTTTGCTGAGTTACCTTCTGTGCTGATTGTTTGCTTATTCATTTCAATTAGGGCTCATTTCGAGGGGGAACACACAGGAACGCAGTTCCAGCAGTTCCCCAAAGATGTCACATGTCAGGTGGCCCCGCCCACCTGACTCTCTGCCACTTTGGGCCAGTTTTGTCCTGGATTGGGGCCGAAACAGCCCGGATCGGGCCTCTGACGGGTGGTGCATCACTGTCCTGTTCAGCAGTGGCCTGATCCTGACAATTTTGGCCCCTTTTCTGCCATTTTCAGCCCCTTTTTGCCATTTTGGGCCCAATTTCGGCCTTGAATGGCCAGGATTGGGTCCCAAACAGCCAGGATAGGTGATATCAGGGAGTGTGGCATATGCAAATCAGTTATGCTAATGACACATTTCTGGTGATGTCAAGGGGCGTGGCATATGCTAATGAGTTATGCTAATGAGTTCCTCCAGCTCTTTTTCTACGAAATGACCCCTGATAGTCACAAAGCCATAAGAAAGACATACCATGTTAGGATCCAGGGTAAAGCAAAGAGGTGAGTCTATACTTCATGACTGGTCAGAAGAACTAATTGCTGTTAAAAGGCTTTCTTTGTAATTTGGAACTGGGCAGTTTTTCTGTAGTTTCCTTTTTGGGCCAACAGTGGCAAGCCGTGTGAATTCCTGCCATTCCTCTGATTCCATGTTCAGACTCTCTTGGGCTTAACTCCTTCTCCTCAAATACAATGTCTAACGGAAGATCAGTGAAGAATTAACACAGAACACAAATAAACAATATATCTAAATATCGGTGAGTTATTGTAGTGGTCCTAGGCCTTTTTTGCATTACATCGGTCTTTCTGCGTATTCATGAGGATTGGATCCACTTTATTCATTGGTTCTGGGCCCATATTGCTTTTGATTCTTTAATTCTACATTTTGAGGGAGTTGAACTGAAGTGGTGTCTGTTTTTTTTATTTCTGCATTAGAAAAATATCCTGATTCTGCTGCTGGCTTTGAGGAGTCATCAGTTTCCTCAGCAGATGTGCTGAGGACTCAGCAACTGATTGGCGGGGGGGTTGGTTTTTTTAAATGGCACCAATATTGCAATGCTTCCATTTAATTTTTTTTTTTTTAAGTCAGGAAAAAAATTGATTGGTTGCTGTTCAACCAGTGGAGAGTAATAAAGGGAGGGTGAAAGGCAGGGCCAGACCTCATACCAAAGAAAGCATTCTGCATTACAAAAAAGCTCCGGGTTGACTTTGCTGGAAAAAAACATTGGGGTATGTGTGCAGGGAGAAAAGCTGCAGAAAAGCTGGGGAAAGATTGACTCAGCGGGAGTTGCAGACTTTGTCTGTGTGGAATGCAAAAAAGTTTGAGAAGCAGTTTGGCAACTGAATTATTTTGATTTGTACAGAAGTTATTTTGATTCTGCATACAGAAGTCAGGAGAGAAATCGATGCTGTATGGTGCCAGAACCAATGAAAAAAACTCTGTGTGGAAAAGACTCTAGTTTCGTTTAGGCATGATATGAGGGAATAAAAGGGGGGAATTAAAAAAGAGTTTTGTGGAGGGAAAGTAGTTCTAAAAAGTTGAGAGAGAAGCAGGGCCTGCCCAATTATTAGGAAGAGGGACAGCAAAAAGTTAGGACTAATTTAATGGCAGATTAGAGAGCATGGTTAAATGACTGCAAACAAGTGTTTAATAAATTACATTATTACCATTAAGGGATTCCATTTGGGTTTTCTGTCTCAGGTACCAAAAGGTCTTTTGCCATATCTGAAGAAAGATCAGATAAAGTGATGGTCTGTGGTAATACCTCAAAGTGTAATAAACACCTTGGCTGGGAGTGGGTGGAGCTTTGCCAAGTGAACAAAGACATCAGTAAATGTGTGAGACAATGAATTACTATATAAGAGTTCAAAGCCGCAATGTTATGCATGTTTATTATAATGTTCAGGGTTCCTAATTCGAGATGAGAAATGAGGAGAAGTTCAAAGAGCTTTATGTAAAAATCAACTCCAGCAAAACTGTATGCAAACTCAACTAGCTGAACTGAGTACTAGATTATGTGACGTTAGGGAAGGTCTTAAAATTAATAATACTTAACACATGAGGGTAATATAATGGAACATCTTAAAAGTAAAAATTCTATCACTACATTTAAAAAAAAGAAAAAAAGATCTCAGTATTTCTGACATCTACTAGCCAGTTCCTTGAAATGCAGCAACTTGTAGCTGTGCTCTGCATAGGGATGCCTTCTGTTCTTCACAGGAGTCTACAACATTAACAGAGAGTTCATGAAAGGAGTGTTTCTGAGGAGAGAGTGCTTCTCCCTGCAGTTTCAGGCCCTCCAGTCTCTCAAGGAAAATTACGCTTTTTTTTCCTCATAAAGAATACCCCAACTCTTTATCTCCCTCTAGTGGACAAGGGTTACACATCCATTGACTGTCACCAGACTTACGGGCTGCTTCCACACACATTGGATAATCCACTTTCAATACTCTTTAGTGAATATTTGAAACTGATTTTCCATGTGTGGAACAAAAAATCTACTTCAAAAGGATTGCGAAAGTGCATTGAAAGTGCATTATTCAACGTGTGTGGAAATGGCCCATGGTTCTCTGACACCTCTGGAGTGCAGGTGAAGCCACTGCTTCGGAAGAAAGGTCTGCTATCATGTTGATTATGATGCAATAATTGACCATTGGCAGTTTAGATCCCATAAGATCTGGGATATGGTTGTTTGACAACTGTGTCCCTCATTGATCTCAGGTACAGGTGGGAGATTTTTAATGCAAATTTTATTGCCAGGTTGAAGTTCAGGAAGGTCACAAGTTTTCTTGTCAAAATATAGTTTTTGTTTTAGCCTAGATGCCTTTCATTGTCTGGAAACTGTCATTAATGGGTTGCAGTAAATTATCAGCTATGGATAAATTAGTCCTTAAGAGTCTGCCCATTAAAAGCCGAGCAGGGGACCAGCCAGTTTCTAAGAGCATACTTCTGTAAATCAGAAGGGATTTATGTAAATCACCTTCACTATCAAAAGCTCTCTTCATCAAGTTTTTGACATTCTGTAGGTCTCAATTGTGGCAGTACTGATAAACTGTAATAGTCCTGTTGGAGAAGATATTAACTCAAGTGCCAATTTAAAAAGAACAACAGTCCCAATCACATGCAGTGACAAAACCCAGTCCCTATCTGTATTTCTTCTGGCATCAACCACGTCAACACAAAAATCATGCTCCTGAGAATTGTCAACTGTGCACACTGCATTAATTTAAGCTCTGGCTGGACAGCATCTTATAAAAACGATTATGCTTCCCACAATGAAAGCAGAGTTTCCCAAATACATGGCACTGTTTCAGACTATGGAGAAATCCACGGTTTTTACATGCTGGTTGCCGTGGTATTTGTCCCCTAGAAGCCACTTGTGAGGAGGGGGATTGCTGATTTTGCAACTGATTTCTTGCGCTGTTCTTCTGCAAGTGCACTGAATGGACTGCATCTCCCCCTGAGTTCAAGTCTTTGACCTGCACCTTCACAGTTTCTGAAGCCCTGCAGATCTGAAGAGCTTTATCCAAGGAGAGGTCCTTCTCATGCAGGAGCTTCTCTCTAACAGCATTATCCCTGATACCACAAATAATCCTGTCCGGTATCAAAGACTGTTGCAAATTACCAAAGCCACAGGCCTGTCTGAGCCCCCTTAATTCTATTGTATACTGGTCAATATAGTTTGGTCTACTTTTTGTATGTATATACAACATTTGTTCCTTTAAAAAGATTAATTCTTTTTAGGCATGCAATACTCTTCAAATTTATCTTAGAACACCATAAGTTTCACATTGTCACCGTCTGCAGCGCAAAAGGTATCATAAATGTCCAAAGCCGCCTCTTCTCAAACATGCAGGAAAATGTATAACTGGACTTTATCAGGCTTCTCATCAGTTGCTATAACCACCAGATATAATTCAAACTACTGTCTAAATGTTTTCCAGTTGACTGCAAGGTCTCCGGAGAGCTGCAAGCCTAATGGTGGTTGCAAGTACCCATCAGTGCTGAGGGTGTACTATGTATTATGTGGCAGTTCTTACAGAGGCCTTCTCATACATTTCAGGTGGTGTTAGTTCAAGGTGGGCATGTGAAAGAAGAATGCAATAAAAGGGAAGGATATGCTCTTTTGTGTTGAATTTAGTTAGCACAAGTCCCAATTCACAAAAGAAATCTCAATCAAAGCCAGCACTCTCCTCATTCCACACTTCTGACACCATGTAATGTCCAGAGTTCCCAAATTACAGACAAAAGAAATGAGTAAGTCAAACAGCCTTATGTTAAAAGCAACTCCAGCAAAACTGCAATCTCAACTAACTGAACTGACTACTAGAACATGTGACCTTAGAGAGGGTCTTAAAATAAACAGTCAGTCCTTATCACAACAGGGTAATATAAAGGAACTTCTTGAAAGTATGTTCTATCACTACAGTTATAAAAGAGAATGGTAAAACAAAAATTAGTTCAAGGTGGGCATGTGAAAGAAGAATGCAATAAAAGGGAAGGATATGCTCTTTTGTGTTGAATTTAGTTAAAACTGAATTTATTTTACTAACATATATTTTGCTTCTCAACAAAACTCTAAGATGGCTCACAAAATTTCCATTAAAATACAATAAAATAGGACAACTAACTATATAATAAAAGATAATCTATGTTCAAATGGCAACAGTCTCACTAACCAATAATAACTGTAGCAAAAACAGCCCTAAAGACGAGGACCTAGAATAAAAACAAACAATAATTATCTCTCATCAAAGGCTGGAGGAAATTAAATTAGCTTCATCCAGCATCCAGTCTGCATTTTAGGAGTTAGGTGAAGTTGTTTTTATTTCCTAAGTCCTTTAACCATAGGTAATTGTTGTTTGTTTCTGTTATGTGGTGGGTGCCAAGTGAGAGAATTCCGCAGATGAAACACCACAACTGAAAAAGCCAGTCATAACATAAGAAGAGCCCTGCTGGATCAGACTAGTGGTCCATCTAGACCAGCATCCAGTTCTACACAGCGACCAGCCAGTTGCCCTGGAGGCCAACAACATGGCAGAGAAGCAAAGACCATCCCTAGCGCTGGCATTCAGAGGGTTCCTGTTTCTGAATATGGAGGTTCCATTTAGTCACCATGGCTAGTAGCCAGTGCTGGTCTAGTCTCTTCTATAGTTATCTATTCTTATGGCCATCACTAGTGTAGTTTTAAATAGATTTGAAGCATCCTGGAAGGATTTGATTCTCTTGGTTTCCTCTTTTAGCTTCTTTATGACTAATCACCTCATTTTTGTAAAATTCCTTCCTTTGAAATCAAATCTGATTATTTTGTTCTTTGGGGGAAACTTTCCATTGGCATGAATGCTGAACTTACTAGCATTGTGATCACTGTTCCCAAATGGCACAACAACTTGTACCAGGTCTGGTGTCCTTCTCAAGTTCAGGGTCACTACTACTCTTCCAGTCATTTCTGTGAACAACCATTCCTATGTGTGGTTATTTAAGATGTCTGAGAATGTCATTTTTACAGCATGACTTGAGTAAACATTAATGTGAAAGTGGCTGAAGTAATCCAGTATTATGTCATTTGCTGCTTTAGTCACCTGCCTTATTTCAGCATTCATTTCATTTTCCTACTCTTACAGTGACTGACTGACAATGAAAAATGTTTACCTTTCTGCTAAAAACTATCCCTTTGGCCTGTGTCCTTGTTGTGGTCTGTTTAATAAAGTTAGGAGTTAGATGTAGTTTTTCCATTATTCCTGATGGGGGACATTTCCAAGGGTGGCCGGAATAGTCGTTTTTTAACCAGGGCCATTTCCACATGGCTCCCCACTGCTCGCAACAACCTGGAATATCGCGAAAAAAATGCGGAAGATCGCATTGTCTCACGCGAGATTTGCGCGACGTCATGTGACGTTGCGCAAATCTCGCATGAGAAAATGCGATCTTCTGTGGTTTTTTCGCGATATTCCAGGTTGTTACGAGCAGCGGGGAGCCGTGTGGAAACGGCCATGATATCATCAAAATTGCAGCAGAGTGTCTTCTGCCTGCCCTTCAAAGAACCCCCAAATTTCAAGCAAACTGAACAATGGATCTGAATTCTACAGGCCCCTGAATAAACTCAGACTTTCTACTTTCAGAGGGAGCCTATGCTACAATTCAAATGCCTCAAATGAGCTATCATCTAAGCTCCAGGTATTGCAAGTATTATTTAGACAGCTAACTTTGTTATTTTAATGCTACATGATGTGATGAGACTGTATTGGCTTTTTAACAACTTAATTCTGTTTCTTATTCAATGAAGATTTCTATATTTTTACAGCAGTAATGTTTATTTGTGAGACCACCTTGGAACCCAGGAAAGGTTTTCCTGGTGGCTTTGTCAGGTTTTCAGAAAGACTCCTCAGGGTCCAGATATTGGAACTGCGTTGACATTGCTTCCAGAGCACTTATGCTCGGGGGGGAGGGGATCCATCACAGAAACACCAAGGGAATAAAAGGTGTTTCCCTTTCCCCTCTCTGATGCCAAATTCCCACCCCTTTCAGCATGTAAAGGAGAAGAAAGGGGTACCCTTCCCTCAGTTGTCTCTCTGCCGCAGCTGAGAGAGATGATATTTCTACCAAAGCTCCTTCTCTGAAAACAGTAATGCGCATTTGTTTAGTCTTCAGGCTTTTAGCATTCTGAAGGCTTTTCTAGATCAGCTCCTCTCCAGACTCCTGAGATGTGGGTTCTGATGGTTTCAAAACTAGTTCCGATGTCTACTGGTCCATCCTTGGTCCCTCAAGATCTTACCTTTGGCTCACTGCTTCCAGTCGCAGTGCCTCAGAGCTGTCTCCAAAGAAGGCCTGCTACAAACATAAGCTCCATGATAAGGCAGACTCTTTGAACTCCATGAAACTCTCTTCAGTTCTGATGCCTCTCTGATCCCCTCTCACTTGGCAGGGCATTTGTCAGGACAAGTGGATCCTCTCTGTAGTTTCAAGAGGGCATGCCATAGAATTTAAAACAATCCCAGGCAGTTAGTCCACCCATTCCATCCTCACAATTGATGGGGGAAGTCAGCGTCCTATACAAAAAGGACATAAGGAAGGTACATGTGATGGAATAGTACCTCAGGTTCTACTCAAATTATTTCAAGGTGGAAAAAAAAACCTGGGGAGAGGGAGTAAGTTTGATCTTTGATTTAACAAAGATGAACAAGTTTTTGCTAATAAAAGCATTCCAAATAGTTTCCATTTCTAATGTTCTCCCTCTTTTACACTTGGCATGTAGCTTGCAACTCTAGACCTGCTTGATGCCTGCTGTCACATCAAGATCAGGCAGAGCTATCCCAAATACCTCCACTTCCAATGCAATACACATTCCTTCCTTTTGGGCTAGCAACAGCTAGGGTTTTCTCTAAGAATGCAGCTGTTGTCATTAGAGATGGGAATGAACAGAAAAAACCCCGAACATGATGTTCTTTGTTCATTGCCATCCATGAACAGGGACTCACAAACACTCACAAGCATGACCTGTTCACAAATATGTTTGTGGTTGGATGTTCGTGGGGGCCAGCAGGCACTCCTCCACCAGGAAAGGTACCAATAATAAATAATAGCTTGGCCCCAGAGCCTGGCAGCAGCCCTGGAACTTGAAGGGGTAGATCCCTACCGCACCACTCCCAGAAACTTTACCTGAGCAGGCAGCAGGAAAGGTACCAATAGTAGCTTGGCCTCAGAGCCTGGCAGCAGCTGTGGAACCAGAAGAGGTAGATCCCTATCCCACCACACACAAAGAAAATGCAAACTCCAATGCACTCTCCCTGTCTCTCTCTCAAAATGCCAACAGCAGCTGTCTTTCTCCCTCTCCACTGTCTGCAAAGACTAGCCAGAGCTGGGAGCCCCCCCCTCCCCCATGGTCTTTGCTTTCTTGTAACAAATTTGGAGCTCCACACTTGAAGGAAGACCTGCCTATCAAGCTAAATTGGGCTTAGATTGGGGTTTCCAGGGCAACAGCAGGAGTTCAGACAGAGTTCAGACAATCCCTGCCTAAGTTGCCAAGGAAATTGATTGCAGGTTCCAGACTGTCTGGCTTGACGAACAGCGATGAACGAGGCTTGCAACGACCGCCTGTTCATTTAGAATGAGGCCTCATGAACAGCTTGTTCACAAACAGCAGATTGGGCTGTTCGTGGCTTTTTTTTGTCCGTATTGCTGTTTGTTAAGAACATAAGAACATAAGCAAACCCATGTTGGATCAGGCCAGTGGCCCATCCAGTCCAACATTCTGTCACACACAGTGGCTAGAAATCCAGTGCCATCTAAAGGACTGTCAGTGAGGCCAGGACACCAGAAGCCCTCCCACTGCCTTCCTTCCAGCACCAAGACAACAGAGCACCACCTCCCCACAAAGAGAATACCATCTATCTCCTGTGGCTAATAGCCACTGATGGACCTCTGCTCCATATATTTGTCCAGTCCCCTCTTGAAGCTGGCAATGCTTGTAGCTGCCACCACCTCCTGTGGCAACGAATTCCATGTGTTTATCATGGAACAGTTCCCATCTCTAGTTGTCTTAGCCTATTTATTCAGACTAGGGTATGAGATTTGCCCATATCTTGATGACTGGTTAGTGGTGGCTGGCAGAAAGGAAAAATACTAAATAACCCAGAGGCTTTATACTTACAGGTAAAGTTTGACAAATCCAATCTAGTTTGTATACAAAGGGACATTTTCCTAGAATATGTCTTAGAGTCCTTCTTAGCAAAGGCTTTCCCTCCTTTCAAAAGAATCCTAGGGATCCAACTGTGGATTCTTCATTTTCTGTGTTTCAGGTTCCAGCTGGCCATCTTTATCCAAAGACTGTTGGGCCTAGTAGCCTCAACCAGAGCCACAGTAATCTTTGCAAGTCTGAGGAAGTGAATCCTGAAACTTTTGTCCCTAAGGGTCTCGCTAGAAATGCAGGTTTTTAAAAAGTTGGGTCTGGGTTTCTGCCGCCATACAGCAATTAAAAAAATAAATGGCTGTTAAATAAAGGAGAGCCCAAACAGCTTCAGAATGCCACTGCCTTCTGTCACAATAGCACAACAGGAGACCCCTCTCCCCGTTTTTACTGCTCCACATGCACAGTATATTCCACATGGAGCAGAAAAAAATAGGGGGGAAACCCTTCTTCTCCTTCTACTATGACATGAGGAAATATCTTGAGGGAGGAACCCTTCCTCCTCTTTGGAGGCATTCTGTTACTGTTTGGGCTCTCCTTTATTTTTTAACAGCTATTCCTCAAAACTGCTGTACAACTGCAGGGAACTCGAGTTGAGTCTGGGGTAGGGAAGATTATGCAGAAGGCTACCAACAATGTCACTCCAACGTATTACCTAAACTAACAGCAAGGAACAGCTTCAGTGGTATTATGTCACCTTGCCATTCAAATACGGGAATGGTGTATTTCAAACCAGTTCGCTATACAGGCTGTTCTTATAGTAGGTCCTACCAATCACTTTGCAGTTTTCCTGAACTGCAGCCTTCTAGCACCTCCACCTCCAGATTTCCAACAGTGGGACATCCCTGCTATTTACCTATTTGGCACAAATGTAAAACACGTGCTGGTATTTTTGCTTCTGAACAAGATCCAACATCTTTCGGGGATGCTTTTCAAGTCCCATGGACAGAAGTCCTGTACTGTGCCTCGTTCCTTCCCTCTGATTCTACAAGTTCTGTGCAAAATGAGGGCGGAACATACCTGAGCCGTACTGATAGCATCCTTCTGGCCAAGGTTTCCCACCCTGCTAGGTATGTCACAAAGCTGCTACCTCCCTCCAGAGGATAATTTGCTGACCTGATTATTGCCAGCCTTCATTTAACCATGTGGCTCATTCATTTTCTAACCAATCCTTTTTGGACCATGGAAAACAGGTGGTAATGAATACAAAGAAATACACCTGCCTTTTCATGCCCTGGTCAATCAGCAGACCGTTCTCTTGTTTGGGACTGCATAGATATTACAATGATGAAATCATAGTTGTGCTTACCTGTAACTGTTGTTCATCAAGTGGTCACCTGTATAGTCCTACATCCTTCCCTCCTGCCTTGCTGTGAGTTCTTTTTCTCTACTATTATTGGTAAAAATTGGCATTATTGCTATCATTGCCAGAAGTTTATTTTATTTTATTTTGGTTTTAAGTGTACATGTTTTTAATCTACTATTGTGAGCCTCCTTGAACTATATGGAAAGGCGGGGTATAAATGTTTTGATAAACAAATAAAAGATACCTCTCTCTAGAGGCAGCCTTGAGGAACTGAGGGAAGGATGCCTTTCCCCCTGTTTTGTCATGCCTCAAAGGCAGGAATTCAGCTTTAACTTGAACCCGCAGCATTTCTTTTGTATCTGGTCTAAGGTTCAGTTGCTCCACCCCAAGCAGCCCTTGCTACCTCTAGGCAATGGTTTAGCATATTCACCCTATATTTCCTTTGATCTTCAAAGAATCTCTCCATAATAAGCCTATGCATGCACAAAAACCAGGTGTGAATGCCCAGGTGACCACTCAATGAACAACAGTTACAGATGAGTGCAACCCTGTTTTCTTGATCCTGCTGGGGATCTGCTTATGGAGTTACCTTGAAGACTAAGATTGAAAGGCGGGGCAAAAATATTTTAAATAAATAGACTTAATACAGAACATTTGCCTTTGTTAAACAATGGCATCAGTATTTTTTCTGACTTGTGGCCAGTTTATCTCATGCCCAGCCCTTGCTGGACTTCTGCTTTTCATGATGCTACCACAAACCATCTTAAGAAAAGTTTTGTGGTGGTGTAGATATCATGAAAAATATTACTATTTTAAAGTGGTTTCAATCCTTTCTGGAGTTTTAAAAAGTGGTGCTCACCAATTGGCTCCATTTTAACCCTGTGCTGTTTAACATCTACCTACAATCACTGGGGGCCATTATCCAGAGACTGAGGCTCCATTCTGTTTCCTTTCCAGCTAATTCACCGAAGGCAGTGAATATGCTAAACTGTAGAGATGGGCACGAAACGAAATACGAACCCAAATTAAGCATGAACCAGGCTGGTTCATGGTTCGCAAACCGTGATTCGTCAGATCCCATTTCTGGCGAATGGCCACAAACTTTAGGCTGGTTCATTTGCTTTGTTTTTTGGTTCGTGACTGCAGACAGCCTGGTGCCAATCAATCAGTTTCCTAGGCAACAGGGGATGGACTTCCTGCAGACCTTCTGCTGACCTGGAAGTGATGATTTTCTGACCCGGATGTGACGTTTTCATGAACCAAATGAACCAGTTCGCTAACCAGGGGCAGGTTCACGAAAATTTGTGGTTTGTGAAATTTGATGAACCATGAACTGCATGGTTCGGGTTTTTCTGGTTCGTGCCCATCTCTACTAAACTGTTGCCTAGAGGTAGAAGTTATGGAAAAAATGAACCTTACCAGATACAAAAGAAATGCTGTGGGTTCAAGTCAAAGCTGATACAAGAGTGGGCATGTAGCCAGTCTGAGATGTGGTTGTATTCCACCTGCAAAAACAAACTTGCAGTATGAGTATATTTTGGATTCCTCTTTAACTCTAAACAAGCATAGGACAAGCAGACTGTATGTGGCAAAGGGACAAGAAGGTTTTTTTTCTTTTAACTGAATCTAGTTTGACAGAGTAGCTGCAGCCATTCCAGGAGAAAGTTAATCTAGGCCACAGTTACATAATGCTTGCTAACCTCCAGACTGAACACTGTAGCATGCTCTGTTATGGAGCTGCCTTTGAAGATGGCTCTGAAACGTCAGCTGGCACAAAACACAGCATTCAGAAAGCTTGTGGGGGGGGGGATAATGAACAAGTTGAACCTATGTTGTACCCCCCCCCAACTGGTTTCCTTTTGTAATCTTTAAAGCCCGAAATGGTCAAAGTACTTGTATGTTTCTGCTTGTGTTCAGAGGTCAGTGAAGGCAGTGCTGTTGTGGGAATTTGCACTTTTGGCAGAAGTTTTAGTAGGGATCTATTCAAAATACCTCCTGGTCACTGTCCCTTACTTAAGGAATTTCCTTCCCAAGAACTTAATTGTACTCCCTTATAAGAGGGTGTGTGTGGGGTTTTGGGAGAGGGAGTAATTTTTAAACATCCATCTGTTCTGGAAATCCTTTAAATACGATTTCTTTTATCACTGTGTTTATGGCATCTTTTAATTACTGTGCTGTTGATAGATTTTTTTAAAAAGTAGTAATGTACTTCATTTGTTTTGGTTATTGTAAACTGTCTTGAGTATGTTTTATCACAGAAAAGTGGGCTGTAAATCATATACATAAATAAATAACAGCTCTTCATACACATGCTATTTCTATAACCTTTGAAAGGTACCATAGGCCACTGATCATATGTATGCACCCGAAATAAATTATATATGAAATCAGTTATTTTTCTGCTAACTTTCAGTATGAGTAGACTTGTTATCTGATGAATATTTGTCAGTGAATTTTCTTGTAAACATTCTAATTATACAAATGCAGTCTTTCTTTTCTTTTTTGTAGAAAATGTTGTTGGCAGATACTGGATAGACTGCTTTGGAGGCTTCTTCAAGTAGTTTCCTTCTCTCTTTTACTACTTAATTTGCCATATCCTTGAAATCTCCTTGACCTTCTTGCAAACCTTTATTCGTTTGTTATACAATTTTCCATTCTTGGCTGACGTCACTACCTTATCTACTACACTGGCAACTTAAGTGTGCATTGTTGTCTGTGTAGCTCTCAGGATTTGGCTTGATATCCGATTACCACACACTTACCTGTTCATTTAGTCTGATTTATTCCTTCTCAGTTTGTCTGACTTTGCTTTCTGTGTGGTCTCATTAATACTCAGGGCTTAGCCGGATAAGACACAAAAGTTCGATGATTAGATCTGCCAGTGTTTTTGAATTTTTTAAAAAGTGGTTGGGGAGGGGGCAGGTCTAGACTTGGGCTGTTGAGTCATGTGTTGATCATATTTTCCATCTATGCTATTTTCTGGACAAGAGCTCTCCCACACATCTGTGGAGAAAGAAGAGAGGCAACTCAGCTGTTTCTCCTACTGGCACCAGTAATTGCTGAAGGGTGGAAAGAATATCTATCTGAAAAATTGGGTCGAGGGAAAGGGTCAAAGGCTTAAATGCCCTCTTAGGCCAGTTCAAATTACCATTCTGCTGCTGATTTCACATGAAATTAAAAATGTCTGGAGATCTCTATATTATCTTGTTTTACAGGCCCAGTGGTAAAAGGAGGGGTGGGGGAATGAAGGGGAGGCAATGGAAACCAAACACCAGAGACTGGGATGGCAGATGCATGGGTATCTAGGAGTGAGGACAGCCCCTTGAGCTAGGTGTGTCTGGAGCTGAATGAATGCCATCAGTGCAGCTGGCCTTCTTTATGTTTCCCACAGGTGAACCGGGGGTAAATTTTGCCCTCTAGGAGCACCTGCACATCCCTGTCCCCCAGCCGGGCCAGCCCAGTGCCCCATTGGCTGTCCAGGGACCTGACCCACAGGGGGCCCACACTGCCTGGCAGGGGCCCCTGGAAAAAAGTCTGCCACTGGCAAAGAGGTGGTTTCCTCATGCCACCCCTTCATGGGCCTACAAACTGGGGCCCTGGAGAGCCTGGGACCAGGGCTTGTCAACACCTCATGCAATACATGTACATGTTAACTATAATTTCCATGTCAGAAATTAATGTTATAAAACTGTTCCCCAAACTTCCCCATGAATTGTCTAAATTTTGAAAATTATTCTGGTAATTCCTTTAGATTGTAATGGCCTCAAAATAACGGATGCATACAACCATTACTTTTTTGATGGTATCAGTAGCCTCTTCACTCTTACACTGCACAGAATCCAATAAGTTATTTTAATAGAGCCTGAGGCACCTTTTTTTTCTATGAGCAGCAGGTTTCCATATGATATCAGGAAGTATTTTTGAAACTCCCTTCAGGTTCAAAACATTGCATGGTATGGGTGAACACTTTTCAGGAAACAGAAACACTTGAGCATCATGGGTTATATTTTAAATTTTCAAGGGCAATTTTTTGGGGGAGGCAGCTAACTGAATGCAAATATTTCTTGTTAAGCAGTGACCTTCAATTTGATCACCTGCAAAACAACACCATTGCGAATGCTGCTGTGTGCTCTACCTTCCGAATATTTTTAAATGGATTGAGGTTACAGTACAGGCTAAGAAACAGGAAAACATGACTAACAGTGGAATCTAATGGGATGTGGGGGTAAGGCCCACAGAGAGCTGACTTGCCACTGCACCAGTGTATCTTCCAGATACACTACTGCATGTCTGAATTATGCCAGTGGAAGGGATGGATGGTGCTGTGTCCTAGCCAGGCCCCAATGTGGGAATGTCATGGAAAGACACTTGTGTAAATCACTGTGCCAACAGGGAAAGGGGCAGCCTGGAGGCATGGCTAGAGTTTGTTGGCTCCCTAAGCAGCTCCCACCCAGGAATGCCTGCCCCCACAGCAGTGAAAGTTATGCCATAAAAAAGATGGCACAGCCCATTGCCTATGCAATGGGAAATGCCAATAGTCCCCCAGCCATGGCCCTCCTCAAAAGCCGGGACACAGTTTTATCTTTTTCCTGGCAAAGTTGACATTTTGGATTTTCACCGATTTTCTGAATTTTGGCTTTCATAACATTCATTTGCAGTGCTTGTTCTTGTGCTGCAGAGACCCGACTTTCAGTTTCTTTCTTGATTGTACCCACCTTCAACCATGTCCAAGTTAGGCTGTTATCACTTTTTCCTTCAATATTTTTTAGATGTTGCCCATGTAGGGGTTTGTTCTTCCAGCTATTTAATCTGTTCTCAAACTTTCTTCTTGTATTCAGCCTTTGTTTCAATAGTTTTAAATACGTTCTTTGTTTTCATAGCCTGAAGTAATTTTTCTGTACTTCTATGATTTAATCATTCAGGCCTCTCTTTTCCTCTTCCACTACCTGATGTAACAGTCCTCTTCCACCAATTTTTCATGGTAAATATAATCAGTCAACATCACTTTTTGGGTGTAAAGAGTGATGCATGTTCATTAGTTTTTGTGTTTTTCGATCCAATTTTTCTAAATCACTTTGAGTCCAATCTATTATTCCAGCAGGATATCGGATCACTGAAATTGCCCATGTATTTATTGCCTTGATTATTTAATTTATTGTATTTATATTCCTCCCTCCCTGCTTTCGCAGGCTCAGGGCGGATTATATTTCTACCATTTAATTTTGACCTCAGAATTTTTTGTACTCTCTTGATATATTCTTTCTGAGTCAGTTCTTTTACTTTCATATACAGGATGTTATCTAATTCCAAGATTCCAAGATATTTATAATTTTCATTATTTGATAATGATTTCATAATGTCACCATTTTCAAGTTCTATTCTGTCAATATTTTTTACTTTTCCATGCTGCATGGAGAGTACTGGCCATTTATTTAAGCCAAATTTCATTTGAATATTATTACTGTACATTTTCACTGTGTTAAGCAATGATTCTGTTGTTGTTGTTGTTATTAAATAATTTCTAGTCCGTCCTCCCTGCAAGTGGGCTCAGGGTGGGTTACAGCAGTATAAATAATACAAAAGATAAAAGCCTTTAAATACATTAAAATACTTTCTGTGCCATGTTCTCTGCCTGGCCCCATGACATTCAGGCTGCAATCAGGGCTTTGGTAGGGTGCTTAGTACCTGCTGTCATGTCTCCTCTTGGCCCAGTGGTTTGATGCAGGTCTTAGTTGTGAGGGGAGGGACTGTGGGTTCAAGGCTGACCTCTAGCTTTGTCCTCTCTGATGGAATGCACTTTAAAGGTTTCCTAACTGCAACACTCAGAGAGCTGGAAGGGAAGGAATTAACAATTGCCTGGAAGGAGAGTTTAATTGACAGGCTGCTCCCTCCTCTTTGATTGACCAGTCACCACCAGCCTTCAGGATGTGAGTTGGTTACTGACAGGTTGTTGAGTAGAATGTGTATAAGAGTCTGATAGGGAAGGTGAGACACGTTCCCCTCTGGACTGAGGAAAAAGAAATCTTTTGCCCTAACTGTAACATCATTGTCTTGAGGAATTCCAAGTATAGAGTTAAGAATTCGAGTTAAGAATTCCAAGTATAAAAGCCAGCAGAAGGTGAAACCTGTGTACACAGCCACGATAGAACTGGGGGGGGGGAGGGGGTTTGGCTAGAGTGATTGGGTAATAAATTCAAGCCAAGTGAAGAAAGGTTAGGAGAAGATTAATTCCTGCCCACTGTCCATAGGGGGGGTAGGTTGGCTTTGAGGAGGACCCTGGGTCTGTTGTGAAAGGAAAACAGTTTTGAGCAACTATCAATAAATCTAAGTTGTAAAAGGAAACTCTGTGAAGAAACATTGCTGCTGTAACCAAAGTATTAAACAAAACACCTCTCATTGTTAAGGTTTAAGAACATAGAAACTAATCTTCAAGAAAACTATTTTGCCTGTGATTTCAAAAGTATTCTGTTCTACCAACAAATTTTACTTCAACTCTCTCATTTCCTGACTGCCCTTATTCCATCCCTGCCTGTTCAATAGTTGCTTTTAAAAAAATTATACAGTCTCCAGTGCCATTTCCAACACAGAGGAAGAGGGCTCCTACCTTCCCCCCATCAAGTTTCTGGACTAGGCTAAGAAGCCAAAATTATAACTGCTTATCAGAGTGGGACACAAAAGAATTTTAAAACCACAAATAAAGACATGCTAGTTGGGGCTGCTCAGCCAAAACAGGCAAAGGTAGAGATTTTGTCAGGAAAATCTGACTCAGAGTGGGAGAGTGAAGGGGGGGGGTCCATCATATTGTCCTATTTTTACATTTCTGGGAGAAGGGTGTGTGTGACTCAGAGCAAGGATATTTCTACTTTTGCTGCAAGTCAGGATGTTGCCAGGGAAGGGTGGGCATCCTGTCCACCACAGGGAGATGGATCCCAGTTCCTTCTGGACATGACATCTGTTGAATCAGGATGGAAGGAAAGTGACAGGCATTGTGCTTCATATTTAAATTTGTTTATACAACAACTGTAAATGCCATTGATAGGCACCTGTACTGCTGGCATGGTTTAGCAAGAGGAATTTGGCAGCTTGAAAGATGTTGTATATAGCACTTTATCATAAACGGGTAGAAAATAACAGATCAAATTTCAGACCTGAACACTCTCTATATATTCAGGTGTATCCAACTTGACAGGTACCTTTTCCCAAGTCACATGGAGCTTTAGACCAAGATGGATCACACCATGGTCTTCCTTTGGTTGCTACTTTCAGCTGCAGGTAACATCTCTGAGCGGGGAAAGTTTGTCTCCTTTTCTTTTTTCTGTCTTACATATACAAAGTTGAATATGAGTTTAAATTGGAACATGGAACTGAATAGCTGAATATTGAATACAATAATAGATGAACTGCTTTAGGTGATTGGGCTTTTCCACACCAATTTTTTGCTGCTGCTCTGCTTCTTAATTGCATTGATTTTTCCTTCCTGTAGATACACCATTTGCCGTTCATTGCTGTTTTTGTTTTTGTTTTTTTCCTTTTGTTTTGTTTTTTCCAGACCACATTTGCACTGGTCTGAAAAAAACATAGGGAGGAAATAGGAAAGCAATGACTGGCAAATGATATTATGTGTATGGGAGGGGGAAAACAATGCAGTTAAGAAATGAAGCTGTAGCAGAACTCAGTGCAGAAAAGCCCCTTAATGCAATATTCACAGGTACCCTTTTTTTTTTTTTTTGTAAATTACCCTAATTTATTCTGGTATAAATTAGAGGGATTACTGATAGCTTGCATATATTGTTATGATTAGAAGCTGCAGTCTTATATAACAACAACAACATTAAATTTATATAGCATCCTTCAGGACAACTTAATGCCACAATCATAGTGATTTATAAAGTGCGTTATTAATAGCCTCACGACGATCATCCTGTGAGGTGGGTGGGGATGAAAGAGCTCTGATAAAGCTGTGACTGACCCAAGATCACCCAGCAGGCTTCAAGTGGAGAAGTAGGGAATCAAACCCTGTTCTCCAGATTAGAATCCTGCTGCACTTAACCACTGCGCTAATACTTGCCTGGCAGTTTTGAACACAGCAGGACTTACTTCTGAGTAGTCATGGTGAGGATCAGGCAGAAAATCCTAATGAAAGCAACTACATAATATAAAGGAGTCTCATGGCACTTTAAAGACCAAGTAATGCTTATTCTAGCATAAGCTTTTGTAGATTTTTATACTTCATAGAATAAAAATGTCTTTGTCATTAAGGTGCCCTAAATCTCCTATGTATGTTTGCTGCAACAAATTAGTAGGGTCATTCCTCTGGGATTGAATTTGTTAGTCATGACTAACCTGTTCTATTATTTTCAGTGGGATGTGTAGCATGCCCTAAACATGTTTACTCAGAAGTAAATCCTACCACGTTACATGTTAGTAGGTTTAATTGTGTATGGCCAAAGGCCATCAGAATACAAAGTTAAGAACAGTAAAAATAGCAATCTATCTTACAAGCATAAAATGCAGTTATTAAAATAATAAAAATAAAATACATTAAAATGGGACCTTAATAAATACCAGATAGTTGTGAAAAAGTTAGGTTTCTGAGGAAACGATTCTTGGTCCTAATCTTTTTTGCAGCTAAGGCAAACAGGGATACTCTGCTAGTGACAAATGAATCAGTATCAGTCCTACCAAATTCAATGACCATTAATTTTAATACTATGCATTCATTACAGAGAGTTGGGTGTGGGTTATGTGCCATCAAGTCGCCTCCAACCTATGGCAACTCTATAAATGAGAGACCTCCAAAACGTCATGTCAGTAACAGACTTGCTCAGATTCTGCAAATTGGAGTATGTGGCTTCTTTTATTGAGTCAAGCCATCTTGTTTTAGGTCTTCCTCTTTTCCTACTGCGTTCCACTTTTCCTAGCATTATTGACTTTTCCAGAGAATCTTGTCTTCTCATAATGGGACCAAAGTACAATAGCCTCAGTTTTGTTGTTTTAGTTTCTAGGGAGAATTCAGGTTTGATTTGATATAGAAACCACTTATTTGTCTTTTTAGCAGTCCATGGTATCCACAAAACTCTCCTCCAGCACTGCATTTCAAATGAATCAATTTTCTTCCTGTCAGCTTTCCTCATTGTTCAGCTTTCACAGTCATACATCATAACAGGGAATAACATAGTTTGGATTATCTTGATCTTGTTCCCCAGAGAGACATTTTTTATCTTTAAGGATCTTCTCTAGCTCCCTCACAGCTGCTCTTCCAAGTCTCAATCTCCTAATTTGCAGTTGCAGTCTTCCTGTTGATTGATGATTTAGCCAAGGAATAGAAAATCTTGTACAATTTCAATTTCCTCATTGTCAGTTTTAAATTGTGTAATTCCTCAGCAGTTAGCGTCAGAGAGTTATCATCAAGCTACTTAAATACAAAACTTTTTGCAATGTAAAAAAAGGAAGTCAGTTGCTTACTTGTGTAGTCCCCTTAATTGGAAGCTAGAAATAAGACAACTTTTAAGAAGAAATCATTAAGAGGTTTGAGTAAACTTTTTGTTGTTGTTGCAGGGAACAATTCCCCATGCTTTCTTTCTTTGTTTAAACACTCTAAAGATTCTTAGTTCTGGGACTTTATGATTCTCTCATAGATCACAGAAGCCAGCAAACCAGCAATTTATAACTTAGTTAAATGCACTGGCCACCATCCAAAGACTTCGTCAGAATGCCAGGGATCTTTGTTCCTGTTGTCTTCCTTTTTGGCAGCTCCCAGCACATAGGAGAACTGATCCCCCCCCCATGCTCAGTTTAAGATTTCTATGAACAATAGCCAATGAAATACAGCCTGCCACCCTAAACCCACTTTAGATAAATTAAGGGAAGTAAGTTTATACAAAATCAATTAGGTTAATTTAAAATTAATGTGCAATTAGCAGTTTTGGACAATTAATTTTTGACCAAAAACTTCTGCATAAGTAACAACCAATTTTATTGAAATATATTTTGATTAGACTCTCTGTCTCACTTTCTTTCTCTCCTCCTCACTGTTATGCCATTCTTCCCCTCAAAGAGTTCTGAGCAGCTAATATAATTCTTCCTTCTTCCATTTTATCCTCAAAACAACTCAATGAGGTTACATAGCCTGCATGAAAATTACTGACTTGGATCACTGAGCAAACCACCCTTGGCTTCAGGCCAAAACTACAAGTGCAATCCAGATGTTCTCACTTTCACTCTCCATATAGGATGGTGGTGTGGAGGATGAGTGATCAGGAATATAGGTGTGTGTGGACAGGGGTGGAAGAAGAATGCTGGAAAAGACAGGTTAGCCAACACAGGACATTTTTCCTCCTGCCTGAGATAAGACAAATTTAGAATTTCATTAGAAAAGAGCAAGAGTCCAGTATAACCTATAAGACTAACAAAATTTGTGGTTTCACGAGACACAATTCAAATTTATGGAGGATAGTTCTATCAAAAGTTACTAGCAAAAAAGCATCTCTCGATCCAAAGAAAGAAAACCATCTTCTGGGAATAAACATATAGCCCTTACACCCTGCTTGTAAACTTCCCAGGCTACTGTTGGAAACAGAATGGGTTGCTAGGCCTCTGCTTGCAACTCCAGAGACTTCTGAGGGTGGGGCATGGCCAGCTTTATGTGCTGCAATGAGTCAACATTACATCCAGGCAAAGATCTGGAAGTGACAGCATTGTGTCATGGTGTCACTCTAGGAATTCCATAACCTCTATGATAAAACCATAGAGATTTTGTGTGTGTGTGTGGGGTGGGGGTGGGGTGGAGGTTCCTAGAGCATTGCCTGATGTGGTGACAGCACTTCTGGGTCTTACCTGGAAGCGACATCCATACATCTTACAATATCCCTGCTTTTCTGCTCCATCAAGAGGAGAGAAGCACCAGTGGGAGATCCCTTGCTGACAGCAGGTAAGTGGCAACCCATGCTGGACCTTTAGACTGAGCCATTGGACTCATATTCCTTACCAGAAGGGAAGCAGACATGGCTGGGGAAGAAAAGATTGGTTGGAACAGTTTTCCTTTCAACTGAGTTAAAATACTTCTGTGATTGCCTTCAATATTCTTATTCATAGTACTTGAGTATTTTTATCATCATAATATGCATCTTTTCCTGCTATTTTAATACCAATCAAGGCAGCTAACATGTAAAATATTATTCAAAATATGTCACAATAGATTATAGAACAATAAAACAATCACCACTGGGGAAAAAAACAAAAATCCCATTTAGAACACAACAAACAAAAACAAATAACACCAGTCTAGAGCCTTTCAAATTAAGACTGTCTTACCAAAATGGATTGAGAAGTCCAGGTATGTCTTTAGGGAAAGATGTCCATACCTCGGACATTGGCTGAGGAAGCCCTGCCTTTCATGATCTCTAGCCTCACCTCTGCCTGTGCAAGCATATAGAGAAGTGCATCAGTGGATCACCTTAGATCATGGGCAGCTTTCTACTGGTGGAAGCAGTTTTTCAGGTAACATGGTCTCATGTCATTTAGGGCTTAAAAGAGAATCACCAGCAGTTTGAACTGGGCCTAGAAACAGATGAACCACCAGTGAATCTGGCATAATACTGAAATAATATGCCTTCCATGGTGAAAGCCCGCCAGTAGCCTTGTCTCTTCAGTCTGAACCAATTGAAGTTTCAGGTCATTTTTCAAAGGCACCCATACAGAGCATTACAGTAACCTTACCAGAATAGCATGGAAGGTTGTTTTTTTAAAGGAATTTGCAGTGGCTAGTGAAGCAGCTGAAGTACACAGAGGGAAGATTAGATAGAGATATGAAACTTCCTGACAATGTCCTGGTGCATTACTTCCTGAGATAGGGGGAAGGAAAAAACAGGTAGTAGTTTCATACAGCCACTCCAAGCTCCCCCCCCCCCCGGTTTATCTTCCATTTTGTTAAGCCTGGGATCAATTAACTTGTAATGAAAAATGAATTCTGGTGTAAATCATGTCACAGACTCTACTTTTAAAGGATGTGGTGATTGCAAATGCCATTTTTTTCTTACATTCTACAAATTAAGTGCTCCAGTAGAGCTTTAATGATGTGTTTGAAATTATGCCAGTGCTGCCCCGGATTACAGGCAGAGGAACAGCAATGAAGCCACACTATGGCCAGCTGGTATTAAATTATGGTCGATAGTTCACTGCCACTTGATTTTCAGATACAAGCAAGATTAGGAAAATTGGACAGACAATGATTCACTATGGCTGTAAACATTAAGGAAAACATGTATTGTCTTAATGCTTGTCAAAATAACAATTGCCTGCAGTTCTTGTGAAAGGTTCTAATTTGTAATAGTCATTAGGTGATCAGTATTATTTTTATTAACATAACTGATATTTTCTATGCTTTTTAATTTCTGAACAGGATTTCCGTAAGTTCGCTTATGATTTATCCATAGAAAACAGACTCTTTGTAAACATGAGTATAGCAACATTGTGGGTTGGCGGATAAAGTTACAGCAGTTGATCCACTGCCTTGCTTTTAGTGAGAAGCACACATACACATACACCTGGCCCATCGGGAGTTTTCCAGAGATGAGAAAAGATGTGGAAGTTACCTATGGCCTTGCCTCTCTCTTCCTGCCGCAGGCCACATTGGGGGACGTTTTGAGCTGCAGTGGGAGGGGGAGGGGAGAAAGTCATACTCTATGGGTAGAAATCTTTTCAGATGAGGGAGGTAAAGGAATACAGTTTTCACTCCCTTCCCAGGATCTATGATTGAAAACTGGACTGGCAGGGATGGAGTAAAACTTTCATTGGGATTAAGACAGATCATGAGAGGGAGGGCTGGAACGGTTACATCAGTGTTTAATTCTTGTGGCCCCTTCTTACATGCACAGGGTAATGCCAATTGCCACCTTGGGGTCAGGTAGCAATTTTCCCCAGGCCAGTTTGGTTAGGGATCCTAACAGTGTTTTGCCATCTTCTGGGCACAGAGAAAGAGTCACTGGGTGTGTGTGGGGGAAGGGGAGGTAGTTGTGAATTTCCTTCATTGTGAAGGGGGTTGGACTAGATGACCCTGGAGTTCCCTTCCAACCCTATGATTCTATGATTCAAAGATACTCAGCTTGTCCCAGTGTCATTCGCAATAGGACTATTTTCCTCCTTTGAGGAGATGAATGAGGTGAAAACCAAGCCACAGATTGATCCTATAGATAAATGTTCCTTACCAACCTCCCTCTCAATTTGTTTAAATGGAAGAAAGGGCAATGCCATATTAGTCTTGCTGCTATCTTGTAAGGAAATGTTATCTTAATAGAAAGAATGAGCTGTTCATGCTTACAGGATTGTATTAGATATTTCCTTTTGTTAACCAATATATTTGGCCTGACTACTCAAGAAAAGAATTATTTCCTATTCTTTCCTGTACTATCAGCACAGGACAAACAGGATACCCTGTAGCAACACTTATTCAGAACAAACTATTCCAAGTGTTTAAATATATTTTCTGCAGAATTTTACTAGTTTGAGATCATCCAGAGCTTAAAAGTGAGCCCTGGCCTTGATTGAAACTCAGACCTTCAGGTATTGTTTTCAATGTTCTTGAAAATGTGAATGAAGAATAGAATGCTTTTGGACCTGCACAGTAAGTAACTACAGCCAGTCCTCATAGATACACCAAAGGTAAAGCATGACTTCCAGGCATAATTTCCTCAATTATGTATCAATTCTTAGTTAGAGACATATTCCTGGTCAGGCAATCATGTGATATCTAATGAATGAATAGAAAAATTGGGTATCACAGACAGCAACAAACCAGTGTAGCCTGAAATAATTACCCTGACATGGCCAAAGTGCCCTCCCACACCCTCAAGAATAGAACAAAAAAACCTTATAATGGCAATAGCTTAAGAACAAACTTCAAACCAGAGGCATAGTATGTCAGCCTTCAGATTGAACCAATATAGCTTGGCAGCTGTGTTCTTACCAATAGTATGAACACTTCAACCTACATGGCCTGACATAACTCTGATGAGCAGATGATGCCACCTGCCAGCCCTTAGGACCTCCCATGCAAAAAATACTTAATGCTTCTGGGGTTCAAGTTGCATTCCAATTGGCTGGAGCCTTGCCTGGCCCCTGGCCACATGATGAACAGCCCCGAACTGAAATAGAGTAAGGAAAAGACCTGAGGCATGGAAAAAGAAAGCCAGGACTCCTGCCTTGACTGCCAAATAGTTAACCAAAGAGCCATGACTTGACACAATGAAACTACCCCACTTGCATATAGAACAACTACTTGGCACCTGCCTGTTTGATCCATCCTAGATTAATTGACCTACTTGACTCCATACAGAGGGTATGTGTGTTGCGTTTAATCCCAACTGGGAATTTAGAAGCAGTTCACTAATCCTAAAAGCTCCAGAGAACATAACTGAAATTGCCTAAAAGAAATAAACCCCCAACAAAGAATAAGCAAGAAAGAATAGCAGGATTTGAGTCCAGTGGCACCTGAGAGACCAACAGGTTTTTCAGAATGTAAGCTTTCAAGAGTCAGAGCTCCCTTCTGGTATTTGAAGAAGGGAGCTCTGACTCTCAAAAGCTTACACTCTGATAATCTTATCAGCCTCTAGGGTGCCATTGGACTCAAATCCTGCAGTTCTACTGTAGACCAACATGGCTACCTGCCTAAATAAGATGGAAATTCCCTATCATCAAGGTTTTCCTCCCTCACCCAGGGCAAAAGTATGTATAGAAACCTTAATGACTGGGATTTTTCTACACCATCCTTCTAACACACAAACTCTAAGATTAGCAGAAATGTCGGCTGCAGAGGACATAAAGGTCTGCAAGTTAGCCTAATGACTACTACATAATTGCACCAGAAGGGAATGGTAGAATCCTGAGACTGAGAACACCAAACAAGAATGGCTACTACTAAAGGGGAAAAAGTCTAAAACAGTTAAAAAGTGTAACATCAGAAGCTGCAAAAGTCAAGTGAAACCAACGTCCGTCAAGATAAATACCTAAGGGGTGTGTGGCATCGGAGCCTTCAGGTATGGACGCACATTGAAAGATCTCTGTCTCCTTCCTCCCTGTAAACCCCAGAAAACAGCTGATATCGCTTACCCTGCATTATATATTTGAGAAAGCAGACGCAGAGGGAAAAGAAGATCTATCCAAAATCGGCAAGAAATTTGCAGCAGCTCTTTTATAGCACAACTCAAACTATGCCTCAGGAACGCAGCAAGGCTGAGCTATCCAAAATGGCCGACGGGAAACTTGTAGAAACAAACGCAGCGGCAAAAACTAATAATCACTCCCTCGAGGCACAGTTTGCAAAATTTGAAGAAAACCTGCTCAAGCAAATGACGCTGCTCATCCAACCGCTATCTACACAATTAACAGAAATCAAATTAGAACTTCAAAAGACAAATCAAACAGCTGAAAGTGCTATGGAACTTAATATCATGTCTCAAAGAGACGTAAGAGAAATATATAATAAACTAGAACAGCAGGAGGAAAGAATTCTTCACCTGGAAGTGTCAGCTCGTTACAGAAATCTCAAGCTCCGTGGGATTGAAGAGTCCCTTATAGAAAACGAAAATATAATCAGAACATTAACACCTTGGCTATCTAAGCTGCTGGGCATTA
Organism: Eublepharis macularius; assembly: GCF_028583425.1. Lineage (NCBI taxonomy): Eukaryota > Metazoa > Chordata > Lepidosauria > Squamata > Eublepharidae > Eublepharis > Eublepharis macularius. Next base: position 86,752,342 of record NC_072795.1, read on the forward strand.
AGGAAGGCACAAACCAACTCATAACAAAAGCTTATCGCATCGGATCTTTAAGCCAGCAGAAAAAAAGAAATATGCCAAGAGATATCATTATTGAAGTACCAGATACTAACATCAGGAAGAAAATAATCAATGAAGCAAGATCCAAAGGCTTTCTATTATTCAATAACACCCAGATACAAGTATACAGCGACCTGCCTAATGAAGTTCTCTTAAAGAGAAAAGAACTTAAACCCACAACCAAGACTTTGAGGAGAGCGAAAGTACAATACAAATGGTGGAATTACAGGAAACTACTGGTCTATCACAAAGGACATCGTCTTATCGCTTCGGACTACGACTCTGCAGCATCAATGTTAAATGAACTGAACCTAGAAGAACCGATGGAAACAAGCAAACCAAGTCAAAAAAGAAAATTTTCTCAGTCAACATCTTCATCCCCTCAGAAGGGAAGTAAAATTCCAATAAGAGACAATTGATTTAGACACTTAGCCACAATGCTAAAATTTAAGGGAAGCGTTATCATAATACTCTTTATTGAAGATTCAAAACGGGGTAAGAAAGGGAGGGGGGAGTTCGGTCCTTTCAATGTAACTCCTTTTTTAGTTAAGCCCAGTAAGTTTTGGTATATACCAAAGTAGTGTGTGAATAGAACACACTAGCTAAAAGGGCTTTGGGGAACAAATCTATTATTTTTGTGCAGTTTGTAACAACTGGCCAGGGGATTTGTGGGAGGGAAAGGATTTGAAATAGATCTCCCATTATTGTGATCTTAGAGCTAATCAACCAAGAGTTCCGTGGGAGGGAAAGATAAGATAACTAGGGAAAGGGGAAAGGGAAACATCAAGGGAGGGGGAGAAATTTCTAAAGCTCATTTGTATTGCTAATTCAGACTTAAAGGGCAAAGTTGAGTGGGTTTGGGAGGAGGAGGGAATAGAAAGGAAAAGAGAGGTGGGAAAGGAGGGGGGAAAGGGGGGAAATTAAACGAAATAATTGTCGAAGGCTTTCACGGCCGGAGAACGATGGTTGTTGGGGGTTTTCCGGGCTGTATTGCCGTGGTCTTGGCATTGTAGTTCCTGACGTTTCGCCAGCAGCTGTGGCTGGCATCTTCAGAGGTGTAGCACCAAAAGACAGAGATCTCTCAGTGTCACAGTGTGGAAAAGAAGTAGGTCATTTGTATCTACTCAGGAGGGGTGGGGTTGAGCTGAGTCATTCTGTAAGAGTTTCCCAGGGTGTGGAATGCTAATGGCGGGAGGCTTCACTGAATCCTGAGGAGGTTCTTTTGCATATGGATTGGTGCTTGATGTGCTAATCTTCTCTGCAGGGCTATTGTCGGGTGTGGAGTGTTTTGTTGGCCTGGTGTTTTTCAGAACTGGAGCCCATGCTCTGTTCATTCTTAAGGTTTCTTCTTTCCTGTTGAAGTTTTGCTTATGCTTGTGAATTTCAATGGCTTCCCTGTGCAGTCTGACAAAGTAGTTGGAAGTGTTGTCCAGTATTTTGGTGTCCTGGAATAAGATACTGTGCCCTGTTTGAGTTAGGCTATGTTCAGCCACTGCTGATTTTTCAGGCTGTCCAAGTCTGCAGTGTCTTTCATGTTCTTTTATTCTTGTCTGGATGCTACGCTTTGTGGTCCCGATGTAAACTTGTCCACAGCTGCAGGGTATACGGTATACTCCTGCAGAGGTGAGGGGGTCTCTGCTGTCTTTTGCTGATCGTAGCATCTGTTGTATTTTTCGGGTGGGTCTGAATACTGCTTGAAGGTTATGCTTTTCCATAAGCTTTCCCATCTGATCAGTAATTCCTTTGATATATGGCAAAAACACTTTTCCTGTAGGTGACTGTTTTTCCTTGGTTGTTTGATTCATCCTGGGTTTGATTGCTCTTCGGATTTCATTTCTGGAGTAGCCATTTGCCTGAAGTGCGTGGTTTAGATGATTAATTTCCTCATTGAGAAAGCGCGGCTCACATATCCGTCTTGCACGATCCACTAATGTTTTCATTATGCCTCTTTTCTGTCGGGGGTGGTGATTGGAGTTTTTGTGTAAGTACCGATCAGTGTGAGTTGGTTTCCTGTAGACCTTGTGACCTAACTGAAAGTTTGCTTTGCGGATGACCAAGGTATCCAGGAATGAGAGTTTTCCCTCACTTTCTTTCTCCATTGTGAATTGTATGTTCAGGTGGATGTTGTTGAGATGATTCAAAAACTCCCTCAATTCTTCCTCCCCATGGCTCCAAATGATGAATGTATCATCCACAAACCGGAACCATACACTGGGTTTGTGGGGTGCTGATTCTAGAGCTGTTTTTTCAAAATGTTCCATGTAGAAGTTTGCTATAACTGGGCTGAGTGGGCTCCCCATGGCCACCCCATCCATCTGTTCATAGAATTCGTTGTCCCATTGGAAGTAACTGGTTGTCAGACAATGATGGAATAAGGCTGTTACATCCTCTGGGAAAATCTGATTAATCAGTGCAATAGTGTCTTTTACTGGAACCTTGGTAAACAGGGATACAACATCAAAACTGACAAGTATGTCTTGTGGATTGAGTTTCAGAGAACTGATTTTGTTGATGAAATCTGCTGAATCTTTGATGTAAGACGAGGTTTTCCCGATGTGGTCCTGCAGGAGATCTGCCAGATGTCTAGCTAATTCATATGTCGGTGAACCAATGGCACTCACAATGGGTCGGAGTGGGACTGAATCTTTATGTATTTTGGGGAGTCCATATAGTCTAGGTGGCTGTGCTTCAGTCTTGCATAGTTTGCTGTGCGTGTCGGGATGTAGTGAGGAATTCTTGATCAGCGCATTTGTTAGCCTGGTGATTTTGCAAGTGGGATCTCGTTTTAGTTTTTTGTAGGTGGAGGGGTCCAGGAGTTCCTTAATCTTCTTTTTGTATTCCTCCGTTTTCATGATCACTGTAGCATTGCCTTTATCAGCTGGTAGAATGATGATGTCTGGATCTGCATTGAGGGTCTTGATGGCATTTCTCTCCTTGCGTGTTAAATTGCTGGTGGGAAGCTTTGCCTTTCGTAGAATCCTGGCTGTCTCTCCTCTTATTTCCTCAGCTTCCTCTTCCGGTAGATGACGGATGGCAGCTTCTACATTTGCAATGATGTCTTCCACAGGAATTCTGGTGGAAGACATCATTTTCCCAGAGGATGTAACAGCCTTATTCCATCATTGTCTGACAACCAGTTACTTCCAATGGGACAACGAATTCTATGAACAGATGGATGGGGTGGCCATGGGGAGCCCACTCAGCCCAGTTATAGCAAACTTCTACATGGAACATTTTGAAAAAACAGCTCTAGAATCAGCACCCCACAAACCCAGTGTATGGTTCCGGTTTGTGGATGATACATTCATCATTTGGAGCCATGGGGAGGAAGAATTGAGGGAGTTTTTGAATCATCTCAACAACATCCACCTGAACATACAATTCACAATGGAGAAAGAAAGTGAGGGAAAACTCTCATTCCTGGATACCTTGGTCATCCGCAAAGCAAACTTTCAGTTAGGTCACAAGGTCTACAGGAAACCAACTCACACTGATCGGTACTTACACAAAAACTCCAATCACCACCCCCGACAGAAAAGAGGCATAATGAAAACATTAGTGGATCGTGCAAGACGGATATGTGAGCCGCGCTTTCTCAATGAGGAAATTAATCATCTAAACCACGCACTTCAGGCAAATGGCTACTCCAGAAATGAAATCCGAAGAGCAATCAAACCCAGGATGAATCAAACAACCAAGGAAAAACAGTCACCTACAGGAAAAGTGTTTTTGCCATATATCAAAGGAATTACTGATCAGATGGGAAAGCTTATGGAAAAGCATAACCTTCAAGCAGTATTCAGACCCACCCGAAAAATACAACAGATGCTACGATCAGCAAAAGACAGCAGAGACCCCCTCACCTCTGCAGGAGTATACCGTATACCCTGCAGCTGTGGACAAGTTTACATCGGGACCACAAAGCGTAGCATCCAGACAAGAATAAAAGAACATGAAAGACACTGCAGACTTGGACAGCCTGAAAAATCAGCAGTGGCTGAACATAGCCTAACTCAAACAGGGCACAGTATCTTATTCCAGGACACCAAAATACTGGACAACACTTCCAACTACTTTGTCAGACTGCACAGGGAAGCCATTGAAATTCACAAGCATAAGCAAAACTTCAACAGGAAAGAAGAAACCTTAAGAATGAACAGAGCATGGGCTCCAGTTCTGAAAAACACCAGGCCAACAAAACACTCCACACCCGACAATAGCCCTGCAGAGAAGATTAGCACATCAAGCACCAATCCATATGCAAAAGAACCTCCTCAGGATTCAGTGAAGCCTCCCGCCATTAGCATTCCACACCCTGGGAAACTCTTACAGAATGACTCAGCTCAACCCCACCCCTCCTGAGTAGATACAAATGACCTACTTCTTTTCCACACTGTGACACTGAGAGATCTCTGTCTTTTGGTGCTACACCTCTGAAGATGCCAGCCACAGCTGCTGGCGAAACGTCAGGAACTACAATGCCAAGACCACGGCAATACAGCCCGGAAAACCCCCAACAACCATCTAAACGAAATAAGTTGATTTATCTAAACAAAGGATATAAGAAAATAGAACAGAGTAAGGAGTTAGAGAAAAGGAGTGGACAGCTAGGGAAAATCAAATAAATCCTTCTATATTACATTCAAACTACTTAGTGTGAAACTACAACACTGCAAAAAAGAGGGAAAGAAAAGGGTAAGAGGTCAGTGGAAAGGAAATCAAACAATTTATTTTCAATAACTATTTGAAGTGTGAATAAAACACTTCACTAATAGAATCATTTCTCTTATTTTGGCCTATTTTTGTCTTAAAATAAACAAAAGAGAGAAAAGAGAAAAAGAGGCAAAGCTTAGAAACGTTCAAGGGTAACTGCTAAGTTATATAAAGCTGAATTCATTGTTCAAGTTAATAAAAATCTCCATAAGTTATAAACACAGAAAGTCATTTAACTTTAACTTGTTTAAATTTACTTGATACCTGTACCAAAGAACACTCTAAAGATTATTTATAGATCCTATTGATATAGTTACTACTGCAGCAATCTGTGATCTCTTCAGACAAGGTTAGAAGGGAAAGTATATACACCAAGCTTAACAAGTCAAAATAAAACTTTTCAAGTGAACAGGAATTTACTAATCTATTAAAACCTTTAATACTAAGTATCCACAATTCATCTTAGCTACTAAAGATCCTTCATATAAAGCTAGCAAGTTCTTCTATAAATTGAATCCTACCAAACAGTACAAAACTACCACCTATAAATTAATTGTCATAATTGGAAGAAAATTGATTGGGGGGAGAAATACCACATCATCAATTAATTAAACCCTTATTCTCGATTTTAACAATCCACCTTGAGATAGTGCTATTACCAAATAATTAATTAAAATACATTTTAAAAAAGGGGGGGGGGTGGAATTCATCTGCACAATTCATTAGATTCAATATGTCATCAAATATTAAAATCACCTCTTTTAATGTTCGTGGTCTAGGTAACCCCATTAAAAGAAAACGCATTTTGGCAAACTTAGCTAAAACAAGGTCAGACATCATCTTTCTTCAAGAAACACATCTCCACGCCATAAATAGTCAAAATCTAAAAGCAAGCTGGATACACCTTCAATACCATGCAAAAGGCACTTCTAAGGCGAGGGGAGTAGCTATCCTAATCTCTAGAACCATTTCTTTTCAACATCAAAGCACATTAAGTGATCTCAAAGGGAGATTTATTTTTGTAAAGGGCAAAATAGGATCACAAACTTACACCCTAGCTTCAATTTACGCCCCAAATTCAAATCAAATTGCATTCTTGGAAGACAGTTTAAACAAATTGACTTCTTTTCAGGAAGGTGAACTGATCTTGGGAGGAGACATGAACTACATAGTAAACCCAAAATTAGACAGATCCAAACCTAAAAACAAAAAATGTAAAAAAGAAACTTCAAATACTAAGCTAGCAAAGCTTCTAGACAATAACTTTCTAACAGACGTATGGAGACATTTACATGGTATAGAAAAGGATTTCACATACTATTCATCTAAATATAACATCTATACTAGAATAGATTACATTCTAATTTCCAATACAGCAATAAATAGGCTACTTTCCTCTGAAATAGGTAATATCACCATATCAGACCATGCCTGGACTAGTTGTACACTGATGGCCACCCAAGACACATTGAAACAAAGGCATTGGTCATTCAATAAATTACTCATTAACAACCAAAATGCTATCAAAGAAATTAGCAACAACATTGAGCTGGCTATAAAAGAAAACACAACAGATGATGTTAATTCATGCATCGTGTGGGATACAATTAAAGCAGTTACTAGGGGCCATATCATTTCTTTATCATCACAACTAAATAAGAAGAGAAATGTCATGAAACAGGAATTAATAGAAAACATCAAAGCACTAGAACTCAAGCACAAAAAAACTGGTAGCAAACAGACATATAAAAAGTTATTGATTCAGCGTTAATTATTAGAAACCTTAGAAACGAACAAAATTTTGAAAAATCTCCAATATGTTAAGCAAAACTACTGGTATAACAATCCGAAATCATTGAGGTTACTATCATCTAAAATAAAAGAAAAAAAATCATCCAATATCATTAAACAGACATATGATAAAAATGGGAAACTACAATTCAAAACAAAAGAAATTCTTGATACTTTTGTCAATTATTATAAACAACTTTATTCATCTAAAATACCAAATGAAGAGAAAATTACACCTTTCTTAATCACTTAAGAATTTAAAACAATTGGATGACGAACACCGTTTACTCTTAAACTGCCCCATCACACATCAAGAAATACTTGATGTTATTAAATCACTCAAAAATAACAAAACTCCAGGACCTGATAGCTACCCATCAGAATTTTATAAAAAGTTCGCCACACTAATTGCTACTCCACTAATGCATGCTTGCAACACAGTTTTAAATACCGGACAAATACCCCCATCATGGCTCACTGCAACGATCATAGTAATCCCTAAACCAGGTAAAGACTCAACTAAAACAACTTCTTACAGACCTATTTCATTACTAAATCAAGATTATAAAATTTTTACAGCTATACTAACTAAAAGGTTGAATTCATTTATTACACATTACATACACCAAGATCAATCAGGTTTCATTCCAAACAGAGATTTAACTAATAACATCTATAAGACACTCAACTTAATTTCACACAGTCAAAAAAAAACAATTAGAATCAATATTTCTATCTTTGGACATAGAGAAAGCGTTCGATTCTTTAGAAATATCGTACTTAAAACAAGTTTTACACTGCATGGGATTTGGAGAGACATCCCTTAAAATAATAAATGCTATATACTCACAAGCAACTGCTCAAATAATCTATCCCACAAAATATTAATCCAAAGAGGCACGAGACAAGGGTGTCCTCTCTCACCAATTTTATTTGTGTTGGCTATCGAACCGTTAGCTATAGCTGTTAGGGAAGACCCCAAAATACAAGGAATTAACATAGAGAACAATCAATATAAATTAAGCCTTTTTGCCGATGACATGGTTGTATATATTACAAATCCCATAGATTCTCTATACCCACTCCAAAATAAACTACTGGAATTCGGCTCAATTTCGGGCCTTACAGTCAATCAATCCAAGTCACAGCTCTTTCCAATATTTCTCCACGCAAACACTGTTACACATATCAAACAATCTAGTCAGTACCACTGGAACCATAAGCAAATGTCATATTTAGGCATAACCATCCCTAATAACCTTAACCAATTGATGGAACTAAACCACATCAAAACAATCAACCAAATTAAAGCAGATCTACATAAATGGGGAAGGATTACACCCTCATGGTTAGACCAATACCACCTAATTAAGTCATTTGTACTTCCAAAATTACTTTCTTTTTTTGAGGGCAATACCGTTAACAATTCCACAAAAGAAAATTAAATCATAGCAACAATTACTAAACCAATTCTTATGGGGGAAGAAACATCCAAGAATAGCCTTTAAAACTCTTAAGCTAAAAAACAGCAAGGAGGCTTTAAATACCCTGATCTAGAACTCTATCAGACAGCCACCAGACTATTCAATACATTACAAATTTTAATTACAGCAAATAAGACTGACTGGATCGCAATCTTGGAGTCAGAACTTAAACATTGCAATATACAAAATATGTTTTGGAACACAAAAAAAGATCGACCCCACAAAATAAATAACCCTTTTCTAGAATCAATAATCAATACCTGGGATCGTACAAGATTCAAACTTATACCACAATTCTCAAGATTCTCTTCTTTTATAGAACAGCATTGGTTCCCTCCAGGGCAAACTAAAGCCTTTAAAAATATATGGCTCCAAGCAAATATGATCCACATAATTGATATAACAACAAAAAAGGGAATCATAAACAAAATAGAATTAGAACAAAAAATAAAACACAAGATTCACTGGTTTACCTATTTTCAACTCTCAAACATGCTACAACAAATAAAAATACAAGAATTACTTAAAAAGAACGCAACCGATTTTGAACTCCTACTTGATACCAAATCACTCAAGCAAAAGGGATTAATTTCTAAACTATACAACCAAATTATCTCTCAACCAAATTAAAACTCTAAAATGCCAAACAAATTGGCACTTAGATTGCAACATAGAGCTAACACCTGAACAATGGAGAGAAATATGGACTGCAAACATTCTAAAACCTAAGACAGTTACCTCCCAAATCCAAAATTACAAAATCAATCACAGATGGCACATAACACCAAGAAAACTCTCACTAATAACTAAAACAAATCCTCCGCTCTGCTGGAAAGAGTGTGGAAATATAGGAACGTTTAAACATTGCTGGTGGGAATGCCCCCAAATAGAACCTTTTTGGAATGATATATTATGTTATATAAAAGAAATAACGGGCTACAAAATCCCCCTTGATCCAAAGATCATATTCTTGAATGTATGGGATACTTTCGAAATTCCACAAATAAGAAAAGATCTAATTATCAACCTTTTGGTTGTAGCTAAGAACTTGCTAGCTTTACATTGGAAATCAAAGACGGTTCCCACAGCAGAAAAATGGTTAGAAAAAATATGGGACCACTATATACAAGAAAAAATACATGACGAATTATACCAGAGTGAACACTATTTGAAAGAAACTGATTTTATTGCAAAACGGTTACCATTCATTGAATTCATTTCCAATACAAATCACTCTCCACCTAAGCATTTACTTTTTGTTACTCAGATTTGAAGCAACGAATATCAAATAATTTAAAAAAAAATGCTAGTTGTCTTTGTTTTAACTATATTGGCATGACGTTTATTATCTAATTTCCTTATTCCTGTATAAAAACTAAAGCATTTCACAAATTTCACATCTATGCATATAATTGTATATTCTTTTGAAAACAACCCTTCCAGCCTTCCTTTTCTCTAAAACCCAATTCTGAAGAACAGTCACCTATCAATACACAATCTATGCTACTCCTAATCCATTTCAATGGCTATACCTAAGTAACAACAACAACAACAACACTCGATTTATATACTACCCTTCAGGACAACTTAATGCCCACTCAGAGTGATTTACAAAGTATGTCATTATTATCCCCACAACAATCACCCTGTGAGGTGGGTGGGGCTGAGAGAGCTCCTTGAAGCTGTAACTGACCCAAGGTCACCCAACTGGCTTCAAGTAGAGGAGTGGGGAATCAAACCCGGCTCTCCAGATTAGAGTCCCACGCTCCTAACCACTACACAAAACCGGCTCAAGTAATCTAACTGGGTCCACTGTACCTCATCTGCCAGGGAAATTCCCTTTTCTTCAGCCAGTTGCTGAAAACTAAATACTAAATGGTGGTGTGATTAACAAGCACATCCCAATGAACAAATAAGAAACCATCCAAATAAACCATAGCTATGTCAAAACCTGTACTATGGCCCATTCTAAAAAGTTGTTGAAGGATTCTAATGGTGCAGAAGAGATGGAACAACCCACAGGCAAAACCTAGTCTATAAGTCAGTTTGGTTGCTCTTCCATATCTTCAGTACAGTCACCAGATATAAATTGTCTCCATGCAGATAAGGGTAGAAAGAGGCCACTGCGACATTACAGAAGCATTCACTAAATAAACCATGAACCTAAGGGATACTGGAAAATATTACCAGGTGGTGATCAAGCACCCTTCAAAATCCAGTTAATGGGGGACTGAGACGGAACTGTATTGGGAGAGCCAAAGACTTGAAAAGTAAGAGGACCATTTAAAAACCTTAAGGCCAGGACAGGCCAACTGATCCCCCTCTGGATGCTTGGATGCATCCAAGGGTCTATGAAGCCCTCCTCCACCAGAATTAGCCTTCTGCTCACTGACTGCCATCTCATTGGAGTGCCTGGAACCTCCTTAAGGAAATTAAGGCTAACCTGTTGGATAAATCATGTGGTTAAAATTGTTTCTTTAGCAGGTGGTACTTGCACATACAAAGCCTCACCAGGCCCCTCATTAAACCTTGATACTTGCTTAATGACTTCTATTATAGTAATCATCTCAAGTTAAGATGGTCCTTCATCTTCCCTGTTCAAGGATGAAATTTGAAATAGTGTCCAGCAGAATAAATTGACACATGAAATTGCCTTATCCTGAGTCAGACCATTTGTCAGCATTATCCACTCTCACTGGTAATGGTTCTCCAAAGTTCTAGGTCTTCCACATCACCTGCATGAAAAGCAGATGCTGTAACAGTGTAGCTGCAGCTCCATGCCAAAGAGTCTTTTTGGACAACTTCCCCCCCTAAAAAAGTTCATTGCCACAATTTATTTGAGAGACACTGAAAAGCAAATGTTGAGAAATCTGAATACCAACCCAAATCATGTAATAGTCTTTTGCACCAGTTGGTGGCACCAAAGCCCACTAAGACAAGTCCAACTCCTACATTAAATAGAAATTCCAGAATGCAAAACACCCTGAAATAACAGATTCAGTTATAAAACCTACAATGCCCAAATTCCTTCAAATGCAGAAATAAACCAGGCTATTGAAATCCTTTATGTCCTACAGGAAAAAGGTGAAAGGAACCCAGATCTTATAACCTTATTTTATAATCCAGATAATGCCTTAGGACTTCATGAACAATCCTGTGACCCCTTCACGCTGCCTCCTAATATAAACCTCTGCTTCCCAGCAGATAAGGCAGTCATAGCTTACCACCTGTCTCATGTCACTTTGATAGAGAGCCCTGATGCTTTTCAGATGCTGGTTCCCTTCTCCCCTCTTTCCCAGAGATGTCAGCAGTCAGAGTGGCCCTGTTTCTTTTATTTGCCATCCCTCACCAAGCTACTGCCCTGGGCTATTGGAATCAGAGAACTAAATACTTCTTTCCCCTATATGCTGCCACCATGTAGTTAATTAGATCTATTAGATGTGGCCAGAAAGGCTGGTATGTGTGCATGTTACTTCCCTGAGATACTAGGCTTCCAGTCAACAAAGTTTAAACAGAAAAAGGAGTTAAGTTTTATTCATGATTTTAACAGCATTTGTATAACTCAAACACAGATACATTGTTCCTAATATTTTGAACTTTTGATCCCACATCATTCCAGCACTTGATAATTATAAAGTTCTCACAAGTCTGCTCTAATTCATGCTGCTTTGCTCACAAGCTCAAAAACCCTTCTCCCCAGACAATCTGCTCTCTCCCTTCTCACTGCTTGTCTAAACTGTTTTTCACCTATCAGCCTCATCCCAATATTCCGTCAGCTCCCATTGGCTGTCTCTAGGAAAGGTATGACTGTCACAGTACCTTAGGGTTTCATGAATAATCCTGAGGAACAGAAAGCTTCTAATGGCACCAAGGTCTATCCTCCCTCCATTGAACACTTCCCCAATTCTTAAAAAATAACCTAATCCTCCTCTCCTACTAGAGGAACTTAAGCCTGCCTGAAAAAGATTCATTAGCAAAATTAGAGAACTGAGACACTGTTCTGGGCCCCAAGTACCAGGTAGGGGGAAAGTCCCAGCCTTTAGCTGTTAATTGAAATAAATTATAGCTATTAAAACAAAATGCAACTTTTTCTTTAAAATAAAATGAAACTTCTAACTGTAAGCAAAAATTAGTTCTAAAATCTTTGAGCCTTTTAGCAGGTCTTTGTCTTGTGTGCCTTCTAAGCATTGGAGAAGCACCAGAAGGACTGAATGCTGAGGTACAAGCTGGTATTCTGAGTTCTTTTTCAGTAGTGTCTGCTGGGTTTTCTAGTCCAAAAGAAGAGTATCTTAATGAGCTTCTTCTTCCATCCTCAAGGATAGCAGAATCCCCTGGGATGTCTGTTATCTGCAATGAGCAGGAATACCTGGAATGCCCCTTTCTAATCAGTATTGTAGTTTGAGATGAACAAAATCTCCAGTTTTAAACTTGTGAGGGCTAGCTTCCTTTTTACAATAAACATACTATTTATGTTATTTAACCGTAATATATTCAGAAAGAGCTGTATCAGGTGATTTGCAGAAAAAGGAGAGTCCTGGGCAAGTAATGAATCTAATATTGGCTTCCTATTCCCTCAAAAATTCAAAGGGTGGTATGGCATAGTCCTGCAAACAGTGTCTCCTGTAAAGCAATTGGCCATGGTTTTGCCTTCTTACTGGCAAGCTGTAGACATTCCTTTACTAGTCTGTTCATTTGCTCAACAATACCATCAACTCTTGGGTGATATAAAGAAATAGTTTATTGCTTTATTCATTTGGTTTGAAGGTACAATTGCATTCCAGAAAAGATTAAGTTGTGGCTCAATGTCTAGAAGTGTAGGGTTTCCAACTTTTAAACTAATCCCTTTAGCTCTTTCTTTATAAATTTGATCTGTAGCAATTATCAGTTATTTAACTAAAGTTATTTAACTTTGATGCTATGATTAGCTCCAACTGCCCATTTCCACTCATTAAATCTTTTTTAAAGGAACAGAATTTCCCCCCTTGTCTACATGGTGACCTTATTTAGAAAAAAAAAATTATGTTGCCTCTCCAGAATTCTTCTCTTTAGGGAATCTTTCCCTGAAAAAAATTAAATAATGAATCTGAAGAAAATGTCCATGGTAACCTTAAACGTAAATGCAACTTCAGGACATTTTGAATGATAGTCCATCATCACTAAGGCAATTTTTGGCTTGGTGGCTTATATCCCCTTATATCAAGGGCTAATTTCCCCTATCAGCAGGAGAAATGGTCCCCTGATGATAAAGGACTAGAAAACTTTTTCTGTGACTTACTACTGGAATACCTATACAATTCCTAATCATATCTTCAAGACGTGTGTCCATCCTTGGCCGCCAGAAATCTTGCCATAGTTGTCTTTCTGTCAGAGTCATTCCCATCATGGGACAGATAAACCAAACTTTCTTGCAGGTTTGTTGGGACAAAAAGACAGTCATTTCAAATTCTCCTAATTGACAATCTACAGGTCATACAGTAGAAATGTGTATAATTGGAAAGTTTATTTTTTCATATTCTTGCAAGGCCAGCCACTGATAATGTAGGTCTTCAGAGCATTCAGTATGTGGGCTTCTTGCATAGATGCTGCCTATTCTGAAGCTGTAATTGTCCCTCAAGTCCCTGCCGTAATCTGTGCAATGGTAATTTCTCCAACGCCATCAAATTCTTCTTTACCATTAATACAAGGAATAGGTGTGAGATATGTTAGCGGAGCGTAAACAGAGCAGAGAAGTTACACTGTGCTGATTAAAGAGGCAAAAAAGTTTATTTGAGAAATACATACTTGGGAGCGAAGAGGGAGAGATAGAGATAGAGTCCTTGCTATCTGACTACATCTTGTAGAGAGAATGAATAAGGCAGGAGAGAGAAGAAGCAGGATATTGCCCTGTTTAGCCCAATAGGAGACAAGACAAGGAAATGACCCCCAGGAAACAAGAGAGATGCTGCTCTCACTGTCTTAACTAAGTGATCCTTGCTGCCTCCTGCATAGAAGGCACTTCTTCCCTTCTTGCTGCTGCAGTACACCAGACATTGCAATTTCCAACAAGAAAAACATTAATCAGTCACATACTTGGCTCCTGGAGAAGACGCTGTTTCAAAGTCAAAGACCATGAGCGTTGCCATCCATTTAGCAATCCTTTGAGGGGCTCTATCAGAACTCTTCGTATTCAACATAACAGTCTGAGGTGAAATCAATTTTCTACCTGACAATTCATGCAGGATCAAATCTTATGAAGCATGAAGAACCGAACACGGTCTCTCTGGTGTTTACAATCTCACCACCAATATGTTTTATAGCTTGATGCAAACAGGGAGACAATACAAGGCAGCATTCTCTTAACAGCAGGTTTTAATTGTTCTGCCCTTTCAGCCCCCACTCTATTTTTTCCTCTATATTTCATTCCTCTCCCTACTTTGCATTTTCAGTATAGAGGGTTCTAGTCTATCAAGTAACAGACTGCAGACTCCCTAATGGAATAAAATTCTAAACATGAACAATGAAATGAACTATAGCTATTAAAGCAAAGAAAGCTCTGGTAACAGGTCAGGCTCATCAGCCAATTACTTTATTGGAAGACTGCGGTGCCAGCAATAACAGATCCTGATGAGGTTGGATATTTTTTTGTTGTTCAAATCTGTTTTGTTCAGAGATATACATCTTAGAACTTCTTTTAAAAAATGTCCCAAATGAAGCTATTTGTTGCATATGTAACAAATAAGAAAGAGATTGAGAGCTGAACTAGATGAGACACCTGACACACAGGGGACACATGTCGGTTTCCTTCAAGGTTCCATGGGGAGTGTAATGATAAAGAACCTCTTCTCCGTGGCAGAGGTTCTTTCTCTAGATGTCTTGTCTAGTCTGCTCAGCTCCCTCTGACCACCACCAGCACACTTGGTTCCCTCTGGCTGCCACGTGCATTTAGGGGAACAAGAGGAATGTGCTCTCCCTTGCCAGTGCCAGTGTGATCAGCTTCCTCTGACTGCCGCTGGCTCACTCAGCTCCCTCTCACTGCCACTAGCATGCTTGGTTATAGTAGTAGTGATAGAAAAGCTAGGGGAAATTCCAAAAAGACTAACTAAACATCAAGGTGATGTAGGTGGTATCAGCATAAAGAGGAAAACAACTGTATAGTTACAAACAGCCATACAACTTGGAACATGCCATATACTAAGATAATACCTCACTGACTCCTAGATTCTTGGATAAAATCTGAGTTGGTAAGGGACAAAAACATCCCAACCACATTATTTAAAGTAAACCAGTGAAAATGCCAAATGATTGCCTGAATAATCCTTTGTACCTTTTGATTTGCATTATTCACTTTGGAAACAATGTATTTTTCAATAATTATTTTAAAAATTCTTAATTTTTCAAAATCTTTCTAAGAAGGGGCTGTGCAACTAAAGGGTGGAAGAAACAGATGTGAAGGACGGCTTGAAGTCACTCACAGAGGACAATGGGGACTGGTCTGTGATGATTTTTGGGACATGAAAGATGCAATAGTGGTATGCAAGCAGCTTGGATGTGGAAAAGCACTTGCTGCACCACGAAAAGCTCATTTTGGCCAAGGCACAGGAACAATTTTTCTGAATTATCTACACTGCACTGGGAAAGAATTCAAACTGGAAGACTGCCCACACAGAGGCTGGAGAAAGCATAATTGTGGCCCCAGTGAAGTTGCTTGTGTCATCTGTTCAGGTACCCTTGGATTGATGTATGATATAAATGTGAATGTTTGTGTACCTCATGTAGAAGGAAACATCTTTATTGTAATAAGTTATTTGGAAAAGTTCACAAATAACTGGAAAATGCATTGTGTTCGGAGTTTGTACAACTGCTCAATGCCTTTTGGTAAACATTGATGATTAGAGAAAACTTTGTAGCATTTTAGTAAATTTTAGTTTAAAAAACCTCTTAAATTGTAAACTGAACTCTTGATCATTGGGTATATAAATCATATCTCAGTGAAGTATACAGATTAGGAAAGATACATATATGTATCAATTATTTCCATTTTTATATATCAATAAATATTCAATATTAGGGGTGTGCGCTTCAGGTTCCTGATTTGGAAAGAAACCTGAATTAGGCCTGATTTGTAAAGATTCGATTTTTCCAAATCAGGGCCAGTATGATGACCCCAATTTGGAAATACTGAATCAAAGTTTCCTGAAGCGATTCAGCTCACTTCGAGTTGCTTTGGGGCCTATTGAAGGGGCTCCCTCCCACACCATACCACTTACCTTGGACATCCTGGTGGCGAGAGCGGCGGAGGCAGTGGCTGCAGCCATCCCCATGGTGGAGGCACTGGTTGTGGCCCTCCTTGCTGCCCAGCTGGCCACTGCAGAGGTGGAAGAGGTAGTGTGGGTGGCGGAGGTGCTGACTCCAGCCTTCTGCGCTGCCCTGCTGGCTGCTGTGGTGGTGGAAGTGGCGGCAGAAGTGGTAGAGGTGCTGGTTCCAGCCTTCCCTGCTGCCCTGCTGGCCACCATCGCGGCAGAGGTGCCTACTCTAGCCTTACCCGCTGCCCAGCTGGCCGCTGCGGAGGCAGAGGAAGTGGCGCGGGTGGCAGAGGAGCTGACTTCTGCCTTCGTGACAGGTAAGTGGGGTTGGGTTTGGGGAAGGGGGCTCAGTGGGAGTGGGTGGGAGGGCTTGGTGACAGTTTTCCCCTCACTTTGGTATGCTCTGAATAATTACGAAGCATACTGAAGTGATTCTGATAACCTGAATCTGAAGTGGCTTGCCGCTTTGGGTTTTGGGTTATTCCGAATCTTTTCCCCCCTTGGGGTAAACCTGAAGCGAGAAAACCAAATATTTCGCTGGTGCACACCCTTATTCAATATTATTTGTAATAGTCATAGATTTAATTGGCATTTAGCAAGATTCACTTAAATCCCAGGTAAAAATGGAAATGACAAGAAAAGTATGTATCATCCACTAATGCAGCAGCGAGAGGGGCAATTTTGGCTGATTTCCTCTTTTTTTGTAGAAACCCTGGATGTATATAGTTTTCAAGAGGCCAGCAGCAGCAGCAGTTTTGAGAGTAGCTAAGGGGAAAAGAATACTTGAGTTTCCTCTGTTCCTGAGAACATGAATCCACCATCAACTTCACATTCAATAGAAAGCATTGCTGTTGTTTTTCCAACATGCTGCCTTCCAATAATGATTTACGAAACAACCATTACTACTGCTTGCTGCACATCAGCTGAGGAGAAGAAATTTAGAATAGGAAGTGTGGGAAAAAATCCAAATGCCTAAAGCCTGTGTTTTTAAAGAAGGAATGACTCATTTTTCCCCTTTATTTTCTGTGTTCTTTCACAACGGAAGGACCAGCAAATACTACTACGTCCTCCACATCAGCTGGTAAGGAGAAATTTTGACCACACATTAAAGAATGAAAACACTCTGCCTTTCATCTTAATCCTCCTCCTTCTTTCTTTTGGCAGAAACAACACCAGCAGTCCATGAACCGACTGGTAAGAAAGAGATGATTAACTCATCCGTTTTGTGAGCAGTTTGGATTTGGGTGAAAGATGTTTTTAATATATTAAGATGGATGGATGGATGGATGATAGAGAGAATTACAGATGAATTGATGGGTGGGTGGGTAGATCTTCATCCAGATTGCTCTTGAAGGGGCCTGTAAAGTGAGGTTCTGGGTAGAGAGGGAAATACATAACTCCTCAGGCAGATCAGGAAATTGCTGGCATAGCACCAGGGGAGGAGAACTGCGCAGTCTCTGCCCCCAGTAGTTCAGCAGAAGGCCTGTAATTCATCAGTGGATATTTCAACAAAGAAAGAAAGTGCTGATGTCTCCAAAATAATGAGGTGTCCTAAGTTGGACTGGGACCCTTTGGGAACAAAAATGACATCAGACAGCCCAACTGAATTACTCTTCTATTCCTGCCTTTTGGTGTGCTTAAGCTGGCTGAAAATATTCTCCTGTCTACTCTGGTAAAATGATAAGAAGAGAAAAAGACGTTAGAAAATGTTTCATGGAATGTGTACCTCTTGCATTCTGCTAGCTCTGACCTCTAGTTATTTCTTCCTGCAAGAACCACTGCTAGTGAAAGAGATACCCACGACAGCAGGCAAGGAGAATCTTTGACCAAATATTTAAGGAAAGTTTATGAGCGGGATGATTTTTCTCTCATTCATTCTTCTTCTACTTTCTTTTTGCCAGAGAAAATCACAGCAATCAGAAAACCTACTGGAAAGAAGCAGATTTTACTCATGCATGAAACAAATAGTTTTGTATTTATCAAAAGAAATTAAGGGAAGAGACCTAAGGGAAAGTTAGATCTCTTCCCCAATTTGTAACCTAAGGAAGTAAATGTTAGGAATCAGAAAAGTGAGAAAGATGTTTTAGATATATTAAAGATTGATGGATAGAAAGAGTTACAGATGGATTGATGAGTGGGAGGGTAGATCATCATCCTGCTTAATCTTGAAATATTCTAGACTCCTAGAACAGAAATCACTCAACTCTTTGTGCAGATCAGGGAATTGGTGGCATTGGACCATGGGAGGAGGACTGCCCATTCACTCCTCCAGTTGTTCAGCAGAAGGCCAGTAACTTATCTGTGGAAATCTCAGACTAAGAAGGAAACAGTAGATCTCTCAAAGATTATGGAGTGACAGGATATCAGACAGGCTGGCCTTCTACCTATTGGAGGGCTTAAACTGTTCTGAAACAATTCTCCTGTTCACTCTTGCAAAACACAAAGAAGTGAAGAAAAGGTCAAAACCATCAGAACTAGACATAGGCATGAATGGGAAAAAAACCCCGAACAGGCTGTTCGGTGTTCATTCCTGATGACGAACACGAACAGACGAACGGAACCAAACATGTCCCATTACCGAAAGTGTTCAGTGTTCGGAGTTCGTCGGCGCCAGAGCAGCCCCTTTAGTACTTAGAGAGCCCATATTCACAGGGAATGTGCAGCAGGCTCTTCACCAGCCATCACCCAAGTTTGGTCAAGATTGCAGTATAGATCTTGGATTTGTACATTCCCAAATTTGATGCCCCCAGGAAACTCCCAATCAACACAAATGGGGCCACCCTCCCCAGTTGACTTTGGCCCCATGCGGTGGTCCTGAAGGTGGGCCGCCTCCCCTCTCAGGGATGGGGGGCTCTGACCACTGGCCAGCGGCACCCCCATGTGCCTGCCTGCCAGGCCTGCAGATGGGAGGAAAATTATCCGCTCATGCAGCAAGGTGGTTGATAACTACAGCCACAGGGTGTGGTGGGCTCGGGGAGGTGGTAATATGCTGCCTCCCCTCAGGGGGTGGGGGGTCTGGCCACTCACCAGTGGCACCCCCATGTGCCCGCCTGCCTGGCCTCCGGATCAGAGGAGGACCGGTTATCTGCTTATGCAGCAAGGTGGGTGAGGACTGTGGCCACTGGGCCTGGTGAGTTTGGGGAGGTGGCAGCAGGCCAACTCCCCTCAAGGGGCAGGGGGTCTGGCTACTCACAGGTGGCACCCCATTGTGCCTGCCCGCCAGGCCTCCAGGTCAGAGGCAGACTGGTTATCCACTTACGGAGCAAGGTAGGTGAGGACTGAGGCTGCCAGGCCTGGCAGGCATGGGGAGGTGGCAGGGGACCACCTCCACTCATGGGGTGCGGGGTCTGGCCACGTGCCGGTGGCACCCCCCATGTGCCCATCCTCCAGGCCTCCTGGTCAGAGGTGGACCAGTTATCTTCTTATGCAGCAAGGTGGGTGAGGACTGCGGCTGCCAGGCCTGGCGGGCTAGGTGAGGTGGCAGCGGGCCACCTCTCCTCAGGGAGTGGGGGGTCTGGCTGCTCACCAGTGGCACCCCCCATGTGCCTGCCCACCAGGCCTCTGGGTCAGGGGTGGACAGATTATCTGCTTATGCAGCAAGGTGGTTGATGACTGCGGCCACTGGGTGGTTAGGTAGAGGGAGACCAAGGGGTTCCAGCAGCTGTGGTGAGCCATACCTGGAAGATTCTGCCACAGGGCCTGGAAGACCCTGATCGATTGGCGGCTGCTGGTATCAACCACCTCCCTGCCATCACAGAAAGGAGGGGACGGGGTGGTGCAAGTGGTGGGGAAGGGACTCGTGGCAGTACCCAAGAGGGAGAGGAGGAAAGAGGGAACACGAAGTGGTCAGGGTGGGAGAGGGGGACCAAGGCATTCCAGGCACAGCAGCCACAGTCCTCACCCACCTTGCTGTGTAAGCGGATAACCGGTTGACCACTTTATGTTCGCTCTTTCCTCCTCTCCCTCTCGGGTACTGCCACAAGTTCCCCACCTCCCTGCGTCACCCACCTCCTTGCAGTCATGGAAAGGAGGGGATGGGGTGGTGCAAGTGGTGCGGAAGGGAGTCATGGCAGTACCTGAGAGGGAGAGGTATGGACTGGGAACTGGAAAGCTCCCAAGTGAGAGGTAGTTGGGAGGGGGCGGAGTGGTCCCAGAGAGGGAGAGGAAGAAATAGGGCAGTGGAAGTAGCTGCCATCGCCCACCTTCCTGCCTTTGCGGAAAGGATGGGAGTCGCAGGACACATTCCCACCCGGCTCAAAGGGGTCCAGTCAGTCCTGTTGACAGGGGAGCCACCATGCAGTGCAACTGTGCTGTATCCCTATATGATACAATCGGCTGAGCTGTCCCTCGTGACCAAGGAGAGAACAGTAACAGGATAGTCCCTCGTGAAGCGGCGGCTGACATGACCCGCCGTACTGCATTGAAAGAAGGGGATGGGCAGGACAGGAGAGGTCGTTCATAAGGGTTGGAGTGGTTCCACAGAGGGAGAGGTAGAAAGAGGGATCAGCAGCCCTGAGAAATGAGGGGGGCCAGATCAGTTCCACACCGCTCCGAGACACCTCACATGTGCAGGCAGTACGGGCACTACTCATAACAGTTTGGGTGGCATTGCCAGACAACAACCGCCTTCCTGCCTTTGTGGAAAGGAGGGGATGGATGGGACAGGAGACATTGCTTGGATGGGTCAGAGTGGTTCAAGAGAGGGAGAGACAGAAACGGGACAGCAGCAGCAGCTGACATCAGCCACCTTCCTTCCTTTGTGGGAAGGACAGGAGTCAAGGAACCCATTCCCCCCTGCTCAGAGGGCACAGCATTTGCAATGGATAGGCACAGTGTGGGGCTCAACTACATGTACAACAGCTCCTGAGCTGTTGGGAAAGTGGTGAAAGGAGGCTGCTGCCAGCATCACCCACTTTCCTGCCTTCGCAGAAAGGAGGTGTCATGATGATCTGGCTGTGCCAGGAAGGCCTAGCAAGGCCTCAGAAGCCTGTTAGCAGTGGGAGTGGGCCTGGCTAAACCTGATGTGCCAGCCCTCATTCGGGATACTCGCCGGACTCAACGTGCAAGGGTGCGCAACAACGGCATGGAGAACCAAGGGGCAAGATGCTTTAGTAGCCTGCGGAATCCCATACACTCCACAATGGATAAGGTCAATCCATGTAGGGCAATTGTTTCTGCCAAGATGCGAAGGTCCACCTCCTGACCCCTCAACCTCACCATCGTAAGCTGTGCTGTCCCAGACTCTGAGGGGACAACCTCCATGAGCGAGGCTGGCCTGAGCGCTCCGCTCCCACCAGCGTCACCCTCAGGGCAAGGATTCATGCTTGGAGAGGATTCCAGTGACCCTCCCACTGATCCCTGCTCAGAAGAGCTGGTCGCCCCTTTTCTCCCACCAACGGATATTTCGCTGGGCAAAGATGGAGACCACAGGCTCGGGTGGTGCATTTTCAGGTGCTGAATCAGGGCCATCAATGACAGGTGCTTTGGGGTGTTGCCCCTGTGCACCAGGACATCACAGGCACGGCACTGCACCACACAGGGGTCATTAGGAAGGGACTGAAAGTGCCTTCATACGGAAGCGTTGAAACATGGGCCACTAACTGTCCCAGGGGAAGGAGGAAGAAAGGTTACAAGCTGTGCTGCAGAGCTGGCCACGGATGACAGAGTGAGGGGTGGACTGCAGGCAGGAAGACCACCGACAGTTTGGGATGGGAGGGATCTTTTATAAAACACAAACCATTCCTCCAGGGATCCGTAAACCCCCTCTGCAAAATGTTGAGAGAGATCCTCTCCCCCCCCAGCGGAAAGACCTCTTTGGCCTCCTCCACAGCCCCCACAGGTGAATTTGGGGGGAGCGGGCGTACTCTCTGCTCCCCCAGCCACACCCAGTACTGCTTTCCACAAGTAAACCAGGAGGATTGCCTTTGCATTTCACCCCACGACTAGGGATGTGCATTTCGGCTTTCCGAATGCCGAAAGAAAGCCGAAAGAAATGTCTTTTGGCTTTTTTTGGGTTATCCGAAACGTTTCGGGGAAAGCCGAAACGTTTCGGCTTATCCGAAACAAAATAACCCGAAACGTTTCGGGTTTTTCGGGTTGTTTCGGCTTTTTTAATGGGAAAATGCCTCCGTATTCCTGGACGCCTGGGGGAGGCATTTTCCCACCGAATCATCCCAAAATGGGTGGGGACCTTCCTGTAACCCCTCTCTAACAACGCCCCAGGTTTCAGACCGATTGGACTTTGGGGCGCCATGTTATGGCCCCCCAAACCAGGTACCCCTATCCTCGCCTAAGTAAGGGAAAAGTGAGCGTCTTTTTAGCTTGCTGCTGCTAATCTTCTTCATTATTTCCTATGGGAAAAAATGAAGAGGCAGGCTTCCTTTGCCAGGGGTGGCATTTTGCATGCAAAATGCCCCCCAACCCTCTGGGGCCCTTCTCCCACCCTTCCTCCCACCCCCCACCAAGGCTCAGCCTGCTTCCACTTGGGGGGGCATTTCATGGCCTCCCCAAGTAGGTGCTCTCAGCCCCCAAAGTCCACCCCTTACAGCCCCACACAAACCCAATTCCCCCCCCCCCAGCTGCCACACACAGGCCCAAATCCCAACATTAGCCCCTCACAGACCCAAATCCACCCCCAGCAGCCCCACACCCACCATAACCCCAGGAACAGGCTGGCAAAGGCCAGCCCTCTCCCTTTGTTCCCTATGCTGGGAACTTCTAAACTCTCTTTCCCTGGGCAATTCTGCACAGCCCAGGGGTGCCACAATGGTGGGCACACTTCTGAGTGCCAGCTGGTCCCTGTGAAAGAGCACCTGAACCACAGACACCCTCCCTCAAATTCCCCCACCACCTACAGAGATGGTTGGCCAGCCAGCCCCATTGTTCCCTATGATGGGAACCAACTGCACAACAAAGAATAAAACACGAACAACACAAAATAAAGTTTTTTTAAAATTATTTTCTCCCTTTCAAAGTACAAGTAGGCAAAGCATTATGACACATTACACCAGCAGTCCCCCGCACAGAAAAAAAACACAACTCACTTAACATCAGAGAATCACAAAACACGATTCCTGTCAAAAACACTTTATTTCTTGAACAGCTTTAGGTTACACAGCAGGGGGGGGGCACACCAAAGGGCATTCCAGCATTCCACCTCACAAAAATAACACAACTCACTTAACATCAGAGAATAATAAAAAAACAATTCCTGTCAAAAACACTTTATTTCTTGAACAGCTTTAGGTTACACAGCAGGGGGGCACAACAAAGGGCATGGCAGCAGTATCTTACACAAAAATAACACAACTCAGTTAACATCAGAGAATCACAAAAACACAATTCCTGTCAAAAACACTTTATTTCTTGAACAGCTTTAGGTTACACAGCAGGGGGGAACACCAAAGGGCATGGCAGCAGTATCTTACACAAAAATAACACAACTCACTTCACATTAAAGAATCACCCCCAAAAATTGCTGTCAAAAGGACTTTATTTCTTTAACTGCTTTAGGTTACACAGTAGGAAGGCACAACAGGGCATGAAAGCAGTGTACTACACAAAAATAACACAACTCACTTCACATCAGAGAATCACCCAAACACAATTGCTGTCAAAAACGGTGAAGTGGGTTGTATTATTTTGTGTAGTACATTGCTATCATGCCCTGTTGTGCCCTCCTACTGTGTAACCTAAAGCTGTTCAAGAAATAAAAGTGTTTTTGAAAGGAATTGTGCTTTTGTGATTTTTGCGATTTGCGATTTTTGACAGGAATTTTGACAGGACTGCTCATGTTCTGATGTTCAAAATTCTGATGTTAAGTGAGTTGTGTTATTTTTGCGAGGTGGAATGCTGGAATGCCCTTTGGTGTGCCCCCCCCCTGCTGTGTAACCTAAAGCTGTTCAAGAAATAAAGTGTTTTTGACAGGAATTGTGCTTTTGTGATTCTCTGATGTTAAGTGAGTTGTGTTTTTTTTCTGTGTGGAGGACTGCTGGTGTAATGTGTCATAATGCTTTGCCTACTTGTACTTTGAAAGGGAGAAAATAATTTTAAAAAAACTTTATTTTGTGTTGTTCGTGTTTTATTCTTTGTTGTGCAGTTGGTTCCCATCATAGGGAACAATGGGGCTGGCTGGCCAGCCATCTCTGTAGGTGGTGGGGGAATTTGAGGGAGGGTGTCTGTGGTTCAGGTGCTCTTTCACAGGGACCAGCTGGCACTCAGAAGTGTGCCCACCATTGTGGCACCCCTGGGCTGTGCAGAATTGCCCAGGGAAAGAGAGTTTAGAAGTTCCCAGCATAGGGAACAAAGGGAGAGGGCTGGCCTTTGCCAGCCTGTTCCTGGGGTTATGGGTGTGGGGCTGCTGGGGGTGGATTTGGGTCTGTGAGGGGCTAATGTTGGGATTTGGGCCTGTGTGTGGCAGCTGGGGGGGGGAATTGGGTTTGTGTGGGGCTGTAAGGGGAGGACTTTGGGGGCTGAGAGCACCTACTTGGGGAGGCCATGAAATGCCCCCCCCAAGTGGGAGCAGGCTGAGCCTTGGTGGGGGGTGGGAGGAAGGGTGGGAGAAGGGCCCCAGAGGGTTGGGGGCATTTTGCATGCAAAATGCCAACCCTGGCAAGACAAGCCTCCCCCAGGTGGAATTGGTGGAGAAAAGAGCACCTACTTGGGGAGGCCATGAAATGCCCCCCCCCCAAGTGGGAGCAGGCTGAGCCTTGGTGGGGGGTGGGAGTAGAGGTGGGAGAAGGGCCCCAGAGGGTTGGGGGCATTTTGCATGCAAAATGCCACCCCTGGCAAAGGAAGCCTACCTCTTCATTTTTTCCCATAGGAAATAATGAAGAAGATTAGCAGCAGCAAGCTAATAAGACGCTCCCTTTTCCCTTACTTAGGTGAGGAAGGGGGAACTGGTTTGGGGGGGCATAACATGGCCCCCCAAAGTCCAATCGGTCTGAAACTTGGGGGGTTGATAGAGAGGGGTTAGAGGAAGGTCCCCACCAATCTTGGGGTGATTCGGTGGGAAAATGCCTCCCCCAGGCGTCCGGGAAGACGGAGGCATTTTCCCATTGAAAAAAGCCGAAAGCCGAAAGTGAAAGCCGAAACAAAGCCGAAAGCCGTTTCGGCTTTTGTCATTATCCGAAATAGATACCTGTTTCGGGTAAAGCTGAAACAAGAAAGCCGAAAAAGTTTGGCTTGCACACCCCTACCCACGACCTCCCGTGGCAGCCACAACAACAGGAAGACTCATTATGCCACCAAACTAGAATTAAGGAGGACAGAAAAGGAGAGAACACTGTAAGCCCACAGCCAAGGTGCCCACTGAGTTTGCCCAAGGGCCTGGGAGCAGCCCTGGAACTGATGGCTGAGGCTAGAGCCCTAGCCCAGAACTCCCAGAGACCTGACCAGATCAGGCACTAGTACTAACAATAGTGAGCCCTCAGCTGAGGTGCCCACTGAGCATGGACTTTTGGCAACAGCATAGAAATACAGAGATGCTGGAAATCTTCCTCTGATACTCTGTTGCTTGGAGAATATAAAGCATGTCTGAAACAATTCTTATATCCATGAATGAAAAGTGTGACATTTGGAAAATTTTCAAACGCATGAAAGATAACGTTTTTAAAGAATGTACGGTTCAGTTTTCTTCTTGCTCTCTTCCTTCATTTATGACACAAGATCCAGCTGCTGCTCCTGCATCCTCCGTGTCAGCTGGTAAGGACCAAGTTTAACCGTATATTACAGTAAAGATTCAAAGCAATGCTCCTTTCCTCTTAATCTCCGCCCTTTCTTTTGGCAAAAACAACTCCAGGAGAGAAAGAACAGACTGGTAAGAAAGAGACGATCTAGTCTTCCATTTTGTGAGTAGTTCGGCTTTTGGAGTAAGATGTATTACATATAGTACTGATGGATCGATCGATAGATTTGCAGCTGGATTGATGGGGGGGGGTAGACCTTCATCCCGGTTGCTCTCAAAAGGCCCTGTCAGTTGAGGTTTTGGACCCCAAGAGAGAAAAGTACTCACCTCCACATACACATCAGGGAATCGGTGGAATTGTAGCATGGAAGGAGAAGTGCTGAATCCCTGGCACCAGTGGTTCCGCAGAAGGACTGCTAGTAATGTGATGAAATTTTAGACTGAGAATGAAAGAGAAGATGTCTGTAAGGTTATGCAGTCTACTAAGTTGACCTAGGATGCATTGGAATCGAATGACGCATGAGACAGGCTGGATCTCTTCTTCTCGTGCCTTTCGGTGTGCTTAAGCTGCTTGGAAACTATGCTCCTGCTCACTCTGCTAAGACACATAGAAATACAAAAAACCTTCCAAGCCAACAGAGGCTGCGTTCTTGTAATGTGTAGTCCTTTGCTAACTCTGACCTCTCATTATTTCTTCCTCCCAGAAGCACCCCTAGCGACTGAGGCACCTGCGACAGCAGGTAAGGAGAATCGTATGACCAAATTCTTCGGAAGCGGTTGTGAGTCAGGTGATTTTTTTTTCTTAGCCACTCTTCTTCTTCCACTTTTCTCCACCAGATTCTGTCACAGCAGTCATAGAACCTACAGGTAAGAAACACATTTCACGCATGCATTCAGCGAATAATTTTGTTTTTGTCGAAATAAACTAAGGACGGAGGGATGGAAGATTTAGTCTCTTCCCCAGTTCATCTCCAAAGAAAGTAAATGTTGGAATCAGAAGTGTGAGACGAGAATTTAGAGAATTATTCCTAGAGGAGAGTAGGATTATGGAATTGCGCCAAGGGAGGGGAACAGCTCATTCCGTGCACCCCTATGAGAAGTGCAGCAGAAGACCTTCCATGGAGCGGTGTGAATATCAAACAGAGATACATAAAGCTCAGGTGTAAATGATCCTGCTTTGTCCCAAATTGAGCATGGACTTTTGGCAACAGCATAGAAATACAGAGATGCTGGAAATCTTCCTCTGATACTCTGTTGCTTGGAGAATATAAAGCATGTCTGAAACAATTCTTATATCCATGAATGAAAAGTGTGACATTTGGAAAATTTTCAAACGCATGAAAGATAACGTTTTTAAAGAATGTACGGTTCAGTTTTCTTCTTGCTCTCTTCCTTCATTTATGACACAAGATCCAGCTGCTGCTCCTGCATCCTCCGTGTCAGCTGGTAAGGACCAAGTTTAACCGTATATTACAGTAAAGATTCAAAGCAATGCTCCTTTCCTCTTAATCTCCGCCCTTTCTTTTGGCAAAAACAACTCCAGGAGAGAAAGAACAGACTGGTAAGAAAGAGACGATCTAGTCTTCCATTTTGTGAGTAGTTCGGCTTTTGGAGTAAGATGTATTACATATAGTACTGATGGATCGATCGATAGATTTGCAGCTGGATTGATGGGGGGGGGGTAGACCTTCATCCCGGTTGCTCTCAAAAGGCCCTGTCAGTTGAGGTTTTGGACCCCAAGAGAGAAAAGTACTCACCTCCACATACACATCAGGGAATCGGTGGAATTGTAGCATGGAAGGAGAAGTGCTGAATCCCTGGCACCAGTGGTTCCGCAGAAGGACTGCTAGTAGTGTGATGAAATTTTAGACTGAGAATGAAAGAGAAGATGTCTGTAAGGTTATGCAGTCTACTAAGTTGACCTAGGATGCATTGGAATCGAATGACGCATGAGACAGGCTGGATCTCTTCTTCTCGTGCCTTTCGGTGTGCTTAAGCTGCTCGGAAACTATGCTCCTGCTCACTCTGCTAAGACACATAGAAATACAAAAAACCTTCCAAGCCAACAGAGGCTGCGTTCTTGTAATGTGTAGTCCTTTGCTAACTCTGACCTCTCATTATTTCTTCCTCCCAGAAGCACCCCTAGCGACTGAGGCACCTGCGACAGCAGGTAAGGAGAATCGTATGACCAAATTCTTCGGAAGCGGTTGTGAGTCAGGTGATTTATTTTTCTTAGCCACTCTTCTTCTTCCACTTTTCTCCACCAGATTCTGTCACAGCAGTCATAGAACCTACAGGTAAGAAACACATTTCACGCATGCATTCAGCGAATAATTTTGTTTTTGTCGAAATAAACTAAGGACGGAGGGATGGAAGAT
This sequence comes from Eublepharis macularius, assembly GCF_028583425.1. NCBI lineage: Eukaryota > Metazoa > Chordata > Lepidosauria > Squamata > Eublepharidae > Eublepharis > Eublepharis macularius. Next base: position 86,780,732 of record NC_072795.1, read on the forward strand.
TTAGTCTTTTCCCCAGTTCATCTCCAAAGAAAGTAAATGTTGGAATCAGAAGTGTGAGACGAGAATTTAGAGAATTATTCCTAGAGGAGAGTAGGATTATGGAATTGCGCCAAGGGAGGGGAACAGCTCATTCCGTGCACCCCTATGAGAAGTGCAGCAGAAGACCTTCCATGGAGCGGTGTGAATATCAAACAGAGATACATAAAGCTCAGGTGTAAATGATCCTGCTTTGTCCCAAATTGAGCATGGACTTTTGGCAACAGCATAGAAATACAGAGATGCTGGAAATCTTCCTCTGATACTCTGTTGCTTGGAGAATATAAAGCATGTCTGAAACAATTCTTATATCCATGAATGAAAAGTGTGACATTTGGAAAATTTTCAAACGCATGAAAGATAACGTTTTTAAAGAATGTACGGTTCAGTTTTCTTCTTGCTCTCTTCCTTCATTTATGACACAAGATCCAGCTGCTGCTCCTGCATCCTCCGTGTCAGCTGGTAAGGACCAAGTTTAACCGTATATTACAGTAAAGATTCAAAGCAATGCTCCTTTCCTCTTAATCTCCGCCCTTTCTTTTGGCAAAAACAACTCCAGGAGAGAAAGAACAGACTGGTAAGAAAGAGACGATCTAGTCTTCCATTTTGTGAGAAGTTCGGCTTTTGGAGTAAGATGTATTACATATAGTACTGATGGATCGATCGATAGATTTGCAGCTGGATTGATGGGGGGGGGGTAGAACTTCATCCCGGTTGCTCTCAAAAGGCCCTGTCAGTTGAGGTTTTGGATTCCAAGAGAGAAAAGTACTCACCTCCACATACACATCAGGGAATCGGTGGAATTGTAGCATGGAAGGAGAAGTGCTGAATCCCTGGCACCAGTGGTTCCGCAGAAGGACTGCTAGTAATGTGATGAAATTTTAGACTGAGAATGAAAGAGAAGATGTCTGTAAGGTTATGCAGTCTACTAAGTTGACCTAGGATGCATTGGAATCGAATGACGCATGAGACAGGCTGGATCTCTTCTTCTCGTGCCTTTCGGTGTGCTTAAGCTGCTCGGAAACTATGCTCCTGCTCACTCTGCTAAGACACATAGAAATACAAAAAACCTTCCAAGCCAACAGAGGCTGCGTTCTTGTAATGTGTAGTCCTTTGCTAACTCTGACCTCTCATTATTTCTTCCTCCCAGAAGCACCCCTAGCGACTGAGGCACCTGCGACAGCAGGTAAGGAGAATCGTATGACCAAATTCTTCGGAAGCGGTTGTGAGTCAGGTGATTTATTTTTCTTAGCCACTCTTCTTCTTCCACTTTTCTCCACCAGATTGTGTCACAGCAGTCACAAAACCTACAGGTAAGAAACACATTTCACGCATGCATTCAGCGAATAATTTTGTTTTTGTCGAAATAAACTAAGGACGGAGGGATGGAAGATTTAGTCTCTTCCCCAGTTCATCTCCAAAGAAAGTAAATGTTGGAATCAGAAGTGTGAGACGAGAATTTAGAGAATTATTCCTAGAGGAGAGTAGGATTATGGAATTGCGCCAAGGGAGGGGAACAGCTCATTCCGTGCACCCCTATGAGAAGTGCAGCAGAAGACCTTCCATGGAGCGGTGTGAATATCAAACAGAGATACATAAAGCTCAGGTGTAAATGATCCTGCTTTGTCCCAAATTGAGCATGGACTTTTGGCAACAGCATAGAAATACAGAGATGCTGGAAATCTTCCTCTGATACTCTGTTGCTTGGAGAATATAAAGCATGTCTGAAACAATTCTTATATCCATGAATGAAAAGTGTGACATTTGGAAAATTTTCAAACGCATGAAAGATAACGTTTTTAAAGAATGTACAGTTCAGTTTTCTTCTTGCTCTCTTCCTTCATTTATGACACAAGATCCAGCTGCTGCTCCTGCATCCTCCGTGTCAGCTGGTAAGGACCAAGTTTAACCGTATATTACAGTAAAGATTCAAAGCAATGCTCCTTTCCTCTTAATCTCCGCCCTTTCTTTTGGCAAAAACAACTCCAGGAGAGAAAGAACAGACTGGTAAGAAAGAGACGATCTAGTCTTCCATTTTGTGAGTAGTTCGGTTTTTGGAGTAAGATGTATTACATATAGTACTGATGGATCGATCGATAGATTTGCAGCTGGATTGATGGGGGGGGGGGGTAGACCTTCATCCCGGTTGCTCTCAAAAGGCCCTGTCAGTTGAGGTTTGGACCCCATGAGAGAAAAGTACTCACCTCCACATACACATCAGGGAATCGGTGGAATTGTAGCATGGAAGGAGAAGTGCTGAATCCCTGGCACCAGTGGTTCCGCAGAAGGACTGCTAGTAATGTGATGAAATTTTAGACTGAGATGTCTGTAAGGTTATGCAGTCTACTAAGTTGACCTAGGATGCATTGGAATCGAATGACGCATGAGACAGGCTGGATCTCTTCTTCTCGTGCCTTTCGGTGTGCTTAAGCTGCTCGGAAACTATGCTCCTGCTCACTCTGCTAAGACACATAGAAATACAAAAAACCTTCCAAGCCAACAGAGGCGGCGTTCTTGTAATGTGTAGTCCTTTGCTAACTCTGACCTCTCATTATTTCTTCCTCCCAGAAGCACCCCTAGCGACTGAGGCACCTGCGACAGCAGGTAAGGAGAATCGTATGACCAAATTCTTCGGAAGCGGTTGTGAGTCAGGTGATTTATTTTTCTTAGCCACTCTTCTTCTTCCACTTTTCTCCACCAGATTCTGTGACAGCAGTCATAGAACCTACAGGTAAGAAACACATTTCACGCATGCATTCAGCAAATAATTTTGTTTTTGTCGAAATAAACTAAGGACGGAGGGATGGAAGATTTAGTCTCTTCCCCAGTTCATCTCCAAAGAAAGTAAATGTTGGAATCAGAAGTGTGAGACGAGAATTTAGAGAATTATTCCTAGAGGAGAGTAGGATTATGGAATTGCGCCAAGGGAGGGGAACAGCTCATTCCGTGCACCCCTATGAGAAGTGCAGCAGAAGACCTTCCATGGAGCGGTGTGAATATCAAACAGAGATACATAAAGCTCAGGTGTAAATGATCCTGCTTTGTCCCAAATTGAGCATGGACTTTTGGCAACAGCATAGAAATACAGAGATGCTGGAAATCTTCCTCTGATACTCTGTTGCTTGGAGAATATAAAGCATGTCTGAAACAATTCTTATATCCATGAATGAAAAGTGTGACATTTGGAAAATTTTCAAACGCATGAAAGATAACGTTTTTAAAGAATGTACGGTTCAGTTTTCTTCTTGCTCTCTTCCTTCATTTATGACACAAGATCCAGCTGCTGCTCCTGCATCCTCCGTGTCAGCTGGTAAGGACCAAGTTTAACCGTATATTACAGTAAAGATTCAAAGCAATGCTCCTTTCCTCTTAATCTCCGCCCTTTCTTTTGGCAAAAACAACTCCAGGAGAGAAAGAACAGACTGGTAAGAAAGAGACGATCTAGTCTTCCATGTTGTGAGTAGTTCGGCTTTTGGAGTAAGATGTATTACATATAGTACTGATGGATCGATCGATAGATTTGCAGCTGGATTGATGGGGGGGGGGTAGACCTTCATCCCGGTTGCTCTCAAAAGGCCCTGTCAGTTGAGGTTTTGGACCCCAAGAGAGAAAAGTACTCACCTCCACATACACATCAGGGAATCGGTGGAATTGTAGCATGGAAGGAGAAGTGCTGAATCCCTGGCACCAGTGGTTCCGCAGAAGGACTGCTAGTAATGTGATGAAATTTTAGACTGAGAATGAAAGAGAAGATGTTTGTAAGGTTATGCAGTCTACTAAGTTGACCTAGGATGCATTGGAATCGAATGACGCATGAGACAGGCTGGATCTCTTCTTCTCGTGCCTTTCGGTGTGCTTAAGCTGCTCGGAAACTATGCTCCTGCTCACTCTGCTAAGACACATAGAAATACAAAAAACCTTCCAAGCCAACAGAGGCTGCGTTCTTGTAATGTGTAGTCCTTTGCTAATTCTGACCTCTCATTATTTCTTCCTCCCAGAAGCACCCCTAGCGACTGAGGCACCTGCGACAGCAGGTAAGGAGAATCGTATGACCAAATTCTTCGGAAGCGGTTGTGAGTCAGGTGATTTTTTTTTCTTAGCCACTCTTCTTCTTCCACTTTTCTCCACCAGATTCTGTCACAGCAGTCATAGAACCTACAGGTAAGAAACACATTTCACGCATGCATTCAGCGAATAATTTTGTTTTTGTCGAAATAAACTAAGGACGGAGGGATGGAAGATTTAGTCTCTTCCCCAGTTCATCTCCAAAGAAAGTAAATGTTGGAATCAGAAGTGTGAGACGAGAATTTAGAGAATTATTCCTAGAGGAGAGTAGGATTATGGAATTGCGCCAAGGGAGGGGAACAGCTCATTCCGTGCACCCCTATGAGAAGTGCAGCAGAAGACCTTCCATGGAGCGGTGTGAATATCAAACAGAGATACATAAAGCTCAGGTGTAAATGATCCTGCTTTGTCCCAAATTGAGCATGGACTTTTGGCAACAGCATAGAAATACAGAGATGCTGGAAATCTTCCTCTGATACTCTGTTGCTTGGAGAATATAAAGCATGTCTGAAACAATTCTTATATCCATGAATGAAAAGTGTGACATTTGGAAAATTTTCAAACGCATGAAAGATAACGTTTTTAAAGAATGTACGGTTCAGTTTTCTTCTTGCTCTCTTCCTTCATTTATGACACAAGATCCAGCTGCTGCTCCTGCATCCTCCGTGTCAGCTGGTAAGGACCAAGTTTAACCGTATATTACAGTAAAGATTCAAAGCAATGCTCCTTTCCTCTTAATCTCCGCCCTTTCTTTTGGCAAAAACAACTCCAGGAGAGAAAGAACAGACTGGTAAGAAAGAGACGATCTAGTCTTCCACTTTGTGAGTAGTTCGGCTTTTGGAGTAAGATGTATTACATATAGTACTGATGGATCGATCGATAGATTTGCAGCTGGATTGATGGGGGGGGGTAGACCTTCATCCCGGTTGCTCTCAAAAGGCCCTGTCAGTTGAGGTTTTGTACTCCAAGAGAGAAAAGTACTCACCTCCACATACACATCAGGGAATCGGTGGAATTGTAGCATGGAAGGAGAAGTGCTGAATCCCTGGCACCAGTGGTTCCGCAGAAGGACTGCTAGTAGTGTGATGAAATTTTAGACTGAGAATGAAAGAGAAGATGTCTGTAAGGTTATGCAGTCTACTAAGTTGACCTAGGATGCATTGGAATCGAATGACGCATGAGACAGGCTGGATCTCTTCTTCTCGTGCCTTTCGGTGTGCTTAAGCTGCTCGGAAACTATGCTCCTGCTCACTCTGCTAAGACACATAGAAATACAAAAAACCTTCCAAGCCAACAGAGGCTGCGTTCTTGTAATGTGTAGTCCTTTGCTAACTCTGACCTCTCATTATTTCTTCCTCCCAGAAGCACCCCTAGCGACTGAGGCACCTGCGACAGCAGGTAAGGAGAATCGTATGACCAAATTCTTCGGAAGCGGTTGTGAGTCAGGTGATTTATTTTTCTTAGCCACTCTTCTTCTTCCACTTTTCTCCACCAGATTGTGTCACAGCAGTCACAAAACCTACAGGTAAGAAACACATTTCACGCATGCATTCAGCGAATAATTTTGTTTTTGTCGAAATAAACTAAGGACGGAGGGATGGAAGATTTAGTCTCTTCCCCAGTTCATCTCCAAAGAAAGTAAATGTTGGAATCAGAAGTGTGAGACGAGAATTTAGAGAATTATTCCTAGAGGAGAGTAGGATTATGGAATTGCGCCAAGGGAGGGGAACAGCTCATTCCGTGCACCCCTATGAGAAGTGCAGCAGAAGACCTTCCATGGAGCGGTGTGAATATCAAACAGAGATACATAAAGCTCAGGTGTAAATGATCCTGCTTTGTCCCAAATTGAGCATGGACTTTTGGCAACAGCATAGAAATACAGAGATGCTGGAAATCTTCCTCTGATACTCTGTTGCTTGGAGAATATAAAGCATGTCTGAAACAATTCTTATATCCATGAATGAAAAGTGTGACATTTGGAAAATTTTCAAACGCATGAAAGATAACGTTTTTAAAGAATGTACGGTTCAGTTTTCTTCTTGCTCTCTTCCTTCATTTATGACACAAGATCCAGCTGCTGCTCCTGCATCCTCCGTGTCAGCTGGTAAGGACCAAGTTTAACCGTATATTACAGTAAAGATTCAAAGCAATGCTCCTTTCCTCTTAATCTCCGCCCTTTCTTTTGGCAAAAACAACTCCAGGAGAGAAAGAACAGACTGGTAAGAAAGAGACGATCTAGTCTTCCATTTTGTGAGTAGTTCGGTTTTTGGAGTAAGATGTATTACATATAGTACTGATGGATCGATCGATAGATTTGCAGCTGGATTGATGGGGGGGGGGTAGACCTTCATCCCGGTTGCTCTCAAAAGGCCCTGTCAGTTGAGGTTTGGACCCCATGAGAGAAAAGTACTCACCTCCACATACACATCAGGGAATCGGTGGAATTGTAGCATGGAAGGAGAAGTGCTGAATCCCTGGCACCAGTGGTTCCGCAGAAGGACTGCTAGTAATGTGATGAAATTTTAGACTGAGAATGAAAGAGAAGATGTCTGTAAGGTTATGCAGTCTACTAAGTTGACCTAGGATGCATTGGAATCGAATGACGCATGAGACAGGCTGGATCTCTTCTTCTCGTGCCTTTCGGTGTGCTTAAGCTGCTCGGAAACTATGCTCCTGCTCACTCTGCTAAGACACATAGAAATACAAAAAACCTTCCAAGCCAACAGAGGCTGCGTTCTTGTAATGTGTAGTCCTTTGCTAATTCTGACCTCTCATTATTTCTTCCTCCCAGAAGCACCCCTAGCGACTGAGGCACCTGCGACAGCAGGTAAGGAGAATCGTATGACCAAATTCTTCGGAAGCGGTTGTGAGTCAGGTGATTTTTTTTTCTTAGCCACTCTTCTTCTTCCACTTTTCTCCACCAGATTCTGTCACAGCAGTCATAGAACCTACAGGTAAGAAACACATTTCACGCATGCATTCAGCGAATAATTTTGTTTTTGTCGAAATAAACTAAGGACGGAGGGATGGAAGATTTAGTCTCTTCCCCAGTTCATCTCCAAAGAAAGTAAATGTTGGAATCAGAAGTGTGAGACGAGAATTTAGAGAATTATTCCTAGAGGAGAGTAGGATTATGGAATTGCGCCAAGGGAGGGGAACAGCTCATTCCGTGCACCCCTATGAGAAGTGCAGCAGAAGACCTTCCATGGAGCGGTGTGAATATCAAACAGAGATACATAAAGCTCAGGTGTAAATGATCCTGCTTTGTCCCAAATTGAGCATGGACTTTTGGCAACAGCATAGAAATACAGAGATGCTGGAAATCTTCCTCTGATACTCTGTTGCTTGGAGAATATAAAGCATGTCTGAAACAATTCTTATATCCATGAATGAAAAGTGTGACATTTGGAAAATTTTCAAACGCATGAAAGATAACGTTTTTAAAGAATGTACGGTTCAGTTTTCTTCTTGCTCTCTTCCTTCATTTATGACACAAGATCCAGCTGCTGCTCCTGCATCCTCCGTGTCAGCTGGTAAGTACCAAGTTTAACCGTATATTACAGTAAAGATTCAAAGCAATGCTCCTTTCCTCTTAATCTCCGCCCTTTCTTTTGGCAAAAACAACTCCAGGAGAGAAAGAACAGACTGGTAAGAAAGAGACGATCTAGTCTTCCACTTTGTGAGTAGTTCGGCTTTTGGAGTAAGATGTATTACATATAGTACTGATGGATCGATCGATAGATTTGCAGCTGGATTGATGGGGGGGGTAGACCTTCATCCCGGTTGCTCTCAAAAGGCCCTATCAGTTGAGGTTTTGTACACCAAGAGAGAAAAGTACTCACCTCCACATACACATCAGGGAATCGGTGGAATTGTAGCATGGAAGGAGAAGTGCTGAATCCCTGGCACCAGTGGTTCCGCAGAAGGACTGCTAGTAGTGTGATGAAATTTTAGACTGAGAATGAAAGAGAAGATGTCTGTAAGGTTATGCAGTCTACTAAGTTGACCTAGGATGCATTGGAATCGAATGACGCATGAGACAGGCTGGATCTCTTCTTCTCGTGCCTTTCGGTGTGCTTAAGCTGCTCGGAAACTATGCTCCTGCTCACTCTGCTAAGACACATAGAAATACAAAAAACCTTCCAAGCCAACAGAGGCTGCGTTCTTGTAATGTGTAGTCCTTTGCTAACTCTGACCTCTCATTATTTCTTCCTCCCAGAAGCACCCCTAGCGACTGAGGCACCTGCGACAGCAGGTAAGGAGAATCGTATGACCAAATTCTTCGGAAGCGGTTGTGAGTCAGGTGATTTTTTTTTCTTAGCCACTCTTCTTCTTCCACTTTTCTCCACCAGATTCTGTGACAGCAGTCATAGAACCTACAGGTAAGAAACACATTTCACGCATGCATTCAGCGAATAATTTTGTTTTTGTCGAAATAAACTAAGGACGGAGGGATGGAAGATTTAGTCTCTTCCCCAGTTCATCTCCAAAGAAAGTAAATGTTGGAATCAGAAGTGTGAGACGAGAATATAGAGAATTATTCCTAGAGGAGAGTAGGATTATGGAATTGCGCCAAGGGAGGGGAACAGCTCATTCCGTGCACCCCTATGAGAAGTGCAGCAGAAGACCTTCCATGGAGCGGTGTGAATATCAAACAGAGATACATAAAGCTCAGGTGTAAATGATCCTGCTTTGTCCCAAATTGAGCATGGACTTTTGGCAACAGCATAGAAATACAGAGATGCTGGAAATCTTCCTCTGATACTCTGTTGCTTGGAGAATATAAAGCATGTCTGAAACAATTCTTATATCCATGAATGAAAAGTGTGACATTTGGAAAATTTTCAAACGCATGAAAGATAACGTTTTTAAAGAATGTACGGTTCAGTTTTCTTCTTGCTCTCTTCCTTCATTTATGACACAAGATCCAGCTGCTGCTCCTGCACCCTCCGTGTCAGCTGGTAAGGACCAAGTTTAACCGTATATTACAGTAAAGATTCAAAGCAATGCTCCTTTCCTCTTAATCTCCGCCCTTTCTTTTGGCAAAAACAACTCCAGGAGAGAAAGAACAGACTGGTAAGAAAGAGACGATTTAGTCTTCCATTTTGTGAGAAGTTCGGCTTTTGGAGTAAGATGTATTACATATAGTATTGATGGATCGATAGATAGATTTGCAGCTGGATTGATGGGGGGGGGGGTAGAACTTCATCCCGGTTGCTCTCAAAAGGCCCTGTCAGTTGAGGTTTTGGACTCCAAGAGAGAAAAGTACTCACCTCCACATACACATCAGGGAATCGGTGGAATTGTAGCATGGAAGGAGAAGTGCTGAATCCCTGGCACCAGTGGTTCCGCAGAAGGACTGCTAGTAATGTGATGAAATTTTAGACTGAGAATGAAAGAGAAGATGTCTGTAAGGTTATGCAGTCTACTAAGTTGACCTAGGATGCATTGGAATCGAATGACGCATGAGACAGGCTGGATCTCTTCTTCTCGTGCCTTTCGGTGTGCTTAAGCTGCTCGGAAACTATGCTCCTGCTCACTCTGCTAAGACACATAGAAATACAAAAAACCTTCCAAGCCAACAGAGGCTGCGTTCTTGTAATGTGTAGTCCTTTGCTAACTCTGACCTCTCATTATTTCTTCCTCCCAGAAGCACCCCTAGCGACTGAGGCACCTGCGACAGCAGGTAAGGAGAATCGTATGACCAAATTCTTCGGAAGCGGTTGTGAGTCAGGTGATTTATTTTTCTTAGTCACTCTTCTTCTTCCACTTTTCTCCACCAGATTCTGTCACAGCAGTCATAGAACCTACAGGTAAGAAACACATTTCACGCATGCATTCAGCGAATAATTTTGTTTTTGTCGAAATAAACTAAGGACGGAGGGATGGAAGATTTAGTCTCTTCCCCAGTTCATCTCCAAAGAAAGTAAATGTTGGAATCAGAAGTGTGAGACGAGAATTTAGAGAATTATTCCTAGAGGAGAGTAGGATTATGGAATTGCGCCAAGGGAGGGGAACAGCTCATTCCGTGCACCCCTATGAGAAGTGCAGCAGAAGACCTTCCATGGAGCGGTGTGAATATCAAACAGAGATACATAAAGCTCAGGTGTAAATGATCCTGCTTTGTCCCAAATTGAGCATGGACTTTTGGCAACAGCATAGAAATACAGAGATGCTGGAAATCTTCCTCTGATACTCTGTTGCTTGGAGAATATAAAGCATGTCTGAAACAATTCTTATATCCATGAATGAAAAGTGTGACATTTGGAAAATTTTCAAACGCATGAAAGATAACGTTTTTAAAGAATGTACGGTTCAGTTTTCTTCTTGCTCTCTTCCTTCATTTATGACACAAGATCCAGCTGCTGCTCCTGCATCCTCCGTGTCAGCTGGTAAGGACCAAGTTTAACCGTATATTACAGTAAAGATTCAAAGCAATGCTCCTTTCCTCTTAATCTCCGCCCTTTCTTTTGGCAAAAACAACTCCAGGAGAGAAAGAACAGACTGGTAAGAAAGAGACGATCTAGTCTTCCATTTTGTGAGTAGTTCGGCTTTTGGAGTAAGATGTATTACATATAGTACTGATGGATCGATCGATAGATTTGCAGCTGGATTGATGGGGGGGGTAGACCTTCATCCCGGTTGCTCTCAAAAGGCCCTGTCAGTTGAGGTTTTGGACCCCAAGAGAGAAAAGTACTCACCTCCACATACACATCAGGGAATCGGTGGAATTGTAGCATGGAAAGAGAAGTGCTGAATCCCTGGCACCAGTGGTTCCGCAGAAGGACTGCTAGTAGTGTGATGAAATTTTAGACTGAGAATGAAAGAGAAGATGTCTGTAAGGTTATGCAGTCTACTAAGTTGACCTAGGATGCATTGGAATCGAATGACGCATGAGACAGGCTGGATCTCTTCTTCTCGTGCCTTTCGGTGTGCTTAAGCTGCTCGGAAACTATGCTCCTGCTCACTCTGCTAAGACACATAGAAATACAAAAAACCTTCCAAGCCAACAGAGGCTGCGTTCTTGTAATGTGTAGTCCTTTGCTAACTCTGACCTCTCATTATTTCTTCCTCCCAGAAGCACCCCTAGCGACTGAGGCACCTGCGACAGCAGGTAAGGAGAATCGTATGACCAAATTCTTCGGAAGCGGTTGTGAGTCAGGTGATTTATTTTTCTTAGCCACTCTTCTTCTTCCACTTTTCTCCACCAGATTCTGTGACAGCAGTCATAGAACCTACAGGTAAGAAACACATTTCACGCATGCATTCAGCGAATAATTTTGTTTTTGTCGAAATAAACTAAGGACGGAGGGATGGAAGATTTAGTCTCTTCCCCAGTTCATCTCCAAAGAAAGTAAATGTTGGAATCAGAAGAGTGAGACGAGAATATAGAGAATTATTCCTAGAGGAGAGTAGGATTATGGAATTGCGCCAAGGGAGGGGAACAGCTCATTCCGTGCACCCCTATGAGAAGTGCAGCAGAAGACCTTCCATGGAGCGGTGTGAATATCAAACAGAGATACATAAAGCTCAGGTGTAAATGATCCTGCTTTGTCCCAAATTGAGCATGGACTTTTGGCAACAGCATAGAAATACAGAGATGCTGGAAATCTTCCTCTGATACTCTGTTGCTTGGAGAATATAAAGCATGTCTGAAACAATTCTTATATCCATGAATGAAAAGTGTGACATTTGGAAAATTTTCAAACGCATGAAAGATAACGTTTTTAAAGAATGTACGGTTCAGTTTTCTTCTTGCTCTCTTCCTTCATTTATGACACAAGATCCAGCTGCTGCTCCTGCATCCTCCGTGTCAGCTGGTAAGGACCAAGTTTAACCGTATATTACAGTAAAGATTCAAAGCAATGCTCCTTTCCTCTTAATCTCCGCCCTTTCTTTTGGCAAAAACAACTCCAGGAGAGAAAGAACAGACTGGTAAGAAAGAGACGATCTAGTCTTCCATTTTGTGAGAAGTTCGGCTTTTGGAGTAAGATGTATTACATATAGTATTGATGGATCGATAGATAGATTTGCAGCTGGATTGATGGGGGGGGGGTAGAACTTCATCCCGGTTGCTCTCAAAAGGCCCTGTCAGTTGAGGTTTTGGACCCCAAGAGAGAAAAGTACTCACCTCCACATACACATCAGGGAATCGGTGGAATTGTAGCATGGAAGGAGAAGTGCTGAATCCCTGGCACCAGTGGTTCCGCAGAAGGACTGCTAGTAATGTGATGAAATTTTAGACTGAGAATGAAAGAGAAGATGTCTGTAAGGTTATGCAGTCTACTAAGTTGACCTAGGATGCATTGGAATCGAATGACGCATGAGACAGGCTGGATCTCTTCTTCTCGTGCCTTTCGGTGTGCTTAAGCTGCTCGGAAACTATGCTCCTGCTCACTCTGCTAAGACACATAGAAATACAAAAAACCTTCCAAGCCAACAGAGGCTGCGTTCTTGTAATGTGTAGTCCTTTGCTAACTCTGACCTCTCATTATTTCTTCCTCCCAGAAGCACCCCTAGCGACTGAGGCACCTGCGACAGCAGGTAAGGAGAATCGTATGACCAAATTCTTCGGAAGCGGTTGTGAGTCAGGTGATTTATTTTTCTTAGTCACTCTTCTTCTTCCACTTTTCTCCACCAGATTCTGTCACAGCAGTCATAGAACCTACAGGTAAGAAACACATTTCACGCATGCATTCAGCGAATAATTTTGTTTTTGTCGAAATAAACTAAGGACGGAGGGATGGAAGATTTAGTCTCTTCCCCAGTTCATCTCCAAAGAAAGTAAATGTTGGAATCAGAAGTGTGAGACGAGAATTTAGAGAATTATTCCTAGAGGAGAGTAGGATTATGGAATTGCGCCAAGGGAGGGGAACAGCTCATTCCGTGCACCCCTATGAGAAGTGCAGCAGAAGACCTTCCATGGAGCGGTGTGAATATCAAACAGAGATACATAAAGCTCAGGTGTAAATGATCCTGCTTTGTCCCAAATTGAGCATGGACTTTTGGCAACAGCATAGAAATACAGAGATGCTGGAAATCTTCCTCTGATACTCTGTTGCTTGGAGAATATAAAGCATGTCTGAAACAATTCTTATATCCATGAATGAAAAGTGTGACATTTGGAAAATTTTCAAACGCATGAAAGATAACGTTTTTAAAGAATGTACGGTTCAGTTTTCTTCTTGCTCTCTTCCTTCATTTATGACACAAGATCCAGCTGCTGCTCCTGCATCCTCCGTGTCAGCTGGTAAGGACCAAGTTTAACCGTATATTACAGTAAAGATTCAAAGCAATGCTCCTTTCCTCTTAATCTCCGCCCTTTCTTTTGGCAAAAACAACTCCAGGAGAGAAAGAACAGACTGGTAAGAAAGAGACGATCTAGTCTTCCACTTTGTGAGTAGTTCGGCTTTTGGAGTAAGATGTATTACATATAGTACTGATGGATCGATCGATAGATTTGCAGCTGGATTGATGGGGGGGGGGTAGACCTTCATCCCGGTTGCTCTCAAAAGGCCCTGTCAGTTGAGGTTTTGGACCCCAAGAGAGAAAAGTACTCACCTCCACATACACATCAGGGAATCGGTGGAATTGTAGCATGGAAAGAGAAGTGCTGAATCCCTGGCACCAGTGGTTCCGCAGAAGGACTGCTAGTAGTGTGATGAAATTTTAGACTGAGAATGAAAGAGAAGATGTCTGTAAGGTTATGCAGTCTACTAAGTTGACCTAGGATGCATTGGAATCGAATGACGCATGAGACAGGCTGGATCTCTTCTTCTCGTGCCTTTCGGTGTGCTTAAGCTGCTCGGAAACTATGCTCCTGCTCACTCTGCTAAGACACATAGAAATACAAAAAACCTTCCAAGCCAACAGAGGCTGCGTTCTTGTAATGTGTAGTCCTTTGCTAACTCTGACCTCTCATTATTTCTTCCTCCCAGAAGCACCCCTAGCGACTGAGGCACCTGCGACAGCAGGTAAGGAGAATCGTATGACCAAATTCTTCGGAAGCGGTTGTGAGTCAGGTGATTTATTTTTCTTAGCCACTCTTCTTCTTCCACTTTTCTCCACCAGATTCTGTGACAGCAGTCATAGAACCTACAGGTAAGAAACACATTTCACGCATGCATTCAGCGAATAATTTTGTTTTTGTCGAAATAAACTAAGGACGGAGGGATGGAAGATTTAGTCTCTTCCCCAGTTCATCTCCAAAGAAAGTAAATGTTGGAATCAGAAGAGTGAGACGAGAATATAGAGAATTATTCCTAGAGGAGAGTAGGATTATGGAATTGCGCCAAGGGAGGGGAACAGCTCATTCCGTGCACCCCTATGAGAAGTGCAGCAGAAGACCTTCCATGGAGCGGTGTGAATATCAAACAGAGATACATAAAGCTCAGGTGTAAATGATCCTGCTTTGTCCCAAATTGAGCATGGACTTTTGGCAACAGCATAGAAATACAGAGATGCTGGAAATCTTCCTCTGATACTCTGTTGCTTGGAGAATATAAAGCATGTCTGAAACAATTCTTATATCCATGAATGAAAAGTGTGACATTTGGAAAATTTTCAAACGCATGAAAGATAACGTTTTTAAAGAATGTACGGTTCAGTTTTCTTCTTGCTCTCTTCCTTCATTTATGACACAAGATCCAGCTGCTGCTCCTGCATCCTCCGTGTCAGCTGGTAAGGACCAAGTTTAACCGTATATTACAGTAAAGATTCAAAGCAATGCTCCTTTCCTCTTAATCTCCGCCCTTTCTTTTGGCAAAAACAACTCCAGGAGAGAAAGAACAGACTGGTAAGAAAGAGACGATCTAGTCTTCCATTTTGTGAGTAGTTCGGCTTTTGGAGTAAGATGTATTACATATAGTACTGATGGATCGATCGATAGATTTGCAGCTGGATTGATGGGGGGGGTAGACCTTCATCCCGGTTGCTCTCAAAAGGCCCTGTCAGTTGAGGTTTTGGACCCCAAGAGAGAAAAGTACTCACCTCCACATACACATCAGGGAATCGGTGGAATTGTAGCATGGAAGGAGAAGTGCTGAATCCCTGGCACCAGTGGTTCCGCAGAAGGACTGCTAGTAGTGTGATGAAATTTTAGACTGAGAATGAAAGAGAAGATGTCTGTAAGGTTATGCAGTCTACTAAGTTGACCTAGGATGCATTGGAATCGAATGACGCATGAGACAGGCTGGATCTCTTCTTCTCGTGCCTTTCGGTGTGCTTAAGCTGCTCGGAAACTATGCTCCTGCTCACTCTGCTAAGACACATAGAAATACAAAAAACCTTCCAAGCCAACAGAGGCTGCGTTCTTGTAATGTGTAGTCCTTTGCTAACTCTGACCTCTCATTATTTCTTCCTCCCAGAAGCACCCCTAGCGACTGAGGCACCTGCGACAGCAGGTAAGGAGAATCGTATGACCAAATTCTTCGGAAGCGGTTGTGAGTCAGGTGATTTTTTTTTCTTAGTCACTCTTCTTCTTCCACTTTTCTCACCAGATTCTGTCACAGCAGTCATAGAACCTACAGGTAAGAAACACATTTCACGCATGCATTCAGCGAATAATTTTGTTTTTGTCGAAATAAACTAAGGACGGAGGGATGGAAGATTTAGTCTCTTCCCCAGTTCATCTCCAAAGAAAGTAAATGTTGGAATCAGAAGTGTGAGACGAGAATTTAGAGAATTATTCCTAGAGGAGAGTAGGATTATGGAATTGCGCCAAGGGAGGGGAACAGCTCATTCCGTGCACCCCTATGAGAAGTGCAGCAGAAGACCTTCCATGGAGCGGTGTGAATATCAAACAGAGATACATAAAGCTCAGGTGTAAATGATCCTGCTTTGTCCCAAATTGAGCATGGACTTTTGGCAACAGCATAGAAATACAGAGATGCTGGAAATCTTCCTCTGATACTCTGTTGCTTGGAGAATATAAAGCATGTCTGAAACAATTCTTATATCCATGAATGAAAAGTGTGACATTTGGAAAATTTTCAAACGCATGAAAGATAACGTTTTTAAAGAATGTACGGTTCAGTTTTCTTCTTGCTCTCTTCCTTCATTTATGACACAAGATCCAGCTGCTGCTCCTGCATCCTCCGTGTCAGCTGGTAAGGACCAAGTTTAACCGTATATTACAGTAAAGATTCAAAGCAATGCTCCTTTCCTCTTAATCTCCGCCCTTTCTTTTGGCAAAAACAACTCCAGGAGAGAAAGAACAGACTGGTAAGAAAGAGACGATCTAGTCTTCCATTTTGTGAGTAGTTCGGCTTTTGGAGTAAGATGTATTACATATAGTACTGATGGATCGATCGATAGATTTGCAGCTGGATTGATGGGGGGGGTAGACCTTCATCCCGGTTGCTCTCAAAAGGCCCTGTCAGTTGAGGTTTTGGACCCCAAGAGAGAAAAGTACTCACCTCCACATACACATCAGGGAATCGGTGGAATTGTAGCATGGAAGGAGAAGTGCTGAATCCCTGGCACCAGTGGTTCCGCAGAAGGACTGCTAGTAGTGTGATGAAATTTTAGACTGAGAATGAAAGAGAAGATGTCTGTAAGGTTATGCAGTCTACTAAGTTGACCTAGGATGCATTGGAATCGAATGACGCATGAGACAGGCTGGATCTCTTCTTCTCGTGCCTTTCGGTGTGCTTAAGCTGCTCGGAAACTATGCTCCTGCTCACTCTGCTAAGACACATAGAAATACAAAAAACCTTCCAAGCCAACAGAGGCTGCGTTCTTGTAATGTGTAGTCCTTTGCTAACTCTGACCTCTCATTATTTCTTCCTCCCAGAAGCACCCCTAGCGACTGAGGCACCTGCGACAGCAGGTAAGGAGAATCGTATGACCAAATTCTTCGGAAGCGGTTGTGAGTCAGGTGATTTTTTTTTCTTAGTCACTCTTCTTCTTCCACTTTTCTCCACCAGATTCTGTCACAGCAGTCATAGAACCTACAGGTAAGAAACACATTTCACGCATGCATTCAGCGAATAATTTTGTTTTTGTCGAAATAAACTAAGGACGGAGGGATGGAAGATTTAGTCTCTTCCCCAGTTCATCTCCAAAGAAAGTAAATGTTGGAATCAGAAGAGTGAGACGAGAATATAGAGAATTATTCCTAGAGGAGAGTAGGATTATGGAATTGCGCCAAGGGAGGGGAACAGCTCATTCCGTGCACCCCTATGAGAAGTGCAGCAGAAGACCTTCCATGGAGCGGTGTGAATATCAAACAGAGATACATAAAGCTCAGGTGTAAATGATCCTGCTTTGTCCCAAATTGAGCATGGACTTTTGGCAACAGCATAGAAATACAGAGATGCTGGAAATCTTCCTCTGATACTCTGTTGCTTGGAGAATATAAAGCATGTCTGAAACAATTCTTATATCCATGAATGAAAAGTGTGACATTTGGAAAATTTTCAAACGCATGAAAGATAACGTTTTTAAAGAATGTACGGTTCAGTTTTCTTCTTGCTCTCTTCCTTCATTTATGACACAAGATCCAGCTGCTGCTCCTGCATCCTCTGTGTCAGCTGGTAAGGACCAAGTTTAACCGTATATTACAGTAAAGATTCAAAGCAATGCTCCTTTCCTCTTAATCTCCGCCCTTTCTTTTGGCAAAAACAACTCCAGGAGAGAAAGAACAGACTGGTAAGAAAGAGACGATCTAGTCTTCCATTTTGTGAGTAGTTCGGCTTTTGGAGTAAGATGTATTACATATAGTACTGATGGATCGATCGATAGATTTGCAGCTGGATTGATGGGGGGGGGGGGTAGACCTTCATCCCGGTTGCTCTCAAAAGGCCCTGTCAGTTGAGGTTTTGGACCCCAAGAGAGAAAAGTACTCACCTCCACATACACATCAGGGAATCGGTGGAATTGTAGCATGGAAGGAGAAGTGCTGAATCCCTGGCACCAGTGGTTCCGCAGAAGGACTGCTAGTAGTGTGATGAAATTTTAGACTGAGAATGAAAGAGAAGATGTCTGTAAGGTTATGCAGTCTACTAAGTTGACATAGGATGCATTGGAATCGAATGACTCATGAGACAGGCTGGATCTCTTCTTCTCGTGCCTTTCGGTGTGCTTAAGCTGCTCGGAAACTATGCTCCTGCTCACTCTGCTAAGACACATAGAAATACAAAAAACCTTCCAAGCCAACAGAGGCGGCGTTCTTGTAATGTGTAGTCCTTTGCTAACTCTGACCTCTCATTATTTCTTCCTCCCAGAAGCACCCCTAGCGACTGAGGCACCTGCGACAGCAGGTAAGGAGAATCGTATGACCAAATTCTTCGGAAGCGGTTGTGAGTCAGGTGATTTTTTTTTCTTAGTCACTCTTCTTCTTCCACTTTTCTCACCAGATTCTGTCACAGCAGTCATAGAACCTACAGGTAAGAAACACATTTCACGCATGCATTCAGCGAATAATTTTGTTTTTGTCGAAATAAACTAAGGACGGAGGGATGGAAGATTTAGTCTCTTCCCCAGTTCATCTCCAAAGAAAGTAAATGTTGGAATCAGAAGTGTGAGACGAGAATTTAGAGAATTATTCCTAGAGGAGAGTAGGATTATGGAATTGCGCCAAGGGAGGGGAACAGCTCATTCCGTGCACCCCTATGAGAAGTGCAGCAGAAGACCTTCCATGGAGCGGTGTGAATATCAAACAGAGATACATAAAGCTCAGGTGTAAATGATCCTGCTTTGTCCCAAATTGAGCATGGACTTTTGGCAACAGCATAGAAATACAGAGATGCTGGAAATCTTCCTCTGATACTCTGTTGCTTGGAGAATATAAAGCATGTCTGAAACAATTCTTATATCCATGAATGAAAAGTGTGACATTTGGAAAATTTTCAAACGCATGAAAGATAACGTTTTTAAAGAATGTACGGTTCAGTTTTCTTCTTGCTCTCTTCCTTCATTTATGACACAAGATCCAGCTGCTGCTCCTGCATCCTCCGTGTCAGCTGGTAAGGACCAAGTTTAACCGTATATTACAGTAAAGATTCAAAGCAATGCTCCTTTCCTCTTAATCTCCGCCCTTTCTTTTGGCAAAAACAACTCCAGGAGAGAAAGAACAGACTGGTAAGAAAGAGACGATCTAGTCTTCCATTTTGTGAGTAGTTCGGCTTTTGGAGTAAGATGTATTACATATAGTACTGATGGATCGATCGATAGATTTGCAGCTGGATTGATGGGGGGGGGGTAGACCTTCATCCCGGTTGCTCTCAAAAGGCCCTGTCAGTTGAGGTTTTGGACCCCAAGAGAGAAAAGTACTCACCTCCACATACACATCAGGGAATCGGTGGAATTGTAGCATGGAAGGAGAAGTGCTGAATCCCTGGCACCAGTGGTTCCGCAGAAGGACTGCTAGTAATGTGATGAAATTTTAGACTGAGAATGAAAGAGAAGATGTCTGTAAGGTTATGCAGTCTACTAAGTTGACCTAGGATGCATTGGAATCGAATGATGCATGAGACAGGCTGGATCTCTTCTTCTCGTGCCTTTCGGTGTGCTTAAGCTGCTCGGAAACTATGCTCCTGCTCACTCTGCTAAGACACATAGAAATACAAAAAACCTTCCAAGCCAACAGAGGCTGCGTTCTTGTAATGTGTAGTCCTTTGCTAACTCTGACCTCTCATTATTTCTTCCTCCCAGAAGCACCCCTAGCGACTGAGGCACCTGCGACAGCAGGTAAGGAGAATCGTATGACCAAATTCTTCGGAAGCGGTTGTGAGTCAGGTGATTTTTTTTTCTTAGCCACTCTTCTTCTTCCACTTTTCTCCACCAGATTCTGTCACAGCAGTCATAGAACCTACAGGTAAGAAACACATTTCACGCATGCATTCAGCGAATAATTTTGTTTTTGTTGAAATAAACTAAGGACGGAGGGATGGAAGATTTAGTCTCTTCCCCAGTTCATCTCCAAAGAAAGTAAATGTTGGAATCAGAAGAGTGAGACGAGAATATAGAGAATTATTCCTAGAGGAGAGTAGGATTATGGAATTGCGCCAAGGGAGGGGAACAGCTCATTCCGTGCACCCCTATGAGAAGTGCAGCAGAAGACCTTCCATGGAGCGGTGTGAATATCAAACAGAGATACATAAAGCTCAGGTGTAAATGATCCTGCTTTGTCCCAAATTGAGCATGGACTTTTGGCAACAGCATAGAAATACAGAGATGCTGGAAATCTTCCTCTGATACTCTGTTGCTTGGAGAATATAAAGCATGTCTGAAACAATTCTTATATCCATGAATGAAAAGTGTGACATTTGGAAAATTTTCAAACGCATGAAAGATAACGTTTTTAAAGAATGTACGGTTCAGTTTTCTTCTTGCTCTCTTCCTTCATTTATGACACAAGATCCAGCTGCTGCTCCTGCATCCTCCGTGTCAGCTGGTAAGGACCAAGTTTAACCGTATATTACAGTAAAGATTCAAAGCAATGCTCCTTTCCTCTTAATCTCCGCCCTTTCTTTTGGCAAAAACAACTCCAGGAGAGAAAGAACAGACTGGTAAGAAAGAGACGATCTAGTCTTCCATTTTGTGAGTAGTTCGGCTTTTGGAGTAAGATGTATTACATATAGTACTGATGGATCGATCGATAGATTTGCAGCTGGATTGATGGGGGGGGGTAGACCTTCATCCCGGTTGCTCTCAAAAGGCCCTGTCAGTTGAGGTTTTGGACCCCAAGAGAGAAAAGTACTCACCTCCACATACACATCAGGGAATCGGTGGAATTGTAGCATGGAAGGAGAAGTGCTGAATCCCTGGCACCAGTGGTTCCGCAGAAGGACTGCTAGTAGTGTGATGAAATTTTAGACTGAGAATGAAAGAGAAGATGTCTGTAAGGTTATGCAGTCTACTAAGTTGACCTAGGATGCATTGGAATCGAATGACGCATGAGACAGGCTGGATCTCTTCTTCTCGTGCCTTTCGGTGTGCTTAAGCTGCTCGGAAACTATGCTCCTGCTCACTCTGCTAAGACACATAGAAATACAAAAAACCTTCCAAGCCAACAGAGGCGGCGTTCTTGTAATGTGTAGTCCTTTGCTAACTCTGACCTCTCATTATTTCTTCCTCCCAGAAGCACCCCTAGCGACTGAGGCACCTGCGACAGCAGGTAAGGAGAATCGTATGACCAAATTCTTCGGAAGCGGTTGTGAGTCAGGTGATTTTTTTTTCTTAGTCACTCTTCTTCTTCCACTTTTCTCACCAGATTCTGTCACAGCAGTCATAGAACCTACAGGTAAGAAACACATTTCACGCATGCATTCAGCGAATAATTTTGTTTTTGTCGAAATAAACTAAGGACGGAGGGATGGAAGATTTAGTCTCTTCCCCAGTTCATCTCCAAAGAAAGTAAATGTTGGAATCGGAAGTGTGAGACGAGAATTTAGAGAATTATTCCTAGAGGAGAGTAGGATTATGGAATTGCGCCAAGGGAGGGGAACAGCTCATTCCGTGCACCCCTATGAGAAGTGCAGCAGAAGACCTTCCATGGAGCGGTGTGAATATCAAACAGAGATACATAAAGCTCAGGTGTAAATGATCCTGCTTTGTCCCAAATTGAGCATGGACTTTTGGCAACAGCATAGAAATACAGAGATGCTGGAAATCTTCCTCTGATACTCTGTTGCTTGGAGAATATAAAGCATGTCTGAAACAATTCTTATATCCATGAATGAAAAGTGTGACATTTGGAAAATTTTCAAACGCATGAAAGATAACGTTTTTAAAGAATGTACGGTTCAGTTTTCTTCTTGCTCTCTTCCTTCATTTATGACACAAGATCCAGCTGCTGCTCCTGCATCCTCCGTGTCAGCTGGTAAGGACCAAGTTTAACCGTATATTACAGTAAAGATTCAAAGCAATGCTCCTTTCCTCTTAATCTCCGCCCTTTCTTTTGGCAAAAACAACTCCAGGAGAGAAAGAACAGACTGGTAAGAAAGAGACGATCTAGTCTTCCATTTTGTGAGTAGTTCGGCTTTTGGAGTAAGATGTATTACATATAGTACTGATGGATCGATCGATAGATTTGCAGCTGGATTGATGGGGGGGGTTAGACCTTCATCCCGGTTGCTCTCAAAAGGCCCTGTCAGTTGAGGTTTTGGACCCCAAGAGAGAAAAGTACTCACCTCCACATACACATCAGGGAATCGGTGGAATTGTAGCATGGAAGGAGAAGTGCTGAATCCCTGGCACCAGTGGTTCCGCAGAAGGACTGCTAGTAGTGTGATGAAATTTTAGACTGAGAATGAAAGAGAAGATGTCTGTAAGGTTATGCAGTCTACTAAGTTGACCTAGGATGCATTGGAATCGAATGACGCATGAGACAGGCTGGATCTCTTCTTCTCGTGCCTTTCGGTGTGCTTAAGCTGCTCGGAAACTATGCTCCTGCTCACTCTGCTAAGACACATAGAAATACAAAAAACCTTCCAAGCCAACAGAGGCTGCGTTCTTGTAATGTGTAGTCCTTTGCTAACTCTGACCTCTCATTATTTCTTCCTCCCAGAAGCACCCCTAGCGACTGAGGCACCTGCGACAGCAGGTAAGGAGAATCGTATGACCAAATTCTTCGGAAGCGGTTGTGAGTCAGGTGATTTTTTTTTCTTAGTCACTCTTCTTCTTCCACTTTTCTCCACCAGATTCTGTCACAGCAGTCATAGAACCTACAGGTAAGAAACACATTTCATGCATGCATTCAGCGAATAATTTTGTTTTTGTCGAAATAAACTAAGGACGGAGGGATGGAAGATTTAGTCTCTTCCCCAGTTCATCTCCAAAGAAAGTAAATGTTGGAATCAGAAGTGTGAGACGAGAATTTAGAGAATTATTCCTAGAGGAGAGTAGGATTATGGAATTGCGCCAAGGGAGGGGAACAGCTCATTCCGTGCACCCCTATGAGAAGTGCAGCAGAAGACCTTCCATGGAGCGGTGTGAATATCAAACAGAGATACATAAAGCTCAGGTGTAAATGATCCTGCTTTGTCCCAAATTGAGCATGGACTTTTGGCAACAGCATAGAAATACAGAGATGCTGGAAATCTTCCTCTGATACTCTGTTGCTTGGAGAATATAAAGCATGTCTGAAACAATTCTTATATCCATGAATGAAAAGTGTGACATTTGGAAAATTTTCAAACGCATGAAAGATAACGTTTTTAAAGAATGAACGGTTCAGTTTTCTTCTTGCTCTCTTCCTTCATTTATGACACAAGATCCAGCTGCTGCTCCTGCATCCTCCGTGTCAGCTGGTAAGGACCAAGTTTAACCGTATATTACAGTAAAGATTCAAAGCAATGCTCCTTTCCTCTTAATCTCCGCCCTTTCTTTTGGCAAAAACAACTCCAGGAGAGAAAGAACAGACTGGTAAGAAAGAGACGATCTAGTCTTCCATTTTGTGAGTAGTTCGGCTTTTGGAGTAAGATGTATTACATATAGTACTGATGGATCGATCGATAGATTTGCAGCTGGATTGATGGGGGGGGGTAGACCTTCATCCCGGTTGCTCTCAAAAGGCCCTGTCAGTTGAGGTTTTGGACCCCAAGAGAGAAAAGTACTCACCTCCACATACACATCAGGGAATCGGTGGAATTGTAGCATGGAAGGAGAAGTGCTGAATCCCTGGCACCAGTGGTTCCGCAGAAGGACTGCTAGTAGTGTTGTAATGTATTGGTCGAACTGTAGCTGATAGAGAACTCAAGGCTTTGCTATCAGTGGCCACTAAGTACGGGTGGCAGCAAATCAGGAGAGCCAGATAAAGACCAATCAGTGAGTTGTAAATAAGTTACAATGTATGTGAGTTATGCAAACGAGGGTATTCTAAAGTACGTGTTCTCATTGGCTATAACTCTTTGGGAGGGAAAACTGGTATGTATATATATTGAGGGTTTCTGTCAGTTGTTGTTGTGTGTGGTTATACTGAATAAAGAGCTGTTGGTTTACTTCAAGTCTGAACCCACTATTTAATACTGGCGACGAGGATGGGATCTCTGATTGGGTATGCAGCCCCAATACCAGAGCGATATCACTAACAAGGTGCTTGGGTAGGCAGCCCCAAGACCTAAGCTGAAATCTTAAGCGTGAGGAATTGTCACCTCCACCATCCGACATACGCTCGCGTCGTCCAGAAGGCAGACATGGCCGCTAAGGGCCACTTCAAACCGTTTGACTCAACAGCCGAGGACTGGGAATCCTACATTACCCGCTTCGACTTCTACCTTGAGGCGAACAAGATTGAAGACACAGATCTCGCGAGAGCAACGTTCTTCAGCGTGTGTGGGCGTTCCACGTTTGATATAGCACGGGCACTAGTGGCGCCAGCCCAGCTTCAAACTACACCGTTCGACACAATAAAGAACAGACTCAAAGAACACTTCTCACCACAGCCATCAGAAATAGCCAGCAGACACGCGTTCTACAACCGCAACCAAGCCCAAGGGGAATCCATAGCGGCATTCGTCACAGCCCTCCGGCAGGCAGCCCGGCAATGCAATTTCCCTGACCTAGAGATGGCACTTCGGGACAGGTTGGTGTGTGGGCTGCGAAATGAAAAACTACAAAGACGACTCTTTGCGAAGAAAGAGCTGACTTTCAAAACAGCGCATGAGGAGGCACTCGCTGCTGAAGCAGCAGAACAGTCTGCAAAAGAGGTCCGGCAGTCGCACACTTCCCCATCATCCCGCAGGGCCGAACAGGTACATCAGGGGTGTGTAGAGGACCTGTCATCATCAGAGGATGACGAAGAAGAGGTCCTGAGAACTAAGTTCCACGGCAAGCAACCGGGGGGGGGGCACAACATTTCAGGGCACCCCTTGCGCAATCTGTGGAGGACCTCACTGGAGGAAGTCCTGCCGGTCCCGGGAAGCACAATGCCGGAACTGCGGGAAGATGGGACACATCGCTCGAGCCTGTCGCTCTGCAAAGAACCAAGTCGGATCGCCCAAGTCCAGCCACAAGTCAGCACTGGGCTACAACAAGGCACCCAACCGCAAGAGCGACTGCCATACAGTCACTATACGCCACGCTAATGTAGCCCAGACTAGTGAGTCATCAGTGCAAGCATTACGACCTCCAAGCAGCAACAAAATAAAAGTAACCGTGAAAATCCAAAACATGCCATGTGAAATGGAAGTCGACTCAGGGTCCGCGTTATCCATCATCTCGTCACACACCCTCAAGCTGATACGCAGAAGGTCATCCACACCTCATCTTGAATCAGCAAACATGGTGCTGAAAGACTTCCAAGGCCGCCGCGTGCCGATCATGGGCATCGGCACATTCCAAGTAAAGTACAAGGACTTTATTGGCCCACTACGATTAGTGGTAGTTCAAGGCCACCAACCTAGCTTACTTGGCCTCGACTGGTTCCGCCCTCTCGGCATCCAAATCGCAGGCGTGCAGCGGCTGCATCGTGATGAGGTAGCATCAGTATGCAGAGAGTTCTCAGCAGTCTTCGATGGGGCCCTTGGTAATTACACAGGACCGCCTGTCTCGTTTGACTTAGACCCAGCCGTGGCCCCCATCTGCCTGAAGCCTCGCAGGGTTCCATTTGCGCTCAAGCCAAAGATAGATGAGGAACTGGATCGTCTGATCGAACAGGGGATCCTGGAGCCAGTTTCTCACGCTAAATGGGAAACTCCCATAGTAACCCCACTGAAACCCAATGGAGCGGTCCGAATTTGCGCAGATTATAAATGCACAATCAACAAAGCACTACAGCAACATGCCTACCCAGTACCAGTCGTGAGCCATCTCCTGGCATCGCTTCAAGGGGGAAAGATTTTTGCCAAGCTTGATCTGGCACAGGTTTACCAACAACTACCTGTGGACGAGGCGACGGCAGAAGCCCAAACGATCGTGACACACCGAGGGGCGTTCAAGGTTAAGAGACTACAATTCGGCGTCAACGTCGTCCCAGGAATTTTCCAAGGCATCATGGAAGGACTTCTACGCGGCATTCCAGGCGTCATTCCGTACTTTGATGACGTCCTAATCACGGGGGAGTCAGAAAGCGCACTTGCAGAGAGGCTTCGCTGTGTCCTTCGCAAACTACAAGACGCCGGCTTAAAGGTAAAGAGAGAGAAATGCCAATTCGCTGCTGAGAGTGTGGAATTCTTGGGATTCCTCATTGACGCAGCCGGTATTCATCCCACATCAGCAAAGGTACGGGCCATTAAAAGTGCACCTCCTCCAGGATCAAAGAAGGAACTACAATCCTTCCTGGGCCTATTAAACTTCTACCACGCATTCTTGCCACATAAGGCCTCAATTGCAGAACCCCTGCACCGCCTTCTAGATTCCTCCGCCCCCTGGGGGTGGGGCAGAAGAGAAGCCGCGGCGTTTGAAGCAGTAAAAAAACTACTGTTGTCAGAGAGCGTGCTGACACACTTTGATGAGAAAAAACCACTCGTACTCGCCTGCGACGCCTCCCCATATGGTATCGGAGCCGTCTTAAGCCACAGAATGCATACCGGGCATGAAGCACCCATCGCCTACTTTTCAAGAACCTTGTCGGCCGCGGAACGAAACTATGCCCAAATAGACAAGGAAGCTCTGGCAATCGTAGCTGGGGTGAAAAAATTCCATGATTACCTCTACGGCCGGAAGTTCCTCATCGCAACCGACCACAAACCACTCCTGGGACTACTCTCTCCAGACAAGCAAACGCCTCAAATCCTTTCGCCCAGAATGCTGCGGTGGACGGTGTTCATGTCTGCCTACTCCTACGACTTACAGCACCGCCCCGGCAAAGCAATGGGACATGCCGACGCCCTGAGCCGCCTGCCACTTGCTGACCAGGGGACCGACCCATCTCCAGCTCATCACATCATGCTGCTGGAAGACTTGCCGAGTCCACCACTTAGAGCCTCCGATGTGGCGTCACACACTGCTAAAGATCGCACCCTCAGCCGCGTTCTCAACTGGGTGTGGAGGGGGTGGCCATCAGGCCAGCTGGCCGAAGAGTTTCGGCCGTTCCTCATTAGGCAGCACGAACTCTCAGTGCACAAGGGCTGTCTGCTATGGGGAAATAGAGTTGTAATTCCCAGCAAACTGAGACAACAAGTGCTGGAGGCACTACACAGCGGACACCCAGGCATAGTCCGCATGAAGGCAATGGCGCACAGCTATGTTTGGTGGCCAGGCATGGATAGGGCTATCGAGGAATGGGTCCGTACCTGTCAGCCGTGCCAAGAAACACGCCCAGCTCCAGCGCAAGCCCCAGTAAATCCTTGGGAGTCAGCGAGAGCACCCTGGTCGAGACTCCACATTGATTTTGCAGGGCCATTTCAGGGACAAACCTTCCTAATAGTTGTGGACTCTTATTCAAAATGGCTAGAAGTTGTTCCCGTCTCCACAATGACTACTGCTGTGGTCATTAGGGCCCTACGTCAGCTGTTTGCAACACACGGTTTGGCTGACACGGTAGTGTCAGATAACGGAACACAATTCACGTCAGCGGAGTTCCGGCAGTTCCTGGCCAACAACGGCATCAGGCAAGTCACGTCTGCTCCGTTCCACCCTTCCACCAATGGGCAGGCAGAACGGATGGTGCGGACAACAAAGGACAGCCTTCGGCGAATCAGCCAAGGAGACTGGCAATCGCGATTGGCTGCGTTCCTGTTACAGCAACACGTCACGCCGCATTCTACGACAGGGCGTAGCCCCGCTGAACTACTAATGAACAGGAAGCTCACCGTGACTCTCGACAGGCTGCACCCCGACCTAGCGGATGAGGAAAGGCCCATGCCGGAAGGAGAGGTAAGGACCTTCCAGCCGGGGGATCTCGTATATGCCCGCGACTACAGCGGACATCTGCCATGGGTGCCTGCGACCGTGGACACCACAACGGGACCAGTGTCATACGCCGTTGTCGCTGCGGATGGCAGGAAACTACGAAGACACGTGGACCAGCTACGACGCAGATGGCCGACCAGGACAACGGGAGCCGAGAGCTTACCAACGCCCAGTGAACAGGATACCATCCCTCCAGAAACGGACAGTGAAGCTATACCACAGCAGGCACCAACGGTCAGCTCACCGGCTGCAGAGGCAAGTACTACCCCCGAGAACCAAGCGGAACTAAGTAACGGGCTACCAACTGCCCAAACACCGGCTCAATTGTCGGACGCACTTTGTCCCTCGCCTCCAGTGACCTTATGAAGGTCCCAGCGGACTCGGACTACTCCCAGCCACCTGAAAGATTATATTTGTTAGGAGGTCAGTTCTGACTTAGGGGGGAGGAGTGTAATGTATTGGTCAAACTGTAGCTGATAGAGAACTCAAGGCTTTGCTATCAGTGGCCACTAAGTACGGGTGGCAGCAAATCAGGAGAGCCAGATAAAGACCAATCACTGAGCTGTAAATAAGTTACAATGTATGTGAGTTATGCAAACGAGGGTATTCTAAAGTACGTGTTCTCATTGGCTATAACTCTTTGGGAGGGAAAACTGGTATGTATATATATTGAGGGTTTCTGTCAGTTGTTGTTGTGTGTGGTTATACTGAATAAAGAGCTGTTGGTTTACTTCAAGTCTGAACCCACTATTTAATAAGTGTGATGAAATTTTAGACTGAGAATGAAAGAGAAGATGTCTGTAAGGTTATGCAGTCTACTAAGTTGACCTAGGATGCATTGGAATCGAATGACGCATGAGACAGGCTGGATCTCTTCTTCTCGTGCCTTTCGGTGTGCTTAAGCTGCTCGGAAACTATGCTCCTGCTCACTCTGCTAAGACACATAGAAATACAAAAAACCTTCCAAGCCAACAGAGGCTGCGTTCTTGTAATGTGTAGTCCTTTGCTAACTCTGACCTCTCATTATTTCTTCCTCCCAGAAGCACCCCTAGCGACTGAGGCACCTGCGACAGCAGGTAAGGAGAATCGTATGACCAAATTCTTCGGAAGCGGTTGTGAGTCAGGTGATTTTTTTTTCTTAGCCACTCTTCTTCTTCCACTTTTCTCCACCAGATTCTGTCACAGCAGTCATAGAACCTACAGGTAAGAAACACATTTCACGCATGCATTCAGCGAATAATTTTGTTTTTGTCGAAATAAACTAAGGACGGAGGGATGGAAGATTTAGTCTCTTCCCCAGTTCATCTCCAAAGAAAGTAAATGTTGGAATCAGAAGTGTGAGACGAGAATTTAGAGAATTATTCCTAGAGGAGAGTAGGATTATAGAATTGCGCCAAGGGAGGGGAACAGCTCATTCCGTGCACCCCTATGAGAAGTGCAGCAGAAGACCTTGCATGGAGCGGTGTGAATATCAAACAGAGATACATAAAGCTCAGGTGTAAATGATCCTGCTTTGTCCCAAATTGAGCATGGACTTTTGGCAACAGCATAGAAATACAGAGATGCTGGAAATCTTCCTCTGATACTCTGTTGCTTGGAGAATATAAAGCATGTCTGAAACAATTCTTATATCCATGAATGAAAAGTGTGACATTTGGAAAATTTTCAAACGCATGAAAGATAACGTTTTTAAAGAATGTACGGTTCAGTTTTCTTCTTGCTCTCTTCCTTCATTTATGACACAAGATCCAGCTGCTGCTCCTGCATCCTCCGTGTCAGCTGGTAAGGACCAAGTTTAACCGTATATTACAGTAAAGATTCAAAGCAATGCTCCTTTCCTCTTAATCTCCGCCCTTTCTTTTGGCAAAAACAACTCCAGGAGAGAAAGAACAGACTGGTAAGAAAGAGACGATCTAGTCTTCCATTTTGTGAGTAGTTCGGCCTTTGGAGTATGATGTATTACATATAGTACTGATGGATCGATAGATAGATTTGCAGCTGGATTGATGGGGGGGGGTAGACCTTCATCCCGGTTGCTCTCAAAAGGCCCTGTCAGTTGAGGTTTTGGACCCCAAGAGAGAAAAGTACTCACCTCCACATACACATCAGGGAATCGGTGGAATTGTAGCATGGAAGGAGAAGTGCTGAATCCCTGGCACCAGTGGTTCCGCAGAAGGACTGCTAGTAGTGTGATGAAATTTTAGACTGAGAATGAAAGAGAAGATGTCTGTAAGGTTATGCAGTCTACTAAGTTGACCTAGGATGCATTGGAATCGAATGACGCATGAGACAGGCTGGATCTCTTCTTCTCGTGCCTTTCGGTGTGCTTAAGCTGCTCGGAAACTATGCTCCTGCTCACTCTGCTAAGACACATAGAAATACAAAAAACCTTCCAAACCAACAGAGGCTGCGTTCTTGTAATGTGTAGTCCTTTGCTAACTCTGACCTCTCATTATTTCTTCCTCCCAGAAGCACCCCTAGCGACTGAGGCACCTGCGACAGCAGGTAAGGAGAATCGTATGACCAAATTCTTCGGAAGCGGTTGTGAGTCAGGTGATTTTTTTTTCTTAGCCACTCTTCTTCTTCCACTTTTCTCCACCAGATTCTGTCACAGCAGTCATAGAACCTACAGGTAAGAAACACATTTCACGCATGCATTCAGCGAATAATTTTGTTTTTGTCGAAATAAACTAAGGACGGAGGGATGGAAGATTTAGTCTCTTCCCCAGTTCATCTCCAAAGAAAGTAAATGTTGGAATCAGAAGTGTGAGACGAGAATTTAGAGAATTATTCCTAGAGGAGAGTAGGATTATGGAATTGCGCCAAGGGAGGGGAACAGCTCATTCCGTGCACCCCTATGAGAAGTGCAGCAGAAGACCTTGCATGGAGCGGTGTGAATATCAAACAGAGATACATAAAGCTCAGGTGTAAATGATCCTGCTTTGTCCCAAATTGAGCATGGACTTTTGGCAACAGCATAGAAATACAGAGATGCTGGAAATCTTCCTCTGATACTCTGTTGCTTGGAGAATATAAAGCATGTCTGAAACAATTCTTATATCCATGAATGAAAAGTGTGACATTTGGAAAATTTTCAAACGCATGAAAGATAACGTTTTTAAAGAATGTACGGTTCAGTTTTCTTCTTGCTCTCTTCCTTCATTTATGACACAAGATCCAGCTGCTGCTCCTGCATCCTCCGTGTCAGCTGGTAAGGACCAAGTTTAACCGTATATTACAGTAAAGATTCAAAGCAATGCTCCTTTCCTCTTAATCTCCGCCCTTTCTTTTGGCAAAAACAACTCCAGGAGAGAAAGAACAGACTGGTAAGAAAGAGACGATCTAGTCTTCCATTTTGTGAGAAGTTCGGCTTTTGGAGTAAGATGTATTACATATAGTACTGATGGATCGATCGATAGATTTGCAGCTGGATTGATGGGGGGGGTAGACCTTCATCCCGGTTGCTCTCAAAAGGCCCTGTCAGTTGAGGTTTTGGACCCCAAGAGAGAAAAGTACTCACCTCCACATACACATCAGGGAATCGGTGGAATTGTAGCATGGAAGGAGAAGTGCTGAATCCCTGGCACCAGTGGTTCCGCAGAAGGACTGCTAGTAGTGTGATGAAATTTTAGACTGAGAATGAAAGAGAAGATGTCTGTAAGGTTATGCAGTCTACTAAGTTGACCTAGGATGCATTGGAATCGAATGACGCATGAGACAGGCTGGATCTCTTCTTCTCGTGCCTTTCGGTGTGCTTAAGCTGCTCGGAAACTATGCTCCTGCTCACTCTGCTAAGACACATAGAAATACAAAAAACCTTCCAAGCCAACAGAGGCTGCGTTCTTGTAATGTGTAGTCCTTTGCTAACTCTGACCTCTCATTATTTCTTCCTCCCAGAAGCACCCCTAGCGACTGAGGCACCTGCGACAGCAGGTAAGGAGAATCGTATGACCAAATTCTTCGGAAGCGGTTGTGAGTCAGGTGATTTATTTTTCTTAGCCACTCTTCTTCTTCCACTTTTCTCCACCAGATTCTGTCACAGCAGTCATAGAACCTACAGGTAAGAAACACATTTCACGCATGCATTCAGCGAATAATTTTGTTTTTGTCGAAATAAACTAAGGACGGAGGGATGGAAGATTTAGTCTCTTCCCCAGTTCATCTCCAAAGAAAGTAAATGTTGGAATCAGAAGTGTGAGACGAGAATTTAGAGAATTATTCCTAGAGGAGAGTAGGATTATGGAATTGCGCCAAGGGAGGGGAACAGCTCATTCCGTGCACCCCTATGAGAAGTGCAGCAGAAGACCTTGCATGGAGCGGTGTGAATATCAAACAGAGATACATAAAGCTCAGGTGTAAATGATCCTGCTTTGTCCCAAATTGAGCATGGACTTTTGGCAACAGCATAGAAATACAGAGATGCTGGAAATCTTCCTCTGATACTCTGTTGCTTGGAGAATATAAAGCATGTCTGAAACAATTCTTATATCCATGAATGAAAAGTGTGACATTTGGAAAATTTTCAAACGCATGAAAGATAACGTTTTTAAAGAATGTACGGTTCAGTTTTCTTCTTGCTCTCTTCCTTCATTTATGACACAAGATCCAGCTGCTGCTCCTGCATCCTCCGTGTCAGCTGGTAAGGACCAAGTTTAACCGTATATTACAGTAAAGATTCAAAGCAATGCTCCTTTCCTCTTAATCTCCGCCCTTTCTTTTGGCAAAAACAACTCCAGGAGAGAAAGAACAGACTGGTAAGAAAGAGACGATCTAGTCTTCCATTTTGTGAGTAGTTCGGCTTTTGGAGTAAGATGTATTACATATAGTACTGATGGATCGATCGATAGATTTGCAGCTGGATTGATGGGGGGGGGTAGACCTTCATCCCGGTTGCTCTCAAAAGGCCCTGTCAGTTGAGGTTTTGGACCCCAAGAGAGAAAAGTACTCACCTCCACATACACATCAGGGAATCGGTGGAATTGTAGCATGGAAGGAGAAGTGCTGAATCCCTGGCACCAGTGGTTCCGCAGAAGGACTGCTAGTAGTGTGATGAAATTTTAGACTGAGAATGAAAGAGAAGATGTCTGTAAGGTTATGCAGTCTACTAAGTTGACCTAGGATGCATTGGAATCGAATGACGCATGAGACAGGCTGGATCTCTTCTTCTCGTGCCTTTCGGTGTGCTTAAGCTGCTCGGAAACTATGCTCCTGCTCACTCTGCTAAGACACATAGAAATACAAAAAACCTTCCAAGCCAACAGAGGCTGCGTTCTTGTAATGTGTAGTCCTTTGCTAACTCTGACCTCTCATTATTTCTTCCTCCCAGAAGCACCCCTAGCGACTGAGGCACCTGCGACAGCAGGTAAGGAGAATCGTATGACCAAATTCTTCGGAAGCGGTTGTGAGTCAGGTGATTTTTTTTTCTTAGCCACTCTTCTTCTTCCACTTTTCTCCACCAGATTCTGTCACAGCAGTCATAGAACCTACAGGTAAGAAACACATTTCACGCATGCATTCAGCGAATAATTTTGTTTTTGTCGAAATAAACTAAGGACGGAGGGATGGAAGATTTAGTCTCTTCCCCAGTTCATCTCCAAAGAAAGTAAATGTTGGAATCAGAAGTGTGAGACGAGAATTTAGAGAATTATTCCTAGAGGAGAGTAGGATTATGGAATTGCGCCAGGGGAGGGGAACAGCTCATTCCGTGCACCCCTATGAGAAGTGCAGCAGAAGACCTTCCATGGAGCGGTGTGAATATCAAACAGAGATACATAAAGCTCAGGTGTAAATGATCCTGCTTTGTCCCAAATTGAGCATGGACTTTTGGCAACAGCATAGAAATACAGAGATGCTGGAAATCTTCCTCTGATACTCTGTTGCTTGGAGAATATAAAGCATGTCTGAAACAATTCTTATATCCATGAATGAAAAGTGTGACATTTGGAAAATTTTCAAACGCATGAAAGATAACGTTTTTAAAGAATGTACGGTTCAGTTTTCTTCTTGCTCTCTTCCTTCATTTATGACACAAGATCCAGCTGCTGCTCCTGCATCCTCCGTGTCAGCTGGTAAGGACCAAGTTTAACCGTATATTACAGTAAAGATTCAAAGCAATGCTCCTTTCCTCTTAATCTCCGCCCTTTCTTTTGGCAAAAACAACTCCAGGAGAGAAAGAACAGACTGGTAAGAAAGAGACGATCTAGTCTTCCATTTTGTGAGTAGTTCGGCCTTTGGAGTATGATGTATTACATATAGTACTGATGGATCGATAGATAGATTTGCAGCTGGATTGATGGGGGGGGGTAGACCTTCATCCCGGTTGCTCTCAAAAGGCCCTGTCAGTTGAGGTTTTGGACCCCAAGAGAGAAAAGTACTCACCTCCACATACACATCAGGGAATCGGTGGAATTGTAGCATGGAAGGTGAAGTGCTGAATCCCTGGCACCAGTGGTTCCGCAGAAGGACTGCTAGTAGTGTGATGAAATTTTAGACTGAGAATGAAAGAGAAGATGTCTGTAAGGTTATGCAGTCTACTAAGTTGACCTAGGATGCATTGGAATCGAATGACGCATGAGACAGGCTGGATCTCTTCTTCTCGTGCCTTTCGGTGTGCTTAAGCTGCTCGGAAACTATGCTCCTGCTCACTCTGCTAAGACACATAGAAATACAAAAAACCTTCCAAACCAACAGAGGCTGCGTTCTTGTAATGTGTAGTCCTTTGCTAACTCTGACCTCTCATTATTTCTTCCTCCCAGAAGCACCCCTAGCGACTGAGGCACCTGCGACAGCAGGTAAGGAGAATCGTATGACCAAATTCTTCGGAAGCGGTTGTGAGTCAGGTGATTTTTTTTTCTTAGCCACTCTTCTTCTTCCACTTTTCTCCACCAGATTCTGTCACAGCAGTCATAGAACCTACAGGTAAGAAACACATTTCACGCATGCATTCAGCGAATAATTTTGTTTTTGTCGAAATAAACTAAGGACGGAGGGATGGAAGATTTAGTCTCTTCCCCAGTTCATCTCCAAAGAAAGTAAATGTTGGAATCAGAAGTGTGAGACGAGAATTTAGAGAATTATTCCTAGAGGAGAGTAGGATTATGGAATTGCGCCAAGGGAGGGGAACAGCTCATTCCGTGCACCCCTATGAGAAGTGCAGCAGAAGACCTTGCATGGAGCGGTGTGAATATCAAACAGAGATACATAAAGCTCAGGTGTAAATGATCCTGCTTTGTCCCAAATTGAGCATGGACTTTTGGCAACAGCATAGAAATACAGAGATGCTGGAAATCTTCCTCTGATACTCTGTTGCTTGGAGAATATAAAGCATGTCTGAAACAATTCTTATATCCATGAATGAAAAGTGTGACATTTGGAAAATTTTCAAACGCATGAAAGATAACGTTTTTAAAGAATGTACGGTTCAGTTTTCTTCTTGCTCTCTTCCTTCATTTATGACACAAGATCCAGCTGCTGCTCCTGCATCCTCCGTGTCAGCTGGTAAGGACCAAGTTTAACCGTATATTACAGTAAAGATTCAAAGCAATGCTCCTTTCCTCTTAATCTCCGCCCTTTCTTTTGGCAAAAACAACTCCAGGAGAGAAAGAACAGACTGGTAAGAAAGAGACGATCTAGTCTTCCATTTTGTGAGTAGTTCGGCCTTTGGAGTATGATGTATTACATATAGTACTGATGGATCGATAGATAGATTTGCAGCTGGATTGATGGGGGGGGGGTAGACCTTCATCCCGGTTGCTCTCAAAAGGCCCTGTCAGTTGAGGTTTTGGACCCCAAGAGAGAAAAGTACTCACCTCCACATACACATCAGGGAATCGGTGGAATTGTAGCATGGAAGGAGAAGTGCTGAATCCCTGGCACCAGTGGTTCCGCAGAAGGACTGCTAGTAGTGTGATGAAATTTTAGACTGAGAATGAAAGAGAAGATGTCTGTAAGGTTATGCAGTCTACTAAGTTGACCTAGGATGCATTGGAATCGAATGACGCATGAGACAGGCTGGATCTCTTCTTCTCGTGCCTTTCGGTGTGCTTAAGCTGCTCGGAAACTATGCTCCTGCTCACTCTGCTAAGACACATAGAAATACAAAAAACCTTCCAAACCAACAGAGGCTGCGTTCTTGTAATGTGTAGTCCTTTGCTAACTCTGACCTCTCATTATTTCTTCCTCCCAGAAGCACCCCTAGCGACTGAGGCACCTGCGACAGCAGGTAAGGAGAATCGTATGACCAAATTCTTCGGAAGCGGTTGTGAGTCAGGTGATTTTTTTTTCTTAGCCACTCTTCTTCTTCCACTTTTCTCCACCAGATTCTGTCACAGCAGTCATAGAACCTACAGGTAAGAAACACATTTCACGCATGCATTCAGCGAATAATTTTGTTTTTGTCGAAATAAACTAAGGACGGAGGGATGGAAGATTTAGTCTCTTCCCCAGTTCATCTCCAAAGAAAGTAAATGTTGGAATCAGAAGTGTGAGACGAGAATTTAGAGAATTATTCCTAGAGGAGAGTAGGATTATGGAATTGCGCCAAGGGAGGGGAACAGCTCATTCCGTGCACCCCTATGAGAAGTGCAGCAGAAGACCTTGCATGGAGCGGTGTGAATATCAAACAGAGATACATAAAGCTCAGGTGTAAATGATCCTGCTTTGTCCCAAATTGAGCATGGACTTTTGGCAACAGCATAGAAATACAGAGATGCTGGAAATCTTCCTCTGATACTCTGTTGCTTGGAGAATATAAAGCATGTCTGAAACAATTCTTATATCCATGAATGAAAAGTGTGACATTTGGAAAATTTTCAAACGCATGAAAGATAACGTTTTTAAAGAATGTACGGTTCAGTTTTCTTCTTGCTCTCTTCCTTCATTTATGACACAAGATCCAGCTGCTGCTCCTGCATTCTCCGTGTCAGCTGGTAAGGACCAAGTTTAACCGTATATTACAGTAAAGATTCAAAGCAATGCTCCTTTCCTCTTAATCTCCGCCCTTTCTTTTGGCAAAAACAACTCCAGGAGAGAAAGAACAGACTGGTAAGAAAGAGACGATCTAGTCTTCCATTTTGTGAGTAGTTCGGCCTTTGGAGTATGATGTATTACATATAGTACTGATGGATCGATAGATAGATTTGCAGCTGGATTGATGGGGGGGGGGTAGACCTTCATCCCGGTTGCTCTCAAAAGGCCCTGTCAGTTGAGGTTTTGGACCCCAAGAGAGAAAAGTACTCACCTCCACATACACATCAGGGAATCGGTGGAATTGTAGCATGGAAGGAGAAGTGCTGAATCCCTGGCACCAGTGGTTCCGCAGAAGGACTGCTAGTAGTGTGATGAAATTTAAGACTGAGAATGAAAGAGAAGATGTCTGTAAGGTTATGCAGTCTACTAAGTTGACCTAGGATGCATTGGAATCGAATGACGCATGAGACAGGCTGGATCTCTTCTTCTCGTGCCTTTCGGTGTGCTTAAGCTGCTCGGAAACTATGCTCCTGCTCACTCTGCTAAGACACATAGAAATACAAAAAACCTTCCAAACCAACAGAGGCTGCGTTCTTGTAATGTGTAGTCCTTTGCTAACTCTGACCTCTCATTATTTCTTCCTCCCAGAAGCACCCCTAGCGACTGAGGCACCTGCGACAGCAGGTAAGGAGAATCGTATGACCAAATTCTTCGGAAGCGGTTGTGAGTCAGGTGATTTTTTTTTCTTAGCCACTCTTCTTCTTCCACTTTTCTCCACCAGATTCTGTCACAGCAGTCATAGAACCTACAGGTAAGAAACACATTTCACGCATGCATTCAGCGAATAATTTTGTTTTTGTCGAAATAAACTAAGGACGGAGGGATGGAAGATTTAGTCTCTTCCCCAGTTCATCTCCAAAGAAAGTAAATGTTGGAATCAGAAGTGTGAGACGAGAATTTAGAGAATTATTCCTAGAGGAGAGTAGGATTATGGAATTGCGCCAAGGGAGGGGAACAGCTCATTCCGTGCACCCCTATGAGAAGTGCAGCAGAAGACCTTGCATGGAGCGGTGTGAATATCAAACAGAGATACATAAAGCTCAGGTGTAAATGATCCTGCTTTGTCCCAAATTGAGCATGGACTTTTGGCAACAGCATAGAAATACAGAGATGCTGGAAATCTTCCTCTGATACTCTGTTGCTTGGAGAATATAAAGCATGTCTGAAACAATTCTTATATCCATGAATGAAAAGTGTGACATTTGGAAAATTTTCAAACGCATGAAAGATAACGTTTTTAAAGAATGTACGGTTCAGTTTTCTTCTTGCTCTCTTCCTTCATTTATGACACAAGATCCAGCTGCTGCTCCTGCATCCTCCGTGTCAGCTGGTAAGGACCAAGTTTAACCGTATATTACAGTAAAGATTCAAAGCAATGCTCCTTTCCTCTTAATCTCCGCCCTTTCTTTTGGCAAAAACAACTCCAGGAGAGAAAGAACAGACTGGTAAGAAAGAGACGATCTAGTCTTCCATTTTGTGAGTAGTTCGGCTTTTGGAGTAAGATGTATTACATATAGTACTGATGGATCGATCGATAGATTTGCAGCTGGATTGATGGGGGGGGGGGTAGACCTTCATCCCGGTTGCTCTCAAAAGGCCCTGTCAGTTGAGGTTTTGGACCCCAAGAGAGAAAAGTACTCACCTCCACATACACATCAGGGAATCGGTGGAATTGTAGCATGGAAGGAGAAGTGCTGAATCCCTGGCACCAGTGGTTCCGCAGAAGGACTGCTAGTAGTGTGATGAAATTTTAGACTGAGAATGAAAGAGAAGATGTCTGTAAGGTTATGCAGTCTACTAAGTTGACCTAGGATGCATTGGAATCGAATGACGCATGAGACAGGCTGGATCTCTTCTTCTCGTGCCTTTCGGTGTGCTTAAGCTGCTCGGAAACTATGCTCCTGCTCACTCTGCTAAGACACATAGAAATACAAAAAACCTTCCAAGCCAACAGAGGCTGCGTTCTTGTAATGTGTAGTCCTTTGCTAACTCTGACCTCTCATTATTTCTTCCTCCCAGAAGCACCCCTAGCGACTGAGGCACCTGCGACAGCAGGTAAGGAGAATCGTATGACCAAATTCTTCGGAAGCGGTTGTGAGTCAGGTGATTTTTTTTTCTTAGCCACTCTTCTTCTTCCACTTTTCTCCACCAGATTCTGTCACAGCAGTCATAGAACCTACAGGTAAGAAACACATTTCACGCATGCATTCAGCGAATAATTTTGTTTTTGTCGAAATAAACTAAGGACGGAGGGATGGAAGATTTAGTCTCTTCCCCAGTTCATCTCCAAAGAAAGTAAATGTTGGAATCAGAAGTGTGAGACGAGAATTTAGAGAATTATTCCTAGAGGAGAGTAGGATTATGGAATTGCGCCAGGGGAGGGGAACAGCTCATTCCGTGCACCCCTATGAGAAGTGCAGCAGAAGACCTTCCATGGAGCGGTGTGAATATCAAACAGAGATACATAAAGCTCAGGTGTAAATGATCCTGCTTTGTCCCAAATTGAGCATGGACTTTTGGCAACAGCATAGAAATACAGAGATGCTGGAAATCTTCCTCTGATACTCTGTTGCTTGGAGAATATAAAGCATGTCTGAAACAATTCTTATATCCATGAATGAAAAGTGTGACATTTGGAAAATTTTCAAACGCATGAAAGATAACGTTTTTAAAGAATGTACGGTTCAGTTTTCTTCTTGCTCTCTTCCTTCATTTATGACACAAGATCCAGCTGCTGCTCCTGCATCCTCCGTGTCAGCTGGTAAGGACCAAGTTTAACCGTATATTACAGTAAAGATTCAAAGCAATGCTCCTTTCCTCTTAATCTCCGCCCTTTCTTTTGGCAAAAACAACTCCAGGAGAGAAAGAACAGACTGGTAAGAAAGAGACGATCTAGTCTTCCATTTTGTGAGTAGTTCGGCCTTTGGAGTATGATGTATTACATATAGTACTGATGGATCGATAGATAGATTTGCAGCTGGATTGATGGGGGGGGGTAGACCTTCATCCCGGTTGCTCTCAAAAGGCCCTGTCAGTTGAGGTTTTGGACCCCAAGAGAGAAAAGTACTCACCTCCACATACACATCAGGGAATCGGTGGAATTGTAGCATGGAAGGAGAAGTGCTGAATCCCTGGCACCAGTGGTTCCGCAGAAGGACTGCTAGTAGTGTGATGAAATTTTAGACTGAGAATGAAAGAGAAGATGTCTGTAAGGTTATGCAGTCTACTAAGTTGACCTAGGATGCATTGGAATCGAATGACGCATGAGACAGGCTGGATCTCTTCTTCTCGTGCCTTTCGGTGTGCTTAAGCTGCTCGGAAACTATGCTCCTGCTCACTCTGCTAAGACACATAGAAATACAAAAAACCTTCCAAACCAACAGAGGCTGCGTTCTTGTAATGTGTAGTCCTTTGCTAACTCTGACCTCTCATTATTTCTTCCTCCCAGAAGCACCCCTAGCGACTGAGGCACCTGCGACAGCAGGTAAGGAGAATCGTATGACCAAATTCTTCGGAAGCGGTTGTGAGTCAGGTGATTTTTTTTTCTTAGCCACTCTTCTTCTTCCACTTTTCTCCACCAGATTCTGTCACAGCAGTCATAGAACCTACAGGTAAGAAACACATTTCACGCATGCATTCAGCGAATAATTTTGTTTTTGTCGAAATAAACTAAGGACGGAGGGATGGAAGATTTAGTCTCTTCCCCAGTTCATCTCCAAAGAAAGTAAATGTTGGAATCAGAAGTGTGAGACGAGAATTTAGAGAATTATTCCTAGAGGAGAGTAGGATTATGGAATTGCGCCAAGGGAGGGGAACAGCTCATTCCGTGCACCCCTATGAGAAGTGCAGCAGAAGACCTTGCATGGAGCGGTGTGAATATCAAACAGAGATACATAAAGCTCAGGTGTAAATGATCCTGCTTTGTCCCAAATTGAGCATGGACTTTTGGCAACAGCATAGAAATACAGAGATGCTGGAAATCTTCCTCTGATACTCTGTTGCTTGGAGAATATAAAGCATGTCTGAAACAATTCTTATATCCATGAATGAAAAGTGTGACATTTGGAAAATTTTCAAACGCATGAAAGATAACGTTTTTAAAGAATGTACGGTTCAGTTTTCTTCTTGCTCTCTTCCTTCATTTATGACACAAGATCCAGCTGCTGCTCCTGCATCCTCCGTGTCAGCTGGTAAGGACCAAGTTTAACCGTATATTACAGTAAAGATTCAAAGCAATGCTCCTTTCCTCTTAATCTCCGCCCTTTCTTTTGGCAAAAACAACTCCAGGAGAGAAAGAACAGACTGGTAAGAAAGAGACGATCTAGTCTTCCATTTTGTGAGTAGTTCGGCCTTTGGAGTATGATGTATTACATATAGTACTGATGGATCGATAGATAGATTTGCAGCTGGATTGATGGGGGGGGGTAGACCTTCATCCCGGTTGCTCTCAAAAGGCCCTGTCAGTTGAGGTTTTGGACCCCAAGAGAGAAAAGTACTCACCTCCACATACACATCAGGGAATCGGTGGAATTGTAGCATGGAAGGAGAAGTGCTGAATCCCTGGCACCAGTGGTTCCGCAGAAGGACTGCTAGTAGTGTGATGAAATTTTAGACTGAGAATGAAAGAGAAGATGTCTGTAAGGTTATGCAGTCTACTAAGTTGACCTAGGATGCATTGGAATCGAATGACGCATGAGACAGGCTGGATCTCTTCTTCTCGTGCCTTTCGGTGTGCTTAAGCTGCTCGGAAACTATGCTCCTGCTCACTCTGCTAAGACACATAGAAATACAAAAAACCTTCCAAACCAACAGAGGCTGCGTTCTTGTAATGTGTAGTCCTTTGCTAACTCTGACCTCTCATTATTTCTTCCTCCCAGAAGCACCCCTAGCGACTGAGGCACCTGCGACAGCAGGTAAGGAGAATCGTATGACCAAATTCTTCGGAAGCGGTTGTGAGTCAGGTGATTTTTTTTTCTTAGCCACTCTTCTTCTTCCACTTTTCTCCACCAGATTCTGTCACAGCAGTCATAGAACCTACAGGTAAGAAACACATTTCACGCATGCATTCAGCGAATAATTTTGTTTTTGTCGAAATAAACTAAGGACGGAGGGATGGAAGATTTAGTCTCTTCCCCAGTTCATCTCCAAAGAAAGTAAATGTTGGAATCAGAAGTGTGAGACGAGAATTTAGAGAATTATTCCTAGAGGAGAGTAGGATTATGGAATTGCGCCAAGGGAGGGGAACAGCTCATTCCGTGCACCCCTATGAGAAGTGCAGCAGAAGACCTTGCATGGAGCGGTGTGAATATCAAACAGAGATACATAAAGCTCAGGTGTAAATGATCCTGCTTTGTCCCAAATTGAGCATGGACTTTTGGCAACAGCATAGAAATACAGAGATGCTGGAAATCTTCCTCTGATACTCTGTTGCTTGGAGAATATAAAGCATGTCTGAAACAATTCTTATATCCATGAATGAAAAGTGTGACATTTGGAAAATTTTCAAACGCATGAAAGATAACGTTTTTAAAGAATGTACGGTTCAGTTTTCTTCTTGCTCTCTTCCTTCATTTATGACACAAGATCCAGCTGCTGCTCCTGCATTCTCCGTGTCAGCTGGTAAGGACCAAGTTTAACCGTATATTACAGTAAAGATTCAAAGCAATGCTCCTTTCCTCTTAATCTCCGCCCTTTCTTTTGGCAAAAACAACTCCAGGAGAGAAAGAACAGACTGGTAAGAAAGAGACGATCTAGTCTTCCATTTTGTGAGTA
This sequence comes from Eublepharis macularius, assembly GCF_028583425.1. Taxonomy (NCBI): domain Eukaryota; kingdom Metazoa; phylum Chordata; class Lepidosauria; order Squamata; family Eublepharidae; genus Eublepharis; species Eublepharis macularius. The sequence continues at coordinate 86,823,428 of NC_072795.1, forward strand.
GTTCGGCATTTGGAGTATGATGTATTACATATAGTACTGATGGATCGATAGATAGATTTGCAGCTGGATTGATGGGGGGGGGTAGACCTTCATCCCGGTTGCTCTCAAAAGGCCCTGTCAGTTGAGGTTTTGGACCCCAAGAGAGAAAAGTACTCACCTCCACATACACATCAGGGAATCGGTGGAATTGTAGCATGGAAGGAGAAGTGCTGAATCCCTGGCACCAGTGGTTCCGCAGAAGGACTGCTAGTAGTGTGATGAAATTTAAGACTGAGAATGAAAGAGAAGATGTCTGTAAGGTTATGCAGTCTACTAAGTTGACCTAGGATGCATTGGAATCGAATGACGCATGAGACAGGCTGGATCTCTTCTTCTCGTGCCTTTCGGTGTGCTTAAGCTGCTCGGAAACTATGCTCCTGCTCACTCTGCTAAGACACATAGAAATACAAAAAACCTTCCAAACCAACAGAGGCTGCGTTCTTGTAATGTGTAGTCCTTTGCTAACTCTGACCTCTCATTATTTCTTCCTCCCAGAAGCACCCCTAGCGACTGAGGCACCTGCGACAGCAGGTAAGGAGAATCGTATGACCAAATTCTTCGGAAGCGGTTGTGAGTCAGGTGATTTTTTTTTCTTAGCCACTCTTCTTCTTCCACTTTTCTCCACCAGATTCTGTCACAGCAGTCATAGAACCTACAGGTAAGAAACACATTTCACGCATGCATTCAGCGAATAATTTTGTTTTTGTCGAAATAAACTAAGGACGGAGGGATGGAAGATTTAGTCTCTTCCCCAGTTCATCTCCAAAGAAAGTAAATGTTGGAATCAGAAGTGTGAGACGAGAATTTAGAGAATTATTCCTAGAGGAGAGTAGGATTATGGAATTGCGCCAAGGGAGGGGAACAGCTCATTCCGTGCACCCCTATGAGAAGTGCAGCAGAAGACCTTCCATGGAGCGGTGTGAATATCAAACAGAGATACATAAAGCTCAGGTATAAATGATCCTGCTTTGTCCCAAATTGAGCATGGACTTTTGGCAACAGCATAGAAATACAGAGATGCTGGAAATCTTCCTCTGATACTCTGTTGCTTGGAGAATATAAAGCATGTCTGAAACAATTCTTATATCCATGAATGAAAAGTGTGACATTTGGAAAATTTTCAAACGCATGAAAGATAACGTTTTTAAAGAATGTACGGTTCAGTTTTCTTCTTGCTCTCTTCCTTCATTTATGACACAAGATCCAGCTGCTGCTCCTGCATCCTCCGTGTCAGCTGGTAAGGACCAAGTTTAACCGTATATTACAGTAAAGATTCAAAGCAATGCTCCTTTCCTCTTAATCTCCGCCCTTTCTTTTGGCAAAAACAACTCCAGGAGAGAAAGAACAGACTGGTAAGAAAGAGACGATCTAGTCTTCCATTTTGTGAGAAGTTCGGCTTTTGGAGTAAGATGTATTACATATAGTACTGATGGATCGATCGATAGATTTGCAGCTGGATTGATGGGGGGGGTAGACCTTCATCCCGGTTGCTCTCAAAAGGCCCTGTCAGTTGAGGTTTTGGACCCCAAGAGAGAAAAGTACTCACCTCCACATACACATCAGGGAATCGGTGGAATTGTAGCATGGAAGGAGAAGTGCTGAATCCCTGGCACCAGTGGTTCCGCAGAAGGACTGCTAGTAGTGTGATGAAATTTTAGACTGAGAATGAAAGAGAAGATGTCTGTAAGGTTATGCAGTCTACTAAGTTGACCTAGGATGCATTGGAATCGAATGACGCATGAGACAGGCTGGATCTCTTCTTCTCGTGCCTTTCGGTGTGCTTAAGCTGCTCGGAAACTATGCTCCTGCTCACTCTGCTAAGACACATAGAAATACAAAAAACCTTCCAAGCCAACAGAGGCTGCGTTCTTGTAATGTGTAGTCCTTTGCTAACTCTGACCTCTCATTATTTCTTCCTCCCAGAAGCACCCCTAGCGACTGAGGCACCTGCGACAGCAGGTAAGGAGAATCGTATGACCAAATTCTTCGGAAGCGGTTGTGAGTCAGGTGATTTATTTTTCTTAGCCACTCTTCTTCTTCCACTTTTCTCCACCAGATTCTGTCACAGCAGTCATAGAACCTACAGGTAAGAAACACATTTCACGCATGCATTCAGCGAATAATTTTGTTTTTGTCGAAATAAACTAAGGACGGAGGGATGGAAGATTTAGTCTCTTCCCCAGTTCATCTCCAAAGAAAGTAAATGTTGGAATCAGAAGTGTGAGACGAGAATTTAGAGAATTATTCCTAGAGGAGAGTAGGATTATGGAATTGCGCCAAGGGAGGGGAACAGCTCATTCCGTGCACCCCTATGAGAAGTGCAGCAGAAGACCTTGCATGGAGCGGTGTGAATATCAAACAGAGATACATAAAGCTCAGGTGTAAATGATCCTGCTTTGTCCCAAATTGAGCATGGACTTTTGGCAACAGCATAGAAATACAGAGATGCTGGAAATCTTCCTCTGATACTCTGTTGCTTGGAGAATATAAAGCATGTCTGAAACAATTCTTATATCCATGAATGAAAAGTGTGACATTTGGAAAATTTTCAAACGCATGAAAGATAACGTTTTTAAAGAATGTACGGTTCAGTTTTCTTCTTGCTCTCTTCCTTCATTTATGACACAAGATCCAGCTGCTGCTCCTGCATCCTCCGTGTCAGCTGGTAAGGACCAAGTTTAACCGTATATTACAGTAAAGATTCAAAGCAATGCTCCTTTCCTCTTAATCTCCGCCCTTTCTTTTGGCAAAAACAACTCCAGGAGAGAAAGAACAGACTGGTAAGAAAGAGACGATCTAGTCTTCCATTTTGTGAGAAGTTCGGCTTTTGGAGTAAGATGTATTACATATAGTACTGATGGATCGATCGATAGATTTGCAGCTGGATTGATGGGGGGGGTAGACCTTCATCCCGGTTGCTCTCAAAAGGCCCTGTCAGTTGAGGTTTTGGACCCCAAGAGAGAAAAGTACTCACCTCCACATACACATCAGGGAATCGGTGGAATTGTAGCATGGAAGGAGAAGTGCTGAATCCCTGGCACCAGTGGTTCCGCAGAAGGACTGCTAGTAGTGTGATGAAATTTTAGACTGAGAATGAAAGAGAAGATGTCTGTAAGGTTATGCAGTCTACTAAGTTGACCTAGGATGCATTGGAATCGAATGACGCATGAGACAGGCTGGATCTCTTCTTCTCGTGCCTTTCGGTGTGCTTAAGCTGCTCGGAAACTATGCTCCTGCTCACTCTGCTAAGACACATAGAAATACAAAAAACCTTCCAAGCCAACAGAGGCTGCGTTCTTGTAATGTGTAGTCCTTTGCTAACTCTGACCTCTCATTATTTCTTCCTCCCAGAAGCACCCCTAGCGACTGAGGCACCTGCGACAGCAGGTAAGGAGAATCGTATGACCAAATTCTTCGGAAGCGGTTGTGAGTCAGGTGATTTATTTTTCTTAGCCACTCTTCTTCTTCCACTTTTCTCCACCAGATTCTGTCACAGCAGTCATAGAACCTACAGGTAAGAAACACATTTCACGCATGCATTCAGCGAATAATTTTGTTTTTGTCGAAATAAACTAAGGACGGAGGGATGGAAGATTTAGTCTCTTCCCCAGTTCATCTCCAAAGAAAGTAAATGTTGGAATCAGAAGTGTGAGACGAGAATTTAGAGAATTATTCCTAGAGGAGAGTAGGATTATGGAATTGCGCCAAGGGAGGGGAACAGCTCATTCCGTGCACCCCTATGAGAAGTGCAGCAGAAGACCTTGCATGGAGCGGTGTGAATATCAAACAGAGATACATAAAGCTCAGGTGTAAATGATCCTGCTTTGTCCCAAATTGAGCATGGACTTTTGGCAACAGCATAGAAATACAGAGATGCTGGAAATCTTCCTCTGATACTCTGTTGCTTGGAGAATATAAAGCATGTCTGAAACAATTCTTATATCCATGAATGAAAAGTGTGACATTTGGAAAATTTTCAAACGCATGAAAGATAACGTTTTTAAAGAATGTACGGTTCAGTTTTCTTCTTGCTCTCTTCCTTCATTTATGACACAAGATCCAGCTGCTGCTCCTGCATCCTCCGTGTCAGCTGGTAAGGACCAAGTTTAACCGTATATTACAGTAAAGATTCAAAGCAATGCTCCTTTCCTCTTAATCTCCGCCCTTTCTTTTGGCAAAAACAACTCCAGGAGAGAAAGAACAGACTGGTAAGAAAGAGACGATCTAGTCTTCCATTTTGTGAGTAGTTCGGCTTTTGGAGTAAGATGTATTACATATAGTACTGATGGATCGATCGATAGATTTGCAGCTGGATTGATGGGGGGGGGGGTAGACCTTCATCCCGGTTGCTCTCAAAAGGCCCTGTCAGTTGAGGTTTTGGACCCCAAGAGAGAAAAGTACTCACCTCCACATACACATCAGGGAATCGGTGGAATTGTAGCATGGAAGGAGAAGTGCTGAATCCCTGGCACCAGTGGTTCCGCAGAAGGACTGCTAGTAGTGTGATGAAATTTTAGACTGAGAATGAAAGAGAAGATGTCTGTAAGGTTATGCAGTCTACTAAGTTGACCTAGGATGCATTGGAATCGAATGACGCATGAGACAGGCTGGATCTCTTCTTCTCGTGCCTTTCGGTGTGCTTAAGCTGCTCGGAAACTATGCTCCTGCTCACTCTGCTAAGACACATAGAAATACAAAAAACCTTCCAAGCCAACAGAGGCTGCGTTCTTGTAATGTGTAGTCCTTTGCTAACTCTGACCTCTCATTATTTCTTCCTCCCAGAAGCACCCCTAGCGACTGAGGCACCTGCGACAGCAGGTAAGGAGAATCGTATGACCAAATTCTTCGGAAGCGGTTGTGAGTCAGGTGATTTTTTTTTCTTAGCCACTCTTCTTCTTCCACTTTTCTCCACCAGATTCTGTCACAGCAGTCATAGAACCTACAGGTAAGAAACACATTTCACGCATGCATTCAGCGAATAATTTTGTTTTTGTCGAAATAAACTAAGGACGGAGGGATGGAAGATTTAGTCTCTTCCCCAGTTCATCTCCAAAGAAAGTAAATGTTGGAATCAGAAGTGTGAGACGAGAATTTAGAGAATTATTCCTAGAGGAGAGTAGGATTATGGAATTGCGCCAAGGGAGGGGAACAGCTCATTCCGTGCACCCCTATGAGAAGTGCAGCAGAAGACCTTCCATGGAGCGGTGTGAATATCAAACAGAGATACATAAAGCTCAGGTGTAAATGATCCTGCTTTGTCCCAAATTGAGCATGGACTTTTGGCAACAGCATAGAAATACAGAGATGCTGGAAATCTTCCTCTGATACTCTGTTGCTTGGAGAATATAAAGCATGTCTGAAACAATTCTTATATCCATGAATGAAAAGTGTGACATTTGGAAAATTTTCAAACGCATGAAAGATAACGTTTTTAAAGAATGTACGGTTCAGTTTTCTTCTTGCTCTCTTCCTTCATTTATGACACAAGATCCAGCTGCTGCTCCTGCATCCTCCGTGTCAGGTGGTAAGGACGAAGTTTAACCGTATATTACAGTAAAGATTCAAAGCAATGCTCCTTTCCTCTTAATCTCCGCCCTTTCTTTTGGCAAAAACAACTCCAGGAGAGAAAGAACAGACTGGTAAGAAAGAGACGATCTAGTCCTCCATTTTGTGAGTAGTTCGGCCTTTGGAGTATGATGTATTACATATAGTACTGATGGATCGATAGATAGATTTGCAGCTGGATTGATGGGGGGGGGGTAGACCTTCATCCCGGTTGCTCTCAAAAGGCCCTGTCAGTTGAGGTTTTGGACCCCAAGAGAGAAAAGTACTCACCTCCACATACACATCAGGGAATCGGTGGAATTGTAGCATGGAAGGAGAAGTGCTGAATCCCTGGCACCAGTGGTTCCGCAGAAGGACTGCTAGTAGTGTGATGAAATTTTAGACTGAGAATGAAAGAGAAGATGTCTGTAAGGTTATGCAGTCTACTAAGTTGACCTAGGATGCATTGGAATCGAATGACGCATGAGACAGGCTGGATCTCTTCTTCTCGTGCCTTTCGGTGTGCTTAAGCTGCTCGGAAACTATGCTCCTGCTCACTCTGCTAAGACACATAGAAATACAAAAAACCTTCCAAACCAACAGAGGCTGCGTTCTTGTAATGTGTAGTCCTTTGCTAACTCTGACCTCTCATTATTTCTTCCTCCCAGAAGCACCCCTAGCGACTGAGGCACCTGCGACAGCAGGTAAGGAGAATCGTATGACCAAATTCTTCGGAAGCGGTTGTGAGTCAGGTGATTTTTTTTTCTTAGCCACTCTTCTTCTTCCACTTTTCTCCACCAGATTCTGTCACAGCAGTCATAGAACCTACAGGTAAGAAACACATTTCACGCATGCATTCAGCGAATAATTTTGTTTTTGTCGAAATAAACTAAGGACGGAGGGATGGAAGATTTAGTCTCTTCCCCAGTTCATCTCCAAAGAAAGTAAATGTTGGAATCAGAAGTGTGAGACGAGAATTTAGAGAATTATTCCTAGAGGAGAGTAGGATTATGGAATTGCGCCAAGGGAGGGGAACAGCTCATTCCGTGCACCCCTATGAGAAGTGCAGCAGAAGACCTTCCATGGAGCGGTGTGAATATCAAACAGAGATACATAAAGCTCAGGTGTAAATGATCCTGCTTTGTCCCAAATTGAGCATGGACTTTTGGCAACAGCATAGAAATACAGAGATGCTGGAAATCTTCCTCTGATACTCTGTTGCTTGGAGAATATAAAGCATGTCTGAAACAATTCTTATATCCATGAATGAAAAGTGTGACATTTGGAAAATTTTCAAACGCATGAAAGATAACGTTTTTAAAGAATGTACGGTTCAGTTTTCTTCTTGCTCTCTTCCTTCATTTATGACACAAGATCCAGCTGCTGCTCCTGCATCCTCCGTGTCAGGTGGTAAGGACGAAGTTTAACCGTATATTACAGTAAAGATTCAAAGCAATGCTCCTTTCCTCTTAATCTCCGCCCTTTCTTTTGGCAAAAACAACTCCAGGAGAGAAAGAACAGACTGGTAAGAAAGAGACGATCTAGTCCTCCATTTTGTGAGTAGTTCGGCCTTTGGAGTATGATGTATTACATATAGTACTGATGGATCGATAGATAGATTTGCAGCTGGATTGATGGGGGGGGGTAGACCTTCATCCCGGTTGCTCTCAAAAGGCCCTGTCAGTTGAGGTTTTGGACCCCAAGAGAGAAAAGTACTCACCTCCACATACACATCAGGGAATCGGTGGAATTGTAGCATGGAAGGAGAAGTGCTGAATCCCTGGCACCAGTGGTTCCGCAGAAGGACTGCTAGTAGTGTGATGAAATTTTAGACTGAGAATGAAAGAGAAGATGTCTGTAAGGTTATGCAGTCTACTAAGTTGACCTAGGATGCATTGGAATCGAATGACGCATGAGACAGGCTGGATCTCTTCTTCTCGTGCCTTTCGGTGTGCTTAAGCTGCTCGGAAACTATGCTCCTGCTCACTCTGCTAAGACACATAGAAATACAAAAAACCTTCCAAACCAACAGAGGCTGCGTTCTTGTAATGTGTAGTCCTTTGCTAACTCTGACCTCTCATTATTTCTTCCTCCCAGAAGCACCCCTAGCGACTGAGGCACCTGCGACAGCAGGTAAGGAGAATCGTATGACCAAATTCTTCGGAAGCGGTTGTGAGTCAGGTGATTTTTTTTTCTTAGCCACTCTTCTTCTTCCACTTTTCTCCACCAGATTCTGTCACAGCAGTCATAGAACCTACAGGTAAGAAACACATTTCACGCATGCATTCAGCGAATAATTTTGTTTTTGTCGAAATAAACTAAGGACGGAGGGATGGAAGATTTAGTCTCTTCCCCAGTTCATCTCCAAAGAAAGTAAATGTTGGAATCAGAAGTGTGAGACGAGAATTTAGAGAATTATTCCTAGAGGAGAGTAGGATTATGGAATTGCGCCAAGGGAGGGGAACAGCTCATTCCGTGCACCCCTATGAGAAGTGCAGCAGAAGACCTTGCATGGAGCGGTGTGAATATAAAACAGAGATACATAAAGCTCAGGTGTAAATGATCCTGCTTTGTCCCAAATTGAGCATGGACTTTTGGCAACAGCATAGAAATACAGAGATGCTGGAAATCTTCCTCTGATACTCTGTTGCTTGGAGAATATAAAGCATGTCTGAAACAATTCTTATATCCATGAATGAAAAGTGTGACATTTGGAAAATTTTCAAACGCATGAAAGATAACGTTTTTAAAGAATGTACGGTTCAGTTTTCTTCTTGCTCTCTTCCTTCATTTATGACACAAGATCCAGCTGCTGCTCCTGCATTCTCCGTGTCAGCTGGTAAGGACCAAGTTTAACCGTATATTACAGTAAAGATTCAAAGCAATGCTCCTTTCCTCTTAATCTCCGCCCTTTCTTTTGGCAAAAACAACTCCAGGAGAGAAAGAACAGACTGGTAAGAAAGAGACGATCTAGTCTTCCATTTTGTGAGTAGTTCGGCCTTTGGAGTATGATGTATTACATATAGTACTGATGGATCGATCGATAGATTTGCAGCTGGATTGATGGGGGGGGGGTAGACCTTCATCCCGGTTGCTCTCAAAAGGCCCTGTCAGTTGAGGTTTTGGACCCCAAGAGAGAAAAGTACTCACCTCCACATACACATCAGGGAATCGGTGGAATTGTAGCATGGAAGGAGAAGTGCTGAATCCCTGGCACCAGTGGTTCCGCAGAAGGACTGCTAGTAGTGTGATGAAATTTAAGACTGAGAATGAAAGAGAAGATGTCTGTAAGGTTATGCAGTCTACTAAGTTGACCTAGGATGCATTGGAATCGAATGACGCATGAGACAGGCTGGATCTCTTCTTCTCGTGCCTTTCGGTGTGCTTAAGCTGCTCGGAAACTATGCTCCTGCTCACTCTGCTAAGACACATAGAAATACAAAAAACCTTCCAAACCAACAGAGGCTGCGTTCTTGTAATGTGTAGTCCTTTGCTAACTCTGACCTCTCATTATTTCTTCCTCCCAGAAGCACCCCTAGCGACTGAGGCACCTGCGACAGCAGGTAAGGAGAATCGTATGACCAAATTCTTCGGAAGCGGTTGTGAGTCAGGTGATTTTTTTTTCTTAGCCACTCTTCTTCTTCCACTTTTCTCCACCAGATTCTGTCACAGCAGTCATAGAACCTACAGGTAAGAAACACATTTCACGCATGCATTCAGCGAATAATTTTGTTTTTGTCGAAATAAACTAAGGACGGAGGGATGGAAGATTTAGTCTCTTCCCCAGTTCATCTCCAAAGAAAGTAAATGTTGGAATCAGAAGTGTGAGACGAGAATTTAGAGAATTATTCCTAGAGGAGAGTAGGATTATGGAATTGCGCCAAGGGAGGGGAACAGCTCATTCCGTGCACCCCTATGAGAAGTGCAGCAGAAGACCTTCCATGGAGCGGTGTGAATATCAAACAGAGATACATAAAGCTCAGGTATAAATGATCCTGCTTTGTCCCAAATTGAGCATGGACTTTTGGCAACAGCATAGAAATACAGAGATGCTGGAAATCTTCCTCTGATACTCTGTTGCTTGGAGAATATAAAGCATGTCTGAAACAATTCTTATATCCATGAATGAAAAGTGTGACATTTGGAAAATTTTCAAACGCATGAAAGATAACGTTTTTAAAGAATGTACGGTTCAGTTTTCCTCTTGCTCTCTTCCTTCATTTATGACACAAGATCCAGCTGCTGCTCCTGCATCCTCCGTGTCAGCTGGTAAGGACCAAGTTTAACCGTATATTACAGTAAAGATTCAAAGCAATGCTCCTTTCCTCTTAATCTCCGCCCTTTCTTTTGGCAAAAACAACTCCAGGAGAGAAAGAACAGACTGGTAAGAAAGAGACGATCTAGTCTTCCATTTTGTGAGAAGTTCGGCTTTTGGAGTAAGATGTATTACATATAGTACTGATGGATCGATCGATAGATTTGCAGCTGGATTGATGGGGGGGGTAGACCTTCATCCCGGTTGCTCTCAAAAGGCCCTGTCAGTTGAGGTTTTGGACCCCAAGAGAGAAAAGTACTCACCTCCACATACACATCAGGGAATCGGTGGAATTGTAGCATGGAAGGAGAAGTGCTGAATCCCTGGCACCAGTGGTTCCGCAGAAGGACTGCTAGTAGTGTGATGAAATTTTAGACTGAGAATGAAAGAGAAGATGTCTGTAAGGTTATGCAGTCTACTAAGTTGACCTAGGATGCATTGGAATCGAATGACGCATGAGACAGGCTGGATCTCTTCTTCTCGTGCCTTTCGGTGTGCTTAAGCTGCTCGGAAACTATGCTCCTGCTCACTCTGCTAAGACACATAGAAATACAAAAAACCTTCCAAGCCAACAGAGGCTGCGTTCTTGTAATGTGTAGTCCTTTGCTAACTCTGACCTCTCATTATTTCTTCCTCCCAGAAGCACCCCTAGCGACTGAGGCACCTGCGACAGCAGGTAAGGAGAATCGTATGACCAAATTCTTCGGAAGCGGTTGTGAGTCAGGTGATTTATTTTTCTTAGCCACTCTTCTTCTTCCACTTTTCTCCACCAGATTCTGTCACAGCAGTCATAGAACCTACAGGTAAGAAACACATTTCACGCATGCATTCAGCGAATAATTTTGTTTTTGTCGAAATAAACTAAGGACGGAGGGATGGAAGATTTAGTCTCTTCCCCAGTTCATCTCCAAAGAAAGTAAATGTTGGAATCAGAAGTGTGAGACGAGAATTTAGAGAATTATTCCTAGAGGAGAGTAGGATTATGGAATTGCGCCAAGGGAGGGGAACAGCTCATTCCGTGCACCCCTATGAGAAGTGCAGCAGAAGACCTTGCATGGAGCGGTGTGAATATCAAACAGAGATACATAAAGCTCAGGTGTAAATGATCCTGCTTTGTCCCAAATTGAGCATGGACTTTTGGCAACAGCATAGAAATACAGAGATGCTGGAAATCTTCCTCTGATACTCTGTTGCTTGGAGAATATAAAGCATGTCTGAAACAATTCTTATATCCATGAATGAAAAGTGTGACATTTGGAAAATTTTCAAACGCATGAAAGATAACGTTTTTAAAGAATGTACGGTTCAGTTTTCTTCTTGCTCTCTTCCTTCATTTATGACACAAGATCCAGCTGCTGCTCCTGCATCCTCCGTGTCAGCTGGTAAGGACCAAGTTTAACCGTATATTACAGTAAAGATTCAAAGCAATGCTCCTTTCCTCTTAATCTCCGCCCTTTCTTTTGGCAAAAACAACTCCAGGAGAGAAAGAACAGACTGGTAAGAAAGAGATGATCTAGTCTTCCATTTTGTGAGTAGTTCGGCCTTTGGAGTATGATGTATTACATATAGTACTGATGGATCGATCGATAGATTTGCAGCTGGATTGATGGGGGGGGGTAGACCTTCATCCCGGTTGCTCTCAAAAGGCCCTGTCAGTTGAGGTTTTGGACCCCAAGAGAGAAAAGTACTCACCTCCACATACACATCAGGGAATCGGTGGAATTGTAGCATGGAAGGAGAAGTGCTGAATCCCTGGCACCAGTGGTTCCGCAGAAGGACTGCTAGTAATGTGATGAAATTTTAGACTGAGAATGAAAGAGAAGATGTCTGTAAGGTTATGCAGTCTACTAAGTTGACCTAGGATGCATTGGAATCGAATGACGCATGAGACAGGCTGGATCTCTTCTTCTCGTGCCTTTCGGTGTGCTTAAGCTGCTCGGAAACTATGCTCCTGCTCACTCTGCTAAGACACATAGAAATACAAAAAACCTTCCAAGCCAACAGAGGCTGCGTTCTTGTAATGTGTAGTCCTTTGCTAACTCTGACCTCTCATTATTTCTTCCTCCCAGAAGCACCCCTAGCGACTGAGGCACCTGCGACAGCAGGTAAGGAGAATCGTATGACCAAATTCTTCGGAAGCGGTTGTGAGTCAGGTGATTTTTTTTTCTTAGCCACTCTTCTTCTTCCACTTTTCTCCACCAGATTCTGTCACAGCAGTCATAGAACCTACAGGTAAGAAACACATTTCACGCATGCATTCAGCGAATAATTTTGTTTTTGTCGAAATAAACTAAGGACGGAGGGATGGAAGATTTAGTCTCTTCCCCAGTTCATCTCCAAAGAAAGTAAATGTTGGAATCAGAAGTGTGAGACGAGAATTTAGAGAATTATTCCTAGAGGAGAGTAGGATTATGGAATTGCGCCAGGGGAGGGGAACAGCTCATTCCGTGCACCCCTATGAGAAGTGCAGCAGAAGACCTTCCATGGAGCGGTGTGAATATCAAACAGAGATACATAAAGCTCAGGTGTAAATGATCCTGCTTTGTCCCAAATTGAGCATGGACTTTTGGCAACAGCATAGAAATACAGAGATGCTGGAAATCTTCCTCTGATACTCTGTTGCTTGGAGAATATAAAGCATGTCTGAAACAATTCTTATATCCATGAATGAAAAGTGTGACATTTGGAAAAATTTCAAACGCATGAAAGATAACGTTTTTAAAGAATGTACGGTTCAGTTTTCTTCTTGCTCTCTTCCTTCATTTATGACACAAGATCCAGCTGCTGCTCCTGCATCCTCCGTGTCAGCTGGTAAGGACCAAGTTTAACCGTATATTACAGTAAAGATTCAAAGCAATGCTCCTTTCCTCTTAATCTCCGCCCTTTCTTTTGGCAAAAACAACTCCAGGAGAGAAAGAACAGACTGGTAAGAAAGAGACGATCTAGTCTTCCATTTTGTGAGTAGTTCGGCCTTTGGAGTATGATGTATTACATATAGTACTGATGGATCGATAGATAGATTTGCAGCTGGATTGATGGGGGGGGGGGGTAGACCTTCATCCCGGTTGCTCTCAAAAGGCCCTGTCAGTTGAGGTTTTGGACCCCAAGAGAGAAAAGTACTCACCTCCACATACACATCAGGGAATCGGTGGAATTGTAGCATGGAAGGAGAAGTGCTGAATCCCTGGCACCAGTGGTTCCGCAGAAGGACTGCTAGTAGTGTGATGAAATTTTAGACTGAGAATGAAAGAGAAGATGTCTGTAAGGTTATGCAGTCTACTACGTTGACCTAGGATGCATTGGAATCGAATGACGCATGAGACAGGCTGGATCTCTTCTTCTCGTGCCTTTCGGTGTGCTTAAGCTGCTCGGAAACTATGCTCCTGCTCACTCTGCTAAGACACATAGAAATACAAAAAACCTTCCAAACCAACAGAGGCTGCGTTCTTGTAATGTGTAGTCCTTTGCTAACTCTGACCTCTCATTATTTCTTCCTCCCAGAAGCACCCCTAGCGACTGAGGCACCTGCGACAGCAGGTAAGGAGAATCGTATGACCAAATTCTTCGGAAGCGGTTGTGAGTCAGGTGATTTATTTTTCTTAGCCACTCTTCTTCTTCCACTTTTCTCCACCAGATTCTGTCACAGCAGTCATAGAACCTACAGGTAAGAAACACATTTCACGCATGCATTCAGCGAATAATTTTGTTTTTGTCGAAATAAACTAAGGACGGAGGGATGGAAGATTTAGTCTCTTCCCCAGTTCATCTCCAAAGAAAGTAAATGTTGGAATCAGAAGTGTGAGACGAGAATTTAGAGAATTATTCCTAGAGGAGAGTAGGATTATGGAATTGCGCCAAGGGAGGGGAACAGCTCATTCCGTGCACCCCTATGAGAAGTGCAGCAGAAGACCTTCCATGGAGCGGTGTGAATATCAAACAGAGATACATAAAGCTCAGGTGTAAATGATCCTGCTTTGTCCCAAATTGAGCATGGACTTTTGGCAACAGCATAGAAATACAGAGATGCTGGAAATCTTCCTCTGATACTCTGTTGCTTGGAGAATATAAAGCATGTCTGAAACAATTCTTATATCCATGAATGAAAAGTGTGACATTTGGAAAATTTTCAAACGCATGAAAGATAACGTTTTTAAAGAATGTACGGTTCAGTTTTCTTCTTGCTCTCTTCCTTCATTTATGACACAAGATCCAGCTGCTGCTCCTGCATCCTCCGTGTCAGCTGGTAAGGACCAAGTTTAACCGTATATTACAGTAAAGATTCAAAGCAATGCTCCTTTCCTCTTAATCTCCTCCCTTTCTTTTGGCAAAAACAACTCCAGGAGAGAAAGAACAGACTGGTAAGAAAGAGACGATCTAGTCTTCCATTTTGTGAGTAGTTCGGCTTTTGGAGTAAGATGTATTACATATAGTACTGATGGATCGATAGATAGATTTGCAGCTGGATTGATGGGGGGGGGTAGACCTTCATCCCGGTTGCTCTCAAAAGGCCCTGTCAGTTGAGGTTTTGGACCCCAAGAGAGAAAAGTACTCACCTCCACATACACATCAGGGAATCGGTGGAATTGTAGCATGGAAGGAGAAGTGCTGAATCCCTGGCACCAGTGGTTCCGCAGAAGGACTGCTAGTAATGTGATGAAATTTTAGACTGAGAATGAAAGAGAAGATGTCTGTAAGGTTATGCAGTCTACTAAGTTGACCTAGGATGCATTGGAATCGAATGACGCATGAGACAGGCTGGATCTCTTCTTCTCGTGCCTTTCGGTGTGCTTAAGCTGCTCGGAAACTATGCTCCTGCTCACTCTGCTAAGACACATAGAAATACAAAAAACCTTCCAAGCCAACAGAGGCTGCGTTCTTGTAATGTGTAGTCCTTTGCTAACTCTGACCTCTCATTATTTCTTCCTCCCAGAAGCACCCCTAGCGACTGAGGCACCTGCGACAGCAGGTAAGGAGAATCGTATGACCAAATTCTTCGGAAGCGGTTGTGAGTCAGGTGATTTTTTTTTCTTAGCCACTCTTCTTCTTCCACTTTTCTCCACCAGATTCTGTCACAGCAGTCATAGAACCTACAGGTAAGAAACACATTTCACGCATGCATTCAGCGAATAATTTTGTTTTTGTCGAAATAAACTAAGGACGGAGGGATGGAAGATTTAGTCTCTTCCCCAGTTCATCTCCAAAGAAAGTAAATGTTGGAATCAGAAGTGTGAGACGAGAATTTAGAGAATTATTCCTAGAGGAGAGTAGGATTATGGAATTGCGCCAGGGGAGGGGAACAGCTCATTCCGTGCACCCCTATGAGAAGTGCAGCAGAAGACCTTCCATGGAGCGGTGTGAATATCAAACAGAGATACATAAAGCTCAGGTGTAAATGATCCTGCTTTGTCCCAAATTGAGCATGGACTTTTGGCAACAGCATAGAAATACAGAGATGCTGGAAATCTTCCTCTGATACTCTGTTGCTTGGAGAATATAAAGCATGTCTGAAACAATTCTTATATCCATGAATGAAAAGTGTGACATTTGGAAAATTTTCAAACGCATGAAAGATAACGTTTTTAAAGAATGTACGGTTCAGTTTTCTTCTTGCTCTCTTCCTTCATTTATGACACAAGATCCAGCTGCTGCTCCTGCATCCTCCGTGTCAGCTGGTAAGGACCAAGTTTAACCGTATATTACAGTAAAGATTCAAAGCAATGCTCCTTTCCTCTTAATCTCCGCCCTTTCTTTTGGCAAAAACAACTCCAGGAGAGAAAGAACAGACTGGTAAGAAAGAGACGATCTAGTCTTCCATTTTGTGAGTAGTTCGGCCTTTGGAGTATGATGTATTACATATAGTACTGATGGATCGATAGATAGATTTGCAGCTGGATTGATGGGGGGGGGGTAGACCTTCATCCCGGTTGCTCTCAAAAGGCCCTGTCAGTTGAGGTTTTGGACCCCAAGAGAGAAAAGTACTCACCTCCACATACACATCAGGGAATCGGTGGAATTGTAGCATGGAAGGAGAAGTGCTGAATCCCTGGCACCAGTGGTTCCGCAGAAGGACTGCTAGTAGTGTGATGAAATTTTAGACTGAGAATGAAAGAGAAGATGTCTGTAAGGTTATGCAGTCTACTAAGTTGACCTAGGATGCATTGGAATCGAATGACGCATGAGACAGGCTGGATCTCTTCTTCTCGTGCCTTTCGGTGTGCTTAAGCTGCTCGGAAACTATGCTCCTGCTCACTCTGCTAAGACACATAGAAATACAAAAAACCTTCCAAACCAACAGAGGCTGCGTTCTTGTAATGTGTAGTCCTTTGCTAACTCTGACCTCTCATTATTTCTTCCTCCCAGAAGCACCCCTAGCGACTGAGGCACCTGCGACAGCAGGTAAGGAGAATCGTATGACCAAATTCTTCGGAAGCGGTTGTGAGTCAGGTGATTTATTTTTCTTAGCCACTCTTCTTCTTCCACTTTTCTCCACCAGATTCTGTCACAGCAGTCATAGAACCTACAGGTAAGAAACACATTTCACGCATGCATTCAGCGAATAATTTTGTTTTTGTCGAAATAAACTAAGGACGGAGGGATGGAAGATTTAGTCTCTTCCCCAGTTCATCTCCAAAGAAAGTAAATGTTGGAATCAGAAGTGTGAGACGAGAATTTAGAGAATTATTCCTAGAGGAGAGTAGGATTATGGAATTGCGCCAAGGGAGGGGAACAGCTCATTCCGTGCACCCCTATGAGAAGTGCAGCAGAAGACCTTGCATGGAGCGGTGTGAATATCAAACAGAGATACATAAAGCTCAGGTGTAAATGATCCTGCTTTGTCCCAAATTGAGCATGGACTTTTGGCAACAGCATAGAAATACAGAGATGCTGGAAATCTTCCTCTGATACTCTGTTGCTTGGAGAATATAAAGCATGTCTGAAACAATTCTTATATCCATGAATGAAAAGTGTGACATTTGGAAAATTTTCAAACGCATGAAAGATAATGTTTTTAAAGAATGTACGGTTCAGTTTTCTTCTTGCTCTCTTCCTTCATTTATGACACAAGATCCAGCTGCTGCTCCTGCATTCTCCGTGTCAGCTGGTAAGGACCAAGTTTAACCGTATATTACAGTAAAGATTCAAAGCAATGCTCCTTTCCTCTTAATCTCCGCCCTTTCTTTTGGCAAAAACAACTCCAGGAGAGAAAGAACAGACTGGTAAGAAAGAGACGATCTAGTCTTCCATTTTGTGAGTAGTTCGGCCTTTGGAGTATGATGTATTACATATAGTACTGATGGATCGATAGATAGATTTGCAGCTGGATTGATGGGGGGGGGGTAGACCTTCATCCCGGTTGCTCTCAAAAGGCCCTGTCAGTTGAGGTTTTGGACCCCAAGTGAGAAAAGTACTCACCTCCACATACACATCAGGGAATCGGTGGAATTGTAGCATGGAAGGAGAAGTGCTGAATCCCTGGCACCAGTGGTTCCGCAGAAGGACTGCTAGTAGTGTGATGAAATTTAAGACTGAGAATGAAAGAGAAGATGTCTGTAAGGTTATGCAGTCTACTAAGTTGACCTAGGATGCATTGGAATCGAATGACGCATGAGACAGGCTGGATCTCTTCTTCTCGTGCCTTTCGGTGTGCTTAAGCTGCTCGGAAACTATGCTCCTGCTCACTCTGCTAAGACACATAGAAATACAAAAAACCTTCCAAACCAACAGAGGCTGCGTTCTTGTAATGTGTAGTCCTTTGCTAACTCTGACCTCTCATTATTTCTTCCTCCCAGAAGCACCCCTAGCGACTGAGGCACCTGCGACAGCAGGTAAGGAGAATCGTATGACCAAATTCTTCGGAAGCGGTTGTGAGTCAGGTGATTTTTTTTTCTTAGCCACTCTTCTTCTTCCACTTTTCTCCACCAGATTCTGTCACAGCAGTCATAGAACCTACAGGTAAGAAACACATTTCACGCATGCATTCAGCGAATAATTTTGTTTTTGTCGAAATAAACTAAGGACGGAGGGATGGAAGATTTAGTCTCTTCCCCAGTTCATCTCCAAAGAAAGTAAATGTTGGAATCAGAAGTGTGAGACGAGAATTTAGAGAATTATTCCTAGAGGAGAGTAGGATTATGGAATTGCGCCAAGGGAGGGGAACAGCTCATTCCGTGCACCCCTATGAGAAGTGCAGCAGAAGACCTTCCATGGAGCGGTGTGAATATCAAACAGAGATACATAAAGCTCAGGTGTAAATGATCCTGCTTTGTCCCAAATTGAGCATGGACTTTTGGCAACAGCATAGAAATACAGAGATGCTGGAAATCTTCCTCTGATACTCTGTTGCTTGGAGAATATAAAGCATGTCTGAAACAATTCTTATATCCATGAATGAAAAGTGTGACATTTGGAAAATTTTCAAACGCATGAAAGATAACGTTTTTAAAGAATGTACGGTTCAGTTTTCCTCTTGCTCTCTTCCTTCATTTATGACACAAGATCCAGCTGCTGCTCCTGCATCCTCCGTGTCAGCTGGTAAGGACCAAGTTTAACCGTATATTACAGTAAAGATTCAAAGCAATGCTCCTTTCCTCTTAATCTCCGCCCTTTCTTTTGGCAAAAACAACTCCAGGAGAGAAAGAACAGACTGGTAAGAAAGAGACGATCTAGTCTTCCATTTTGTGAGAAGTTCGGCTTTTGGAGTAAGATGTATTACATATAGTACTGATGGATCGATAGATAGATTTGCAGCTGGATTGATGGGGGGGGTAGACCTTCATCCCGGTTGCTCTCAAAAGGCCCTGTCAGTTGAGGTTTTGGACCCCAAGAGAGAAAAGTACTCACCTCCACATACACATCAGGGAATCGGTGGAATTGTAGCATGGAAGGAGAAGTGCTGAATCCCTGGCACCAGTGGTTCCGCAGAAGGACTGCTAGTAGTGTGATGAAATTTTAGACTGAGAATGAAAGAGAAGATGTCTGTAAGGTTATGCAGTCTACTAAGTTGACCTAGGATGCATTGGAATCGAATGACGCATGAGACAGGCTGGATCTCTTCTTCTCGTGCCTTTCGGTGTGCTTAAGCTGCTCGGAAACTATGCTCCTGCTCACTCTGCTAAGACACATAGAAATACAAAAAACCTTCCAAGCCAACAGAGGCTGCGTTCTTGTAATGTGTAGTCCTTTGCTAACTCTGACCTCTCATTATTTCTTCCTCCCAGAAGCACCCCTAGCGACTGAGGCACCTGCGACAGCAGGTAAGGAGAATCGTATGACCAAATTCTTCGGAAGCGGTTGTGAGTCAGGTGATTTATTTTTCTTAGCCACTCTTCTTCTTCCACTTTTCTCCACCAGATTCTGTCACAGCAGTCATAGAACCTACAGGTAAGAAACACATTTCACGCATGCATTCAGCGAATAATTTTGTTTTTGTCGAAATAAACTAAGGACGGAGGGATGGAAGATTTAGTCTCTTCCCCAGTTCATCTCCAAAGAAAGTAAATGTTGGAATCAGAAGTGTGAGACGAGAATTTAGAGAATTATTCCTAGAGGAGAGTAGGATTATGGAATTGCGCCAAGGGAGGGGAACAGCTCATTCCGTGCACCCCTATGAGAAGTGCAGCAGAAGACCTTCCATGGAGCGGTGTGAATATCAAACAGAGATACATAAAGCTCAGGTGTAAATGATCCTGCTTTGTCCCAAATTGAGCATGGACTTTTGGCAACAGCATAGAAATACAGAGATGCTGGAAATCTTCCTCTGATACTCTGTTGCTTGGAGAATATAAAGCATGTCTGAAACAATTCTTATATCCATGAATGAAAAGTGTGACATTTGGAAAATTTTCAAACGCATGAAAGATAACGTTTTTAAAGAATGTACGGTTCAGTTTTCTTCTTGCTCTCTTCCTTCATTTATGACACAAGATCCAGCTGCTGCTCCTGCATCCTCCGTGTCAGCTGGTAAGGACCAAGTTTAACCGTATATTACAGTAAAGATTCAAAGCAATGCTCCTTTCCTCTTAATCTCCGCCCTTTCTTTTGGCAAAAACAACTCCAGGAGAGAAAGAACAGACTGGTAAGAAAGAGACGATCTAGTCTTCCATTTTGTGAGTAGTTCGGCTTTTGGAGTAAGATGTATTACATATAGTACTGATGGATCGATAGATAGATTTGCAGCTGGATTGATGGGGGGGGTAGACCTTCATCCCGGTTGCTCTCAAAAGGCCCTGTCAGTTGAGGTCTTGGACCCCAAGAGAGAAAAGTACTCACCTCCACATACACATCAGGGAATCGGTGGAATTGTAGCATGGAAGGAGAAGTGCTGAATCCCTGGCACCAGTGGTTGCGCAGAAGGACTGCTAGTAATGTGATGACATTTTAGACTGAGAATGAAAGAGAAGATGTCTGTAAGGTTATGCAGTCTACTAAGTTGACCTAGGATGCATTGGAATCGAATGACGCATGAGACAGGCTGGATCTCTTCTTCTCGTGCCTTTCGGTGTGCTTAAGCTGCTCGGAAACTATGCTCCTGCTCACTCTGCTAAGACACATAGAAATACAAAAAACCTTCCAAGCCAACAGAGGCTGCGTTCTTGTAATGTGTAGTCCTTTGCTAACTCTGACCTCTCATTATTTCTTCCTCCCAGAAGCACCCCTAGCGACTGAGGCACCTGCGACAGCAGGTAAGGAGAATCGTATGACCAAATTCTTCGGAAGCGGTTGTGAGTCAGGTGATTTATTTTTCTTAGCCACTCTTCTTCTTCCACTTTTCTCCACCAGATTCTGTCACAGCAGTCATAGAACGTACAGGTAAGAAACACATTTCACGCATGCATTCAGCGAATAATTTTGTTTTTGTCGAAATAAACTAAGGACGGAGGGATGGAAGATTTAGTCTCTTTCCCAGTTCATCTCCAAAGAAAGTAAATGTTGGAATCAGAAGTGTGAGACGAGAATTTAGAGAATTATTCCTAGAGGAGAGTAGGATTATGGAATTGCGCCAAGGGAGGGGAACAGCTCATTCCGTGCACCCCTATGAGAAGTGCAGCAGAAGACCTTCCATGGAGCGGTGTGAATATCAAACAGAGATACATAAAGCTCAGGTGTAAATGATCCTGCTTTGTCCCAAATTGAGCATGGACTTTTGGCAACAGCATAGAAATACAGAGATGCTGGAAATCTTCCTCTGATACTCTGTTGCTTGGAGAATATAAAGCATGTCTGAAACAATTCTTATATCCATGAATGAAAAGTGTGACATTTGGAAAATTTTCAAACGCATGAAAGATAACGTTTTTAAAGAATGTACGGTTCAGTTTTCTTCTTGCTCTCTTCCTTCATTTATGACACAAGATCCAGCTGCTGCTCCTGCATCCTCCGTGTCAGCTGGTAAGGACCAAGTTTAACCGTATATTACAGTAAAGATTCAAAGCAATGCTCCTTTCCTCTTAATCTCCGCCCTTTCTTTTGGCAAAAACAACTCCTGGAGAGAAAGAACAGACTGGTAAGAAAGAGACGATCTAGTCTTCCATTTTGTGAGTAGTTCGGCTTTTGGAGTATGATGTATTACATATAGTACTGATGGATCGATAGATAGATTTGCAGCTGGATTTATGGGGGGGGTAGATCTTCATCCCGGTTGCTCTCAAAAGGCCCTGTCAGTTGAGGTTTTGGACCCCAAGAGAGAAAAGTACTCACCTCCACATACACATCAGGGAATCGGTGGAATTGTAGCATGGAAGGAGAAGTGCTGAATCCCTGGCACCAGTGGTTCCGCAGAAGGACTGCTAGTAGTGTGATGAAATTTTAGACTGAGAATGAAAGAGAAGATGTCTGTAAGGTTATGCAGTCTACTAAGTTGACCTAGGATGCATTGGAATCGAATGACGCATGAGACAGGCTGGATCTCTTCTTCTCGTGCCTTTCGGTGTGCTTAAGCTGCTCGGAAACTATGCTCCTGCTCACTCTGCTAAGACACATAGAAATACAAAAAACCTTCCAAGCCAACAGAGGCTGCGTTCTTGTAATGTGTAGTCCTTTGCTAACTCTGACCTCTCATTATTTCTTCCTCCCAGAAGCACCCCTAGCGACTGAGGCACCTGCGACAGCAGGTAAGGAGAATCGTATGACCAAATTCTTCGGAAGCGGTTGTGAGTCAGGTGATTTATTTTTCTTAGCCACTCTTCTTCTTCCACTTTTCTCCACCAGATTCTGTCACAGCAGTCATAGAACCTACAGGTAAGAAACACATTTCACGCATGCATTCAGCGAATAATTTTGTTTTTGTCGAAATAAACTAAGGACGGAGGGATGGAAGATTTAGTCTCTTCCCCAGTTCATCTCCAAAGAAAGTAAATGTTGGAATCAGAAGTGTGAGACGAGAATTTAGAGAATTATTCCTAGAGGAGAGTAGGATTATGGAATTGCGCCAAGGGAGGGGAACAGCTCATTCCGTGCACCCCTATGAGAAGTGCAGCAGAAGACCTTCCATGGAGCGGTGTGAATATCAAACAGAGATACATAAAGCTCAGGTGTAAATGATCCTGCTTTGTCCCAAATTGAGCATGGACTTTTGGCAACAGCATAGAAATACAGAGATGCTGGAAATCTTCCTCTGATACTCTGTTGCTTGGAGAATATAAAGCATGTCTGAAACAATTCTTATATCCATGAATGAAAAGTGTGACATTTGGAAAATTTTCAAACGCATGAAAGATAACGTTTTTAAAGAATGTACGGTTCAGTTTTCTTCTTGCTCTCTTCCTTCATTTATGACACAAGATCCAGCTGCTGCTCCTGCATCCTCCGTGTCAGCTGGTAAGGACCAAGTTTAACCGTATATTACAGTAAAGATTCAAAGCAATGCTCCTTTCCTCTTAATCTCCGCCCTTTCTTTTGGCAAAAACAACTCCAGGAGAGAAAGAACAGACTGGTAAGAAAGAGACGATCTAGTCTTCCATTTTGTGAGTAGTTCGGCTTTTGGAGTAAGATGTATTACATATAGTACTGATGGATCGATAGATAGATTTGCAGCTGGATTGATGGGGGGGTAGACCTTCATCCCGGTTGCTCTCAAAAGGCCCTGTCAGTTGAGGTCTTGGACCCCAAGAGAGAAAAGTACTCACCTCCACATACACATCAGGGAATCGGTGGAATTGTAGCATGGAAGGAGAAGTGCTGAATCCCTGGCACCAGTGGTTCCGCAGAAGGACTGCTAGTAATGTGATGAAATTTTAGACTGAGAATGAAAGAGAAGATGTCTGTAAGGTTATGCAGTCTACTAAGTTGACCTAGGATCCATTGGAATCGAATGACGCATGAGACAGGCTGGATCTCTTCTTCTCGTGCCTTTCGGTGTGCTTAAGCTGCTCGGAAACTATGCTCCTGCTCACTCTGCTAAGACACATAGAAATACAAAAAACCTTCCAAGCCAACAGAGGCTGCGTTCTTGTAATGTGTAGTCCTTTGCTAACTCTGACCTCTCATTATTTCTTCCTCCCAGAAGCACCTCTAGCGACTGAGGCACCTGCGACAGCAGGTAAGGAGAATCGTATGACCAAATTCTTCAGAAGCGGTTGTGAGTCAGGTGATTTTTTTTTCTTAGTCACTCTTCTTCTTCCACTTTTCTCCACCAGATTCTGTCACAGCAGTCATAGAACCTACAGGTAAGAAACACATTTCACGCATGCATTCAGCGAATAATTTTGTTTTTGTCGAAATAAACTAAGGACGGAGGGATGGAAGATTTAGTCTCTTCCCCAGTTCATCTCCAAAGAAAGTAAATGTTGGAATCAGAAGTGTGAGACGAGAATTTAGAGAATTATTCCTAGAGGAGAGTAGGATTATGGAATTGCGCCAAGGGAGGGGAACAGCTCATTCCGTGCACCCCTATGAGAAGTGCAGCAGAAGACCTTCCATGGAGCGGTGTGAATATCAAACAGAGATACATAAAGCTCAGGTGTAAATGATCCTGCTTAGTCCCAAATTGAGCATGGACTTTTGGCAACAGCATAGAAATACAGAGATGCTGGAAATCTTCCTCTGATACTCTGTTGCTTGGAGAATATAAAGCATGTCTGAAACAATTCTTATATCCATGAATGAAAAGTGTGACATTTGGAAAATTTTCAAACGCATGAAAGATAACGTTTTTAAAGAATGTACGGTTCAGTTTTCCTCTTGCTCTCTTCCTTCATTTATGACACAAGATCCAGCTACTGCTACTGCATCCTCCGTGTCAGCTGGTAAGGAACAAGTTTAACCGTATATTACAGTAAAGATTCAAAGCAATGCTCCTTTCCTCTTAATCTCCGCCCTTTCTTTTGGCAAAAACAACTCCAGGAGAGAAAGAACAGACTGGTAAGAAAGAGACGATCTAGTCTTCCATTTTGTGAGTAGTTCGGCTTTTGGAGTAAGATGTATTACATATAGTACTGATGGATCGATAGATAGATTTGCAGCTGGATTGATGGGGGGGGGTAGACTTTCATCCCGGTTGCTCCCAAAAGGGCCTGTCAGTTGAGGTTGAAGAAGTCTCAGACTGAGAATGAAAGAGCAGATGTCTGTAAGGTTATGCGGTCCGCTAAGTTTTTTATTATTTTTTCCTTTTTAAATTTTTTTATTATTCTTTTTAAATTTTATTATTATAACATATGTACATTATCATACATTGAACCGTATACATCTATTTTTACCCCTTCCCTCCCACCCCCACCCCCACCCATTATATCTTCATATCTTTAACCATGTTCACAGATTCTTCATACCGGCTTGAATGCTTGGGTCGGCTTCCCCCCTTTCTTCCCAATGCCTATTATACGACCATTTACTTGTAATCTTTTGATGCTTATTCTCCCATGTCTCATCAGCAGTTATCTGTACAAATATATCTGATTGTACATATTCAAAGACATAATTGTTCCATTTTTCCATTGTCCTTTTATGCTTGTCCTTCCATTCCAATGCTATTACCGCCATTCCGGCTAAAATCATAACTTTATATAGGTCTTGCTTATTTCCATCTACTCTTTTATTTCCCAATATTCCGGAGATAAGCAGATCCCTATTAACCTCTATATTAACTTGAAATAAACCAGACATTACCCTTATAATCTTTTGCCAATATTCCTTGACCACATTACAATCCCACCACATATGCGCATATATGCCCACTTCTTGACTACAATGCCAGCATTTAGGGCTCATTCCTTTAACTATATACGATATCTGAGCCAGTGTTCTATACCATTTCCATATAAATTTCTTGGCCAATTCTTTATCTTTATCCATTTTAATTTTATTTATACATTTCATTATTTCTTGAATCGTTTCCTGATTAGATAAGCCTTTTCGCTCCCATTTATTCTGTATTTTCCTTATCATCCTTTCCTTATCTCTTATCATTAATTTATATAACGCCCCTGCTAGCCCTTTCTCTTTTATTTGTCATTTACTTAGTATATCATCAATTTCTGTTTTTACCCCAATTATCTCCTCTACTTTTTCAGATTTAATTAATGCATATAATCCTTGCACCTCCAACCAGTATTGTTTTCCTATTTTCTCCAGCAAGTTATTTTTTGCAACTAAAGTCCCACCTTCAGCAAACAAATCTTTTAATCTATTAAATCCAAATTCTTCTAATTTCTTCCACCCACCAGTGTCTGTATATTCCTTATTTATATATTTTAATGGAGTCCACTTTGAGTAAACCGGCATCCATTTCCTATACCATCTTTTCCAGATACCTAGCGCCGTTTTCCTTGGGCCAATCGCCTTCTTATAAGCCATCTGAACATCCCTATTAAAGATCCCCTCTCTTCCTATTCTATTATTTATCTCATTCTCCATCCTAACCCATTTAACTCTATCATTATGCCCAATCTCTATTAAATATTTCAATTGAAATGCCTCATAATACAATTCCAAATTTGGTATCCCCCATCCCATCTCCTCCTGTGATGCATAATTTACTATATCTGGAGTTCTAGCCCTTTTGCTTCCAAAAACCCAATTTTTGAGCACCTTATTCCAGGTTTTAAACCAATTTGTTCTTATTGGGAGCGCAATTACTTGAAATAAATATAATAATTTTGGCACCAGAAACATCTTAACTGCCCTAACCTTACCTAAGATGGACAAGTTCTTATTTTTCCAAGCTCTCATATCTTTCTTAACCTTCCTTCATACTTCTTTATAATTCACATCTGGGATCTTGGCCACATTTTTAATAATTTTCACTCCCAAGTATTTAATTTTTTTCTCTTAGAGTCCATCCTTGTCATTTTTACTATTTCCTTCCTTTCCTCTCTGTTTACATCCCTAAATAAAATTTCAGACTTGTCCATATTGACTTCCAAACCAGACACTTCTTCAAAATCCTTCAAGATAATCAAGCGTTCTCTTCCGCCCTCTAGTGGGTTTACCAAAAATAATAAAATATCATCTGCATACATGTTTATTTTAATTTCCTCCTTACCCTTTTTATACCCTTGTATCCTTACTGAATTTCTTATCCTATCTGCCAGGTACTCCATACCCATCACAAATAGTAGTGGTGAGAGTGGGCAACCTTGTTTAATGCCTCTTTGTATATTAAATTGTTCGGAGACTCCATCATTCGCCCTTACCACTGCCTTCCCGTCTTTGTATAATTCTTGAACTGCTCTCACAAAGTTTTCTCCTATTCCTGCCTTCATCATAATATTCCATAAAAACGTATGCCTTACAGTATCGAAGGCCTTATATACATCTAATTTCAGTAAAGCCAATTTCCCTTTCGTCCTACTTGTTAATACGTTTAACACATTTCTTATAGGGTGCCCTATATATCTTCCTCTTATGAAACCATATTGGTCTTCTTTGATTATTTTAGGCAGAACCTTTTCCAAGCATTTTGCCAAAATCTTTGTAAATATTTTATAGTCTGCATTCAGTAAGCTGATTGGTCTATATGAACCCACCTCTGTAGGGTCCTTCTGTGGTTTTCCTATCACTACTATTTCAGCAAATTTCCACGTATCTGGAGCCCTTCCCCCTTCTAAAATATTATTGAATACTTTTTTCATTTCTGGGCCAATGATATCAATTGTTTCTTTATAAAAATCCATAGTAAACCCATCTAATCCCGGGGACTTCTTTCTCTTAAATGTTCTAACAGCCTCTACAATTTCCTCCAGAGAAACTTCTTCATTTAACCCTAGTCTATCATCTTCCTCAATCTTGGTTTCCAAACTTACTTTACTGATGCTTTTATTTTCCTCTTTATATAATGTTTGGTAAAATTCCACAAATTCCTTCCTTATTTCTTTAGAGCTTTCTGTAAGTATTTTCCTTTTAGTCCTAATAGCTTTTACTCTCTGCTTATCCCTTCTTTTCTTTAAGTAATTTGCTAACCTCCTAGTTGATCTTATTGACGTTCTCTGAAAATCATTCTTAATCATATTATCTCTCTTCCAAATTGTCAACCAATCTAACTCTTCCCATTCTTGTTTTAATTTTCTTAACTGCCCCTGTCTACTTCTTAAATATTTGCTTTGCTGCTGTTGTTGGAGTGCTTCAATTTCTTTAATTTTCTTCTGCCTTCCCAGATACCATTCCCTCTTAATAAGTTTCTCTGTTATTATGCAATGCCCTCTTATGACAGCTTTAAATGCATCCCACACTATCGGGATCTCTCCCATACCACTGTTCTCTTTAAAGTACCAGCTGCTTTGTTTTCTGATATATTCCCTATCCCTGTCTTTACCTGGTTCTCAGGCTGGTTCTCTTCTTCTCGTGCCTTTCGGTGTGCTTAAGCTGCTCGGAAACTATGCTCCTGCTCACTCTGCTAAGACACATAGAAATACAAAAAACCTTCAAAGCCAACAGAGCCTACGTTCTTGTAATGTGTAGTCCTTTGCTAACTCTGACCTCTCATTATTTCTTCCTCCCAGAAGCACCCCTAGCGACTGAGGCACCTGCGACAGCAGGTAAGGAGAATCGTATGACCAAATTCTTCGGAAGCGGTTGTGAGTCAGGGGATTTTTTTTTCTTAGTCACTCTTCTTCTTCCACTTTTCTCCACCAGATTCTATCACAGCAGTCATAGAACGTACAGGTAAGAAACACATTTCACGCATGCATTCAGCGAATAATTTTGTTTTTGTCGAAATAAACTAAGGACGGAGGGATGGAAGATTTAGTCTCTTCCCCAGTTCATCTCCAAAGAAAGTAAATGTTGGAATCAGAAGTGTGAGACGAGAATTTAGAGAATTTTTCCTAGAGGAGAGTAGGATTATGGAATTGCGCCAAGGGAGGGGAACAGCTCATTCCCTGCATCCCTGTCAGAGGTGTAGCAGAAGACCTTCCACGGAGCGACAGCTGGTAAGGTGAATTGTATGACCAAATTCTGAAGGAATGAGTATGAGTCGGGTGATTTTTTTTCCTGATTCACTCTTCTTCCACTTATCTCCCTCAGATTCTAGCACAGCAGTCATAGAGCCTACTGGTAAGCAGCAGGTTTTACGCTTGCATTCAGTGATAATTCTGTGTATGTTGAAAGAAATTAAGGACAGACGGATGGAAGGTTTGGTCTCTTTCCCACTTCATCTCCAAAGAAAGTAAATGTTGGAATCAGAAGTGCGAGATGAGAATTTAGGGATCTCCTCCTGGAGAATTGCGCCAAGGGAGGGGAACAGCTTAATCCCTAAATCCCTTTCAGAGATGCAGCAGAAGACCTTCCATGGAGCGGTGTGAATATGAAACAGAGATAGATAAAGATCGGGTGTAAATGATCCTGCTTTGTCCCAAATTGAGCATGGATCATAGCATTGTACAACAGATGCTACGATCAGAAAAAGACAGTAGAGACCCCCTCACCTCTGCAGGAGTATACCGTATACCCTGCAGCTGTAGACAAGTTTACATCGGGACCACAAAGCGTAGCATCCAGACAAGAATAAAAGAACACAAAAGACACTGCAGACTTGGACAACCTAAAAAATCAGCAGTGGCTGAACATAGCCTAACTCAAACAGGGCACAGTATCTTATTCCAGGACACCAAAATACTGGACAACACTTCCAACTACTTTGTCAGACT
Source organism: Eublepharis macularius (assembly GCF_028583425.1). Classification (NCBI taxonomy): domain Eukaryota; kingdom Metazoa; phylum Chordata; class Lepidosauria; order Squamata; family Eublepharidae; genus Eublepharis; species Eublepharis macularius. Next base: position 86,852,405 of record NC_072795.1, read on the forward strand.
GCACAGGGAAGCCATTGAAATTCACAAGCATAAGCAAAACTTCAACAGGAAAGAAGAAACCTTAAGAATGAACAGAGCATGGTTTCCAGTTCTGAAAAATACCAGGCTAACAAAACACTCTATACCCGACAATAGCCCTGCAGAGAAGATTAGCACATTAAGCACCAATACATATGCAAAAGAACCTCCTCAGGATACAGTGAAGCCTCCCGACATTAGCATTCCACACCCTGGGAAACTCTTACAGGATGACTCAGCTCAACCCCACCCCTCCTGAGTAGATATAAATGACCTGCCAACATCTTTTCCACACTGTGACACTGAGAGATCTCTGTCTTTTGGTGCTACACCTCTGAAGATGCCAGCCACAGCTGCTGGCGAAACGTCAGGAACTACAATGCCAAGACCACGGCAATACAGCCCGGAAAACCCACAACAACCAACCTTCAAAGCCCTCAGAGCCTGCATTCTTGTAATGTGTAGTCCTTTGCTTACTCTGACCTCTTGTTATTTCTTCCTTCCAGAAGCACCCCTAGTGACTGAGGCACCTGCGACAGCAGGTAAGAAGAATCATATGACCATATTCTGAAGGAAAATTTGTGAGTCAGGTGATTTTTTCCCTGCTTCGCTCCTCATCTTTTTCTTCCACTTTTCTACCTCAGATTCTATCACGACAGTCATGGAACCTACTAGTAAGCAGCAGGTTTTATGCATGCATTCAGTAATTAATTTTGTGTTTGTTGAAAGAAATTAAGAACGTACTAGTAAGAAGCAGATTTTACTCATACATCCAGCAAATAAGTTTGTGTTTGTTGAAAGAATGAAAGACAGACAGACGAACGGTTAAGTTTCCTCCAACTTTGTATCTAAAGCAATTAAAGGATAGGAGTGAGAATCATGAGACATTAATTTAGTAAACTCCTCCAGGAGAACAGAAGTCTAGTGGAATCGAATCTTCAGTAGAAGGCTTGTAAAGAACTGTTGTGAATCACAAATGAAAATAAATAAAGCTTTTGAGTAAAGATCCTGTTTTTGGAACAAGATAGAAAAACAGACCTGTTGGATATGTTCCTCTTATTCTCCATCCTTTGGTGTAATTAAGTATTTTTGAAACTATTCACCTGTTCATGGCATTATAACTGTGAGGTGCTGAAAAAATTCCGATTGCTTGAAAGGTTGCATTTTTAGAGAATGTATCACTTATTTTTCTGCCTGCTTTTCTCCTTGTTCTTTCGTGCCACAAGGACCAGCCATTGCTACTGCATCCTCCATGTCAGCTGGTAAGAAGAAATTTTGACCACACATTAAATTACATATGGAAAGTGTTGTCCCTTTCATCTTAATCTTCCTCCTTCTTTCTTTTGGCAGAAACAACCCCAGCAGTCAAAGAACCCACTGGTAAGAAAGAGATGATCAACTCATCCATATTGAGAGCAGATTGGATTTGGGAGAAAGATGTTTTCGATATATTAAGAATGGATGGATAGAGAGAGTGACAGATGGATTGTTAGATGAGTGGGTAGATCTTCATCATGCTTGTTCTCGAAAGGGGCTGTAAGGTGTGGTTCTGGATGCTTAGAGAGCAAAGTACTCAACTCTTTGTACAGATCAGGGAATCGGTGGCATTGTACCATGGCAGGAGAACTGCCTAATCCCTGCCCCCAGTGATTCAGCAGAAGGCTGGCAACTCATCTGTGGAAATCTCAGAGCCTTGCTACAAGTGACATTTTACACGTGAAGGATAAAGGATCATTTTCGCAAGTCTTTCTGGGAACTGAAATTCCTCTCCCCCACCCCTTTTCCTTTTGTTCCTTCCCCTCGCTGCCTGAAGAGAGAGAGAAAGCCTGCGGCAACAGCATCTTTTGCAAATCGTTCCTCCAGTCACAAGCCTGCTTTCAATGATCTTTGGGGCAGGCAGCTGCAACTTTCTCAGCTTTCTCCGGAGCATTTCCCGGCCCCCCCACCCCCGCCCCAGCAAGATGATTTGCAAAAGCTGATGTTGCCGTAGGCTCTCTCTGTCTCTTCAGGCAGCGAGGGGAAGGAACAGAAGGAAAAGGGGTGGAGGAGAGGAACTTCAGTTCCCAGAAAGACTTGCGAAAATGATCCTTTATGCTTCACGTGTAAAAAGTCACTTGTAGCAAGGCTCTCAGACTGTGAAAGAAAGAGCAGATGTGTCTAAGATTATGTGGTCTGCTGAGTTGAACTAGGATCCTTTGGAACTGAATAGGACATCAGACAGCCTGGCTTTCTTTTTCTACTGCCTTGGGTGCACTTAAGCTGCTCTGAATCCATTCTCCTATGCACTCTGGTAAAATGCTAAGAAGTGAAAAAAAAATTCAAAGCCATCAGAACCTGTGTTCATGTAATGTGTAGTTTTTTCCTAACTCTATCCTCTTGTTATTTCTTCCTCAAGAAGTAGCCCTAGTGACTGAGGCAACGACAATTGCAGGTAAGGAGAATCTTTGACCAAATGCTTAAGGAAAGTTTGTAAGTGGGGTGTTTTTTCTCTGATCCCTTCTTCTTCTTCTTCTTCTTCTTCTTCTTCTTCTTCTTCTTCTTCTTCTTCTTCTTCTTCTTCTTCTTCTTTCCCGCAGATGCTATTACGGCAATCCTAGAACCTACTGGTAAGTATCAGATTTTACTGATGCATCTAGCGAATAATTTTGTGATTGTTCAAAGAAATTAAGGACGGATGGATGGAAGGTTAGGCTTCTTCCCTACTCTTTCCTGCAACTCTTCTGTGAAAATCTCAGAAAAATGTCTCTGAGATTATCGTGTTTTCAGAGTTGAACTAGGACACTTTGGAACTGAACAGGACCTCAGACAGCCCTCTTCTTCACCTGCCTTTCCATATGATTAGGGTGTTCCTCTGACTCCTTTCTATTTCTTCTTACAAGAACCACCTCTATCAAATGAGACTTCCACAACAGCGGGTAAGGACCAAAGATCAACCAAAGATTTTAGAATTGTTTGAAAGCAGGGTCATTTTGATCTGATTCCTTCTTTTTCTTTCTTTTGGCCAGATATAATCACAGGAATTATAGAATCTATGGGTAAGAAGCAGATTTTGCTCATATATCCATTAAGCAAATAATTTTTTCCCCATGAAAATATATTATGGACAGTTGGATGGATGGTTATTTCTCTTCCCCACTTCTTTTTGAAAGTATATAAAGGGTAGGGGCCAGGAAATCAAGCTAAATATTTTTTTCTTGAGGATCGAAGGTCAGTGGAATTTCACAATCTACTGGGAACTGCTTATTCCCTGCTCTCTTTCCTCTTTCATTGGATTGAAGGACTTCATTTCATCTTGCAAATATCAGCATGAGAAAGCTAAAAGTAATGTTTATAAAATTAAGGGATGTTCTACATTGAACCAAAACTCTTTGGAACTGGAGAGGACATCAGACATATCATGTATCTTGCTTTTATTCACTGCTTTTTAAAATAAGATATTCTGAAGCAATTCTCCTGTCCATTAAAATAGTATGGTAAGGAGTAGAGGTAGGCACGGTCCAGAAAACAGACCCAAATTTTGCATGGTCCGGCCCGGTTCATGAACACACAGTTTGGGGAACTCACCTTTTTCACAAATTTTGGTCCGCTTGGGCCGGTTTGTTGGTCCGTGGTCCATGAGTCCAGACATCCTGGCACCAATCTATCAATTCCCTAGGCATTGGAGAGGACGTCTGCAGACCTTTTGCAGACCTTAAAAACTGAGTGGGCAGCTCTGCCTGCTGAGCAGAAAGCTCCCATCCTACTCTATGGAGCAAGGAGCAAGAATGAATTCCTTAGGCAATGGAGGAGTGGATGTTCTGCAGCCAATCTTAGCTCTCAAAACCTTGATAGGCAGCTCTGCCTGCCAACCAGAGAGCTCCCATTCTTCTCTATGTGAGCAAGGAGCAAGAATGAATTCCCTAGGCAACGGCTGGGAAGGTGTCTGTGTGGTGAGTGAGGGGGCTCTTCCCCCACCCTTTTCTGTTTGATTTTGCCTCATTGCAACTTTTTGGCGCTGCTAGCCAATGCAAGTCAATTGGCATTTGCGACTCCAGTATCTACTAGAAGTTTCCTGGAGTGGCTGCTTTGGAGGTCTGTAACTCAGATGTCCAAAATTCAATCTTGACCAAACTTGGGCGGTGGCTGGAGGAGAGGTTGGTGAAGATTCTCTGGAAGTTTGGGCTCTCTGGGTATGAAGGGGGCTGAGCCAGAGCTGCTGGAAGTGACAGACCATGGACTGATGAACCGGTCCGTGAATGGGACTGGTCCGTGAAAAGTTTTTGGTCCTTGGTCCGTAAAAATTGACAGACCATGGGCTGGTAGTCCATGGGGTTTTCCTGGTCCATGCGCACGTCTAGTAAAGAGTGATAAAAACTGAAAACCATCAAAACCTTGGTTGTTTAGAACCTATTTCTTTTAGGGTCTCTCTCTATAGTTACTTCTTGCATGCGTTCTCCACAGAGCCATTCCATGAGCTGTGAAGATACACATCACCTCAGGGATTGGCTTCTATTTAAAAATCAGCATGCAAATGAGTTCAGAAAGCTGCTGCTGAGGGAAGAAATATTCCTGCCTTTCTCCCAAGCTTTTTTCCCCTTGAAAAAAGAGTGTGGAGGGGAGCTATTTCCCCATTTTTGCTGTTCCATGTGGAGGAATTTTGTGCACATGTGACAGCAGAATGGGGAAGACTTTCCCACCTCACATCGTTTTTGTACAGGGAAAAAAGCTCGGAAGAAAGGCCAGAGCTCTTCCTCCTCTTGCCACAGCCTTCCAAACCCATTTACACTCTCATTTTTAATACAACCCAATCCACAATCTGATGTGTGTCTGTGCAACGCTCAGGTTGGCTCCATGGAGAACTTGTAAAAGAAGTAATGTGTAGAGACAGTGGCACTGTGTGCTTTCTCTTTCTTCTTGATCCTTCTTCTTGTTTCTTCTTGCAAGAACCAGTCCATGGTCCTCAACTGATATGGCTTTTAGTTTTGCTTGTTTGCTTTCCTCCTAAACTAGGCACAGTATCTGAGGAATATGCTTCTTATGATAATTTATATATTGTACAGCATTGACTTAAATCTATTATTTTGATTCCCCTAAAAATTCAATTTCCCCAATATTTTCCTGATGCATCCTTTACTCTTTCTTTTTCTGTTAAAGAAACAAGCTCAGTAAGTTCTGGTAAGTGTCCTTTCATTTCCCCCCAACATAATCCTCACTTATATGGACCTGATTGAGAACCATTCTTGTGCTTATATTTGACAGTGAGCCCAGCAATAGAACTGGCATATCACTAGATTTGCCAACACCAGTGTTTCACTATTTCTCTACTAAAAGGCTTTCAATAATCCCCCCAGATTTTGCTTTCATGTTTTTTCTGAGTATACAGGACAGGAGCCTGTGAATGACGGTTATGTAATTTTGTATAAAGCTAAATTTCCTAGGGCCAGTCATTCGTTTAGACAATTTCCATGCATCTTCTCCTTTTTAAGGGTTTTTGAGGGGTTTTAATCCTTTATTTTATTGCTCTTCTCCTCTCTGTCTTTTACAGAGTATTTGAAGTCAGTATTTTAAGTTTGGTGAAGTTGCATAGCCAATAATATTTTCCCTACTCTTAACACTGCTTTTTTCCCATTCAAGTAGGAAACTAGAGAAGTAATTCCTAAATTAGTCTCTTTCATTTGATCCACCTAACCTATAACTGTGTCCTATTGTTTGAGAGAGTATTTTATAATGAACACTTCATGATATTTATTTATTGTCCTCCATTTTTGCTGGGACTCAAGGTTGTATACACAGAATAAAGCAATACAATCAACATAGTGGGACATCTAATAGAGAATGCATTGGGTTTGTAGAAATTGTAGAAATCTAGAACAAATCAGAGATCAGAAATGCTGATGAAGCAAAGCATAAGCATTAACCCACTCCTTGGGTAAGTAGCCTCATTATCACACAAAAGAAAAATGGTTCACTATTCATTTGTCTTGACCATGTGATCTTAATAAGACAGTGTTGAGGCAACATTTCTCTGTTCCCACTGTTGAAGATGTCAGGGAAAACTTGGCTGGGAAGAAGTCGTTTACCATCCTAGATGAAAAGGATGGCTATTGACAGGTATGACTGGACAAAGAATCAGCAGGAGTGTGGGGAAGATACCTCTTTAACAGACTCCCTTTTGGTATACAGTTGGTATACAGTCAGCAAGTGAAGTATTTCAGCAGAAAAATTATTAATGCTTTGGTAACATCCCAGGTGTCCATATTATTGCAGATGACATGATCATTGCAGCAGTAGACAAATAGAAATGTGATGTCATTTTAAAGCATGTTCTTTAGAGAGCATGACAAAAGGGTGTAAAGTTCAACAAGGATAAGATACAGTTCCTGGCAGAAGAGGTCAAGTATATGCGTCACATGTTTTCCAAAGATGGCATCAAACCAAACAACAACAAAGCTATCAACAATATGCCCCCTTCTGTGGACAAGAAAGGTCTTCAGAGACTCTTAGGTACTATACAATACATGGCCCAATATATACCAAATGCATCAAGTCTGACTGCACATCTGGAAGCCCTGTTGAGAAATGATGCACTGTTGCAATGGGGGCCTGAACATCAGGAAGCCTTAAATAGTCCAAAACAACTGATCATAACTGCTCCAGTACTCTGATACTTTGATCCAGGAGAACAGTTGGAGGTTCAAGCAGATACATCTAAAGATGGTTTGAGAGCATGCCTATTTCTACAAAAGCAACCTATTGCTTATGCTTCAGGAGCACTGACAGGCCGAGCATGTTTGGTGCCCAAGTGATAGTCCAATCAGACCACAAACCCCTGGAAACAATTTTTGCCAAGCCTATTGGAAAGGCTCCAGCACAATTACAAAGAATGCTGTTACAGCTCCAAAAATATGACATCTGGATTGCTTACACTAAGGCAAAGACATGCTAGTGGTAGACACCCTTTTCAGAGCTAACATGCTTGCTCTCTCCCTACTTTTTCATTAAAAAAAATGCAAATAGCTTCTGGGAAACCATAACATCCTGTGGCCAAAAACTACTTTTTAAATCTGTAATCAGTGAAAGTCTTACCTGTAGCAGAATAAAAACTCAATTTTATTGACTGTTACTAAATTTAGATATTACCACTTAAAGATACATGAAGAAATGGTAGAAAGATTTATGAATTGGTTTGAGTTTACAGGAATGGAAATGAATTTGGAAAAATGTCAGCTTGAAACTAATCTCAATGAGTTTGAAAGAAAATGATTGTAAAATACTTTTTTCAGTGGTAACAAACACCTCTCAAATTAACAATTATATACAGAAATTTACCATATATGTGTTGGAGGTGTGGTCAGGCACATGCAGATTTGATTCAAGTGTTTTGGACATGTCTAAAACTTAATCTATTTGGCAAAATTGCTTCAGTTTATCAATTACATGTTATGCAGTAATATACAACCAGATCTTAAGATAATTCTACTATGATATTTAAAAGGATTGGTAGCTGCTTCAGATATTGTCTTAACTCTGCTTATAGCCATTAAAGTAGTTACTGTGGAATATTGGGAAAAAATAAAACCTCCTTATATAAAAGACTGGTTTAATTATATACAAAATCTAACCTTACTAACTAAATTAACATGCTACCAAAAGATGCAAAGAAATAATTCACAATGCACAAATAAGTTTTTTTTGAAAACTCGGCAATTTGTATTATGTATTGGAATGAAAAAGTTATAGATACGATGTATCCTTTTGCTTGTTATGAATTACTGTAAATACTCCTCCCTTTTTCTCTTTTCTCTCCCTTCCTTTTTTGTATCTGGTTATTATGTAGTTTGTGTATTCAATAATTACAATAAAAATGGAAATACTGTCTGCAAAAACACTATCTGCTCATTGCAATGCAAATGTGAGTTTTATTTACCACGTTGTGTCCAAATGTGCATATAGAAGCCTGCTTCATTGTGTGGCACCCAAACTTGCTGGATTGGAATGTTTATATCTAGATGAAAAACAAGTGGCAAAGTTATTTTCATTGCATTCTTTTGTTTCTGTTGCTGCAGTTTCTTTTCTGAGAGCCAGTTTGGTGTAGTGGTTAAGAGTGGCAGGACTCTAATCTGGAGAGCCAAGTTTGATTCCCCACTCCTCTGCTTGAAGCCTGCTGGGTGACATTGGATCAGTCACAGCTTCTAGGAGCTCTCTCAGCCCCACCCAGCTCACAGGGTGATTGTTGTGGGGATAATAATAGCATACTTTGTAAACTGCTCTGAGTGGGTGTTATGTTGTCCTGAAGGGTGGTATATAAATCAAATGTTATTGTTATTATTATTATTAACTTATCATCCTGTTTAACTTATCCTCCATTGTATCTTGTTATGAGTACTTACGGTTCTTTTATTAACTCTTGGCAGATTTGATTGATACATTAATAAATAATTAAAATGTGCTTATTAATTTAAACTTTCTTTCTGAACAGCTGCTTCTGAAGAGGCAGGTGAGTCCTGTGACCTCTGGTCCATACTTGCACTTGGGCTCTGAAGGGAGAACATGATGAGTACTGGTACCTATTTTTTAATATATATATATATAGAGAGAAAAGCACTTCCTGTGACCAAATCCTTCTGAATTGCAATGGAGCATTCATCGTGCTCATTAGAAATGTCAGGAACAGATGTAAAAACCAAGTAACAGGACTGGTATTGCAATATTGGGTAGTGTGTTTGAGTGCTGGAGATAACTGTTCTAAAGAATGCTTGGTCATTGGTTAAATACCTTCCTGGGAGATATGACCTAGGAAATGGGATATCTCCTCTTCTACATGGGGTTGCACTTCCCCTAAAGGAGCAAGTTTGTAGCTTGGGGATGCTGCTGGACCTGGGCCTCTTGTTGAATAAGCAGGTCAGGAGTTTCCAGGGGTGCCTTTCACCAGCTTTGGCTGGTGAGCCAGGGGTGGCCTTTCCTGGGTGGGAAAGATCTTACCACTTTAGTACATGCCCTGGTAACATCTAGATTAGATGACTGCAATACACTGTGTATGGGGCTGCAATTGAAGACTGTCTAGAAGCTACAGTTGGTACAGAATACTGCAGCTAGAATGCTGGTTGGAGTGGGTTGCAGGGACCATATCATTTCAGTCTTGTTCCTTCTATACTGACTCCCATTTTGCTTCTGGGTCCAATTCAAGGTGCTGGTATTGACCTTTAAAGCCCTATATGGCTTGAGGCCAACATAACTTAAGGACTATCTTTTTCCATATGAACCTACCTATTTACTCTGGTCATCTTCAGAGTCAGAGGCTCTTCTTTGGGAGTCCCTGCTATTTGAGGCTAGACATGTGGCAACCCCAAAAAGGGGCCTTCTTAGTTGGGATGCCAAAACTTTGGAACTCCCTCCCTGGGGAGATTCATCTGCCCCCTCTATTGCTGTCTTCCACCACTGGGTGAAGATCTCTTTGTTTCATTTGGCATACCTCCAATAACTATTAGTGGTCCTCCTCCCTGTTGGGTGTTTGTGTGTTTGTGTGTGCTTTTATTAAATTATTTTATACTATTTTAAATGCTATTTTAAATGTAAATTGTTTAAAATGTTGTTTAAAATATTTTACTGTTTTAATGTTTGTGCCTTGGGGACCCTCTTTAGGGAGAAAGTTGGCATGCAAATGTTTTAAACCAACGAATAAAACTTCCAGGCATCTTTAGTATGGCCTTTGCAGATCTTGTCCTGGTTTGTATTTGACAGAACTTAACTGCTATGCAATTAACAAAGTCCATTCACGCATGTTTTGTTTTTAAAACTTGAAATCTTCATTCCGGAAAACTTGAGTTGGATCCTATGAACTAGTTGTTCAAGGCTCTCACAGATACTGAACTTTTCTACATCCCCCTTCATTCAGCAGTTCCTAATTGCCCCCTGCCCCCAAATAGCTGTTGCTGAGGTTATGGGAAACTCATGGACAAATATTGTGAGGTACAGAGACATGAGGGGCTGCAATAAGGATGAGTAATTGGAAAAATTGTCTTTCCTTGTTCTTTGTCCAGCCAATCTGCTTGCACAGGTGGCTCCATTGGTGGAAGAGGGGATGATTTTGCCTGACTATAGCACCCAGTACTTTATAGCATTTGGTCTACAAAGATCCTGCAACTCCCAAATTCAGCTTTTTGGAAGTTTGGGGGACTGTTGGGACAAGGAGGAAACAGGAAAGATCCGTGTTTGCAAGCACTTTCCATTCATGGTACATAGAATCCAACCCTCTGAGGTTGAAACACCTAATGAAGTAGCTCAGATTTCCAAAATTTGCAGAGGTCAGGGCAGTAAGAAGAATATAATCTTAATTGTTTCATATTTCTAGCTTACCTTTTAATCCTGTTTAGTTAAAGTTTGGAGAAAGTTCTGAATGGAGTATGAATACTGGGGGAAGATCATGTTTTTTAAAAAAAATACAGAATATTTATTGTGGATATTTTTTTAAAAATCTGTATTTCAGAAGGATTTCGATGTGGTGGTTCCCTTTCGGATTCATCTGGATTTATATTGAGTCCATATTATCCTGGAAACAGCCTCAGCATAAAGTGCATCTGGGAAATTACAGTAGCACTTGATGGTTACATAGTCCTAGAATTTTCTTATCTTATAGAGTAAGCATTAGCAACTAACTTTATTATAATATTATCTGTATCTTTCATTGATCAATTTCTTGGGCTATTTTTGCAGCCATTGGAATGTCTAATTGTACAATAACTCTATGGCATGCTAGTGAGGTGGCTAGAATCATTAGGCTGCACTCTTAAGATTTTCTAGGAGTAAACCCCATTGAGGGAAGATCAAGGGAAGATCACTGTGATCAAGGTAAATGTGATCACTGAAAGCAACACAAACGCTGTGTTGTGTTTTGTTGCTAGGTTTTCTAGGAGAACTTTTTATGCCATTTAATTTTCAGAAGTCCCAAATTCAATCAAAAGGAGAGATTGGGGACATTCTGTCATTATTTGAGAAAGCTGGATCCTTATTTCTGCCTAATGCTCAAGAAAATTGAAGTGAGTGATAGGTTGGAGCCAGTGAATGATGCTGACATGATCCTTTATTGAAAGCACTCTAGAAAGATAAACAAAGGTAATATGTTTTAAAGTGCTGTAAAGGAGAAAGGAGTCTGAATATGCAATCGTTAGTTTTGATGGAAAAACAAAAGCTTTCACCTCACTTCCTTAATATGCTTCACGTAGGGTTGCCAGGTCCCTCTATCCTCTCAGCAGGAGGATAGGGGTCTGGAACTTATCAGCGCATGTGCGCTCCGGCAGCGGCATGATGTCACTTCCGGAAGTGATGTCACCACGCCAAGTGCGTGGCAATGTCACTTCTGTAGGTGATGTTGTCATGCCAGCCATGGGAGTGCACCCACACTCCGATTTGGCTGGTTTGGGGCCAAATTGGAGCGCAGGGATGCTCCCATGGCCAGCATGAGAGGTGGGAGGTGCATGCCAGTGGCGGGCATGCTCTGAGAGTTTGCCCCCTCCTGCCGATCACTCAGCGGCACCTGGTAATCCTAGCGTCTCGAGTATCCTGTTAACAAAATACCTTGTCCATTTACCTTCTCCAGGATGAATTGTTATTCTGACTACATTCAGATCTACAATGGCCCCCTGCAGTCATCAAGACTACTTGGAAGAATTTGCTCTTATCCCAAACGTAGCTACAGATCTACATCAAATGTAATGACAATTGTATTATGCAAAAATTCTTATCAGTTTGGAGTTACATTCTCTGCTTATTACAGATTCATCTTACAAGGTAAAACATGACTTCTCAGTCACCAGTTATTCAAAGTCTGGCTTCATGAGAGAGTGTATGGCTTTTTCCTTTGTGAATAATTATTTTTTGTAAATATAGAAATATCTGTGAATAATTTGAAAAGGTAAGTATTTCATGCACATATAAAGAATGTCCCTAATTTCTGGAGATTATTCACCTTTACAGATAAATGCCAGTGTAGTATTAACTTTTTTTTGAGAATATCTTCTTAATTATTGTTTTCATGGCCAAAGTCATAAACAGTGAGCCATCACCTACTAAAAGAGAAACCTAGTGTTTATTGCCAGAGTTGCAATGTGATTTTACTACAGCTGCCAAATTTTACTACAGCCTCCCATTTTGAGAATATTTAGATTGCATTGATACTTAAATAGAATACTATTATATCTTTGTATGATGTATCTGTTTAGTTTACCATAGGAATCAGTAGGAAATGTAAGCCTAATTGTATCTGTTTGATGATAGGTATGGTTTGGAAGATACCTTTCATGAACATTTTTCGTAAGAATTATAAGATTATTATTAATAATAATAACTGTGCTAATATACCGCTCTGCTAGACAGAATAGTGCCCCACTCAGAGCGGTAAACAAGTCAGTGTTGTTATTATCCTACAACACTGCTGAGGAGCTGGGGCTGAGAGGAATGCTCACCCAAGGCCACCTGCTCAGCTTCTGGCAGTAGTGGGATTTGACCCAGCATAGTACTGATTTGCAGCCTGACCACTTCACCACTATGCTACTATAACTGTGATTATTACATTCATTCTTTAAGAATTCTGGAGTTCCTTAAATTCTTATTAGAGCTTCTTCAGTCATAGACATCAATAATGGCAGATGGAGGTCCTTTGACACTTGAAAGGAAAGAAGAGGTGCAGATGGGTTTAACAATATTCTATGCATGCTCCAGTTATAGAATCAGTTGTAGAAACTCTCTTAGTCAAGTCAGAATTCAGGAGGAATAGATTCCATAAGAGAAAACCCGCAGGCATTTCCTTTTCTTTGCTTGGGCTGGTGCTAAATTGTAGTGTCCGGGCTGAAGAAGGATCAGTCAAAGCACAGCATAGGCAGAAATAAACTTGCCCTTTCTGTGAATCTTCTGTACATGACAGACAATTGGAGGAGAGGGGGGAAGGAATGGGATTAGTTGTGATGATCTGTAATGGCTGGTTACCAAAGCCAGCAAAGTCTGTAAAACCCTGGATGGGTTGACTACCAGTTCATTGACCACAGAGGCACCATGAAATTGTTCCTTGGAACAACTGTGTTTCTGGTTACTATGCAGTATAATAAATAACTGCAACAAATGGATTTATGTTTTGCTTAAAAAATAGTCTTGAATGCATCCAAGAATAGGCCTTTGTACCTTGCTGAAAATCTTCTTGCTCCCTTTGTTCAATGCTTTTTCCCTCTCTCTCACTACTTCCTGAAATGATATTCCTGATGGAAAACAATGAAGTCAGATTGCCAGGTTTGCCAAATATTGCAAAAGATTCTTTCAATCATTTTGCAAAGAACCGAAGGATGAAAGGAAGTTACCATACTGTAATAGTAGAAAAGAGCAAGAGCCCAGTAGCACCTATAAGACTAATAAAATTTGTGGTAGGGTATGAACTTTCATGAGCCACAGCTCACTTCTTCAGATATCTAAAGAAGTGAAGAAGTGAGCTGTGGCTCATGAAAGCTCATACCTTTCCACAAATTTTGTAAGTCTTATAGGTGCTACTGGACTCTTGCTCTTTTCTACTGCTACAGACAGACTAACACAGCTACCTGTCTTGATCTATACTGTAATGGTGTATGTCAAGTCTTTGCTTCACCTCCACAACTATTTCTGCTTATCATCTACCAAGAGTGTGATCACTTTAGTGCTGGGAAAGCTGCCCTATTTGTATGATTTTGTATTTTATCGTCAGTTTTGGATTAACATGAAAAAGAATGTGCAGAAGTACTTAAAATGTAACTATAGTCACCATTCAAAATATTTTTTTAAAATGAAGCCTGTAGATCCCCAATACTAGCAAGTCAAAATGGCATATAATTACTAGAATACTGACGATTCTCTAATACTATAAAATATTATTTTTCATTTACAGACTCAACACTGCCTTCATCAGCAGGTAATGAGAACACCATCTCTCTTTTTGTTTTTACATGGGTGGGCAATGTATCCAGGGCACAGAAAATATAATACTGCTATGCTCTAGCTTTATGACTGAAATGGTTGGTCTCTGCTACAGTATGCAAGAATCAATTGGTTTAATCTCACCAATTGGGTACCATTAGATTTCACAGTAGATCCTTGCTGTCTGCCAGAAGCTTCTGTATATATTTTAATTCTGAAGCAAATAGGAGTACTTGTATTATGGCCAGAAGGCAACTTCCCCCATTCCCTCCTGGCCATATTTCCCTTTGGTACCTGCCAGCACCACACATATAGGCTCCAACCCTCACCAGCCATTTGGAAACTGGTGAACCTCTAAGCTTTTACAAAGTACCAGCAAATGGATGAGCAGTTAGGCAAGTGGGTGAGGACACCTTATGTCACAGCTTTGTTCTTAACCAAAGAAAGATCTTTATTGTACTTAGTTAGAATATAAAAGACAGACAACACAATATACAGGAAAGTATATCGTAGCTAAATATGAAAAGGAAAGAAAATTACTAATGTCTAGCTACAGTCCTTGAGAGTTAGTAAAGATACCTTGGCATTCTTCAGGATAGGTGCGCATCTTTTGGGAGGATCAATATATAGAGACAAGCTGCTCTTCTACCTTTCCCTCCCAGATGATCCACAAGAGACTATAGATCTTTTTAAATTCTTCAGAGAGGTGGATTCAGAGCTTTATGAAGTCACCAAAAGGCTAGAAAAACATCAATTTCTCAGTCACAGAATGACAGTTAGAACAAATGAGGCAATGTCCATGCCTCTTTATGGCTTCTCCTTCCTGAGAAGAGAACAGCTTTCCCTGGGCCTGAGTCAGAAGGTGAATTAAAGGCTAACTAGATAACTAAGGGTTGGTTTGATATCTCAAGCATAACAACCTCTCTGTGGCATTGGTGATTAAGAAGTATGGGCACAGATCCATGTCTACATTTGCTAGTTATTTTATGGGACCTGCTTCAGAAACTGCCTTGCTATTATCATATTGTTTTTGTTTTACCAATCCAAGGGAAAAAAGGGTGAAAGACAGGGTAAAAAAAATAGCAGAAACAAAAGTAACACTGCACTAAGAGGGAATCAAGAATAATGAACAGAACAATTGTATATCCAATTATGTATTTGTATCTGTGAATGAATCTAAGAACTGATTATATACTGACACAAATACACACTGGTTATATTACAATTCTGTACAACAAAGTAAACTCAATGAAAACAATACAGACATCAGTAGAAAAGCTCATGGTTCACAATACTACAGAATACAATGACAATAATACAAAAAATCCCACTAGTTGGGGCTATGCTGAAACAATAGCCTCCAACCTCACACAAGGGACTGAGTCATGAGTAGGACTGAACAGTAAATGAAGCTGGTAAACAGAGTAGTACAATGAACTGCTGGCTTAGTTGTACAATGAACTACTGGCTTTATTTACCAAGCTGTAAATAAAGTTAATAAGCTATTTTCCAAGGTGAACTGCTGATTGCCCCCTGCCCCAGACAGAATGAAGAAGCCGATGCAAGTTTTGGGAACTAAAGGGCCATTTTTATTTAGCAGTAATATACATTAACACAGTACGCCAAGGGCCTAACTAGCAGTACAGGTCAGGCCCTGGGGTCACCCTGGACCTCTGCCCTGATTTGTCTGGGCAAGGCCTTTAGCCCCAGGTATTAGCCATCCAGTGCATGGCTGGGACCTGGCCGGCCCAGCAAATGGAACCCCCACCAAGCCTATAGTACTCCAGCCATCAAACAATGAGGGCCTTATTTGTACAAGGGGTCCCATGCAGCAGTCTTCCCTCTCAGCTGGTAGCCATCAAACAATACCAGCGATCCGAACAGACCCCAATTTTCCTTCAAATGGAGATGTGCTAATTGAGCTCACTGGCACACTTATTTCTCCCATACCCTATCCTGCCAGGAAGAAACCTATTTACAGCTCCACCACAAGCTAATTACCACAACCCATGCAGAAGTGTAAGGTTGGCAAAAAACTCTAAGCTCCATAGTCCAATTGGAGAAAGAAGGAAAAAATCCTTCCTGGCCCTGGTAACCAGCAACTGGCTAATCCTACATGCAGGGCTGGTGGGTAGGCGAAGCAAGAAGCAACTGCTAGAAAGAGGCAGAGCTGCTACTTATACTGCCTGGCTCCACCCTCTCCCCAGATCCCAGATAGCCAGGAGAGAGCATGTGGCCTCTCTCCCTCCGATGGGGTGGCAGAAGGTGGCCTCTGTCCCTAAACAGCTGAGCTGCTGGCCAGGAGGGTCAGATAAGCTATATTCCAAGGTGAGCTGCTAATGAGACACCTAGGTCCTATTTCCATCAGATCTTCCTCAGAGTCTCACTGTCAGTTAAATAAAATTACTTTTTAAAAAGATTTTTACTAAGTGTGAAGCCCAATCAAAAACAAAAAGGCTGTAAAATATAACCCTATGCAGATTTACTCAAAAGTAAATTACTTGTGTCTCAGTCAATTCAGTAACTTTCAAAGATGAAAAACCGTCTCCACACTGTCCATAGTTGGCAAAAGTTTCTCAATTAGTGGAGAACTAATCTACTGTTTATAGAAATGAGCTCCCTTGATTATGTTCAGTTGGGCTTCACACCATAGCAAGTACCGATTCAGCACTTCTCTCTTCAACAGTGATACTAACCTCCCTTTTTCTTTTATGTGGTCTGGATGTTAGTCCCTAGGCCTTGTAGTAGCTTGGAAGTAGTAGCTGGGAAAAAAAAACTATGGAATTTGAAATACTATGAAAGCATGACATTTTGAAAATGCAGTGGAGCATTGTTTCAGGGAAATCTCTAACTGTTCTGAAATGTGCACACAAACAAAGTGTCTGTTTCTTAATGACAAGCATTAGAAAGGAGGACAAAAGAAAGAATAAATATTATCAAGCTGGAAGGGTGGAAGGAAAGGAGAGTTTAGAAGTCCAATTTCCTTTCAGACTTATAAATGAACATTGCATAAATTGACCACTAGAAAGACTGAAGGCAGCTTTCCAGTATGAGGCCAAATAAAATCTGAAAACACCACAATAAGCCATGTTGTTAAGTTTAGCTATTTGGCAGTTACACCAAACATATACACCAAATTTCTTTAGCCATTTGGCAGTTACACCAAATATATTAAAGCGATACTTTATGGTAACAATAACTGAATCAATATTTCTGTACGTCTCCTAAAAGTGGTTGACGTTAGTTAATAAACAATATTTTAATGAATGAATAATTGTTAGAATCTTGCTATTCATACACTTGGATTACTTTAACAGAAACAGCAATTTCCAGTACACCTCCTTCTCATCTATTGACAACAGGTAAGATATTGTTCCTTTCCTTTTACCTAATTTGTTAGTTTATCAACCAGTGGGCTAAGCCTGGCTCTCAAAGGTACAAGATTCAACTATCCAGAGGAGTTAGCCGTGTTAGTCTGTAGTAGCAAAATCAAAAAGAGTCCAGTAGCACCTTTAAGACTAACCAATTTTATTGTAGCATAAGCTTTCGAGAATCAAGTTCTCTTCATCAGATGCATGATCCGAACTGGTCAAATACAGAAGAGGAGGGATGAGAGGGGAGAAAGAAGGGGACATATATCACAAGGAGACAGAATGCAATTAGCGTGGAGGCAGTCAAAACATTCCTTTGCTTGGAAATGTAAACATCTCCTTTTGGTGTGCAGTCAGTTTGCCATATTCATTTGTAGCAGTGAAAGTATCCAATTCCTATGTAGTATAAGCCTTCGATGACCACAGCTCTCCCTGCCAGCTGCATCTGACAAAGAGAACTGTGATCCCCGAAAGCCCACTGTGATCCCCGAAAGCCCACACCAGGCGTCACTGGTTACAATAGAAATACAAGGTTAGACAGTGTCCTTCCAAAATGAGGGCAGAGAAAAAAAAACCTGTGAAGACTGGAATTCCCCCAAATAGAAGGGCCAGCCCAGAATTGCATCTTCAAATCAGAACTGACCCTAGATATGTTACGAGAATACTGTAATATTGTTATGATTATCTGAAAGTATTAATTGCCTGTATTTCTATTGTAATTTTGATGAGCTCAGGACACAAGGAGACCACCTACTCCTGTGAAAATGGGCTCCTCCATTGTTTAAATTAAACAATCATATATTGCTTCATTCTACTGGACTCTGTGGTGTGTGTGTCTCTTATTGTGATTGGTGAGAGGGACACCTAAGGCACAAGTTTGTGCATAACAACCTGGTGGGCTTCCTTGTTGCTGGCACCGCAGGTTTCCTGTGACTCTTGAAGTGGGAGAACACTTCAATCTACCAGGACATTCCACCAAAGACTTAAAGGTCGCTGTGGTTCAACAGAAACCTTTCAAAAACAAAATCCAACGGGAGGCTGCTGAATTGGAATTCATATGCAAATTTGACTCTGTCAAGCTGGGACTGAATAGAGACTATGAATGGTTATCACATTATCACAGGTAACAGATTCCCTTTACAGAGGCGTGGTCTGGGGGAGCCCAGTGACGCCTGGTGTGGGCTTTCGGGGATCACAGTTCTCTTTGTCAGATGCAGCTGGCAGGGAGAGCTGTGGTCATCGAAGGCTTATACTACATAGGAATTGGATACTTTCACTGCTACAAATGAATACGGCAAACTGACTGCACACCAAAAGGAGATGTTTACATTTCCAAGCAAAGGAATGTTTTGACTGCCTCCACGCTAATTGCATTCTGTCTCCTTGTGATATATGTCCCCTTCTTTCTCCCCTCTCATCCCTCCTCTTCTGTATTTGACCAGTTCGGATCACGCATCTGATGAAGAGAACTTGATTCTCGAAAGCTTATGCTACAATAAAATTGGTTAGTCTTCAAGGTGCTACTGGACTCTTCTTGAAGATTCAACTATGTCACTGTCAGATAATTTAAGAGTTGGATTCCCACTCTGCAGGGCACTAGGTGCTCAGGATCCAGGGATTTTTGCCACAAAAGTAAGGTTGAAAGAGTTATGCATGAGCAAAAGCAATTGCTAGAAGGTAGCATTTAATTTCATGCACGTTTGCTGTCTGCAGGGAGTCTCTTGTACCAACTCTCATTCTGAACCAAATCAGAGTACACAGCAAAGTGCATTTTTGTGTATATTCCTGATTGTATATGTAAAAATCTTTGTCACGCCTGTTCCTGAGAGAAGGAAGCTACGGATATGAAGACAGATCTTAAATCTATGTCTACATTTATTCACTGGTTTTGTCTCCTGGAGCCACCTTGCTGACTGATGATGAGTGTTGGGTCAGCTCCTCCAAGCATTTTCCACTCTGTATCACGTACTGAGTGACTTTTAATATAATCTTAAGTGTAGTTACTTCAGTGAACTTGCACTGTTGATCTGTTTCCAACCTGTGCAACTTCCCCATACTTCCCACAGAGCTTTGTTCTCTTCTCCATTCTTCCAGGATTGATTTAAAATGGTTATGCAAAAACAGCATCTATAGAAGTCCCTAAAGAGTGTCTGCAAGGGACTATCTGATGTCCTGTGGAAGCTTGAGCTAATTAGTCTTATATACTACGGAGTTCCAATAGAGTGATGCTGTTAAAATGACATGATTAAAACGCAGTCAGGGAATACAATTTAGTTTACCAATCGATACATTTCATGTCTCAACATATATAATATTTTGCCTCCGTCAATATGCCTCTCTTCAGCATTTGCACATGGAATACAGACTATAGTGGTGTAGATAATTTCCTCATTTTTAACACAATCCTGATAGCTGCTATGGCAGTGGAAACCCAATACTAATACAAAAGTGGTGCCACTGGTCTTTTCCCAGTGGACATTTTGCAGGGGGAAATAACAACATGTCCCTCCACAAGGCATAGACAGCATAGCAAGCATGCTGGAGTCCATAGCAACCCTGTCAACACCCATCATTCAGACAACAACAGCTGATGTTGTCTCTGTGAGTGGCATACAGTCACAGCCTGCCTGCCCATCTGGCCGCTACCTGTTGGCACCTCTCCCTCCCACTGACAGCTAATGGACAAGAAGGAAAGATCTAGCAATAGTGCACCAGCAACAGAGTCATGTGGCCCAACCCCCCCCCCCCAAGCCATAGGGGAAGGGCACCCATGCAACAGACAGGATGCCTACCCTTTCCTTGGCAAGGGCCTGACTGGCAGCAAAAGGGCTGCTGCCATGCAACCATCCCTGCTCCAAGACTCACACCCCTTCCCATGAAAAAGTAAAAAAGACAGAAGCCCAACTTGAACCCACAGCCCCCATGCCCAAGACCAGCATTCTAACCACTGAGCTAAGAAGGTAGGTTCAAAAGAGGTGCACCAGCAGGCATTAGGCACTCCACTGCAGCCCTGTCATCATCACCAGCCACATGGGGCCAGGCAGGGACCATCGCACAGAAAGGCACAGCTCAGTGGAAAGACCCTGATATAATATGGCCATGGGTCATGGTTTGATCCTCACATGGAGAGAGGCCAGTGGCAGCAGAAGCCTCAGAGCTGGGGACTGGCCCCCACAACCTCAAAAGGGGGAACAGGATGGCCCAGCTTATAGGTCTTCCAGAAGATCCATCCTTTTGGCCAGGATGCTGCTTCACAATCACAACCCCTCTATGCTGCACCCATGTGCAGCTCCACTGTGTCTACCCTGGGTCCCCTCCTCCTGCACCACCAAACTGCATAACTTAGCAGATGCCAGCAGTGCTGTGGGGGAGTGTGGGATGTAAAGACTCTCCCATCCCCATGGTAGAGTAGCTATACCTCTCCCTCAAATCACCCACCAGTCTTTTCCCCATATGATCTGCACACAGCAGCCGCAAAGTGTGTGTGTGGGGGGGGGGGAAAGAGGGTGGAGACTGATACGTGGAGTCAGCCTTCAAGGTGCCACTGGACCTCTGCTATCTTTTGTAGCTGAACAAAACAGAAGTTCAGTGGCTCCAGAAGGACAAACACAGCCACCCCGCTTCTTGGACAGGGGCAGCTCTAAGAGAAAGTCACAATTGGGCAGAAGGAAGTGGGGCGGGGAGGGTTGTGGAGCTTGTCCAATCCACTCACAAGCAGACAGGGGCAGAGTTGTGGAACACCCCAGGCTTTATTAAACTGCAACTCATGAATAGGTCCAATGAGGTTGCCAATTCCCTCTGACCAGTATGGCACCTTTGCAAACTGCTCCCAGGGGTCATGGGGAGAAGTTGAGGTTCTGTGCACCCTACTAACTGAACTATGGAGCATCCTTGCTGGGGTTTATGTAGTGCTAGAGGCGCTGTGATTGAGTGTGTGTTTGTGTGGGGGGGGAGGGGGGTTGGCTGCCACTGGGGAGGGGGTGATTGGTTGTAACCAGCATCTTGTGCTCTGCTAGGCCTTGTAGGCAGGAGGGGTGCTGGGCCTGTCCTGTTGTATCAGCATCAATGGGCTATGCTGTGGCATAACTTTCTGCCAGCTGAGGAGTACATTCTCAGGCTGGGGCATTTTAGGGAGCTGACTAAGTTCTGCCATGCCCCTGTGCCCACCCCTTTTCCTGTTGGTGCAGCAATTTGCAGCAACATTGCCACCCTGGTGCCCAGCCAGGGTGCAGCACTGCCAAGATGCTCTGCTCCTCTTGGAGATACACTGGCAGAGAGCTTCGCTGGCTTCCAGTACTCTTTCAAACTCCTCTCCAGGACTGAGCCGTTAGTTTTGTTTATCTCCTTATACTCAATTACATGAATTTAGTCCAATTAATATCTGTTTCTAAATTCTTATTTTCTCTCTTTTGGTACAAAACACAACGATTTTTTTACCTTCAAAAAATGAATTTCAATACATTCCATCATTCTGAACCCCAAGTACATGGAAATCGTTGAAAATGTAGGTTGGGAACAAATGTCTAGATTCTTTCACACCATAATAGGCTCTGTGAAGTTCAAATGCAATAGTATGGATCATTAAATGTAAAGATTACTTTATTGAAAACACTGACCAATGTTTGTTAGGTCATCAGTTATAAAATCCTTGTCTTCATTTAGTTAACATATTTCTGCCACCATTATCCAAATATGGGATCAAAGGTATGTAACAAGGCATTAGCAAAATAAAAAAATTAAAATACAATACAAAGTTTCTGGACCCCTATTAATGTCAGTTAGCAATTGTTAAAAATGGCTTGGCGATTTGTAGAATGTGGATGATTTAACAGATAAAGGGCCAGTTTGACATTGGCTTTTGTCATATTTGATGTCTACAGCTCCTGAGATGGACAGAACATCAACACCTTTAAGAAGTAAGTTCCTCTTTCTCCATGACTTAGTATATAAAAGTGTGGTTTAGGGTCTGGGAACTGAATCAATGATCAAGGACACTGTAGACAAAAACATATCTGACATTATGGAAACTGTGAATATCTCCTTCTGAGGAACAACCTTCATGTTACATTACACATTTGTGGAAAGAAGCCTTGGCAGACCCTTCTGTCTTGCAAAGAATCCTCAGGAAATTGTAGTGGAATAAAAGTTGCCTTCCTCCTGAATATTTCCCAACACTGCTTTACTCCCTCCCATTGCCCTCTGTCCATATTCTTACAAATATGGGGGTGAACTCTGCAAGGTAAAAGCAACTGAAAGGAGCCTTTCACGGGGAAAGTTACTGGTGGACCAAGGTTTAAGCCCCCGCCTCGGCCTTCTCTGATACAAATATTCTTTCTTGAAAGCAGGCAGCAAGAGAAAGGAAACCATTCAGACTTTTATTTTATTTTACAAAATTTATACCCTACCCTTGTGTCCCCAAATTAAAGCTTCTTTAAACCAGTAAAACCTGCAAAACCCCACACCATTGAAACAGTTAAAACCAGAGCTAAAATACATAACATTAAAACAACAATTAAAAGAATTGGGCAGGAAGGAGGGATCACTGAGGCAACAACAAATGAAACAAAAATGTCTTCATGAACTGGCAGAAGATGGCAACAGAAGGGGACATATGAATCTTCCTGGGGACAGAGTTCCAGAATCTTGGTACCACTACCAAGAAGGTCTCTCCTAATCTCAGAAGGGGAGGCACCCAAAGCAGAGCCTTGGAAGATGACTACAGTGGTTAGGTAGGTTCAAAAGGGAGTAGGCAGCCATTCAGGTCCAAACCATATAGGGTTTTAAAGATCAGCACCAGCACCTTGAATTGTGCCTAGACACAAACTGGGAGCCAGCATAGACGTGCCTAGGCTGGAGTAATATGGTTCCTATGATCCACTCCAGTTGACATCCTGGCTGCAGCATTCTGCACCAATTGAAATTTTGGAACACTTTTCATGAAACACATTGCAGTAATCTAATCTAGATGAAACCAGACCATGTACCACAGTGGTCAGATCTTTTCTGCCCAGGAATGGTTGCAGCTGGCTAATCAGTTGAAGCTGATAAAAGGCACTCCTCCTGACTACACTTGCCTTCTGCTTATCCGGGGTGGGGAGGGGGGTTCCAGAATAATTCTGTTCCATTACTATTTGTTCTGGCAGGGAAGGTGCGGGCTCAGAACTGATCTGTTTGGATTTTTACATTTTCAGGAGTTTTGGCTGCACATGCACAGTTGTTTTTACATGCATTGGCACCAAAACCATACAGAACACAATCCTCCCTCTAAACCATCAACTCGCCGATTTTGAGAGAACATAACAACAGGGTTCCATATTTATGGACCCTGAGGAATGCTTGGGGAAGGTGTGTGTCAAGGTGAGTGTTGGGCAGCTGTGCACACATGCACGCACTGTTCTTTTGAAAGGGTTTTGGGGAGAGGGAACGTGGCTCTGTTCATATTTAACCAAAAACCACTATCCAAAAACCCATTGATCCAATAAGTTTCTCCTCAAGCACATGAAAACTCACTCAAGAGTGAACTCCAAAGAAGGCGAGTGTTAGCTCGTGCACACAATGGCTGGAAACTTACTGGCAATGCAACGCTGTTAGAGTATGCTGATGAGGCACAAGCAGGAAAGCGCTCCATTGCCAACCAGCAGAGTGTGGCAAAATAAAAAACTGGCTTCGTTATGACAGCAAAGCCAAGAGTCCTGACTGGGGAACATATAACACTTATATTACGCCAGCTGCATTGGTTACCAGTTGAGTGTCAGGGCCACTCACTGTAACTTAAGAAGTTTTCCAAGGAGCAACAGAAGGAATTTCATCTTGGCCAGAAAACCTTTCAGCTTTGGGGGCTTTTCTGATTAAAACTGTTAACCCAGCATGAAATGACCCAGAGGTAGCAGGCATGTATTGCACACTTGCACAAGCACACACCTCCAAGTGTTTTCCGATCCGTAATCCAAGTGGAAGGATCATTTTGGTCAGATTTTTTTATTTTGGGGCATAACAATGGGACTCTCTCATTTAATTTCATTTTCATTCAACTCTGGGTTAAGAGTTTTAGTTGAAAAGGGAGACTGGTAGACAGTATCCTGTTCAGTCTCCCACTTTTACAAATAAGAAATAGGAAAAAAGAAGGCCATCTCCCCTCTGCTTCTCTTCCTGTGAAGGAAAAACCCCAGCCCTCCCTTTCTGTGCGCTTTTATGCACAGTACAAGGAAAGGCCAGTGGGTGAAGTCTCAGCCAGGGCTCCTGCAGCAGATTAGGGAGGAGGATTTGCTCAAATGGCCCCTCATTGTGAAACCGAAACCAGAAGGCACAGGGAAACAGGGCATGACAGCAGGAATAACAGATAAAATGTATTGGCTTCGTCATTAAAGCAGGAATGTTTATTTTTTAATTTCGCTGTGCTGTGCAGAACCCATTAGCAATGGAGCACTCTCCTGCTTTCGCACGGTGGTGGCGTCACTTGCTTCCCAGCCGCCACCAATACTCACCTTCTTTGGAGTCCATTATTTTTCATGTGCTTGAGGAGAAACTTATTGGATCCACAGGTATGGGCACAATACAAAAAGAACAGTGTGTGCATGTGTGCATAGCTGCCCAACACTTGCCTTGCTGTCAAGGCAAGTGTTGGGCAGCTATGCACACATGCACACACTGTTCATGCCTTCCCCAAGCATTCCTTGGGGTCCATAAATACAGAAGTGCATTTTTGCATGCTTTCAAACTCAGTGGGTCGATGGTTTAGAGGGAGGACTGTGTTTTCTGTTTGATTTTGGTGCCCTTGCGTGCAAAAATGGCTGCCCCAGAGCTTTGCCCCCTTAAAAAGAAGAGCATGAATCTGTGCATGTGCAGCCAATGTACATGCAGCATGCAATACATGCACATACACAGCTAACGTGCATAAAAGAGGCTAAAACTCATGAAATGAAAAAGACCTAAATGGATCAGTTCTAAACTGGCACCGCCCAGCCAGAACAAACTGATAATGAGAAGCGATTGTTCCATAACTCCCAGAATTGAAACTGAAATGAAAACTATCCAGATGCACACCTCTATTGTTTATGACATTGAAGGATAGTCCTCTTTCTATCCTTTATTTTTGATAAATAAATCGTATTTTGGCCCCAGAAACCTAATTAAAGGATTCCATGTTTGGACCATTAGCAGAGTTTATCGTTTGCAGTGGAAGCATGATTATAGGTGCTTGTGAACTGGTTCTGCTGGCTGGTGTGTGTGCAGGAGAGAAAATAGCAAAGCACAAACTTGTTTATATTTAGAAAGGAAATAAGATTTCTTTATTGTAGGAACTCCATACTCTGATAGGAAAGGAGGACAGATCCTATCTACTTATCTAGTCTAAGGATGCACATGGATGCCAAGTTCTCTATCCATTGTTCCAAGCTGGAGGGAGAAGGAGAGAGATGGTGCCTGGAACAAAAGCCAGGAAAAGAAGAGTGAGGAGAATGTTCATGAGGAGGAAGTTCTGAGAATAGCAATCTACAAATCAAAGGGATAGCCAAGAGCAGTAGACAGTAAGCAAGATGCCCTGACTCTGTCTTTCTTTTTGGTTTGTCCCCCCTCTGAAACCTGAGGAAAGGGACAGTGCTGAGTCCTTCTCTTCCAACATTTTTTTTTTTTACTAATAAAGTTGGGAGACCAAGCAAGTCACCCAGTCTCTCTTTTCTGACTAAAGCCATTAGCCCAGAGTTGAATGAAGGAGAAGTTAAACTGAAGCCAAGCCACAGCTTGCAGAAAGAAAACAAAAGGAGTCCATCCCCAGTTTATAACCAGATCAGTTATCCATGTGGACTACTGATCTGAAAAGTCATAGGTGTCCACATGCAACCATGCAGTGTACATGCCTGCTATCTCCCATTGGTTTAACAGTGGGCTAACAGTTTTAATCAGAAGATGCTTCTCCTGGTACTCCTTGACCTTGGGTTGCCTTCTAAAATCACAGGTAGTTTGCAGTGGCACCTAAGAGAAGGACAGCAGCAGCAGAAGGACACTGAATAGGCAACCCGGTCCACATGTCTGGGTTCTCCTCAGTCTGGATCTCCTTTAATAATTATTTATTTTATCTAATTTCCACCCTAATTTGCATAACATAAGCCTATGCAGCAACCTGAGACTCAGAACCTCCTCCCTCCTCAAACCCGGGGATACACCTGCATAGACATAGGTTGCCAGCCTTTCCTTCCATGTTCATAAAAGCACAAAGAAAGGGATTGAATCAATTGATGACACCAGGTCTGCTGCTTCCCATCCCTGTTACAAAGTAAAGCTTTGGTGATCCGACTACATTCCTGTTTCAGTTGTGTGTGGGGGGGCGGGGGGGGGGGAAGCTGCATCTGACAGGTTTCAAAATACTTAATCTGACTTTTGCATGGGAGAAAGATTGTTCTCTCATGTTGGAGCTGGACAGAGAACTTTCCATTTCCCTCTTTATTCTGTCATTGCTCTGATAATAGGCAGGAGAAGGTAATGTTTGTGTGCAACTTCTCCCTTTGGAGTGCAGTACCCAGGGCTCATTTTGAGGGGGAATGAACCGGAACACCGTTCCAGTAGTTCCCCCAAGTCAGGTGGCCCCGCCCACCTGACTTTAAAACATTTTGGGCTGTTTAGGCCTCGATTGGAGCCAAAAGGACCACAATCAGGACCAAAACAGCCTGGATCGGGTTGGTGCCAGGCCGGGGAAGCATCCCCCACCCAGCACCAACCCGATCCCAGCTGTTTCAGACCTGATCAGGGCCACAATGGGCCTCAAATGGCCATTTTTGTCCATTTTGGACCCATTTTGGCCTGGATAAGGGCTGAAATGGACCAGATCAGTGCCAAAACAGCCAAGATCAGGTCAGTGCTGGACAGGGGGAGCCTCCCCCACCTGAAATGACCCCTGGCAGTACCTAATGTTAAACTGTGGAGAAATGTGCCTTCCCTCCATCGGAGTTAGTTATAGTTAAACTCCTGGAACTGGAAGGTTCGTAAAGCAGGGAGAGGGCAGTGCTCCTAGGACCCGATTGGCAGGGAGACAATGCCATTGCCCAGGCAGTGCCTAAAAAATGCACTTATGCACACACTCCCCTTTCCCACCAATGGATTGCAGGGTAGCAGCAGGAAGAAATGCATTCATGCAGATTGCACACATTCCCCCTGACCACCAACAGAGTTAATTACTTATGTAAGGGCTCTCTTCCCTTGGGCTCCAACTGGAGAATGCTGTTAAGAAAGACAAGACATTGCTGGCCCAGTGCCTGTCTGCTCTTACTGCTGCATGGTAAGAACAGAAACGAAAAACACAAACTAGTGGGAAGGTGGTGTTGTAACTTGGTTTCCTAGGCTGTGTTCACCATTCCGGATGCCGCTTTAATGAAATGAAGCAGGGAATTCCAGGTGTATTTCTAGCTCATTCATTTCATTTTGCACACTACTATTCCATTATTTACTTTATTGAATTTCTACTGAGAACAATGTGGGGTGGAATTTGGATTTTCAGACCCAGTTGCCAAAATATCTTGGGTTGTCACTGTTATGGTGATGGGTAAGCTTCCATCTAGGCTCAATTCATATTGGGTGAATAAATTACAAAGCAAAAGAGGAACACATTTGGGGAAATTGCTTTGTTACCTGAAAGTTCTCTGTTGTCTTGCATTTGCTTGCTTCAGTCTATGAGTATCCTTACCCTCTTACCTGGTAGGTGATGCTTGTGCTCATGCTGATCTCTCCTTTCCCCTACCCCTCTACAGTGGTTTCTTCTTTTCTTTTCCTTGGCAGTAGCAGTGGTGGCAGCTCATTCTTTCTCTTGCTTTATCTCTTCCATTCCCCTCTCCAGTAGTGCTCTGGGTGATAAGTGTGTTAGGACATGATGTTTTCCCAGGGTGTTTGACTATTGCTAGCCATCCTAAGAAAACGACACACCTCAGCTGTCTTGTTCCTTGAAAGAGCAACATAATAGTGTTTCAAGCATCTGGGGAATAGGGAAAGGAAAGGTAAGATAAAGGTAGATTGCTGTCACTACTGCTGCCACTCAGGAGAAGGATGGGTGGATGGATGGATGCGGATAGGGATAGGGATAGGGATAGGGATAGGGATAGGGGTAGGGGTAGGGGTAGGGATAGGGATAGGGATAGGGATAGGGACAGGGTCAACCAGTCATCAAAATAGCAGTAGCCAGGTAAGAGAGTGGCAAGGTGAAGTTCTTCAGGGCCCATAAGAATCACTGTTGCATTTAAGGGGAGCAGTATGAGCACTGAAGTTCATATTCAAAGTGCATATCAATACCATTTCTTATTGGTATTCTTCTTCATATAAATTGGCCATGAAAGGTCTTTCAGTACAGGAAGGAGTCCTCTTTCATTAGTTAACACTAGATCATGAACAAAGTCCGGAATTAAAATTGCATTTATATTTAGTTGCATGACATTGTTGATTCTGTCCTTCTATCAGTGCTCTTATGTTCCGGAAAATACATGCATGTACATATCAGCAAACACTACCTACAGTCGTTGGGCTACAATCCCCAGGATTTGCATCTGAATCATTCAGACTCTTCCTGTACATGTCAAACTACTCCAGACCATGTTTCCTGCAACATACCGTTCCACAGTTGTGGCACAATAAGACAAGTAAGAAAAGTGGTGGTGGGGGGGGGGGGCATTATAAAATGTAAACTACATTCCGGTTCTTTTGAAACAAAAGTAAGTTCTGGGTCTATTATTTATTTATTTGTTTACATTATTTATAGTCTACCTCTCACCGAGACT
Source organism: Eublepharis macularius (assembly GCF_028583425.1). Taxonomy (NCBI): domain Eukaryota; kingdom Metazoa; phylum Chordata; class Lepidosauria; order Squamata; family Eublepharidae; genus Eublepharis; species Eublepharis macularius. The sequence goes on from NC_072795.1 coordinate 86,881,461, forward strand.
TAAGGTAGATTACACAGTGAAAATTAATACAACCAACAATCTGGGAAATCTGATAAACAATGCAATAAGGTTTGAAGTGCAGAAATTTGAAAACAAGCACAAATTTGATATAGAACTGGAAGCATGCTTTATATGAATGGGGAAAGCATTTCTTCACTGTGTAAGTTGGTGAAGAGAAACATTGGCTTCATCTTCACTGTGGGTAAAATAATGTGAGCTGATCTAGGGAAATGTATGCTCCCTAGTCCAATGCCGCCCTGCTCCCCCCATTGGAATGCTTTGCCTCCTCTTGCCTTACTTACAGTTTAGAGAAACATCAGGGTTTCAGATCTTCGTTAGGAGGAACCCAAGTTAGGGTTATCCAGGGTTAAAGTCAGCATTGGCATTTACGTTAACTATAGTTCATATAGGAAGGAATTTGTTCCTAAAAGGTAGGAAGAGGGAAGATGAGTTCCCCAAACTAGCTTCTAATTTCATGACTGCACTCAAGAGGGCTCACATTAAACATTGTGAATATACTAAGAATGATTACTGTAATAACTGCAGAAGAGTGTATAGTAATTGATAAATACAGTTCAAAGATTACAATGACTGAGGAATGACAATTCACATTTAAATACAGTTCTAAGATTACAATGACTAAAGAATGAGAAATCACAACAAATTGCTAAGACAAGAATATGGATATAGTCATGTTTTGAAAAATTCTTCTTCAGTATACAAATACTAAGTAGACAAAAATGTTCTGACTTCTAATGAAGATGAATACATTCACTACAAAAAGTGACCAAGAACTAAAGCTAGATATTATGTTTGATTTTTTTTCAAATATAGTAACTCTACAAAGCCTGATTTAACACAGCTGAAATTTGAAGCATTTCCTTGTCATATAATAAAGCTAACCCTTTAATGTTGATACAAAATTAAACATTCTTTTTTTACACCAAGCCTGAAGGAAGCTTAGCTCACCTTAGTCTGATCTTGTCAGAGCATGGAAACTAAGCAGTTTTGGCCACAGTTAGTACTTGGATGGGAGACCTCCAAGGAAGACTTGCATTGCCACATGGGGAAAACAATGGCAAACTACTTCTGCTCATCTCTTGCCTGGAATGGCCAGTGGAGGGGATCACCATGAGTCGGTTGAAAATAACAAGAGTCCAGTAGCACCTATAAGACCAACAAAATCTGTGGTAGGGCATGAGCTTTCATGAGTCACTCACAGCTCACTTCTTCAGATACAGCTAGAATGTGAGTCCATCTGTCCTTATATCTTGGAGAATGGAGTGATTACAGAAGCTGAATGACAATAGCCAGTGAATAACAATAGCAGGTGTGATTGGATAGGGTGGGGTTTGCCAAGGGGTGAAGGGTGTGGAGAAATCAGCATTGAGCCTAGGTCTCAATTCAATCTAGATGGAAGCATTGTCTTGAGCTTCATTATCAGTTGTAATTCAGCAGTCTGTTTTTTAAATCTCCCTTTGAAATTCCTCTGCTGGATAACTGCTACTTTTAGAACAGCAACTGAATGTCCTGGAAGGTTAAAATATCCCCCCACCCCGTTTTTTTTAATGTTTTTGTTTCTGATGTCAGACTTGTGTCCATTCATTCTTTGTTGAAGGGACTGGCCAGTTTGTCCATTATAAAGGGTGGAAGGGCATTGCTGACATGTGATGGCATGAATCACATTAGAGGATGAGCAGAAGTATGAACTGAAGATCGTATGTATGATGTTGGGTCCACTGCTGGTGTTGCTAGGATCTATATGAGAGCAAAGTTGGCATCTTGGTTTGCTGCAGGCCTTGGTACCAGAGTCCATGTTAGAGTTAAGTAATTTGCTGTTGTGGGTAAGTAGTTGATTTAGGTTAGCAGGCTGTCTGTAAGCAAGAAAAGGTTCCCCCCTGCCCCCACATTGCCAGTGTGAGGGAAGTCAGTCAGTGTGAAGGAAGTCAGTTGTGACTTGAAGGCACATTCTTCTTCTTGGAGAGAGCTACAAAAATTCACTTAATTGAAGTTTAAAAGTGCCTTACCTGTTCTTTATAGAGACAAGAGTCAACCGCAGCAGAGAAACTTCCTTCAAACATATTCAGCCTTCAAAGTCGGAATCCCTGAAAAGCATAGTGAACTATAATACAAACATAATTGAAACTTAAACTAAAATATTAAAGTTCATACATACTCAAGGATCCTATATAAACTTCTACATGGAGATTTCTAACTGCAGCCAGGGAAATAAAGTTATTACAGACTGGAAAATAATTTTCAGGGATCCCAGGCAATAGGTGCATTAGGACATGTTGAATGTAATAATCAGGGATTTGAATGTGAATTGTCATTCCTCAGTCACTAATCTTTGTACCGTATGTATTTCTTGTTATTATTGCAATAATTATTCTTAATATATTTACAATGTTTGTTGCAGCAGTTTATTTTTCCCTATTCATCAACACTCTGGTCCCTCTGAAACAGCTTTTCTCCACTTAAAATGGGGGCGGGGGGCAGCATATCTGAGTATGCTTTTGATTTTTCACAATTATAGATGTGCATATAACTGTATTTCTATTTCCAGTTGTTTTTCACCTGTTGGAAACAATCATACATCTTAAACTATCAGGGAATTTTTAGATTAAAGAAATCATTAAACTCCAAACTCTGTAAGACCCTTTTTGGTAACTATAATTCTGAAATATTAATGGATATTTAAATAGTTAAGTATAGTGTACATGCAGCCTATGGAACAAGTTATATATATATTATTGACATAGTATCACTGTTTTCTGTCCTCTAGCGGAAAAGTTATGGCACTATAGTATATTCCAATGTAATCAAGACATCTGCCAACAAGGAAAGAAGGTTACAATTTCATGTTAATTGTGAAGTGAATGAAAACACATTTGTCAAGACAATATTTGTTGCCCAAAATGCCATTGACATTACTACAAAACAGCTTGGCAAATTCAGCATTAATATTTCATTCTATGACCCACCAACTTTCAAAACTCCAGTTTACAATCAATACTTTGTTCATAAAAATATGGATGCATTCCTGCAAGCCTCAGTCCACAGTTCTGATCCAAAGTTGGTATTATTTATGGACACATGTGTGGCATCTCCAGACATCAATGACATCAAAACCTTGCCCTATGATTTGATGAAGAATAGGTGAGTCTAATAGGAGTAAAATGAGAGTCATTATGCTGTCTTTCTTGTTTACATGGTCAAGGAGTGAATGATTTATAGCTCTGCAAAGGTTTTGCTATCAAAATGTCACAGAAACACCCAGTTTCGTTACTTCATTGCATCTTATTTCTTTAAAATACTCCAGTATTTCTAGAGAGAACTGTGGAAATTTTAGTTTCTAAACTCAGCAGGCTTAGAAGAGGGTAACTCTGTTTAGGATTGCATTACAAATGTCTTAAGCTACCTTGTTATATCTCAGAGGTAAGAGAATCCAAAGATATATAGATTCATATCTTAATGGTACTATCTGATGTCCTGTTGATTATGACGAGGTTTGTAATTCTGTCTAACTTCCAAACAGTATCTCTTTGCATTCTCTAAGAACTGTATACAAAATATTCACTTGTCTGATAGCCATAATCTACCATCACCCTATTCTCCTGGACCCCATCACATCTTTTTTTTCTCCTTTTGCTCCTTTAAATCTCTCAGATTTGCTTCTATTGTTCTATTGCTTTCACAAACCCAAATAGGTCTCTGTATTTTTCTTTGACATCCCATACTCAATAACCTTAATGTTCATTTCTTTCCATCTCTAGTGCTTGGATGTCTCCTCTACAGCAGGCTCTCAAGATACTAGAGGAGCTGCTGATTTTACCTCAGATGGGGAGGGGAGTAACTAGCACCTTTGTCCTTCTACTCCCTGCACTTGGCCTCTTTACATTGGGCATGAGGAGGAACTAATTTCCTAGGCCACTCCCCTGCCCTCTTTAAATAAGGCATGGCAATATACACATACCCAGAAATGGTTCCTCAAGCATTGAAAATTGACCTCATTCCACATGAGTTTGGGCACCATTTTTAGATGCCCAATTAACTGTACTAACCAATACATTGGCAGGCACATTGGTGATAAAGTAGCTTTCAAAAGAAACAGTGCAAACCACTTAAGGGAAGGCTTCTCCCTTATTGAGGGGCAGCTGTTGTGAGAGCCCAGACATCCAGCATGGCCAGTGATTACCACGAACCTCCTGCTTTATTACTTCACAAATAATGCTGCTGCTTCTCCTTTCATACAGTCTTCTTTATCTTCCATTGCATGGCTTAGATAGGAGGAGAAATAAAAATGCTTGATTAATCCAGAGATATACTTGCTACATTGTTTAAATGTGTACAGAATAATTAGCATTTAAAACCAGTCAGTATTTCATAGTTAGTTTGGTAACAGAAAAAATAGGGTGTGAGTGGAAACTGAATTTCCTATATATGTGCTTGATTCTTGTATAATACATGTATCTAGGATCCTATCTACATACAAATGGTCCAAGAGGAAGAAGAGTGGAGTTTTTCCTTTAATAATTATTCTTGCCAGGACTAGAGATGGGCACAAACAGAAAAAAAAACCTGAACATGATATTCGGTGTTCATTGCCATCCACGAACAGGGGCTCACAAATAGACATGAGCATGAACTAAAAAAATTTAACGAATCTGTGGTTTGTGGTTCGGTGCCAATGACAATCCCAAAGTTGCGAACTGCAATGGACATTTCCCATTGCCGAACCAGTTTGTGGTTCACGGTTCGTGGTGCTCAGAATGGCCCCCGTTGCACTTAGAGAGCCCATATTCACAGGGAGTGTGTAGCAGGCTCTCCTCCAGCCAGCATCCAAGTTTGGTCAAGATTGCAATAGGGATCTTGGAGTTATACTCTCTCCAATCCAAGGCCCCCAGGAAACTCCCACAAAAATCCAAGCTCAATTACACTCTCCCTGTCTCTCTCCAAAGGCTAGCAAGTAGCAAGCAACAGCTCTCACACTCCACTGCTTGCTGAAAGTGAAAGCCAGCCTAGGAGTGCAGTGCTTTTTATAAGTTGAGGTCCCATAGAGCAACGCAGGAGGTCTGTGTTTGGCCGTCAGAGCTGCCTATCAGGGTTTGCAGGGATGAGATTGGCTACAGAACACCCCCTCCCCCTCCCTCCCCCGGGTGACTTCTCCCAACTTGTAACCACTTTGCAGCTCCATTGTTGGAAGGAAGACCTGCTGATCAAGGTAAGCTGGGCTTTGATTCGAGTTTCCAGGGTGACAGAAGGAGCTCAGACAAAGTTCAGGCATTCCCCCGGCTCCATTTCCAGGGGAATTGATTGATGGTGCCTGACTGTCTGGCTTCCCGAACCGTGGCCAAACACACCAAAGCAGGCTTCTTCTGAATACTGGTCCATTTGCTGTGGACAATCACGAACTGCCGGATCGCGATTGCGCGATCACCAATTTCATGGGTTTTTGAAGTTCGTAATGCGGTTCGTGCCCATGTCTACTCACGAACAACCACGAACATGGCCCTGTTCATGAACATGTTCATGGTTGGCTGTTTGTGGGGGCCAGCAGGCTCTCCTCCAGCCATCATCCAAGTCAAGATCCCTACTGCACCACTCCCAGAAACCTTACCTGAGCAGGCAGCAGGAAAGGTACCAGTAATAAATAATAGCTTGACCCAGAGCCTGGCAGCCACCCTGGAACCTATCCCACCACACACAAAGAAAATTCAAGCTCCAATGCACTCTATCAAAATGCCAACAGCAGCTGTCTCTCCCTCTCCAAAGCCAGAGCTGGGAGCCCCCCTCCCCCCTGCTCTTTGCTCCCTTGTTGTAACAAATTTGGAGCACCACACTTGAATGGAAGACCTGCTTAGATTGGGGTTTACAGAGCAACAGCAAGAGTTCAGACAGAGTTCAGACAATCCCTGCCTAAGTTGCCAAGGGAATTGATTACAGGTGCCAGACTGTCTGGCTTGACGAACAGCAATGAACGAGGCTTGCAACAACCACCTGTTTGTTTAGAATGGGGCCTCCTGACGAACAGCAGATTGTGCTGTTCATGGCTTTTTTTGTTCGTATTGCTGTTCATGCCCATCTCTAGCCAGGACACTGACTTAAGGGTCCATTGCCTTGTTTATGTGATTATCTGAACAAATATGAGACACCTGTGATTTCTTTCTTTCCAGATGTGTACGAAACTCTACATATCAAGAATTGCCTTCACCAAACAACAATGTTGTTCGCTGTAAATTCAATACCTCTACACTTCCTAAGAAACACAATACAGTTTACTTGAAATGCAGCCTAGTATTATGCAAGGCGTCTGATTACTCATCCCAATGCTACAAGGGGTACTTACATAGAAAAAAGAAGGGTGCAAGTGCACGCCAAAACAATGTGGATGTTGTTGTGGGACCTATCCAGCTTCAGAAAGAAGACAAAATACATGGTAACTTGTTCTTATGATTCCTTCTCTTGCTACAGCAATGATCTCCAAAATGTATTCAGGTGCAGTCCCAAAACATACAAGATGATTAGTCACATTTTACTATAAAATTGCATGTTCCTATATTCATTTTTTTTTCATTTTTGTGAGTGAAAGCATAATAATACTGGAGTTCATCTTGTGACAGAGCCATTCATATAGTCCCATTCTAGATTATCACACTGCAAAAGTCACTAAAGGTACATGTCTGAGTCAAACCACATGAGATAAAATACATTTGAATTACACCTGAATTACACTCAAATACACTCGAATTGCAAAATACATTCGAATTACCCGTGTAATTCGAGTGTATTTTGTCACGTGTGGTGAGACCCTCAGTCCCTTCATAGGCTTATCTTTAAGTAGTTTAACTGCTTTAAGTACCTTTAAGTCTGATGTGGGGTGTTTACAGTGCCATCCTAGGCAGAGTCACACCCTTCTAAGCCCATTGACTAAAATGGACAGAAGAGTATAACTCTGCTTACACTGGCACTGTTAGATCCGAAAGAGAGCTGGAACTCTCTAATTAAGAGTTGTTATTAGCATGCTTGCCACCTTCTTTGTAGCCATGACAATTATAACTCATGCAATTTTATAGGTCATCTGTGTCAACAGATTCTGGGGTATTTATGGGGGCAGTATTTTATCACACTGGGATTACTGTTCTGTCATTAGAAGAAATTGGTCTACATTCTACTATTCTATCTGAGATGACAGAGAAATGTGAAGATTTCAAGGTGTTTAATCCAAGAGGGACTATCCATAGCTGGCAATTATCTCTGCATGTTGTTGTCATTGAATGTTGAACATATTGCTGTGACATCACTCTTGGCTAATGATCCAAATAGTATGTCTTACAATGCCGACAAACATATATGTAAATTCCAACAAATTATTCTATCCTGTCTTTTTAATTTACAGAACGGGAGAAGCGTGCCATTGTCCCAGAAGATGAAGCCATCAGTCCATTTACTATTCTTGCTATTATTTTGATCGCCATCGTTTTTGTTCTAGCTGGCTTTCTTCTGAGCAGTAAATTGATGGGGAAAAAAGATCACCAACTATATTGATATCAGCATGGCACCGACATATCCAGGCTACAGAATTTCTGTTAGCACTTCCTGCACAAAATCTCAAATTGCGACTATCAAGTATGTTTCTGCAAGTGATTTGTTTCTTCCAAGAAATTCAATCAAATTTCATACTACATAGATTACTACATGAGTCATAACCCAGTGGTCAAAATACAAGGATTTAAGATTTATTCTAATCAGAATCAAATTGTTAGTCCAGTTCCTTTTATTAATGTTTTGGAATGGCTATCCTTTTTCCTCCCTGCCCTCTGCTTATTGGATCTTGTTATGTAATTAGAATTAAGTGCTACACAGGACATATAGTAATTACTGATGTGGTAGCTATTGTATCCTTAATATGCCTGTAAGCAGCAAATATCAGCTATCCATGGTGACTACACAGCATGTTGGTGAGAACAAATATGGAAGCGACTTTTACAGTTGATAGCTGGGTGTGTTCTAGTTATGTTGATTTCCATTGTTTGGTACATTTTGATTCACATTTGATATCTTCCAGAGATAAAAATCGAGTTTTGATTTCAATTTATTTGTAATAAAATTGCTACATCTTTGCACGTTAACAGTGTGACAGTTTTTACTAGCTCACAAGCAGAGTTAACTTTACACAACTGAAATGTTGAAGGAAATAAACTATTGGGATGAAGTATCCGTCTTGTCTCTTTTTTTGAGCTTACTATGTGTTAACTCCATTTCAAAGCTAGGAATGTTGATTTTTATCATTTTGAATAATCTCCCTTTCCACCTATCTTTACGTTAATCTTGAGTTAGAGCTTAAATCCTGTTATTTAACCAAGAACTTTCCCCTGATACACTGGAGATTCTAAAGTAGTAGTGAGAGTGCATCTGAGTTTGTACAGAGTGTTTCCTTTAAACCTTAGACTTGCTACAACCAGTGTCTACACATTATGGCAGAAGTGCAAGGCTTTAACAAGAAATTACACTTTGGCTTGATCCCATTACCTCCCTGTTTACCAATTAATTTGGATCTAATAGCAACAGGAATGGTGTGGAGTGTGATAGCAAGCACCCAATTTTATATTGGCATTTACTTAGCTTTCCCAGGGCTCAAGGAATGTGGCATTTACTTAGCTGTCCCAAGGCTCAAGGGGATAGTTCTTTCAAGGAATTCACCTCTTCAGCTCATTCCCAATATTCCCCAACACATCTAGGTTTGCTGTTTGCTGCCATCAACAGGCAGATAACAAGAGGTGCACTTGCTTAGTGATCTGTAACTAAACATGTTATGGGGAGTAGAATTTCTAATTTATTTTCTTTATATATATTTCTTTAGATATATATTTTGCTTTCAAAGGATGAATTTCTCTTTGTAGTTTCCTTTATGCCTCTATGCACCATTTTGTAACTTCAGATCTTGCAAGGGGGATGTTACATAACTCAAGTTGCTTTGGCAGGAGGGTGAGAAGGTTTGGGACGAAGACAGTGCCTGCCTACCTCTGAACATCTATACAGCGAAATTCTGAAATTTTGCAGAACCTTCCTTCCTGTCCCTCCTCTGTTTGAATTTCTCTGATGAAAACAGATTTTTAAAAATAATTTTTATTTCATAAAGAAAGAAATTTACAGTACCCAGTCACATTACCAAATCACATTTTTTTCCATTTTGAACCAGCTTACCTCAAGAGAGAAAATTATAAAACAACAATCCTCATTACTATTATGAGTTTTAATTAGTTATAATTATACAAGTTTTGAAGCTTATTGATTTAACTATTACATGTTTAGTCATTGCCATTAATGTAAAAGTGTGGCGCTAATTTATTCCTGCAAAATTCAAAAAAGGATTTCCACCTATCAGAAAAACACAGTTTTTAAATACAACCATCTCTTAATTGAACAAGTTTTGACAATTTTGATAATTTTGCAATACCCCAGACTTTTTAAATGCAAAAGTAGATTGAGATGTCACTAGTTTTCCATTATTTGCTAGTAGCAATTTTGCAGCTGTAACTGCATCAAGAATCATCTTTATGCAGACTTTTGGAATGTATGCATTAACTAATCCCAATAATACTACTTTTGGATCTAAAGAGATAATAAGGTGACAAAGGGGTTCTCAGACTCACCAGCGGGCAACTTTGCAGCTGAGAGGCAAGGCTGAGGTGGAGGCAGGCTTCTCATCCATGGCAAAGGGTGCATGCAGGGATGAGTGGTAAGAGGAGTGTCGGAGAAGTTTGTCTCCTCTCCAGCATCCCCTCATGGTCCACATCACTATTCCAGTCGGGTGGCAGAAGCGAATGGATGCCAGCTGTGGCTGGAGTAGCTTGTCACAACCTAATGGCAGTTTTGAGGCACTGGGCTAGATCCACTGGGGTGAGTTGTGCCAACTGGGCTCCTCACTCACTCATTTTTAGAGTTTCCTTAAGGTATCTTGGGGAACCCAAAGGGTATGCTCTTGGGCTAGCTATTACAAGCTTCATCCTGGGTGGTAGAAACCACAGGGATCATGCCTGGACAGAAGTATATGGCTTGCCATCCCATGGTACCCAGGAGGCATGCTGGGGAAGCATGCCATCAATCGGCAAGTGACCATTTGATGCAGTGGATCCATTGCCCTATGGCTTACCAATGCTCCAATGGCTATAATCAATAGAGCTGCAGCCTGTTTTCATCCAAAGATGGTGTCTCGTGTATTCTTTGCCCAGGTACCAGCTTCACTATTAGTCTATAGGAATGTAAATTTTATAAGAATGTTAGACCAAAATATTTTCACCACTGGACAATACTAAAGTATATGTGTAAGATCTGCCTTCTTCATCTATGTGACTTCTGTGCAGTCCCACATTGGGACTGTGCATGAGTAGGATTGCTGCAGAAAAGATTTCCAAACCTTTCTAGAACACTAAGAGCACTCCTCCTCCCCTTGGTGCTTTCCTGCCCAAACCATCACATAACCAGGAGGATGGGTGCTATTTCTTCAGTTCTCTCCATGCTGCTGCAAGAGACCTCCCAGTGGTTTGTTATTTGTGGGGTCTTTTTCCATTTCAGAAAGTGGGAAAGGCTTCTGTTTCAACCCCCTGCCATTGTTACACTTCCATTATTCATTTCCGGGTGGGGGTGGGTGGGCAGCTGGACTTCTTTTTCAAGCAAAAATCACAAAAATTGCTGCAGAGTCTCTTCTGCCTGTCCTCCAAAGAACCCCTAAGTGTCAAGCAAATTGGGCAAATAACTCTATGGACCCCTGAGCACCCCCCATTAGGCTTTTCTACTTTCACTAGGGAAAAAAAACTCTCTTCAGCCCACAAGGAGAGAGGAAGGAAAGGGGGAGGGAGAATGGTAGGTCTCTTTGGGGTTGGATGGGAGTGCGCTTTGCTCCTCCCTTGCAATGATCTGATTGGAAGGGAGAAAGTTAGGATACAGATTCAAGAAGAAATGCAAGCTGGAACTAAAAAAATCCCATGGATTTTGTGAGGGAGGATTTTATGACTACCAAATATCCCGGACCAGCATTTTGATTCTGGAGAGTCACAAGCAAGGCTTGAAAACAGGGCATTTTTTTTCATGATTTTTACAGCTCTGTGTTTTCTTTACACACACCCTAACAGCTATCCCTTTATGAATCTCCAAGAAAACACAAACTAACCAAAAACCACACAACTCCAGTCAGGCACTAAATTATAACCTTTGATTGTTAACAATGCGGCAGGTAACAAAAATGGTTTAAAACCATTTAATAATAGTTTTCTAATATACCAGTAATGCTGGAAAATTCACACAGGGATACTATTGTTTGATATCATCCTGATCCTCCTCATGTTCATCATTTCATCATCATTTTGTCATCAGAAATGTACAAGTGGGGGGCCAGTGAGACTCATTGGGGTGACGAGCATCCACTCCCCATTACTCTGTGTCACCCACTCACTGGTCAGCCCATCCATGTGCCATTTATAGAGTTCTAAAAGCTTTCTTCCCATTATCTTGGTCTCTTCATTTAGGCATCCAGTCCTTTGTCTGCTCTACATGACATTGGCAGCCTTCAAGAAGGAGTTCCGGTGTAAGAAACTTTTCCTCTGGAATGGTTCTTACAAAATGGAGCACCCTATCCTTCGTGCGAAAGGAGTTTTCTTTCTCCATTTCTCCACCCCCTCGTAGGTCAAAGATCCTTTCCTGAAACCTCAAGGAAAATACAGTCTAGCCCCTCACACACCTGAGTTCTCGTCCCTTATAGGTATTAGTTTCCCAGATAAGGTGTGAGTTGACCATTTCATTGTCTCTGGCCAGGAAGGCCATTAGCATTTCCAAAGCTTTGATGGTTGGTATTTGGTAAAGCTTGGGAATAACTGACTTCTCCTTCCTGCCTGTCTTCAGCTTCAGAGAGACAAAAACTCATAAAAATGCAATGTGGTTTTGCATTTCTCCACAAGAGGGAATGAACTTTTGGACACCTGTTGCTCTGGAACAACAAGTGGGAGAGGCTGTTGCTTTCATTGCCAGGGTATGTGCTTCCTAGAGGCACCTGGTTGCTACTATGAGGGCAGAAAGAATGTTGGGCTAGATGGGCTTTCACTCCACTGTTTCCCCCCTTCTTCTTATGTTCCTATGCTCAAACCCACATGTGCTGATGACAACAGTTTCACATCATGTGCATGCAGCAGTATTCGCTATAATGACAAAGATGACATGGTAAATTATTTACATAAATTTAATCAACTAGAAGATTCTTTTTCTTTACCACTTCCATTATTTGGGAATTTCCACAACAGATTAGACCCAATTTCCCCAACGAAACTTTCTTTGTAGAGCTTTCTGCTCAAGGTATTCAGGCATTTGTCACCTTTGGTACATAATTTTAGCTGCAGTTTATGCCAGCTGGTCCTATTATAGATTGTGGAAGATTTATAAAGACTACATATAATAGTTTCTCAGTCCCAGAGGATATTTGTTAATCAGATGTTTAAACACAAAATGCTAATCTGTAGTGCTTTCTGTTCTCCTGTTCACTTGTTCTTCTAAAATAATGTTGTTCTGATTGGCCTAGTCTTTTCAGTTATTCTTAGATATAGGCATAAAATTTTAAAGCAATACTAAATGGACTGATAAAGAAATAATCAGCAAGGTATGATTTATTACCTTTTAAAATGTTGCAACTACAGTGCATGTTCCTCATATTTTAAGGATTTTCTAGAGATGTTTACAAAGGAGACCAACTAGGACAGGTGGCCCCAGTGGACATTGCTAGGAAAATTTCAGAAGACAGTATAGTGGGCACCTGCTCATGAGCTTCTTGCTCCAGCTTGGCTTCTTAAAAACACTGGTTTTATCTTGCTATTACACACAGGATGGTGTGCCTGTTGTTGCTGTACTACTTACGACCCAACTTTTCTCTATTTTCTCAGATGTTTCCAACAAAAATGCCTACAGATTGTGTTTAGCAGAATCTGTGCAGTTTGCTTTGTTCCCTAAAGTCTTGCCCACATAGCACCATCACTTTTCCTGGCTGCACCTCCCGTTTCCCCTTGTCTCCTGAGTCCTGAGCAATCTCCATTCTCCCTCCAATTGTTAAAAAATAGTGTTTTCATGTGCATCTTTAGAGATTTTAGAAGTATGTGATTATGGAAATGTGTAATAGATTAAGGGCTCTAAATAAACCAGTGGATTTCTCTTTCTCTATTCTGACCTATATACCAAATTAGTTCTATATCCCCACTCATACAGATATAGAACTGGAGGCAAGAATCCATACTCCCTTCTGCTATTTTCACAGCAGCAGCTAATTCTACTTCATCTCATGGAAAGTTTGCCCTAGAGATGTACGCAGATCCTTCAACAGAAAGTCCAACCCATAAAGTCATGATGATCTTGGCGGTGTGCCATAGATGATTGCAGTAAAGCAAGTGGGTCCTTCAATTCATGCCATAACATAGAGTCTGGTTATTTCAAGAGAATGATCTGAATACAGCTGTCTTTCTTTCTTAATATATAAATTCCTCTGCTGAATAAGACCACAAACCCAACTAGTTCAGCTCACTATGTCTATCTGTAGTAATCTGTTTATAGGATTAATAACCTCATTTATAATAATCATATTATTTTGTCTGGAGTAAGACTTCAGTGTTAGGCCTCTGTTTCTATTCTTTTCTTTTTTTGCATAGTCTTGTTACAGAAATAGACAGCTGTTTTTGTTATAATAATAATAATAACATTTGATTTACATACCGCCCTTCAGGACAACTTAATGCCCACTCAGAGCGGTTTACAAAGTGTTATTATTACCCCACAACAATCACCCTATGAGGTGGGTGGGGCTGAGAGAGCTCCAGAGAACTGTGACTCGCCCAGGGTCACCCAGCTGGCTTTGTGGAGGAGTGGGGAATCAAACCCGGCTCTCCAGATTAGAGTCCTGTGCTCTTAACCACTACACCAAACTGGCTCTCATAAAGATTTTATTTATATAGAATTTATATTTATTTTCTATATATTTATATAGAAAAAGGTGTTCCTCTATAAAAGTTGCAACAAGGAAACCTAGCAGCAGTGTCCTATGAGAAAACTGAGGAGCTTGATCCAGAAAAGGGAGCTTGGCAATCATATTTTAAAAGATATTCTCTATTTTATGGTAAATAAGATCAGAAAACATAACCAACAGAAGGCATTGTTTTGCTGTGTATGTAAAGCATGTGCTTCTTGAGAAGGTTGTTACAAACTTAAAAGCTAGGAGATGAAAATTTAGTCAATCTGAGAAGATTTTAACAGAACCTTATGCCTCAAACTATATACCGATTAAGTAGCAGAGCTCAGAAAACTAACTGAACACAGGTCATTTGACAAAATCGCATAGGTTTTGTTGAAAGGTAGACTTGTTTGTGGAAAGAATTTGAAGTTGCTGACAGACGGAAATCCAACCTGAGGCAAAATTCTGGAACTGGCAAGAACTATGGAAACTGCAGGGAAGGACTTAAAGGATTTACATTTAGAGTATAAGGTAAGAACAAAAAGTTCAAGCTCTGGAAAAGAGCTTCTTGTAGAGGACTTAATCTACCCTTTCTTAGTGGTGGAGACTGCCTTCAAGCCATAGCTGATTTATGGTGACCCCTGGCAAGGTTTTCATGGCAAGAGACTAACAGAAGTGGTTTGCCACTGCCTGCCTCTGCATAGCTACCCTGGTCTTCCTTTGAGGTCTCCCTTCCAATTACTAACCAAGGCCAAGCTGTGTAGATTCCAAGATCTGAAGAGATCAGGCTTGCCTGGGCTATCCAGGCCTAGCCTCTTTTACAAATACAAAATATCCTGGTGTCATAGATGCCTGAAAACAAGAAATGTATCCTGGGATGCTGTGGACTATCAGAGACACAACAGGATATTGAGTCTGCACTGTATGATCCCAAAAGTGAAGAAAGGAAAGATAAGGCTTGCTAGGCAAGTGAGGAGGAAGGGACAGATATGATGGTCCAGTGTGTGCACTATGTAGGGGTAAAATGTAGTGTTCAATGGTTAGCTTGAATGCGTAGAGATAGATTCAGAAGTTAGAGTGGCTGTAATCAATGAAGACTTTTATCATCAGCATAAAATAGGTCAGAGTCTATGGAATAGTAAAGTCAATAGTAAAACTGCAGACTTTCAGTATGGAAAATGTATCAGAAAATGTCTCTGAAAAATGCAAAGAGTAACAAGAGGGACTTAAAGTCCTAGTAACAAATAGAAAACTGGCAGACTTGTTTAGTTTTTACTAGGTCAAAACTAAGCAAGCACCAAGCAAGCACCAAGTCATTACTGACCCATGGGGGGACGTTACATCATGGCGTTTTCTTGGCAGACTTTTTTTGTTATGGGGTGGTTTGCCATTGCCTTCCCCAGTCATCTACACTTTACCCCCAGTAAACTGGGTACTCATTTTACCAACCTCGGAAGGATGGAAGGCTGAGTCAATCTTGAGCTGGCTCCCTGAACCCAGCTTCTGCTAGGATTAATCTCAGGTTGTGAGCAGAACTTAGGCTGCAGTACTGCAGCTTACCACTCTGCGCCACAGGGCTCCTAGTTTTTACTAGTAATGTCCAAATATGCCATTTTCAATTTTTTGTGTTTTTTTTACGATATCATTGTGTCAGTTCACAGTTTATCAAGCTGTGGTGCATTTTGTGATAGCCCCTATTATGCGGTGCTTATTTTCCACAGGCTTTGTGTACAGCCAAAGGATGGGAGCTCAAGAGCACATATTTAAACCTGCTTCCTGCCAGCAAACAGAATAATGTTGGATTAGCAAATCACCTTTAAGGGACCAAGCAGAAATTTTGGAGGCTTCCCACAAATTTAATTTAATTTAATTTAATTTAATTTAATTTAATTTAATTTAATTTAATTTAATTTAATTTAATTTAATTTAATTTATAGTCCACCCTCCCCACACCAGTGGGCTCAGGGCGGATCACAACAAAGCTTAAAAACACATTGCACAATTAACCATCATTACCATTAAAAACATAAAATAGTACATATCATTCATTTAAAAAATACTACATCTGTATAAATATAAAAAACAAAAGACATAGCAGCACATACTTTTGATGCTCACCTTTCACCATCTATAGAGCATTTTTTCAGCAAAATATGTGAGAGATGGGAGGTGACATTGAACGGGAGGGCATATACTTTAACCCCCCACTGGGGGGGGGCACCGTGTGGCATCAACCATATGCCTGGTGGAACAGCTCCATCTTGCAGGCCCGGCGAAATGCTAACAGATCCTGCCAGGCCCTGGTTTCATAAGACAGAGCATTCCAACAGGCTGGGGCCAGGGCCGAAAAAGTCCTGGCCCTGGTCGATGCCAGGCGGGCCTCCCTAGGGCCAGGGATCTTTAACAGATGTGTATATGATGGCTGCAACAGGTTTTTTTGTCCATTTTATATTGTCCAATGGTTAGGGTTGATGATAATTGTAATTGGCCTGATGTTGTGACTGGTTATGTTATACCTTGGGTTGTCAGCAACTGTGCAGTTTTTTACAGTATAGGTTGGGCATCTGGCAGTGGCAGCACCCTCAGGTATATAAGGATATGGTCATTTCAAGCCAGCCCATCATTGACTTGACCAGCCTAGAGTGTTGGGAAGGAAACATCTGTTACCCAGGAAACTGGAGGAAGACCATCTGTTTGTACCACTGCTTGATAAACTGTGAACTGGCAAGACTTATAATGATAATAGTAAAAAGTGCAAGGGGAACATGGGGCACAGTGAGGGAAAGAAGAGGTTAAGAAAGAGGGGAAAGCTAGATCATAGCTACCTATTTTGAAGAAAACATGTTGTCTTTTTAATGGTGGAGGCAGGCTTTGATGGAAAAACCGGAACTAATTTGTATGATTAAATTCCAGATCTTATATGCTTAAATTCCTGCTATTGGGGGAGGGGGAAGTTCCATGAATTACCCTGTGGTTTTCAGACTTCAAACGAAATTACTTCCTCTCCTAGTGACTGTTGCCTGAGTCTATATGGAATGTTTAACTGCACTTCCAAAATGGGATGCAAAATTTAGCTTTGCAACTATCACTCAGTCTTATAATAGAGTGGCTGGTCTCTGTGCTGATTACAAAAGCTTGAGCAAGGGGCAAGGAAGGGATTTTGAACAGGAAAAAAAACTAACATGGTGTTCATTGTTCGTTGCCATCCACCAACAATGAACAACAAACATTGACAAACATGACCTGTTCATGAACATGTTCATTGTTCATTGTTCGTGGGAGCCAGCAGGCTCTCCTCTAGCCATCAAGATCCCTACTGCACCACTCCCAGAAACCCTACCTGAGCAGGCAGCAGGAAATGTACCAAACCAGAGCTGGGAGCCCTCCCTCCTCCCTGCTCTTTGCTTCTTTGTAACAAATATGGAGCTCCACACTTGAAAGGAAGATCTGCCTATCAAGCTAAATTGGGCTTAGATTGGGGTTTCCAGGGCAACAGCAGGAGTTCAGACAGAGTCCAGGCAGTCCCTGCCTCTGATTGCCAAGGGAATTGATTGCAGGTGCCAGATTGTCTGGCTTGACGAACAGCAATGAACAGCAACGAATGAGGCTTGCAACGATCTCCTGTTCGTTTAGAATGGGGCCTCACAAACAGCTTGTTCGCAAACCGCTGATTGGGCTGTTTGTGGCTTTTTTTTTTGGTTCGTATTGCTGTTTGTGCCCATCTCTACTGCTGGGGGCACAGCTGCCTGTGGCCAGAGAGTTCTGGCATTATGATTAACTTAAGCATACTGGCTGGGTCTTTTCTCCAGATATGATAGGTATTCAGTTAAATTTTGTCAAACATTTGTTACGGTTTTCTTTCCTTTTCACAAATACCAGCCATTCTGGTATTTTTCTCTAACTCTTTTTGTTGCAGGGATTAGACTTTCCCCCTTTCCACTATGAAAGGATACTTTCTTTAAAAAAATGAAAGCTGAGAATTCAGATTAACCAAAAATATATTATTACAAGAGGGGATCTCCATGGTCTTGCGGGGGGGCATCTTCTTCCCCCCTCCACCACCATGTTCTCTTTCCCTTCCCTTCCCCCATAGCATATCCCCCTTTTCCTACTTCCTTCTCTCCTAATCCACCTTTGTCTGCCCCCATCTTCACTTTCCCCCATCCCTGGCAAGCTCTTCCTATGACCAGTTGCATGGAACCAGCTGAACTGGGCCCAGTTGCATGGTGGGGAACCAGCAAGGACAAGCTAGGGGTACTTCACTTTCCTTTTATCCCCTTTCCTACACTATTTTCTCTTTCTTTCCTCCTGGAAGCCTCCATATACTCACCTTTCCCTATGTCTTTTTCTCCTTCAAATCCATTAACAAGTTACCTTTATTTGCCCTCCATCTTCATCTATATTTTTTAATTTACATCATTTATAAACTGCCTTTTTCTATAATGGGAAACTCTCTCCATAATGGGAACTGAAAGGAGCTTACATCACTCTCCTCATTTCCATGTTTTCCTCACAACAACCCTGAGAGGTAGGTTAGGCTGAGAAGTATGTGATTGCTTCACAGTAGAGTGGTGATTTGAACCTGGGTCTCCCACTCTGAAACTCTAACCACTACACAACACTGTCTTGGGAGGATGCTTTTGATCAGTAGCAGGCAGCCAGGCCTGGGAGAAACATGGAAGTCATGTGGTATCAAGTTGTCTAGTGGTTGCTTCTGGGCCTGACCCTAATGGGCCCTCCCTCCAAGGCCAAACCAGCCTTGGAAAGGGCCATATCCCCTCCCTCTGCCTTTTACTGACATAAATCAAGCCTTGAATACTGGGTAAACAGTTGTGGTTGCCTAGCAACAGTCATTGAGGGCATCTGGTTAGAGCTATAGCTGCTCTTTTTACTATTTGGGTTTTTTTAAACTTCCAAATGTATCTTTTTTTTAGTTTTCAGATTTTTGTGCAAACCTGGGAAATTTTTCAGGTGTGTACGAATATCTGTCTTGACAGTTCATGGCTCCAGACTCTGGATTTAAGTATCCTCAGATCTTTGCCGCTTGGTCCTTAGTATATAAGATAATGTTATAATTCCAATGTCAATTAAAGAATGAAAAAGCTCCTGGTGTGTATGTAGGGGAGGGACCCTTCTGGATTACTGGAGAACATGTATGGGAACATGCATGGGAATCTGCCATATGGAAGACTCATTGTAACAGCTCTGTTGGCAGCTGCAGTGGAAATGAGGAAACCACACAAGCTGATCTTTATGTAGAAAACAAATGTCATTCTGAGGATGTTTTTGGGTTTTGTCAGTGCAAAAAATAGGGGGAGAATCAAATGAGCACTTTATTCTAAGTATTTAGATGTTTCCTTTGATAGAATGTTGATTTTTCTGCATTGATCAATAGCTTCAATGCTGGCATACATTATAAAGGTCAGTTTGCAGATTTGCAAAGCAACAACTTGTGCACTTCCTGGTATTCTTCTGATCTCTACAAACACACTTAGGAAATATTCCAATAATATTATTGTAATATATACCATGCAATAAATGTCAAAGCAGTTGAGAAATATAGTTACTTTAAACATATCCTTGTCAAGCAACATTTGCAACACAAACAGGAAGATTTTCTAGAATATTCCCCATATTGACTCCTTCCTGGTAACAAAAGTTCAAATTTCGTCTCATTGTTTCATGCATATAAATTCGACTCTATAGTGAATCTGCCCGTCTGAAAATCAGCTACAACATGGATCCCAAAGTGGCATATTACCCTTAAGCAGAGTTCATTTTGAGGGGAAACATGCTGGAACGCAGTTCCGGCAGTTCTCCAAAGAGGTCACATGTCAGGTGGCCCCACCCACCTGACTCTTGGCCATTTTGGGCCCATTTCATCCTGGATTGGAGCCGAAACAGCCCGGATTGGGCCTCTGATGGGTGGCAGATCACTCTCCTGCTCAGCAGCAGCCTGATCCTGACCATTTTGGGCCCCCTTTCAGCCCCCTTTTGTCATTTTGGGCCCAATTTTGGCCCCGAATGGCCAGGATTGGGTCCAAAACAGCCAGGATAGGTGATGCCAGGGGGAGTGGCATATGCAAATCAGTTATGCTAATGAAACATTTCCAGTGATGGCAAGGGGTGTGGCATATGCTAATAAGTTGTGCTAATGAGTTATGCTAATGAGTTCCTCCAGCTCTTTTTCTACGAAATGACCCCTGCCCTTAAGTTTGGAGTATTTATATGAGGCAAGTATTGTCTTTTATTGTATTTTAGATTCATTGTTTTCTAGATAAGGGATGGGAAATAGGAATTAATTGGGTTGAATTCTAAGAGAAAGAGACTGATGTTAATCAAAAGTTAAAAGTTATTGAGGATACACTCTTGTTTCTAGAATTAGATGTATGCTGTTATAAGTTTACAACCTGCTGAAAAGACAAAGCTTTGTAAGCTTTATAAGCTGCTTTATAGCTATTCAAGCAGTATTCCAGCTAGCTTATTATTATCTATGCTGACTGACAGCAGCTCTCAAACATCTCAAGCAAAGCTAGGCCTTTCCCAACACCTGCTATTTAACATTCAGAGTGAATTTTCCAGTGGCAGAATGGAACTTTCCTCTCTTCCTGTTCCCACTGCAGCCCACTGGTCCCCATGAAATGCTGCCACTGAGGGACAGGAAACTCAGAGGAAGGGGGTCTGCAGCAGGAAGAGAATCAGTGGAAAGTCTCCATTTAGTATGGATCCAACCCTTTAATTGGTGATTCCAAGGACTCAGTTTCGGACCTCCTGCATAAAAATCATGCACTTTACCACTTAGCTGCAGTTTCTCCCCTTAGTGCCCAAGTTTAAATACTAAGGGCCTTTTCAAACAATTAAAGGAATAATTAGTTATTACTTGGTGCTATGCTAGTGCTAGCCCCAATTCAGGCCATTGGGACTACTTTTTATCCCCCATGCCATGCTATTTAATATCTATATGAAGCCATTGGAAGAGGTCATCAAGACGTCTGGGTTGCAGTGTCACCAATATGCAGATGGTACCCAGCTCTGCCTTTCCCCCCCCACCTAATTCCCAGGATGCTGTTGATGTTCTGAACCAGTACTTGGAGTCAGTAATGGACTATCTTAGGAAGAACAAGCTGAAGCTTAATTCTGACAAGACAGAAGTTTTCTAGCTTAGTAGAAAGACAGACCAGGAACTTGAGATCTCTCTTGTCTTGGATGGGGTTATACTTCCCTTAAAAAGCCAGGTTTGTAGCTTGAGAGAGCTGCTCAACCCAGCAGTTGTCATGGAAAATCAGGTGGCTGTGGTGGTTTGGAGTGCTTTTCTCCAGCTTTGGCTAGTGTATCAGTTCTGCCCATTCCCGACTCAATCATATATAGCCTCAGGGATCCATGTCATATTTATGTCTAGACTGGACTATTGTCATAAGCTGTACTTGGGGCTACCCTTGAAGAGTGTTCAGAAGCTGCAGCTAGTGCAGAATACTGTGGCTAGGTTGCTGGCTGGGCCAGTTATTGGGATAATGTAATCCCGATATTACAGCAATTGCACTGTTGAGTATAATTCAAGGAGTTGGTTTGAGCCTTTAAAACTCTACATGGCTTGGAAACAGTGTATCTAAAGGACTGGATTTAAATCACAGGGAGAGGCCCTCTGGACTTTCCCATCAGTTAACTGTCCCTCTTGATGTCCCCCATTCACCTGGTAGGTACATGAGAGAGGACCTTCTTTGGTGATAATCCCACAATTACAGAACATTATCCCCAGGGAAATGTGCCTGGCCCCAATTCCAAGAAGCAGCTAATTAAAAGCAATCCTGAATAAAAATATCTTCACCAAAAAAAGGTCCTCTCTCATGTACCTACCAGGTGGATAGGGGACGTCAAGAGGGACAGTCTGTAATTGACCCTCCACCCCCAGCCACCACTCACCTAGCCTGCAGGGGGAAAGTTGGGGCAACATGTCTCCCGGGAATGCTCCTGGGGCTGTGTCCCAGAAGTGATGTCAACGTTCTGCCCCGGGACAAAGCACACAAGAGAACATCACAAAGCACACGAGAGAACATCAAACAGGTAAGTGCCAGGTCTCCTCCCTCCCACTGGGCGGGTACGGGGACCTGGTAACTCTAATTTCAGCCCACTTATCTCTATGAAATGGTGCTCCAATGGGGGACGAGACCCCAAGGAATGACATGAGAGGGTTCTACAGTGGGAAGAGGACATCAGCAGAAACTGGCAATTTAGTCTGGATCCAGCAGTCTGTCTAGAAAGAACCTGAGACATTCACACCATCGCATCTCAGCCAACACATCTTTAAATCCATCATAGAGAAGGACCACAAAAATATCTTACATTTTCTCTTATTTAAAGGAATAAAAATGTCACTGATGAAAGGAAAAAAAACAGATGTGAAGGCCATGTGAGGCTTTTTTGCAAAGATACCTGGGGATCGGTCTGTTACAGTTTCTGGGGAATGCATGATGCACAAGTTGTCTGTATGCAGCTTGATGTGGACCTGCCATAGCAGCACTAGGAAATGCCCATTTTGCTTGAGAGACTGGCAGTATTCTAGTAGATTGAAATTAGTCCTTTCTCTTGCTGTGCTCCCACAGAGGATGGTATGTGCATAACTGTGGCCAGAGCTCTGGAGGCCATGACCGGATGGCTAAGATCGAGCCAACTGAGGCTGAATCCCATGAAGACAGAAGTCCTGCATCTGGGCTGGGGGGGTGTCAGTTTCCAGGATCCACCTTCCAGCCCTTGATGGTGTGCTGCTTGCACTTGTGCTGGCAGTAAAGAGTTTGGGCGTGGTCCTGGATGCCATCTTATTGATGGAGGCCCAGGTCATGTTAGTTGCCAGGTCAGCATTTTTCCATCTTTGCCAGATCAGACAACTTGCTCTCTACCTTTCAGCCCATGACCTAGCTGTGGTGATCCATGCAAAGATCACCTCCAGATTGGACTACTGCAACTCGCTCTATGCTGGGCTTCCCTTGGGCCTGCTGTGGAAGTTGCAACTGGTCGAGAATGCAGCAGTATGTGTCTTGACTGGGACTCCGCTCCAGCTACACATAATACCAGTTTTGCACCAGCTGCACTTGCTTCCAGTGGAATTCCAGATCAGTTTCAAGGATTTGGTTTTAACCTTTAAAGCCCTTAGTGGACTGGGGCCAGCATTCCTGCAGGACCGCATCTCACCATATGTTCCCTGGAGAGTGCTGCATTCAGCAGATAAGTACCTACTAGTGGTCCCCTGCCTCATGGCTTTGCCTCAACCAGGGCCAGGGCCCTGGCCAGGGCCCTGGCACCAACCTGGTGGAACTCTCTGTCTATGGAAACCCAGGCCAAGTGGGATTTGCTATCTTTCTGTTCAGCACTGTAAGACAGAGTTGTTCTGCCAGGCATATGGAGGTTGAGGTGGGCGAGCTACCCTACTGGCCTCTTGCCATAGGGGGCATGTACCCAGATTCTGCTGTTTATCTGGAAGCCAGCCACCCAGCCCCATGGACTTCATTGTTGTCTGATAGGAGGTGCAATATGTGCACTGTTGTTTTTAATGAATTGTATTATAGTATTATATTTATTTTTTACACTACCATGTTTTTATTCTTTATATGTTTTATTTGTTATTGTGATCCATTCGGAGCCCACTCGTGGGGACAGCAGACTATAAGTATAAATATAACTAATTACTATTTTGATTCAGTTATATGAAACTTTAGACTGCACACCCAGATAATAGTCCAAGGCCATATGTTATTTCATTAAACAGAAGCAGGTCACAGCTTTTGAAATTGCTGACATGGGAAATTGCCTGGTAGTCCCAGTTAAAGTGCTCTATTTCCAAAATAAAGACAGGGATTAAGGAAAATAAACATCATGAAGAATACAGAATGAAAAGAATTCATTTTACTCGGTTGCTTTAAAGATCTGAAAATTTAAATGTTAATTCTGTGAAAAACAAAGAGAACTTGTTCACATATTTACAAAAGGTGAGCTCGCTGGCTGTTCAGTATTCTGCAGGCTTTGTTCTTAGACTCACAGCATTAAATTGATTGTCTATAGGTTGTTGTGCACTGAATAGTCAAAAAGTACCTTTTTCTGCATTCCAAACTATATCACTGTGAAGTCCAGAAGCTGCTGACTCAGATTTAGGCACAGCTAGATGCCTCTTGTCATTACACCCTCTTTTTCTTCCAACCTTTCTCTTAAAGTTGCTCAAGCTGAATTGGGTTATTACACTTCACCAACCACACCATTCCTTGTATCTGTGCCAGGATGTTTAAATGTAAGGCAAAGATATATACTTAGAATAGATAGATAATCCTGAGACAGATTTATAGTTGACCAGGATAGCTTGTCCTTTATTTATCTATTACCTCTGAAATTTATTTTAGTGCTTATATTATTTACTGGAGACATAGAGAATGAAACAAAATACAAATGTTTAACTGGTCACCATAACAAAGTAACTGTGAGATGGATCTGAAGAGTGTATACATTTACAGTCTGAAATCTTTGTGAGGCTTATAGTCATGACCACCACAATAGAAACACTTTTTCCTTTTAACTGTTTTTTAAAGGAACAGCACCCAAACCCGTCCTGCACATAAGTTCCTACTGAACTCCCTGCCAAATCAGGATACCTTCTCATCCCTCTCCCTCAAAACCCACTCTCCAAACAAGGGCTTCCCATCCTTTTTGAGCATGTGGGCACCTTTGGAATTCTGACCCAAGGTAGTAGGTAGGGTTTCCAGGTGCCCACCTGTGGTGGGAAAACTCCTGGGGGTTTGCCCCCTTGCCCGCCAATTGCCCAGCAATTGGTGGAAGGTGGCAAGCTCCCAGAGGTTGGCCACCACTGTCAGGCACCCCAGAAATGCATGCCGCCCATGTGCTCCCAACAAGCATGATAACATTACTCTTGGAAGTAATGTCAGTACACCAGCTGTGGGAGCACTCCCACGCTTTGTTTGGGGCTGATTTTGGCCCCAAACGGGCAGAATTGGCTCCACATGGAGCATGGGAGTGCTCCTGTGGCTGGTGGAATGATATAACTTCTGGGAGTGACATCATCATGTGTGTTCAGGTGTGTGTGTGCTAGATGAAAACCCAGCTGAATAAATACCCATTTCATGCCATGCCCGTCTGTTAGTTTTAATCAAAGCACAATCAAAGCTTTAGAATATTTCAAAAGGCTGGAAGTCAACACTGCCCATTTATTTGAAAGCCAGTGTGCTGTTGTAGTTAGAGTTTCAAACTAGGATCTGAGAGATGTAGGTTGGAATCTCCTCTCTGCCATGAAAGCTTGCTGGGTGACCTTGATTCAGTCACACTTTCTCTCATCCTAACCTATCTCACAGTGTTGTTGTCAGGATAAAAAGGAGAAGAGAAGGATGTAAAACACTTTGAGTACTCATTGGAGGAGGGGTGGCAAGATATAATCAATTAATTAATTAGTTAAAGAATTAGTTAAAGAATTCATTAATTAGTTAAAGAATTCATTCATTAGTTGAATGAATGAATGAATGAATGAAATTTATTTGCGGTCAGAGACCATAACAATGACAATACAGCCTTATCAGTCAATAAAATAATTAAATCCAGTGTAAAGATGTAAAGGATATAAAAAAATACATTTAGCATTTAAAATCTTATCTTAAAATGTATATAGTTCTCTGGGAACCACAGGAATTCTAATATTTAAAACACTTTGGGTACTCATTGGAGGAGGGGTGGCAAGATATAATCAATTAATTAATTAGTTAAAAAATTAGTTAAAGAATTCATTAATTAGTTAAAGAATTGACATAATCGACCCATTTCTAAATGAGCCTACCCAGGATTTTCTTGAGCAAGATTCAAAAGTCAATATCTGACATTAGAAGGCTAGAATAGGAAGGCTAGGATACTGATTAATGTAAGGATGATTAGCTGTGCCTTGTTCTCAAGTAGTGGAAGGTATTTGCAAGCAACTCGGACCCTATCCACCAGATTTCATATACATTCTCTAAATAAAGATCTAATTTTAATGGAACAAAGTGGCAAGTCTCTCCAGATGTCAATTTTACATATGATCCTCTTCACATAAAGAAACATTGACTTTGCTGCAGAGATTCATTGTCAAGAAAGCTCACCTTTCTGGATCTTGAATATGCTTGTCACAGTACTCTTCATGTTAATAACAATAGCCATGAGATCTGGGTATTTAACACTTGTATAGTGCTTACATCAGGGATCAATTCATGTTTACTTCTGCGCTGAACCTGAGGGGTTATGTATTTGGAATGATAACAAGAGATATTATCTGGGGCATGGAATATTTAGGCTTTGAAACCAACACCAGTGCTTCATCAGTATGTAACATGAGCCTGGCTCCAGGGTATTGATCATAAAAGCCACACAATCAAACCAGAAAAAGTCCTAGGTTTGCAGAAGAATCCAGAAAGTTAGGAGGGGGGTTGAAGTCTCAAAACAAGTAAAGTAATGACAACCAAGATCTCTATGAGCCTGGTGAGCACTGTGTGGGTGCCTAGCAACCAAGACTTTGTGGTAAAATCCCTAGCAATTGGCCAAGGAGAGGCACAAGTGATAATGGAGATATTTGAAGGTGAGCAGTGGGGAGGGGGCTGGGATGGAGAAAGTGGTGATGGGGAGAAAGTAGTACAGATGCTTGGACAAAATGGTGAAAGCTGAGGGTGGGAGTGGAAAAAGTGGCAACAGGGAAGAAAGTAGTGACAAGGAATAGGTGGAGAAAGTGATGCTGTGGAGGGGGAAGTTGTGACAGGAGAGGGGTAGGATCAGGGCTTTTTTCTGGGAAAAGAGGTGGTGGAACTCAGTGGGTTTCCCTCTTGAAAATGGTCACATGGCTGGTGGCCCTGCCCCCCGATCTCCAGACAGAGGGGAGTTTAGATTGCCCTCTGTGCCACTCGGCGGCGCAGAGGGCAATCTAAACTCCCCTCTGTCTGGAGATCGGGGGGCAGGGCCACCAGCCATGTGACCATTTTCAAGAGGTTCTGGAACTCCATTCCACCATGGTCCTGCTGAAAAAAAGCCCTGGGTAGGATGCATAAAGTGGTAATGAAAAAGGATGTGATGGAGAAATTGGTGATAAGAAGGGAAGGGGAAGAAAAATCACAATGAGGGAAATGACTGTAGGAGTTAGGTGGAGCAGAAAAGTGCAAATGAAGGATGAGCAAGAGAGGAATTTGGGAGTTCCCTGTAAGGGTTCATATATGCCCCACTTGTGAGTTCATATTCAGAAAGGAAATTCTGTAATCTTTTTGCCTTACCAGAGAGCAAATATCAGCCATCTTAAAAGCAAAATAAATAACAGGCATGAAAGAGGGAACTCCTGTCATGTGCCAAAGTCTACAGTACATGTACAGATTGAAGGATTAGTAGGTATTCTAAAGCAAAGTTTTCTATGTAAAGAAAAATTAATACCAGGGAAGCAGCAACAGACTATTTCGTTGTCTACCAGAACTCCCATCTCAATCTATCAAATGCCTTTTCCACTTATAATGACAAGGCCAATAAGGAATCATGTCTATGTTCCAAGGCAGCATTAAAATCAGAACGTTCTGCCAATATTTGCATTGCATTTGACGCAACTGATTCTTATCTCTTCTATTCCAAGAAAAGTATACAGAAAATTGTGCCTCTGAACAAGGAAAAGGATTTTTTAAAAACTTAAAATAACAAAAATACAGCATCATCATAAGCCTAGAATTGCCATAAAAAACATACTGTACCACCTTTGTTCATTTATATTGAGGTAAAAATATCAAATTACATGGAACGCCCCTTCACATTTTTACAATATATATTCTGAAACATATTTCAGTAGTTGTGCAGATAATCCAGTAAACATGGATTCCATGCAGATTTTTACTTGGTTATTACTATTGCATGGAGGATATCTATGGGCATCAGGTAATGTAGCTATATTTATCTGTATTTTCTCTCACCTTTTCCTTTCTTCTTCTCTCTCTCATTCATACACATATGCATTCATGGACTTTCTCATCAGCTGTGAGTTAAAACCAGAGAAAACCTATTTCAGAGGAGTGCAAAGGATTGCAATGAAGACAGTGAAGGATTTATTAGGACTACAGCAGATGCAAAGGCTGCACGTAGTGCAGACACTGGTCATCCATAAAACGTCAGTGTCTTCTCCACATTGAAGCATTCTTAAGTTTCTTGGAGTATAAACCAAAGAAACTTTGTACAGCTAAAGAGAAGACACAGGATAGCATTAGGCGCATAAGATGAATGCACACATTCCCTCACAACGAGGGACTCATTTTAGCAATGCTAAGATCCAAATAGTAACTTTAACTGCACAGTTATGCTGGCCATTCTCTTTTTGGAGTAGGCACTGGCAACATATATACAATTCTTTCTGAAGCTTTCACCAATTTCAAAAGTGGTTTACTATGTGGCATAATGAATAATATAGAGAAAGACCACTTGGGCTTATGGAAAATTTTGTGTGGCTTATGACTCTGCTTTAGAAATATATAATGGTAAATTCCTTCTTGGAGATCACATAATAAAGCATAAATATCTCAAATATATCTAGTAATATAAGGAATAATACCTGGTTCTATGTGCTAATGTTTACCTTATTTCTTAATTTGCAAACTTTAGTTTCCTTAAGACACCTTGAAATGTCTTATATTTTAGCTATAATAATATCTTACTGCATTGTTGAGATGGGTAGCTGTGTTAGTTGGTCTGTAGCAGTAGAAAAGAGCAAGAGCCTAGTAGCACCTATAAGACTAACAAAATTTGTGGTAGGGTATGAGCTTTCGTGAGTCACAGCTGTGACTCACAAAAGCTCATCCCCTACCACAAATTTTGTTAGTCTTATAGGTGCTACTAGGCTCTTGCTTTTTTCTGCTGCTACAGACAGACTAACACGGCTACCCATCTTAATCTATTTACAGAGATGGAGTTTAGGTGCAGTGATCTAGACCATCACTGGACCCCTATTGCTACATCCTGGATCACAGAGTGGCTCATTAGGGAAGGCTGTCAGAAATGTATTCATTTGAGTACGCCTTTTCAATTGTCTGTCTTACTCAGGCTCTAAATGCATAATGCACAGACACTGATGGATGCAGTACAAGTTTAAGTATGCTTTTAATTTGAGGATGATGTAGAAGGAGAACTTTCATAATGGAGTTCTGCTCTAAAGTGAATTTATGGAGATGAACAGAGTAGCAAAACCGCTCATGCGTAGGAACAGGACTAAAGGTAATGTCCACTCCTTTAAAATAATGTTTCCATATATAAAGTAAGTCTTTGAAGCCTGGGTCATCATCACTGCAACCAGGTCTTATCTATTAAGCTGAGAAGCCAAGCCAGACTCAGAAGTTTTATGGAATCAGGTAGCATCCTATTTTCTCCCTGTGTCACCAGAATTGTGCTGACAATACTTCTAGCCCATCTGCTGTGGAAGCAGCAAAACCAGGATTTTGACTGGTAGCTCAGCAGGGTGCAACTATGAAAAGTGCCAAAGCTGTTGAGTACATTCTCCTGATTGCTCAACAATGACAAGTCCTTTCCACACAATAGGTTGGATTGAACAATCCACTAGTGCAAGGCATTGGCAGCTGTTGGCTGTATTAGCCTCCTCCCAACAGTCCCTTCCAACCCGGAAAGTTGATTCTCATGGTTACATGACCCACATGGTCAAAACTGCCCTCCTGTCCCTCCGGTCAGTAAAACTACACTTGCAGAAGAGGAAGTAGGGGGTTGATCATATGGCTATTAATCTCTGCAGGTCACACAGCCTCAGTAATCGCCTTTCTGGGATCAGAAGGGACTGCTGGGAGTAGAATGCAGGAATATATCACTGGATCCAATCCATATGGAGTTAGGGGACAGGTTCCACATCAAAGGGTGCCCAGGCTTCAGCCCTGCCACCTCTCTTTTACCAGGCTTGTAAAGAGACACTTGCCTACTCATTTGTGATAAGTAACTAGGAAAGGAAAACTTTTGAAAAGGCATGTGGTTCTCTTCTTTAAGGTAATCAGACATGAACTTCTTACCACAGAGGTGGCTATTAGTGTCTGGAAGGCATTTGGAAGTTGAATTAGCATCTGGGACAGGGATTATGATACATTTTGGACCACCAAACCACAATCTTCCCTCCCCCCCCCCAATTTGCTCACATGGAATGATAATTTGCAAATTTCTGTATAGTCTGATTTTGCAAATCTTAGGACAGAACTCTGTTTACTACATCGCTACATGCTATACAGGGAAGTGAAGAACAGGTAAGACAGAAAAAGTATAAGGTAGAGCATACAGGGAAAGATTGGAATTGTTGAGACAAGCGTACTTGCTTGCACAGCAGGTCTTCAAGTTTATGCATTGTCGGGGTCTTTGCTGTCTGGTTTAGTTGCCTATTGTAATTCACCTTGGATCTCAGTGAGAAAGGCAGATGATGATGATGATGATGATGATGATGATGATGAATGAGAATGATGTTCAGTGCTAGAAAGAAAAGCCCAGCAGGTAGTTTTAGAAAGGTAAAACAAGTACCAGCTTCTCTTGCTTTGTACAAAATACTATAGCTATGCTGGTGGAGACAACTTGTATATTTGAAAAACTGTGAGATTTCAATATTTAATGTACCAAATTGGTATATAATTTATCTAGCATTTCAAGGATTGGGCACATGTATGTAAGGAAATCCAAAAAGAATAGATTTCTTAGCAAGGTATAGCACTTGAATCCCTTCATGTATGTATGATATATGACATGATACTGACAATGCCTGAAAGATGAGAGACAACCATGTTTCCAAATGAAACAATATTATGTTACGAAGGTAACTAGAAATCAAGTGCTTAGCTACTTGAAAGTTAAAGAGTATTTCTGTGGATTAACACCAAACTTTTATTGGCAGAAGAAATGCTTTAGTATAAACTAATACAGACTCCTTTTTTAACTTCCAGCAGGTACATAATCAATCGAACAATATGGTAATTCTTGTTTTGTTGATATTTGCCAAGTGTGTTAATTATATTTGTGTTTATGTTATACAGTTGTTTATATGTATATGGACATATGTGTATGTTTATATGTATGTACAAGTTGGAAGATCATTCTTAATCCTTAGATAAAATAAGTCTCAACCCACAAGCAGTTTTCTTTACTCACCTGATTCAACTCCCAGGCATATCTATTCTGACATCTGATATCTGCCTTACCTGTGCTCTGCAGAAACTGGTTGAAGTCACACAGTTCTCAGCCATGAACAGGACACTGTTGGCTGTCACACTGGCACAGGGCCAGGAATCCGTGCATTCAACATTTAGGGGCCTGACTAGCCGATACATTAAAGTGAGCGTGGTTGTGGGATACCCAAACCCATCTCCCATTTACTGTGTCACCAGATGCTCACCTTTAAAATAGTGGGGGAAATGGGACAAATTGGCTCCCAAGCACACACAGAGGCAAGAGGAGCATCATCATTTCACTAGCAGAGAAGGGCTGTGACAAAACTAATCAATAAGCTTCTGGTATCTCAAAAGGTGATGGAAATTTCCTATTCTACTCCCCTCCATCACCACCACCACCAATGGTTCTTGAAAGCCCTGCAACTTTTCTCTTTAAATATTAAAAGAGGGTAAGAGAAAGGCTGGGCTAGAGGCAAGTATGGATGGTGGCACAACTTGTATAATGATTGCCTGAACTGAAGACAATCTGAAATTTATGAAGAATGTTTGTCTTACTCCTTTGGGGTGTTGCTGCAACAATCTCCCCTTTTAGAACTTTAGCTACATACATATTAACATGCTCAGGACTGAGGAGTGGGATGCTATCCTAATTGCAGCAAATATCATCTTGTTCAACAATATTGGGCTTATCCTTTCTTTTCCCTTACCTTTTCCTTGAACTAGCTTCATCCTCCTTAGACTCTCCTTCCTTTGCTGAGCATCTTCAGCTACATATTAAGCAGCACTGGTTCAGTGCCTACCTCTGTTTTGGGTTCATTCAGTGCACACCTAAAATATGAGTTCAGTGAACTGAGCTGAATTGACTGCAATATTTTCCTGACTTTCTTTTTGCTTTTGCTTTTCTATTCAAGAAACCTCAACCTGGGAAACCAGCCATGGTAAGTATCTTTCTCTACATATAGACAGGATCTTGATTAATTAGGATCTGATTTTGCTGCCATTGCTGCTCCCTATTGGCAAACAGTTGACTTATCCTTGTTTTTATATGGTCCTGCATTTCACCCCCAAAATGGACCACTGTGACCTGGCAGAAGTGGTATCACAGGACACACATTTTAATGAAAGCTTAACAAGAATTCTCCTGAGTAATATCCAGTGCGGTGTACAAAGTTCATATTTATGAATGCTTTCATTCATGCTGTCATTCATGCCATTTATGAATGTCATTTCATTCATGCTGTCATTTGCTACTGGAATGTAAAATTAGTCTATAAAATCTTGGAATATAGAACTGAGCATGAAACCATCGGCAACTCTTATTAACACATTACATAACCTTTTGCCCAACACAACACTATCTTTCAATAAACAGTTACTGTAGCTTTGGAAGTTAATGATATTCCTCAAGACAAAATATTCCCATTTAACCAAATCCAGTATCTGCTTCATGTTAATCAGGAAGCAAATACTTTAATAAATTCAATCCAGCATAACTTCAGCTCTGGCACAAAGCAAGATAATTTTATCTGATGTCAGTACTAACTCTAGTATCATTTCTAAGTGCATCTAGCATGGCACTGATTTCACAATACATAAATATAGAGATACCATATGGCAATTATGTAACAAGAGGGTAATTAAATATGGCTGACTTCAATTCAATTCAATTCAATTCAAATACCTTTAATGGCATACACTTCAACGTTTCTTGGAATAATGGACCAGTTGCTACCCAAGCATAACATTAGCTGTAAAAGATCAAGAAGGGTAGCCGTGTTAGTTTGTCTAACTAGCAGTGGAAAAGAGCAAGAGTCCAGTAGCACCTGGAAAACTAAGAAAATTTGTGGTAGGGAATTTCCTACCCCTTCTTCCTGGGAAATTTTTTTTGAAAGACAGAGCCAACAGAGATCATTCCGGAGGGAATGGATTCTTTCACATGCTGGGCTGTCTCCCCTTCTGACGCTTTTACTCCGCTGCCATTACTGCTTAAAACTTTGAATTAACTGAACCTCAACAGGGCAAAGGCTCCAGAAAGGGAGACACCTGACACGGCAGAGGGATGTGAGAGGTCCTCTCCGGAGTGATCTCTGCTGGCTTTGTCTTTCAAAACTATTCTTCCCAGTTAATATTGCATCTCCTGACACTTGATGAACATGTACCCAGACATCTCATCTAGTGAGACTCAGAGATTCCAGATAGGCCAGGGTAGTCCAGTTTCTCTCGATTTTTAAGTGTGATTTCATTTTCACACCTGATACACA
Organism: Eublepharis macularius; assembly: GCF_028583425.1. Lineage (NCBI taxonomy): Eukaryota > Metazoa > Chordata > Lepidosauria > Squamata > Eublepharidae > Eublepharis > Eublepharis macularius. The sequence goes on from NC_072795.1 coordinate 86,914,886, forward strand.
GAGAAGCCCACCTCCATGTTCTCACATGAACCTCAGGATTCTTCACCCCCTGTGTTTTAATTTTTTTTTTTTAAAGGAGCCTGGGTAACACTGCTTGTAAATAACACAGTATCTTTTTAAAAACTTCTTTAAAAGAACTCCACATTTGCAGAACAATGCAACACTTTTAATGATTTTTAAAAACCTCACAACTGCAAAGAGTTTAAGGATCCCCTTCCCCCTGTCTCAAAGGCAGGCTGTAGTCTTCTCTTAAGTTAATTTCTTCTGAGGACTGGTTCCTTGAAGCCAACAACAAATGAATAGAGTAACTGACTACCACTATTCTTAAGTCCTTCAGTTATGCTGTTTCCCCTTCAAACACAAGAAACTGCTTGTATCAATAGTGTCTTGCCCAGGAAACACTGGAGGTTTTTTAAAAAACGTTTAAAATAAAGCAGGGGCTTTTTTGGTGGAAGGAACAGTCTGTTAATGGTCTCTGCGCAAAGAGAGGATGACATTATGTGGAAACGTACAAAAAACCCCACCATTCAGGTGACTTAAACACGGGGAAGGTCTTGGTGTGAAAGCAGTCCTGGTTACATTTCTCAGTTAAGTCTAACCCATACTGTTGTTTGGCATCTTATTTATTTATGTTATTTTTATTTATATTATATTATATATATTATTTATAGTCTGCCTTTCTCTGAAACTCAAGGCTGATTACACTGTGAGTCAATACAATCAACAGCAGAGACATTCAATAAACAATACAATAAGATGTACATTGCAGCAATTTAAAACAAGGTTGGGACAAAAAATTAGGCACCTCTGCTCCTGGGACATAACTCCTCACTATCCCAGAAGTCAAGGCGAAAGGCATCAAATTGGCTTGTCTGGGTCGTTTCATAACTCTCATGTTTGATTGGTGTAGTGCTGTTTTTTTCAGTCTGCACCATGTCAAAATGCATTGGGATCAATGAGTACTGGTGTTTACATCACAGATGCCATCATCGGTGATGTCACAGAGCCAACCACTAGGGTGGTGCATGCAGTAAATCGATGCATCACTGGAATTCTGGATCAACCTGTTTCCTCAATTTCTCCCTCTCTGCCCCTCCCTTTGTTGATCCTATTTGGCATGGGTGGGGATCATTCAAAGGGGGAGAGAGAGACCAAAGCTAGAATTTCTAGAAGCTCCCCCACTTCCACCCCCCCCCCCGGCAGCCTTCCCTTGCCCACAGACAAGATCTTGGGCCATTTTGTTTTTAAAACATGAAATGGTTTTAAATGTAAATGTTATGGAGAGCAGAAGTTGCTCTCAAAGTATGGACTATTCAAGGTTGCAGGGTGGTGGTGGTGGACAAGTCAGACTCTTTTTTGAAATTCCTCCAAGCAGCTTGCAAAGTGCTTCACCTTCCTCAAACTTCTGACATTTCTCCCTACAGAGCATTTGACAGGGTAATGGGAGGGGAAGGGCCTGACAAACTGAAATGCTTGTACCGAAAAGCAAAAATAATAACCGTGCGGAGGAGGGAGATATGCAATAAAAAACACAATGGGGAATTGCTCTCCTCCAGTGCACTTTGAAACCATTGGTGCATCAATCCAATGCTGAATTTTTTAAAAAAATAACAATAGTGGGAGAGGAAAGAGGGGAGGGGGGATGGAAAGGAAGGGAGAGGGAGTGGCTGGATAGACACCAATGGCTAATCACAATGAAGTGGGCTGGCAGAGGGTGGGAGGAGATGGAAGAGGGTGGAGCACTAAAAGGCAGAATAAAGAGAGTGCACAAGGAAACAGTTGACTGAAAAATTGAATTTTTTTAAAGTCAGGGTATAAGCACTCTCAGGAAAGCCTCAGAAAAGCTGCACAATATCCAGAGTGACTACTCATGGCAGCAAATAGGGTACGGATGGTAAAAAAACCCCAAACCCTCTGCAGTACGGGAACTGAGCTGGCAAAATTGGCCTGTGCAGAATGGGTTGTCAGCAATTTGACACAACATAATAAATAATGGTAACAACTTTTATCAAAGCATCACTTTGAATCATTTCCGTACAGTACAGTTCTATACTCTATGTATGAAAGCCCTTCTAAATAGATGGTTGTTGTGGATTTTCCAGGCTGTATCGCCGTGGTCTTGGCATTGTAGTTCCTGACGTTTCGCCAGCAGCTGTGACTGGCATCTTCAGAGGCATAGCACAGACAGTGCTACACCTCTGAAGATGCCAGTCACAGCTGCTGGCAAAACGTCAGGAACTACAATGCCAAGACCACGGTGATACAGCCTGGAAAATCCACAACAACCATCGTTCTCCGGCCATGAAAGCCTTCAACAATATACCCTTCTAAATAATTTGATTTTGCACAGCTTGCACAAAGCCAGGGAACTGGGAGTTTTCCTGACCTCTTCAGGCAGGATATTCTACAACATGGGGGCCACTACAGAGAATGAGCCAATATGGGCAGCTTTTGATTTCACCCATTTGCAGGGTGGCACCTGCAGATGGCCTTGTTCAGATAAGTGAAGCTGCCCTGATAGAGCATAAGGGGAGAGATAGTCTCATAGATATGAGAGACCAAGGCCATGAAGGGCATTTTATGTGATAGCCAATACCTTGAACTGAGCCCAGTAACTGATGGGAAGCTAATGGAGTGACTGCTGAATGGGAGTAATATGCATGTAATATCTAGCTTCCAATAATAATATAGCTGTGCATTCTGCACCAGCTAGAGTCTATGAGGGGAGACCTATGTACAGTGCTTTACAATAGTCTCATCTAATTCTGTGTGTAGTAACAATAGACAACACTGGTTCAAGACCCAACCTGTATTTTGATTTCAGTGAAATGAACTGACCACATTTCCTAAATCACTTTTTGCTCTTCATTTTCTTTTCAAGAACCAGCAACAAGCATTCCATATTCCAGTAGTAAGCATCTTCTGCTACATTTTAGACAGGAATGGTACATTGCAAACCTCCACTCTGAGTTTAGTAAATAGAACTGACATCAATATTTTCCTGACTCGCATTTTACTTTTCTTTTTATGCTCAAGCACCATCAAGTGTGCAAACTTCTACGGGTAAGCATTTTCTGCTATATATTGGACACCATTTGTTTAGTGCACACCTGTAATATGAGTTCAATGAATTGAGCTGAATTGACCACAATGTTTTCCTGATGTGCATTTTTCTTTTCTTTTTAAGCCCAAACACCAACAACTGAGCTAACTTCCACTGGTAAGCATCTTTTGCAATGTATTAGACAGTATAGGTTCACTGCAAATTTCTAATATGAGTTCAGTGAATTGAGCTGAATTGACCACAATATTTTCCTGACAAGCATTTTGCTCTTCTTTGTCAAGAAAGAGCCCTCGACCACTTATAGCTGGCTGGGAATGGGGATGAAGTTATTTATTTAATTAATTACTACCTTCCTTACTCAATTAGGGGATTTATATGCCACCTCTCCAGAGCCCTGCTCTAGGCAACTTACATCTGAAAACAATACCATACTGTAAAAAACATCTTCACAGTACCAATGTATCAGTCCTATTCACAATGGGAGGAAAAGTAAAGCATCCCTTGCTGAAATGCACAGTGTTTGCAAAAGTGTCTCTATTTTGATTCCTCTGAAAATGTCCTTTTTGCCATTTAAGCAGTAAGGCAGGAAATAAGAGGCATCTCTCCGCCTCCATCATGTAATGATAAATGCTAATTCTCGGTATGCTGACCTCACTGAAGATTTGGCTTTGAGGAACTGAAAGATTTACGTGCTGGCCTTTGCCCTACCTTCTTGTGGGAGGGGAATAATTGTGCCTCTCCTCTCTTTTAATGGTCCAGAAGAGAGGGTGACTCCAGTAAACAGAATAGGAAGAAACAAAAAATGATTGGTATTGTAGGAAACAATGATTTATGAGATTCCACAACCCCTTTGTGTTTCACCTATGCTTTGTCAGGGGAATCTGTACAGTAATGTGTGTAGAAAGTTCAGGCAGCAGCTAAACTTCTCCAAGTGCCAAACTCTGCTGCTTCTGTTGGTGCTATTAGATTAGAAGGGCTCCATCTTCAGACATTTCTTTGCCTCCACATGCCTTTCAGCCCATATCTGTATACACAGGTGCCTCACAGAATCAGGGGTCAAGGCTAGAAAAGTAACCACATCTTGCAGCAAGAAGAATTGGAATACTGTGCCCTTCTCTCTCTGAATTCTAATTAATCACCTTTATAGGAGTCTCTAACAACTTCTGATACCCTAAAATAAGGGCAGAAATTAGAACTAAGGAAGTGTTCCAAGACAAGGAAAGTAACCCCTCCCTTCCATGCTTTACTGTTCAGATTTCAAACTAGTTTACTTGTCAGCAGTCAGAATTTCAGGACAAATGGATCACTGTGCTCAACTTCAGAGGTTCAGGACAGCTTTGTAAAAAGCTATCACAATAGCATCAGAGCTCTACGGACTTCTCATATCACAGCATGTGAAGAGAATTTCCCATTCCACCACCTCCTTCCTCCAATGCTTCCTCAGAGGCTCTTGGAATTTTGAAACAGTGAGAGAGACAGAGCTGATAAGTAAATGCCATTGGTGGCAGATCATGTACAAAGATCATTTGATTTAAGTGAAGCTGTATTTAACACAATGCTTTTCTGACTCATTTATCACTCATTCTTTTTCTATTAAAGAATCAAGCTCAACATCAGCATCTCAGTTGTTCCGTAACATAATGATAAATCCTTATGGATGTAGACAAAAAAGAGCACCTTTCTCATGTGGAAATGTGCAATTGAGGAGTCCAGCAAGGTAGATGGTGTGTCCCTCCCTTGTTCTGCTTATGTCAGTATTTACCTGCCTTTCTAATGGGTGCATTAAGCCAGATAAAGATGCTCTAAGTATATCACCAACTCCAGAAGTGCCCTGGACTCTGGTAACTTTCCAATCCATGTCTCTATGAGTAAGTGTTTTAACAACGACTCATGTGTTGAGTCTGGAAAAGTAATGGATACACTACCATTTCCAGGTGACTTACAGTTGATATGTATATAACAACGTTGCTCATGCCATGAGATTTGCAAACTCTCTGAGGTCTCTGAGAGCCAAGCTACAAGTGATGCCTGACACAGGTTGGACACATGTCAGCTTACCTCAAGTTTTGATGGGAAATGTAGGCATCCTGGTCTTACAGCTTGGCTCTCCATTTAATTGAAGTTTACAGAACCCCCCCCCCACACACACACACCCAGAGAAGGGGAAGGGGGGCGCCCAGTGGGAGCTCAACGCCTGCACTCCCCTCCCGACCGCATGTTCTCCCTCCTATAGACTACCTCTCTGTAAACTTCACTTGAATGGAAAGCCAAGCTGCAAGACCAGGACGCCTACATTTCCCATCAAAACTTGAGGGAAGCTGACAAGTGTCCAGCCTGTGTCAGGCATCACTTGTAGCTTGGCTCTGAGTTTGAGGAGAGGTAACCAAGTCCTTATGACTAACCAGTCCAATTGCCTAGGAAAGGAACTTACTCAGTGTTGAACCACATTATTTCAACTCATGCATTAACCAATGGGAATGCTGTTGATGAACAACTTCCCTTAACACAGGTTTGATGCGCTGGCAAGGAAGAACAAGGTACAGCAATGTTACAAAACCAGGCTCGTCGCCAACGTGGGTCTGCCCAAATGGTGGCAATCCTGTGCAGAAGCCTTTCAGGATGCCCCCACTAATGGTGGTGGTGGAGAGTGCTCTCAAGTCATAGCTGGCTTACAGCAAACCCTGGTGGGGTTTTCAGGGCAAGAGACTAACAGAGGTGGTTTGCCATTGCCTACCTCTGTATCCCTGGTCTTTGTTGGAGGTCTCCCATCCAGTTACTAACCAAGCCCTACCCTGAGATCAGGGTACCCCCACCAATAACCAAATTTAAACATAAAATTTATTTTAAATTTTTATCAGGGTGATTTTTCTGTGGTAGTCTGGTTGCTCATGCGAATCTATGCAAAATTGCCCTTGTGACAGAGATTCCAGACAGTCCAGGGTAGTCCAGTTTCTCTCCATTTTTAGATGTGATTTCTCTTTCACATCTGCTATGCAGTGAAGCAACTCCCCCCCCACCCAAATTCTCTGCCCACCCTGTTTTAATTATTTTTGTTTTGAGAATCATAGGTAATATTGCATAGAAATAACAAAATATCTTTCTAAAAACTTGTTTATAAAAAACTCCACATATTTGCAGACACCTCTATTCATCTGCTTCCCACTCCCTAAAAGGCAGGCTGAAATGCATATGCTTCTCTTCATTTTTTAAAAAAACTATATGCATGAGTTAATGCTGCTAAGGCATATAAGAAACCTTATACTTACAAAGAAGTTTAAGATCCCCTTCCCTCTGCCTAAAAGTCAGGCCATTGTCTTCTCTTATGCTAATTTCTTTTGGAGATTGGCTACTTGAAGTCAACAAGAAATGAATAGAATAACTGACTAGCACTTTGCTGAAGTCCTTCAGTTACACTGTTTCCCCATTAGACATAAGAAACTGCTTGTTTTGATAGTTTCTTTCCCAGGAAACACTGGGTTTTTAAAAGTTTAAAATAAGGCAGATATTTTTGTGGAAGGAACAGGGTGTTAATGTTCTCTACACAAATAAAGGATGATATCAAGTGAAAATATGAAAAAATCCACCATTCTGGTGGCTGAACCATGGGAAAGCCTTAGCGTGAAAGTAACCCTAGTTAAAGTTGTCAGTTTAATTTAACTAATGCTGTTGTTTGGCATCTTCATGTTAGGTGTGTGAGGGCAGTAGACAGCACTGGTTCATGGCCCATCTATATTTTGATTTCAGTGAACTGAATTGACCACATTTCCTAATTCACTTTTTGCTCTTCTTTTTCTTTTCAAGAAACAACAACAAGCATTCCACATTCCACTGGTAAGCATCTTCTCCTCCATATTAGATAGGAACGGTACATTGCAAACCTCCACGCTGAGTTCAGTAAACAGAACTGACATCAATATTTTCCTGACTTGCATTTTACTTTTTTTTTATGTTCAAGCACCATCAACTGTGCAAACTTCCATGGGTAAGCATTTTCTGCTATATATTGGACACCATTTGTTTAGTGCACATCTGGAATATGAATTCAGTGACTTGAGCTGAATTGACCACAATATTTTCCTGATTTGCATTTTGCTTTTCTTTTTAAGCCCAAACACCAACTGTGCTAATGTCCACTGGTAAGCATCTTCTGCAACATATTAGACAGCGTTGGTTTATTACAAACCTCTTATTTGAGTTCAGTGAATTGAGCTGAATTGACCACAATTCTTTCCTGACTTGTATTTTGCTCTTCTTTTTCTGCTCAAGCACCAACAACCATGCAAACATCCACAAGTAAGCATCTTCTGTGTTGGTTCATTATAAACCTCTAATTTGAGTTCAGTGAATTGTGCTGAATTGACCACAATATTTTCCTGATTTGCATTTTGCTTTTCTTTTTAAGCCCAAACACCAACTGTGCTAATGTCCACTAGTAAGCATCTTCTGCAACATATTAGACAGCGTTGGTTTATTACAAACCTCTTATTTGAGTTCAGTGAATTGAGCTGAATTGACCACAATTCTTTCCTGACTTGTATTTTGCTCTTCTTTTTCTGCTCAAGCACCAACAACCATGCAAACATCCACAAGTAAGCATCTTCTGTGTTGGTTCATTATAAACCTCTAATTTGAGTTCAGTGAATTGTGCTGAATTGACCACAATATTTTCCTGATTTGCATTTTGCTTTTCTTTTTCTGCTCAAGCACCAACAACCATGCAAACATCCACAAGTAAGCATCTTCTGCGTTGGTTCATTACAAACCTCTTATTTGAGTTCAGTGAATTGCGCTGAATTGACCACAATTTTGTCCTGACTTGTATTTTGCTCTTCTTTTTTAACAGCCTTCAACCACTTATAGCTAGCTGGAAATAGGGATGAAGTTCCTTCCTTCCTTCCTTCCTTCCTTCCTTCCTTCCTTCCTTCCTTCCTTCCTTCCTTCCTTCCTTCCTTCCTTCCTTCCTTCCTTCCTTCCTTCCTTCCTTCCTTCCTTCGGGGATTTATATGCTGCCTCTCCAGAGCCCTGCTCTAGGCAACTTACATTTAAAAATAATACCATACTATAAAAAACATCAACTTCACAATGCCAATGTGTATCACTCCAAAATTCCTATTCAGAGCGGGGAGGAAAAGTAAAAGCATCCCTTGCTGAACTGCACAGTGCTTGCAGAAGTGTCCCTGTTTTGATTCCTCTGAAAATGCCCTCCTTTTTGCCATTGGAGCAATAAGGCAGGAAATAACGATTAAGAGGCAAATCTCAAGCTCCATCATATAAATGGTAATTGTTCTTTGAATGAACTGATTAGCTATACCATTAAGATAAATTTCCTGAGATATCTGTCTATGTCCGTGAAGAAGAACCATGTGTTTGAGTCTCATGCTTGACCATAGAAAGGTCTTTATTCTACGAACTTTCTGAGGTGCAGGAGGAAACAGGTATGGTGAGGCCTATTCTGATAAGTTTAGCTAATTCTGGTAGTAGCTGATGCAGACATTTTCCTTGTCTGAATATTCTGGCCTGTACACATTAGATGTTATATTTTTGGTCTTGGCAAATATGTGCAAATGTCTGCTGGGACAGGCTTGCCTAGGTTGTGCAGGCAAGCTGTAATCCCTGAAACTTCTAACTTTTTGTAATAGCAGTTCAAATTTTCCAAAGTCAAAGTCAAGAGAGAGTTTATTGTCTATAGCCATAGGCCGTCACAATTTACCAAACATTGACTAATAAACAATTAAATCCCTTATCACAGTTTATATAGGTTACTAAAATTAATTAAAACAATACAGTATGCCAAACTATCCTAGGAGTCACGAAACAGCCTCATTCATTACCACCTTAGATCTTATCTTTTTGGCTGTGAGTGCAAACTGAGAGACTCTATAGGACACATGATTCTCAGTGTCAGATAACAAAAACACAATCTTCTCCATTTCAGAGTATGTGTTTGTCACTGATAGGATTCTAGCCAAAAATTTAGCTCTGGGTACACTATATAATGGACAATAAAGTAGGTAGTGGGAAAGGTTCTCCACTGTAGGTAATCCACAAATGCAGGTGTGATGTTCCATAGGGGTGTGAGAATAACGCCTTGCCAAAAGAGCTGTCTGCATCATCTGAAAGCGCAGAGCAGTGGATTCAAAACAACCACCAGGCAAAGTAAGCCACAGTGCAATAATACTATTATATGTTTGAAACCAGTTTATGTTAGTTGTAGTTGCCTAGGTGGTGAACAGTTGTCAATAAACAATTACTTGACCAAACTCTTCAGAGTACAGACATTCTAAAAAGAATGCTTAAAGGAACTGGTTCAGCATCCACTTCAGCAAACATAGGAAACAACAGGCTTGATGAAGACTCAAAATATCTCTCTACCAAAAGAATCCCCAAATCCTACCGCAATACATTTGCTGCAGTTTTGAAAGTGCTACTCAACTTTTTCCCCCTATTTCTTCTCTAAGCATTAGCTAGTTGGTTGCCCCTTTGAAACTGTACCACACAGTTTTAGGTAACTGCAAAATGAAGAGCATGAACATGTACAGAGTGCACATTCCTTTTCAACATTCTCTCTGGGCTGCACACAGAGCAAAAGGAAATTTTTAAAAGGCCCCTGATTTGCATCCATCCCCCAATTTTGTTCATGCACCTTTTTTGCCATTTTTTGTTCTGCTTCCTGATGTGACCCCCCTCTTCTGGGCAGAACACACACACACACACATACACGACCACACTCCTGAAAGTGGAGAAAAGGTCAACACTTAAATCTCTAAGCTCCTCAAAGATAAACCTTCAATGAGGAAAAAAACCTCAGCATGGTCAGTATTCTGAGAAATGAGTTCATTCAAAGAACATCAATTAGAACAAACACATTCAGTGTAACTTCAAATCCAAGATGGCATAACTGTGAGTTTTCTTTGAGGTCATGGGTATGAGCACTGTTCTCAGTTGCCTCAAAATGTGCTTCTACTCACTTATAGGATATGAGTTTGAAGTGAGAAGAAGATGGCTACTATTTTGAACTATAATTTAGTAAATTCCAGTACTAAGTCACCCTTAGGAATAAGGCAGAAACAAGACTTCTGTAAATGAACAACCAGAAAAACTTTAAAAATGTTCCCCTACAGGCTTTTCTGTGGTGCCTTTCTTAGTGTCAAATTTGTGGTCCTTAGTTTGTCCTATGCACAAAGTGTGTATATTTGTAGATCTTAAAGTGACTATCCTAAAAGTGAATTTCAAAAACAGGTCACAGCAGGAGATTGCTGAGATACCAGTATAACCACTGGCCAACACCCACCTTTTCCTAGGTTTGGCCCTTTCCAGGGATGTTGTTCGGGGGTGTCCAGGGGTGCCCAGGCCCACCTAAATTTGTGGGGAGCCCTTCCCTACATCCTCCATGGCCCCACCTCCATAGATTGTAGAGGCCCCTCCCTATGATATCACCAGGCCCCTGTTCTTTTAAGGATCTGGCATAGCAATGCCTCTGGCCCAGCCCCAGCTCCTTCCCCCAGAAACTGGAAAGTCTATGCCCCTGATGGGAATCTCTGGTATGCAGCATCTTTTACTACATATTAGACAGCATTCATTTGATTTAAGTGAAGTTGTATCTATCACAATATTTTCCTGACTCACTTTTTGCTCTTCCTTTTTTGATTCAAGGGTCAATCTCAACAGATTCTGGTAAGCAGCATCTCAGTTTCTCCATGACATAATGAGAAATCCTCATGTATATAGGTATGAAAAAGCATCTTCCTCATGCAGAAATGTGCTGTTGAGGAGTCCAGCGAGGCAAATGGCATGCCGCTTGTTTTGCCTATAACAAAGTTAACTGCCTCTCTAGTGGGCAAGTTAGGCTAGGAAGTTTTCAGTATCCCATCAGCCTGAGAAATGTCCTAGACTCAAGGTGCTTTCCAATCCACATCTTTATAAATATGTGTTTGAACCATGACTTGTGTTGAGTCTGGAAAAATAATGGACCCATTACTGTGTCCAGGTGCCTTACAATCGATATTTATATGACAAGATTGCTCATACCATGAGTTTGCTGCTGTGACTGCAATAGCACTGAAATGCTATGTCTCTTTCTCTGAATTCTGATTAATCATCTCCAGAAGAACCCCTAACAACTTAAGAGTATCCCTCTGGAATGGATGTAAAATTAGAGCCCTGTTGGCTTCACTCTTCTAAAGCATTTATGTACATATGTAGAGCAGTCCCTGCCATGCCTATATTCAAGTTATGAGCTAATTGATTCTTCAGCAGTCAGCACTGCAAGAAAATTGGAACACAGTACTAGACTGCTAAGATTCAGGATAGCTAATTTCAGTAAAAACTGAATATTGATCTTATTCTCTTTTCATTTTTGTTTTTTTACGCAAATTAATAGCACCATCAACAATTGGTAAGTTACATATTCTGCTATGCTTTAGATGAAATGGATTCAAATCAATATTGTCACTTTTATAAAAGTATATTTATCCCAATATTTTCTGGACTCGCCTTTTGTTCTTCTTTTCTGTTGAAGAACCAAGCTCATCAAGTACAGGTAAGTGGCTCATCGCTGTCTCCATAAAACAATCCTATTCTGTACGGACCTTTAAGAATCTGTAGACTACCATTCTTGTGCCAGTATTTTCCAGTGAGGAGCCAAGTAATACGGCTGGTGTGTCACTTCATATGCCAATGCCAGTGTATCACTGCCTCTCTACTGAGGATAGATCCAGAGGAGTTAGCCGTGTTAGTCTGTAGTAGCAAAATCAAAAAGAGTCCAGTAGCACCTTTAAGACTAACCAATTTTATTTTATTGTAGCATAAGCTTTCGAGAATCAAGTTCTCTTCATCAGATGCCTGATCCGAACTGGTCAAATACAGAAGAGAAGGGGAGGGGAAAGAAGGGGACATATATCACAAGAGGACAGGATGCAATTAGTGTGAAGGCAATCAAAACATTCCTTTGCTTGTAAATGTAAACATCTCCTTTTGGTGTGGAGTCAGTTTGCCGTGTTAGTTTGCCGCAGTGAAGGTATCCAATTCCTATGTAGTATAAGCCCTCGATAACCACAGCTCTCCCCGCCAGCCAGTGGGAGAACACTACTGAGGGCATTCGGTTAGCTGGTGTTTGGTCAGTTATTCCTCCAGTCTCAGAAATGTCTTTCCCTCCACATGCTTCCCAATTTGGCATCGATTTCTCGTGTGCACCACCAGTTATGTGTGGAGTTTAGACAAGGGATTATCCCCTTCTGAAATATGGTCTAAAATGTCTTGCTTTTGCTCTTGAGCTAGGATGGGTCAAACATTAACCATTAATTTTCTTTCACAGAGCATAAGAGAGAATGATGTGGAAAGATTGCTTAAAGTAATTTCTTTAAACATTAATTTCTAAATAAAATAAGGAGAAATAGATTTAGAAAAAGCCTAATGAGACCTCAGCATACTTCTTGCCTTCCAAAAGCCCTAGGATATAGAAGGCAATTGAGCATCGCTTAAATGGGGGGAAAGCATAAGAGAGAGAGCCAGTTGGGGCACAAATATGTAGAACATCATGGAGAGAGCAATTTGGGGTGTGTCTTTCAGTTTTGTTCCTTCAGTCCAGGATATTAGAAAGCCTCTGAACAGTTTATTATGGAAAGAGTACTATTGGAGGATTAATTAGAATGGGAAGGACAGCACTTTTTTTGATGCTAATCAAACCGCCCAGAGCCCCTGAGGACGTGCTGTTTATAAATCGAAATAATAAATAATAATAATCACCTCCAAAAGAGTCCCTAACAGTTCATAATATCTGGGAATGGGGTTTGGTCACCCTGTTTCAACACTGCAGTCCAGAAGTAGAGGGACCCCATGTGCATCTTCTGCCTAAGGTTTGGTACCTCTTGCCTTTTGTTTGTTCGTTCTTATTTTCAACAATTTCACTTTGCTGACCTTGACACACATATCCTATTAATTAGTTGGTCAAGGTTTCTAACAAAATCACATTCTAATTGCAGTTGAAATAGGATTTATTGCAAGACTGCTCTTATACTTCCTTCCTCCTTCCTTTCTTTTCCCCAAGAAACCAGCACAGCCAGCACTGGTAAGCAGCATAAGCAGCATCTTCTGCTATAATTAAGGCCTGGTTTAAACTTTATGTTGCCCATGTGGAAATTGAACTGAGACCGTGGATGAAGTGAAGGGTAAAAGCTCTTCCACACTGTTGTCTTTGCAATTCCAGAGAAGCTTTTTGGTATACTATTCCTTCCTTGTCAAGTACATATAAAGGTGAATGTGAGTGACAATGAAGTCTCTGCAATTCTGAAGTCCTATTGAAACACTAGAAATCATACCCTCTTAACAAACATTCTAGTAATTGTTTTCTTTCTTTTTTGCATTCTTGGATCTTTCCAGGAGCATTTACAGATTCTTAATTGAAACATTTCTCAAATTCTTCTTGCTCTCTTATCAGGTTGTTATGATGTGGAGCATGTCTGTTTCTAAAATTCACTTTTTTAGATATAGTGGATGTGGAGCATGTCTGTTTCTAAAATTCACTTTTTTAGATATAGTCCATGATTCCTCTTTTATTTATCTTTTAAGAGCAATATTTCTCTTTCATTTCTCTTTGAAGAGATGTCCTTTTGTAACTTCAGCCCTTGCAGTTGTTTTATATTATACACCTCACGGTGGTGCTCTTAGCAGGAAGATAGGAAGGCTTGGGAAGACACTGCCTATCTCTGAGCATTTACAGAGTGAAATTCTGAAATTTTGCAGAACCCCCCTTCCTGCTCCTCCTCCTCTTCAAATTTCTCTTTGATCAAAAAGCAGTTGATTAGAAACTGACTCCAAATTCTTAAAAGAGGAAAAGAAAAGGAGAGTTGGATTTCAGGGAGAAAATGGGTAAAGAGGAATAAAGAGAATATTTCTTAACAACCCTACTCTTATCCCTTCTCCTCAGTGCAACTTACAACTAAAGACGTACCCAAAAACCTATTCTGAGAGCAAAGGGGCAGTCTAAAAAGTGTTGTTTTTTAAACTCTCCACATATATCTTTCACTCAACTTTGGTTTGATTGTTTAGTCTTTCCCATCCCAAAAGGCAATGCCTGAAGAGTAAATAATGGCACATCATATCCTTCCCATGCCAAGAAATGCCAGGATATGAATATAGACTTACACAGTAGTTGCAAAGCAAGAGGAAGGTTCAAAGTGAACTCCCACTCATGTGCATTTAGAAGAAATTGTGTTACACAAAGAATGAAGACATGGTGGTAACAATCATGTGTCAAAAATCCACATTTAATTCATCCCATAGGATGCATCAGTAAAATGCACACTTTCATTTTTATTTCACTCAAATGGTAATGATCACAATATCTCTCTGATCCTTCCTTCCTTCCCCCTCCCTCCCTCTCCTTTTGCCTTGTGTTGCCTTTCTGCCTTTCCTTTCTTTCCTTACTTTCTATTAAAAAGGGGAGAGCCTATAGTGACTTTCAGGGAAGAGAAAGAAGAAATAGGATGGGGGAGATTAGATGCCCCCCTCCGCTTGTTCTGCATATTTAAAATTCCATTAGCTTCTGCAGAAACAGGCTGGAGTGCTTGGGAAATAAAAATAAAATGTATTCCTCAGACAGCTGGATACCAAGGCTGAATGACTCCTAATTAGAGTTGCCAATGGTTTACCAAGAGAGGAGAGACAAAGCCTATGCAAAGGCTGTGACTGATGTCTGTCTGCACTTCTAAAACTGTGGCCCCCTTTCATGCTCAGTCTTTACAGCGCATTCATTACCGGTTTTGCATCCCATGTTTGTCTGCCTTTTACACTTCCGAGCTAGTCATGTGATGTGGCTCTGGGCTATGTTAGGTTTTCCCCATGGTATCTGGCTGCAGAAATAATGGCAAATTTTTTTGGCCTCAGCTGCCAACTCACGCTTGGTCTGGTGTATGTAAGTGTAAAATGCATGCCTCTCTCAACCCCCCTCTTCCTTTCCTATTGTATTTCACACAATGTTATTCTCATTCAAACATAAACACTTGAAACTGCCTTAAAATGGATGAGACCACCTATGCTTCAAGGTCACAATTGAATACTTTGACAGGCAGCAGCTTTCCCGGCAGAACTCATTCACATCACCTACTAGCTGGTCCTTTCATGACTGGAGATGTCAGGGATTGAACCCAGGACTATCTGCATTCAAAGCAAATGCTCTTCCACTGAGTTAGAGCCTCTCACCTTTCTTTCCTGTCTTTTGCTTCTTGTGAGCAAAAAATACTTTTTCAGCTATCAAAAGGATGCTGGTTTTTAAAACCTAGCTGTTAGACTGGGGAAACAGAATTTTGTACATGACTAATCTGAGATGTGAATACATTTAGTGAGCACCATTGCCAACAGCCAAAATGGTACAATGTATTTTATTGCTCTTTTCTCTCCTTAAGAGTTTGCAACCATCCCCTTTATTTTACTCTGAATATGTCCAGTTGATCAAAATAACATGCCATTTTAATTGTTGCTTTGATGTACTTTGATAGTGCTCTTAGTCTTATCCTTTCCCATTTCTTTTTTTTTTGTCCCAAGGACTACCCACAAGTACCCAGGAAGGAAGCACAAGTAAGAAACATTTTCCACTACCTGTTAGAGAGCATCTGTTCAGTGCACAGTGTCATTTTGATTGGTGTAAAGTTGTAGTCACCACAATATCTCTCTGGCTATCCTCTCTCCCCTCCTTTTCCATCTCAAGTAACAGGACAATAAACTTCTTAGTAAAAGGATTTATTTCCTTCTCCATCTTTCCTTAAATGCTATTTTTTCAGTATATTGACACTGAGGATTCTGTATGTCATGGAAGGAATATTTCATGAGTGAGAAACCAATAAATATTGTGTAATAACTATAATGCTTGATTTCCCAGTTCAAACCTTTGTCCTTTGCCAATGGTGTGCTTAGATAAGGAAGCCCTGACACATCACGTCACTTGCATCCTTGCCCTGCTCTTTCTGAACTCCAATTAATCACTTACATAAGAACCGCTAACGGCTTAGGGCATCCTCCTGGAAAGTGGGTGAAATTAAAGCTGGGGGATGTATGCTCACTGCCAGCTCCTGTAGCTCTCATAGGGTATGAGGAAAGAGGCGTGAAATACCCCTTTCTGTGACCTGCTGAATTGTACCAGAGTGCTGAACACTGCAGGGTTTAACTGTTTTTCCCCACCTTTAACCAAGAGATACTTCTTTTCAATTTCAGTCAGATATGAAAAGTATTCCAGTTCTAGGCAATTAACTTAACAGCCATATGGAGATGTGAATTTCAATTGCATAATGCATGTGAGTAAGTTTTCGCCACCTTTCATAGGATGCTCACTTAAGGATGGATGACAGTTTTTGTTCACAAAAATGGCCTTACCTCCATTGCATTCAGCATTTTACTCCCTATCTGTTTTGTATTACCTTGATCACCTTGTAGCATGAGCTTGACATTTACATTTCTGTAGATATTTAAATCATCAGCAAAAGGAATAGTGATAACATCAGGGTAGATATGAGTAAACATGAAGTAAAATTCATTCATCATTCTATTTTTATTCCTTGCATTTGTACATCACTCTTACTCCAGAATTATCAGGCTATCATCCACAGATGGGGCAATCCCATTTTTGCCTTCCCAGCAACCCAGTGAAGTAAGTTAGGCTGAAAGGTAGTGACTTGGCCAAACTTAGCTTCATGAGTTAGTCCCAGGTATTCCTGGTTGAAGTACAACACTAACCAATAGTCATGCTTCCTTGTTCAGGGTTTTGGAGTGAAAGAGATGGTGAGCAACTAAGGACAGTTCTTTTAGCACTTGTATATAAAAATATTTTTATATACAGTCTTATTGTCTATTCTATATATCTAAACCAGTTGCATAGTTTTCATTCAAAAAAACACTTTATTTTTGTCTCACAACCTCAAATAATAAATGTCTTGTACCTTAAGACAGAACTAGTTCTGAACTTCTTTGAATTCAGTTTTTGAGTTTCCAGTTCATAACAACTAGCTGGTAGAGTTATCACAATTTCTATGGGTCCCAACATTATCATTTAGTGGTGTAAGAATGTCTGTGCCTTAAACCCATAGTCAGTGATAATAAACTTCAAAGATAGAAAGAGAAATTGGTTTATTGGGCACATACCATGCCAAAAATCAGGACAAAGAGTGAACTGCTATATTATCAAAGGTTCAGGATGATTTTGCATTCTACCACAATACAGTAGATTAGGAATTAGCAAATCATTGCCGGACAATGCACACACAGGAGTTTGGAATTTGAATATATTCCTCATGACCAATATCTGCATTGCCGTAGAATCAACATCTCCATTTTCATCAGGAAGCAAATATTTCTATGAAATCAATTAAAATGACTTCAGCTCTAACATAGAAGAAGGACAGCCCTGGAATTGTTTGATGTCACTTACTATCAACTCTATGGCCTGTCCTAAATGGATGTAGCATGATACAGATTTCATACAATTTGGAAACTGTAGCCAACATAGATGATTTTTTTTTTACTCTGCAAGAATATTTCACCAGTTTAGAACATCTGTATCAGCAACCTATATCTTTCCAAGATGAATTTAAGATGTTGGTTTTAATATTTAGATAAATATACAGTCAACAATCTAGATATCTAACAAATCACCTCTGCCTAAAGGAGACCATGAGCCAATTAAAATTGTCTGACACAATTGTCTAAAGGTGTAGTCTGAAGCAGCCCATTACAAAACATTTGCAATTGCTAGTCTGGATTAAGGAATGGGCTTCTGATACAGATGTGCACAGGATGCACTTTTCACAGTTTTAAAAATTTGGAGTGTTTTATTTAGAAGAGCTTTTAATGGATGATACTCTGTGGAATCTTCTTCATGGCACTCTGCTAATTTTAGTCCATGGACTTCTATCAGGAAGAATTATTTATCCTCCATAGGAAAGTTAGCTTGCCCAATTCAACAAAAGGAGTGACCATTTTCATTAAAAATATATTGTTGTTTTTGAAAAGTTCCCCAGGAAGGATCCTTACGATTAGCGAATGGAGACAATGTATGCCAAGGTCGTGTTGAAATATATCATAATGGCCAGTGGGGAACAGTCTGTGATGATCTTTGGAACATGCGAAATGCAGAAGTTGCATGCAGACAGCTTGGATGTGGACAGGCCCTATCAGCTCTGGGAAATGCCTACTTTGGTCCAGGCACAGGCAATGTTACGTTGGATGATGTTGCCTGCAGGGGAGATGAATCTTCCTTGTCTCATTGCTCTCATGCTCCCTGGGGCACACATAACTGTGGTCATCACGAAGATGCCGGTGTCATATGTTCAGGTATGCCTACATGACACTTATATACCTTGTAACTTCAATTATAACTTTTTTTGGTCAGATAATTCGAGAATGTTATTATGAAAGGAAAAATGCAAATATGTATTGCAAGGTACAATTCTAATTGGTCTCGTAAATCACATGCCTTAGCTGAGACTTTGAAGCACTCTCTTGGTAATTATTATGGAATATCTGACTCAAATATCCATCATGATGTCTCCTTTTTATGCATACATTCCTTTTCTCTCTCTCTCTCTCTTTTTTATAACATATGTACATAATCATACATTGAACCGTATACTTCTATTTTTACCCCTTCCCTTCCCCCCCCATTATATCTTCATATCTTTTTTTTTTTAATCACTTGTTCCTTTTATTTTTACCAACAATTTTTACAAGACAAACTCCCCAGTAATGCTATACAGGTTCCTTTTCCTTACCCTCCCCTCCCTCCCTTCCCTCCCCTAATCTTCTTCTGTCATTGCTTCAGCCATGGGCACAAGGTCCAAAGCTTCCAATTAATATCCTTCTTGGCTTCTTCCTCCATAATCCAGTCAAAATAAGGTGACCATTTCTTTGTAATCAAGCTCTTCTTTTCCTCCCAGGTCTTCTCTTCGGTAAGTAAAGCCACAATGTCTGATTGTATAAATTCAGAAAGATAACTATTCCAGTTCTCCATAGTCCATTTGCTCTCATTTTTTCCATCCCAATACTATCACGGCTTTCCCAGCTAATATCATAGCCTTGAGAACCTCTTCATATTTACTTTCTATTTTCTCAGTCTTTAAGATACCCAATGTCACTAGGTTGATATCTATTGGTATTGATACCCCTATCTTATCTTTTATCCTATCTAATACTTTCTTCCAAAATATCTTCATATCTTTAGCCATGTGCACAGATTCTTCATTCGGGCTTGAATGCTTGGGTTGGCTTCCCCCCTTTCCACCCAGTGCCTATAACATGACCATTTACTTGCAATCTTTTGACGCTTATCCTCCCATGTCTCATCAGCAGTTATCTGTACAAATATATCCGATTGTACACGTTCAAAGACATAATTGTTCCATTTTTCCATTGTCCATTTATGCTTGTCCTTCCATCCCAATGCTATTACAGCCATTCTGGCTAAAATCATAACTTTATATAGGTCTTGCTTATTTCCATCTACTCTTTTATTTCCCAATATTCCGGAGATAAGCAGATCCCTATTAACCTCTATATTAACTTGAAATAAACCAGACATTACCCTTATAATCTTTTGCCAATATTCCTTGACCACATTACAATCCCACCACATATGCGCATATATGCCCACTTCTTGACCACAATGCCAGCATTTAGGGCTCATTCCTTTAACTATATACGATATCTGAGCCGGTGTTCTATACCATTTCCATATAAATTTCCTGGCCAATTCTTTATCTTTATCCATTTTAATTTTATTTATACATTTCATTATTTCTTGAATCGTTTCCTGATGAAATAAGCCTTCTCGCTTCCATTTATTCTGTATTATCCTTATCAACCTTTCCTTATCTCTTATCATTAATTTATATAACGCCCCTGCTAGCCCTTTCTCTTTTATTTGTCTTTTACTTAGTATATCATCAATTTCTGTTTTTACCCCAATTATCTCCTCTACTTTTTCAGATTTAATTAACGCATATAATCCTTGCACCTCCAACCAGTATTGTTTTCCTATTTTCTCCAGCAAGTTATTTTTTGCAACTAAAGTCCCACCTTCAGCAAACAAATCTTTTAATCTATTAAATCCAAATTCTTCTAATTTCTTCCACCCACCAGTGTCTGTATATTCCTTATTTATATATTTTAATGGAGTCCACTTTGAGTAAACTGGCATCCATTTCCTATACCATCTTTTCCAGATACCTAGCGCCGTTTTCCTTGGGCCAATCGCCTTCTTATAAGCCATCTGAACATCCCTATTAAAGATCCCCTCTCTTCCTATTCTATTATTTATCTCATTCTCCATCCTAACCCATTTAACTCTATCATTATGCCCAATCTCTATTAAATATTTCAATTGAAACGCCTCATAATACAATTCCAAATTTGGTATCCCCCATCCCATCTCCTCCTGTGATGCATAATTTACTATATCTGGAGTTCTAGCCCTTTTGCTTCCAAAAACCCAATTTTTGAGCACCTTATTCCAGGTTTTAAACCAATTTGTTCTTATTGGGAGCGCAATTACTTGAAATAAATATAATAATTTTGGCACCAGAAACATCTTAACTGCCCTAACCTTACCTAAGATGGACAAGTTCTTATTTTTCCAAGCTCTCATATCTTTCTTAACCTTCCTTCATACTTCTTTATAATTCACATCTGGGATCTTGGCCACATTTTTAATAATATTCACTCCCAAGTATTTAATTTTTTTCTCTTAGAGTCCATCCTTGTCATTTTTACTATTTCCTTCCTTTCCTCTCCGTTTACATCCCAAAATAAAATTTCAGACTTGTCCATATTGACTCCCAAACCAGACACCTCTTTAAAATCCTTCAAGATAATCAAGAGTTCTCTTACTCCCTCTAGTGGGTTTACCAAAAATAATAAAATATTGTCTGCATACATATTTATTTTAATTTCCTCCTTACCCTTTTTATATCCTTGTATCCTTACTGAATTTCTTATCCTATCCTCCAGGTACTCCATACCCATCACAAAAAGTAGTGGTGAGAGTGGGCAGCCTTGTTTAACACCTCTTTGTATATTAAATTGTTCAGAGACTCCCTCATTCACCCTTACCACTGCCTTCCCCTCTTTATATAATTCTTGAACCGCCCTCACAAAGTTTTCTCCTATTCCTGCCTTCGTCATAATATTCCATAAAAACGTATGCCTTATAGTATCGAAGGCCTTATATACATCTAATTTCAGTAAAGCCAATTTCCCTTTTGTCCTACTTGTTAATACGTTTAACACATTTCGTATAGGGTGCCCTATATATCTTCCTCTTATGAAACCATATTGGTCTTCTTTGATTATTTTAGGCAGAACCTTTTCCAAGGGTTTTGCCAAAATCTTTGTAAATATTTTATAGTCTGCATTCAGTAAGCTGATTGGTCTATATGAACTCACCTCTGTAGGGTCCTTCTGTGGTTTTCCTATCACTACATTTTCAGCTAATTTCCATGTATCTGGAGCCCTTCCCCCTTCTAAAATATTATTGAATACTTTTTCATTTCTGGGCCAATGATATCAATTGTTTCTTTATAATAATCCATAGAAAACCCATCTAATCCCGGGGACTTCTTTCTCTTAAATGTTCTAACAGCCTCTACAATTTCCTCCAGAGAAATTTCTTCATTTAACCCTAGTCTATCATCTTCCTCAATCTTGGTTTCCAAACTTACTCTACTAATGCTTTTATTTTCCTCTTTATATAATGTTTGGTAAAATTCCGCAAATTCCTTCCTTATTTCTTTAGAGCTTTCTGTAAGTATTTTCCTTTTAGTCCTAATAGCTTTTACTCTCTGCTTATCCCTTCTTTTCTTTAAGTAATTTGCTAACCTCCTAGTTGATCTTATTGACGTTCTCTGAAAATCATTCTTAATCATATTATCTCTCTTCTAAATTGTAAACCAATCTAACTCTTCCCATTCTTGTTTTAATTTTCTTAACTGCCCCTGTCTACTTCTTAAATATTTGCTTTGCTGCTGTTGTTGGAGTGCTTCAATTTCTTTAATTTTCTTCTGCCTTCCCAGATACCATTCCCTCTTAATAAGTTTCTCTGTTATTATGCAATGCCCTCTTATGACAGCTTTAAATGCATCCCACACTATCGGGATCTCTCCCATACCACTGTTCTCTTTAAAGTACCAGCTGCTTTGTTTTCTGATATATTCCCTATCCCTGTCTTTAGCCATTATTAGGTTATTATATCTCGATCTCCTACTTTGCTCTCCCCCTTCACATCCTAGCTCCACAAACAATGGGGCATGATCTGAAATCCATATTCCTAAAGTCTGGGCTCTCTTAATCTGAAGTTCCTTCCTGTTTGTAATTAGCAGATAATCTATATATGTATAAATCTTTTGTATATTAGAAAAGAAAGTGGGTTTAGTACTAGTGTCCCCCATCTCAAAAGCATCTTTTAATCCCCATTTATTCAACTTGAGAGAATGGTCTGTCTTTAAACTCCAATTAAAATCTCCAGCAACAATTATATTTTCCCCCTCAGCAAAGGTCTGTAATTTATCCAAAGTCTTCCTTATAATTTTTTTTTGCCCTTTATTCGGCACGTAAATGCTAGCCACTGTGAAGATCTTCTGCATCATTTTAATTTTTAAAAACACATATCTACCATCATTATCTTTCTTCTGCTTCAAAACCTCGAAATTGAGATTTTTATTACATAATATAGCAACGCCTCTGGCCTTATTTGTTGCTTTTGACTCTATTTTTAATCCCCATTGTTGGGAGACAGCAAAGGTTTATTATTTTCTTTAGCTCTATGCATTTCTTGAAGACATAATAAATCAACTTTCATTTTCCTTGCCAGCTCCAAAACCCTATAACGCTTAGTGTCTGAAGTCAACCCGTTCACATTAAGAGACAAAACTTTTAAAGTACTATCCATCATCCCATTCTAAGTTTATTCCTTGAATTCCTCCATGCACATATGTTTTCAACTGATTTGTAACTCTTACTTCCCCCCTCTCCCTTCCCACCTGAGACTTGGATAGAGATCTCTGCGAACTCTGTCTCATGGTAACCTTGGAGGCCCACGTTCCTCCCCCATCCCTCCTGGAACACTAAGAATACCACACCTTATCTTAACAAAAAGCCTGTTTTATATATCCCCGTGTATACTTTGCTTTTACTTATTACTACCCCCCAGTCCCTTTTTTTTTCTCTCTCCTTCTCTTGCACTGGAGATTCTTCCTGCTCATTTTGTATGTCCTCCTCCACACTTGAAAGCTCTTGCTCACTCTGTTCTTGCAATCCAACGCCCAAATCTGCCAACATTTTCCTTGCTTCTTCTGGGTCCCGAGCCTAGCGTTTCCTACCATCTCTGAACACCAACAGAGTTGCTGGATATGCCCAGGTGAAAAGAATTCTGTCATTAAACAAAGCTTGCGCAAATTGCTGCATATGTCTTCTGGCTTGCAGTGTTTCCTAGGAGAAATCCTGTCGCACTATAACCTTTCATTCTTTGAACTGAAGGTCTGTCTTCTGCTGCAAAGATTTATAGATCTGATCTCTTATCTTCTCTCTTGCAAATGCCACTATAACATCTCTGAGGGCTCCAGCCCCTCTCCTTGGTGTAACAAGCCGATGTGCTCTCTCTATATCGTCTTGCTTAATCCGAATTCCTTGCTCCTTGAGCCAGTTCAACATGATTTCTTCCAAGTCCTTATTCTGAATATCTTCTGCAATTCCAGCAAATTTTAGCAAAATCAAAAAGAGTCCAGTAGCACCTTTAAGACTAACCAATTTTATTTTATTGTAGCATAAGCTTTCGAGAATCATAGATCCTCTGGATCTATGAGCAAATTTTAGGTTTCATCTGCGTTGTCTATCATTCATCTGGGCGATCCTTTTTGTCAAAATTTCAATCTTATCTTTATTTGCCTCAGCTAATTCTTTAGCATGCTCTGCTGTTTTCTTAACCTTTTCCACAGCTGTCATCATTCGTCTCATCTCTGCCTTTAGATCCTGCATGTCAGCCCTTTCATTAGCTTCTGAGCACTGGATCATCTCCCCCAGCTCCTTCAATGACTTCGCCATCTTGTTAGACGTTCGTAGATAAGGAGCTTTCGAGCAGTGAAAAGATATTACTCACCCCAGTCCCAGGTTTGAAGACAGCTCCTACAGTCTAATTTACCTCTGGGAGGGTGTCCTTCATTATCAGTTTACTTTAAGTTCTTTTTATGCATACATTCCGAGAGAAATGTGTTTCAAAAACTTCATCATATTTACCATTTACATATATTAACTTTAATATTAATATATTACGAACTTCTAGTCATCCTAAATGGTAAAAAGTTGGAATTTGTGGTGATTGAATATAGAGATGTTCTAGTTTGTTTAACACTCTTAGGGAACTGGAAGTGTAAGAATATGCTGTTAGAACACAGGAACAGTGTTTGTTCTAGAATAAGTCTGACACGACATCCCTCTACAGAGTTGCACTGTTCTAAGCCAATAGACTTCAGTAGACTTAGAATCATAGAATCATAGGGTTGGAAGGGACCTCTAGAGTCATCTAGTCCTACCCCCTGCACAATGCAGGAAATTAACAACTATCCCTCCGACTGCCCCAGTGACCCCACTCCATGCCCAGAAGATGGCAAAACACCTCCAGGATTCCTAGCCAAAGTGGTCTGTGGTAAATTGCTACCTAACCCCTAAGGTGGCGATTGGCATTACCCCGGGCATGTAAGAAGACCACGAGAACTCAGAACTGATTTAACCCATTCTGCCCTCTCCTTCTTGATCTGCCCAAGTTAACAGAATCAACATTGCTGTCAGATGACCATCTAGCCTCTGCTTAAAACCTCCGAAGGAGAGCCCACCACCTCCTGAGGAAGCCTTTTCCACTGAGGGTGTGCTCTAACTGTCAGGAAGTTCTTCCTAATGTTTAGCCGAAAGCTCTTTTGATTTTATTTCAAGCCATTGGTTCTGGTCCAACTTCCCAACTTTCTGGGGTAACAAAAACAACTCTGCACCATCCTCTATATGACAGCCCTTCAAGTACTTGAAGATGATTATCATATCACCTCTTAGTCACCACTTCTCCAGGCTTAACATTCCGAGCAACCTTTCCTTATAGGATTTGGTCTCCAGACCCCTCACCGTCTTTGTTGCCCTCCTCGGGACACGTTCCAGCTTGTCTATATCCTTCTTAAATTGTGGTGCCCAAAACTGAAGACAATACTCTAGGTGAGGTCTAATCAGAGCAGAGTAGAGAGATACCATCACATCTTGTGATCTGGATGGACACTATGCTTCTGTTGATACAGCCCCAAACTGCATTTGCCTTTTTAGCTACCAAATCACATTGCTGACTCATGTTCAGTGGTTGGTCTACTAAGACCCCTAGATCCTTTTCATACATACTACTGCCAAGACAAGTCTCCCCCATCCTATAATTATGCGTTTGATTTTTCCTTCATAAATGCAGAACTTTCCATTTATCTCTGTTGAAATTAATTTTATTTGTTTTAGTCCAGTTTTCCAGCCTGTCAAGATCATCCTGTATCTGTACTCTGTCTTCGACTATATTTGCGATACTTCTCAATTTAGTATCATCTGCAAATTTAATAAGCATTCCCTTTATTCCTTCATCCATATCATTTATAAAAATGTTGAACAGAACAGGTCCCAGGACTGATCCCTGAGGAACTCCATTTGTCACCCTTCTCCAAGAGGATGGGGAACCATTAACTAGCACTCTTTGGGTGCTATCTGTCAACCAGTTACAGATCCACCAAATAATAATAGGATCCAAACCACATTTTACCAACTTGTCAACAAGGATATTATGAGGAACTTTATCAAAAGCCTTACTGAAATCGAGATGAACTATGTCTATAGCATTCCCCTGATCCAGCAAGGTAGTAATTTTCTCAAAAAAAGAGATTAGTCTGATATGACTTGTTCTTGAGAAACCCATGCAGGCTCTTGGTAATCACAGCCATCCTTTCTAAATGCTCAAGGACTGACTGTTTGATGATTTGATGATTTGTCCTAAGACTTTTCCAGGTATAGATGTCAAGCTGATGGATCAGTAGTTACTTGGATCCTCCTTTTCCCCCTTCTTGAAGGTGGGGACAACATTTGCCCACCTTCAATCTTCTGGAACCTCACCTGACCTCCAAGAATTCTCAAAAATAATGAACAGAGGCTCAGAGATTACATCTCTGAGTTCTTTTAGTACCCTTGTGTGCAATTCATCTAGCCTTTAGGACTTAGTTCCATTTAAAGAAACTAGGTGTTTACATACTACTTCTATGCTGATTCTAGGCTGTAACTCCCCCCCCCCCCATCATTTGTTCTATTATTGCCATGTTGAGCACCATTTCCTTTACCGGAGAAGACTGATGAAAAGTAGGTATTGAGCAGTTCTGCCCTCTCTTCATCACCTGTTACAATTTCACTTCCCTGACCCTGCAATGGGCCTACCATGCCCTTGCTCTTTTTCTTACTTTGAAAATAAGCAAAAAACACCCCCCTTTAAACATCTGTTGCTAGCATAAGCTCATACTGAGCGTTAGCTTTTCTGACACTCTCCCTGTAAGCATTGGTTATTTGTTTATATTCATCCTTGTTTATAAGGCCCTCCGTCCATTTCCTAAATGAGTTTTTTTTATTTCTCAATTCATTAGTAAGTTGTTTATGAAGCCACCATGGCTTCTTTAAGCTCCTCCCATTTTTCCTTCTCATAGGAATCATTTGTGATTGTGCTTTCAATATTTCACTTTTAAGAAACTCCCACCCTCTTGAACTCCCTTCTCCTTAACTATTTCTGACCATATAATTCTACCCAGCATAGCTTTCAATTTGTTAAAATTAGCTTTCCTGAAGTCCAACCTCTATGTCTGATTACGTACAGCTTTTCCCTTCCCCAAGACTATAAATTCCCAGATTACTTGGTCACTGCTATCCAGGGTGCCCACTACTTTCACCTCATCAACCAGTTCTTCCTTGTTGGTGAGTATCAAGTCCAAGATAGCTAAAACTCTTGTTTCACTCTTTACTTTCTGAAAAATGAAGTCAGCAAGACAAGTCAGGAATTTATTTGATCTTTTATTTTTAGCAGAGTTAGACTTCCAACAGATATCTGGGTAATTGAAATGTCCCATGACCATGGTGCCTCGTCTCCTTGTGAACTTTGTAATTTGTTCACCTTCAAAGGCTGTAACTCTGTTTACAACTAAGCGGTTACAGACTGCTATGCGAGTTCGTTTTCTTGCTCTTTATATTGGATTTCTTTTAAACATTTCTCATTTTCTTAGTCTTCTCTGTAGATCGAGAAGTTTTACAGTATCTCCATTTTCTCATTGGGCAGTTTCACATGGACTTATGAGGGGAGGTGGGTTTCCATGTTTTTGAAATGGTAAGAGACTAAGGTATCATTACATAGTTATTTATTGTGGTCTGCTATGATTCAAAATTCAGTAAATCTAAAGAGAACCCTCACGGGAAGGAACAACAATTACAAATTAATAAACAACTCTATTATAAGTGCCCAAAGGGCCATATGTATTTCTTATATAAATCAATCAGTGAGATGACCAAATACAATTTATACAATGATTCTTCCTTAAATCAGTGAGATGACCAAATACAATTTATACAATGATTCTTCCTTAAACTTGAAAAATACAAAGGTCCAAACAAAATGTGTCCTGTATCTTCTTTAAATAAAGTAGCATTCATGCACAGCTATGTCCACACATGGTAAGGGAATCCACGGCTGCACACCCAATCTGGGGCCGGCTGAAAAGCTCAGATTTCGTATAGAATCTTCCTCAGGGGCGTGGCCAAACACTGTGTGGTAGACCCTTAAACACTGTAACAATTATTCACTCCCGGACCTGAGCAGCTGTATCTTCTTTTAGCAGGGCGGCTGTATCTTCTAAAGCACGCCAAAAGCAGGGCGTGCTTTAGAAGATACAGCCGCCCTGCTAAAAGAAGATACAGCTGCTCAGGTCCGGGAGTGAATAATTGTTACAGTGTTTAAGGGTCTACCACACAGTGTTTGGCCACGCCCCTGAGGAAGATTCTATACGAAATCTGAGCTTTTCAGCCGGCCCCAGATTGGGTGTGCAGCCGTGGATTCCCTTACCATGTGTGGACATAGCTGTGCATGAATGCTACTTTATTTAAAGAAGATACAGGACACATTTTGTTTGGACCTTTGTATTTTTCAAGTTTAAGGAAGAATCATTGTATAAATTATATTTGGTCATCTCACTGATTTAAGGAAGAATCATTGTATAAATTGTATTTGGTCATCTCACTGATTGATTTATATAAGAAATACATATGGCCCTTTGGGCACTTATAATAGAGTTGTTTATTAATTTGTAATTGTTGTTCCTTCCCGTGAGGGTTCTCTTTAGATTTACTGTTATAGTACGGGAAGTGCCATTGTTTTGTTGTATGATTCAAAATTCAGCATCATTGGGGGAATGATTAAACAACCAGTCCACCACATTTACATGGAAATTAAGTTGATTTGAAATGCTGAGGTCGACTTTAATTCATATTATCTGGAGGAATGGTTTCTCTTCCATAATAAAGTTAGCTTGACCAGTTCAACTAAATGAGGGACCATTTGCCTTTAAAATATGTTGTTGCTTTTGAAAAGTTCCTCAGGAAGGTTCCTTGCGACTAGCAAATGGAAATGACGTATGCCAAGGTCGTGTTGAAATATATCATAATGGCCGGTGGGGAACAATCTGTGATGATCTTTGGGACATGCGAGATGCAGAAGTTGCATGCCGACAGCTTGGATGTGGACAGGCCCTATTAGCACTGGAAAGTGCCCCCTTTGGTCCAGGCTCAGGCGATGTTATGTTGGATGATGTTTCCTGCAGGGGAAATGAATCTTCCTTGTCTCATTGCTCTCATGCTCCCTGGGGCACACATAACTGTGGTCATCACGAAGATGCCGGTGTCATATGTTCAGGTATGCCTACATGACACTTATTTACCTTGTAACTTCCATTATACTTTTTTTTTGTCAGACATTTCGAGAATGTTATTAAGAAAGGGAAAAAGCAAATATGTACCACAAGGTACAATTCTAATTGGCCTTTTAAATCACATACTTTAGCTAAGACTTTGAAGCACTCTCTTGGTAATTATTATGGAATATCTGACTCAAATATCCATCATAATGTCGTCTTTTTATGCATACCTTCTGAGAAAAATGTTTCCAAAACGTCATCATATTTACCATTTATATATATTAACTTTAACATTAATACATTATGAACTTCTAGTCATCGTTAATGATAAAAAGTTGGAATTTGTGGTGATTGAATATAGAGATGTTCTAGTTTGTTTAACACTCTTAGGGAACTGGAAGTGTAAGAATATGCTGTAAGAACACAGGAACAGTGTTTGTTCTAGAATAAGTCTGACACGACATCCTTCTACAGAGTTGCACTGTTCTGAGCTGATAGACTTCAGTAGACTTCAAAGGTTGTAACTTTGTTTCCCACTGTGGGTTACAGACTGCTATGCAAGATGGTTTTCTTATTCTTCATGTTGGATTTCTTTTAAACATTTCTCATTTTGTTAGTCTGTAAACTGAGAAGTTTTACAATATCTCAATTTTCTCATTGGGCAGTTTCACATGGACTTATGAGGGGAGGTGGGTTTCCATGTTTTTGAAATGGTAATAGACTAATGCATCATTACATAGTTACTTATTGTGGTTTGCTATAGTTCAAAATTCAATATCATTGGGAGAATGATTACAGAACTAATCTACCACATTTACTTTGAAATTAACTTGAGGTCAGCTTTAATTCACAGTATCAGGAGGAATGATTTATCCTCCATAATAAAGTTAGCTTGACCAGTTCAACTAAATAAGGGACCATTTGCCTTCAATATATATTGTTGTTTTTGAAAAGTTCCGCAGGAAGGTTCCTTGCGACTAGCAAATGGAAACGATGTATGCCAAGGTCGCGTTGAAATATATCATAATGGCCAGTGGGGAACAGTCTGTGATGATCTTTGGAACGTGCAAGATGCAGAAGTTGCATGCAGACAGCTTGGATGTGGACAGGCACTATCAGCACCGGGAAGTGCCCACTTTGGTCCAGGCACAGGCAATGTTACGTTGGATGATGTTGCCTGCAGGGGAAATGAATCTTCCTTGTCTCATTGCTCTCATGCTCCCTGGGGCACACATAACTGTGGTCATCACGAAGATGCTGGTGTCATATGTTCAGGTATGCCTGCATGACACTTATATACCTTGTAACTTCAATTATAACTTTTTTTTGGTCAGATAATTCGAGAATGTTATTATGAAAGGAAAAATGCAAATATGTATTGCAAGGTACAATTCTAATTGGTCTCGTAAATCACATGCCTTAGCTGAGACTTTGAAGCACTCTCTTGGTAATTATTATGGAATATCTGACTCAAATATCCATCATGATGTCTCCTTTTTATGTATACATTCCGAGACAAATGTGTTTCAAAAACGTCATCATATTTACCATTTATATATATTAACTTTAACATTAATATATTATGAACTTTTAGTCATCCTAAATGGTAAAAAGTTGGAATTTGTGGTGACTGAACATAGAGACGTTCCAGTTCATTTAGCACTCTTAGGAAACTGGAAGTGTAAGTATATGCTGTTAGAACACAGGAACAGTGTTTGTTCTAGAATAAATCTGACACAACATCCCTCTACAGAGTTGCACTGTTCTAAGCCGATAGACTTCAGTAGACCTCTAGAGTCATCTAGTCCTACCCCCTGCACAATGCAGGAAATTCATTTCCCTTTTAACTTCAGTTACATCGAAATCCCTCTACAGAGTTGCAATGCTCTAAGCTGATAGACTTCAGTAGACTTTAAAGGTTGTAACTCTGCTTACCACTGTATTAACTTTAACTTTATTAACTTTAACTATTAATATTAACTTTAGCATTAATACATTATGAATAGAGGTGGGCACGATCTGTTTTATGACCCAAAGTGCGGCCTGTACTGGGTTGGTTTGGAGTTTGCGAACACGCAGCTTTTGGTGCCATGTTTTTCATGAATGCCACAACTTTTTTGGCTGATTTTTTAGGGTCGTAATTGGTTTGGGAATCCAAACAGTGTGCCACCAATCCATTAATTCTCTAGGCAATGGAGGCCATGAAGTCTGCAGACCTTGTGCAGCCGTGGGAACACCAATATGATCCCTCAAAACCTTGATAGGCAGCTCTCCCTGCCAATCAGAGAGCTCCCATTCTGCTCTATAGATAAAGGAACAAGGACCAATTCCCTAGGCAAAGGAGTAGATTGAGACCTTCCATAGCCCTGGGAACACCAATCTTAGCCCTCAAAACCTTGATCGGCAGGTCTGGCTGCCAACTGGAGAGTCCCCATTCTGCTCTATGAGAGCATTTAGTATATAGGACACAGGTCTCAGCTGCATGCTTTCATTTTCCAGCAAGCAGAGAGAGAAGCACGAATTGCCATGGGAAGTTGGAGAGAGGGAGGATTTTGAAGCATTTGGGTGGGGTTGCAGCTGAAAAAGAGACTGACAGTCTCTTGCTTCTTTAGAGCACCTGTCCCAGCTGGGAAGGTGTCTGGGTTTGTCTGGGTACCCCCCCCCCACACACACACACACTCCATCTCAGGGCTACTGCTCTGGGGTCCAGCTTTGTAAGTTCCTTTGCTGAAGGCTCAGAATTTTCTTTTTTTCTTATGTTTCTTAATTATCATTAGTATTATTTTGAGCACCTGTCCTGGCTGGGAAGGTGTCTGGCTGCTGGGTTTGAGTGCTTTCGTCTCACCCACCCCAGTCTCAAGGCTACTGCTAGGCTCTGGGGCCCAGCTTAGTGAGTTCCTCTGTGGAGGGCTCAGAAGTTTCTTTTTTTTCTTTTGTTTCTTAATTATTGTTATTATTTTGAGCACCTCTCCCAGCTAGGAAGGTGTCTGGGTGGTGGGTTTGGGTACTCTTTCCTCTCCACCCCCACCCCACTTCAGGGCTACTGCTAGGCTCTGGGGCCCAGCTTGGTGGATTCCTCTATTGAGGGTCTCACACTCTTCTTGTTTCTTTTGTTTGTTATTAATTCTCAATTTGTGCTCCTGTCTCACCTGGGAAGGTGTCTGGGTGCTGAGTTTGGGTGCTCCCCCCCATCCCCTTGTTTCAGAGCTACTGCTAGACTCTGGGGCCAAGCTTACTGGGTTTCTCTGTTGAGAGCTCACACTTTTCTTGCTCCTTCTGTTTCTTAATTATTGTTCTTCTGTGCAGCACTATGAGGTTTAAAGTGGGGGGTAAGGTGGTTGTGGAGAGAAGTGAAGTGCAAAGCTTGTCCTGGCTGCCCACCAGTGACCAGATGTACTGGGTGGGAGGTCTCAGAGGCACCAGAGACTCTTACAAAAGATCAGCCTGCAGGAGCTGTGAAGGAGGCAGACGAGCTCTTAGTGTTGCCAGGGGAAGAGCAGCTCTGAAAATTTTTTGAGGATGAGGATGAGAGATCTCAGGGTGAATGGCGGGGATTTGGAGAAACATCCAGCTCCTCCACATCCCAAAATCTTGGGCCTGCCCCTGCCTGCAGTCCATCCCTCACTCTGTCTTCCCAGCCCAGCCCCATACCTCAATGAGTAATCCTCTGTCCTCCTCCCGACCCACCAACTCCCAGTCCCCATTTCAGGCCCACACTCTGGCAGCACTTCCAAACCCTTCCCAATGACCCCTGTGTGGCACATTGCTGGGCCTGTGATGCCATGGTGTGTAGGGGCTCGGACCCCAAGTACCTGTCATCCACCACCCTCCGCAGGCGTCTGCAAAGGCACCATTCAAGGCTGTTGCCTGTGGAGCAACACTAACCATCCCAAAAGGGGATGAAGAGGGCTTCTGATGGGGAAGAAGGAGGAAGGGAATGGGAGTCCACCCCAAGGAAAAAGGCTTGCACCAAGGTTGCTGTGGATGGGAGTGGAACTTCTGGGCAGGGTACCCTGTGGGAGGTTGTTCCCTCGGGGTCGGTGGCACTGCCAAGCAAAAGAATCAGGGGGAGGGCTCAAGAGGCAGGCACTCATGTGGTGGTGGAGATGATTGCCCTGGGACTCCCTTTGTCCATTGTGGAGGGTGTGGGCTTTCAGAGGGCACTGCATCATTTTGCCCACTGGTTCACAATGGCATCACAGCGGATTGTTGGCTGGCAAGTTTTTCCCACCCTCTATCACTGTGTGTGAGAGTGGGTAAGGAAACAGCTGTTGTGTGCCAAAGGACAGACCATGCATTTCACGGCAGATTCACAACCTCCCATTACTCAAAATGTCAGGCTTTTTTTTCTCTATAATATAGTCTAAGGCTACAGAGTAGTTCTGTCCAGGCACGGGGGATGGATGTGGATCACACAAGGAAGAACATTGCCACAAAGATCAGTGCTTGACTGATGGAGTGGGCACCCACAGGTGATTTTGTCCATGGCTACATGGTCACGAACACGAGTAGAAACATGGGGCAACCCTGAATGAGGCATCCCTAGAGGGCATTGTCTGCCTGGTGCACAAGCTGCAGCTGATCATGAGGGATGCTCTTGGGCTAGGTAGCAATGTCAAGGCCAGCTGGGACCAGAGAATGTTGGCCATGCGTGCCTTGGACAGCTGCCCGCATCTGGCTGCCCACTTTTCCCACAGCATAAAATCTGCACACCAGCTGCTTGAGAGGCAGGGGGAGGGGGGATCCCGAGCACCACCTCTACCAGGACATGGCCACCTGTTAGAACGCCACCTACGACATAGTAGGTCATATGGTGAAGCAAAAAAATGCAGTGCAGGGCATCATGTCCTCTGTGCCAATTTTGCAGGAGGAATAGTTGCTCAGCATCAGCTCCATGGACTGGCGAGCCCTCTCCAAAATGGTTCATGTCCTGAAGCTGTTTAAGGACACCCCTGACCTCCTCTGCTCCTACAAGCCCAGCCTGGGGCAAGTCATCCCCCTGATCTGAGGGCTGGACCAGGTGCTGGCAAGGAGCTGGAGCAGGGGGATGCTCTTCTCCCCAGGGTCAGGGACTTGGTTGGGAGGTTGCAGGCAGGCATGGCCTTCCACTTACATCCTCTCTTCCAGGTGCCATCATACATACTGGCCTGCATGCACGACCCCTGTATACAGGGCAGCATCACCACGCGTAACGCTGAGCTCCAATGATGGAAGAAGGACCTGCACAGAGAGGTGCACAGGTTCCAGGCTAAAAGAGCAGGCTGGAGGGAAGAGGGCATGGAAGAGGGGGCAGAGGAGGAGGAGGAGGAGGTAAATGAGCCCAGTGTCTCAGGCCATTAGAGCCCACCCAACACCACCCCCTCACAATTCTGGTCCTCGGTTGGGAGCTGGGAGGTTGGTGGCATCAGGGATGGCATGTCTGTCT
This sequence comes from Eublepharis macularius, assembly GCF_028583425.1. Lineage (NCBI taxonomy): Eukaryota > Metazoa > Chordata > Lepidosauria > Squamata > Eublepharidae > Eublepharis > Eublepharis macularius. The sequence continues at coordinate 86,949,360 of NC_072795.1, forward strand.
TTGCAGAAGACTCAGCGGAGGTGACGGTGCAAGAGTACCTTGCCAAGCTCCCTAAGACCCCCCCACACACACACACACACTTTCCAATCCCCTGGAGTATTGGGCACGAAAATCTGCCATCTGGCTTAACCTGTTGACTGTAGTCATGAACATCCTCTCCTGCCCTCCCACCAGTGTCCAGAGTGAGCAGGTGCTCATGTCTGGATATGGCCTCCTCCGTACCCGCTGCTCATGTCTGGATCTGGCCTTGGTGGATCAATTGTCCTTTATAAAGGTCAACCTCCCCCTGCTAGTGTACCCCTCCCTGGACCTTGGGGACATATCAGGGCTCTGAGCCACAACAGTCTCTTGTGTTGCCGCCAGACTAAGTCACCTGACATCAGACGCTGGGCCACCCACACCTCCCTGTGGACCGCTGGGGTCCAAACCCTCCCCAGTCTCTGTGTTGCTGCCAGACTCAGTTGCCTACCGTCAGGCTCTGGGCCACCCACACCACCTCGTGGAGGAAGGGTGTGTTAGTCTGTTTGCAGTTGTAGATCATAGCTAGAGCCCAGTGACAGAGCAGGGAGAATGTATACCTCCATCCCCATGACTCTATCAGTGGCAAGCTTCCCGTGTGGCCCCCCTTTGGTGCACAGGTTTCTTCTGGGTGTTGTGGCAACTGCTACCCAGGATCTGTTGCATAAGTGGGGTTTTCCTTTCAGGCTGCTATACCCCCCTCTCCCGAACCATTGGGGAGATGGTTTCTGGCTGTGGCTCACTGCTCCCACCTTCCAAAATATACCAAGAATACAGCATTGCATCCCCCCCCCCTTGGGGAGATGAAGTTTGATGGGGGAAAGCCTCCCTCACAGCCACGTCATCAGTGAGGTATGTTTCGGCTGACAGGAGGTGGGGGAACCACCCACAAGGGCAACTGAAATCTCCTTTGCCCCTGGTCTACCAATGACAGATGTTCCTGGCTGCATCCCAATTGGGGGAGTTGGTTGTCTAGAGGTGGGCTCCAACTCTACCCCAGTCTCTGTGCTAGTACATGACTCAGAGGACTGGTGTATTGGTGTGTCTGTGTAGTGGCTGCCTCCAGTTTTCTTAGGAGATAAACCCCACCCCCAGGGGAATTTAAGTCTGCTGCCTCTTCTGCACCATGGGGTGGGAGAGGCCTCTCTCACAGCTTACTGGTTGGAGAGGTGGGTTTGGGTGGTTGCTGACTTGCTTGCTTTCTGGGTGCACACTGCCTCATAGACCATTGGGGAAATATAGGTGTGGAAGGCATACATTGCATTCTGTTCTGTCACGGACATCCCATCTATGACCTAGGTCTTGCTGGTGTACACGTCTTCTCAGTCAATGGGGTATGCTTCTGTCTCCATCAAGTTTCATGGGTGGGAATTAGCCCCCCCCCCTCTAGGGGACTTAGAATCACCTTCCCTAATGGTGGGAAGGCATCCTTCCATTCCCTTTTCATTATGTGCAATGTGTCGGTGAGGTGGCTTTTGGAGGATGCCAACCTCCTTGCCAGTGAAAGTCAACCTGTGTGGCGAGTGGCACACATGCAAGTCTTGGCCCTTGAAGTTTGCTCTGCCATAGAGACCATTGGGGACAGATATAGATGGGGAAGGCATCAGTTCCCTTCCATTCCATTGCAGGCACCCCGTCGGTAAGTTGGGTTTTGGAGGTGGACACTGCACTTGCAAAAGGGGGCCTCCTTCCATCCATGTCCATGTCCCATTCCTGGGGGAGAGGCAGCTCCCCCTATAGCGGACTTAGACTCACCTTCCTCCAATGGTAGGGAAGGCATCCTTCCATTCCCTTCTGCTCCATCGCAAGCACCCCATCAGAGAGGCGGTATTCCTGATAACTGTGGCAACTCCACCCACATTCCATCTCCACATTAAATGGTTTTTCCTTTCCACACAAAACTGGAGTTCAATGGGGGAAGGTGTCCCTGGCAGTCACCACATTGGCAGCAGAAACAAATCCACAAGGGATGTGAACACATCACCCCACTCCCGCAAGGGTGTAGGAAAGGTTCTGGTTTTGAGCACCTGTCCCGGCTGTGTGGGGAAGGCATCCATTCGTTCCATTGTAGGCATTTATTTGTTCTATCATTCCAATGAGGTGGATTTGGGTGGTGGCAATACTCTTCAATAGGGGGAAGGCCATTTGTTGATGATGCGTTTCCTATGGGTTTGGGCCCACCCTTTAAGGAAACTTAAAACCTTCTCAAAAGGTGGGCAAGACATCCATCCATTTCTTTCCTTACTGGGGGGAAGAATGCCCCCCTCCAGGGGACTTAGAATCGCCTTCCTCCAACAGTGGGGTAGTCATCTGCTCTGTTAAAGGCACCCCGTCAGCAAAGTGGGTTCTGTCTGTGACACCCGCTTCTACATGGTGGGGGGGGCTCCTTTAACCTGCATCCTTTTCCATGGGGGCAGACGCAGTCGTCTTGGCCTCTAAGGTTTGCACTGCCAGAGACTGTTGGGGAGATATATTCTGGATGCCGTACTAGATGGCTTGGAGTGGAATTTTGCAAGCAAAATGCACCAAATTTTCTGGGGACCTGCTCCTACCTGTCCTCCCATGCTTCCTCACGTTTAAGGTAGATTGGATTTTGGGGGGCTATTTTATGGCCTACCAAAGGTGGTTCTCGCTGCCACACCATTTCTTTCTACTGTGGGGAAGACTCCAACACAGCAGAAACACATGGATCATGGCTGCTGCAGCCACAGTCCCACTTACAATCTACACCCCCAACAGCCCAACAGAACCAAACTGGGTTGCCAGCTTCCAGGTGGTGGCTGAAGATCTCTCAGAATTACAACTGATCTCCAGGTAACAGAGATCAGTTTTCCTGGAGAAAATGGCTGCTTTGAAGGATGGACTCTAATGCATTATACCCTGCGGTGGCCCCTCCCTTCCCCAAACCCCACCCTCTCCAGGCTCCACCTCCAAAATCTCCAGGAATTTCCCAATTTCCCAACCTGGACCTGGCAACCAGGGCATCTCTGGTGCTTGTGACATTCCCGTCCTGCTTGGTGAAAATATCTTTAATGCATAAGTTGCGCATGGTCGCCAACATGTATGGCTCCTTCTCAGTGAGAGGCTTTAGTCTGGCAATGATGCTGAGCTGCAGCCTTTTCATGAGTATGCGCATTCCTGGAACTAAGTCTGCATGTGGTGTGTCTGGGTCCACAAAGAAGGTCATAGAACTCTAGAGTGTATGCACCAGAGGAATTGCCAGACCCAGAGGAATGACCAGACCCATGTCAGATGAGACTGCCACAGCGAAGTCCTTGAAGGGCTTCAGGATCTCCACTGTCTGGGAGATGGTGAGCCAATCCTCTCAGCTGAACTCATCCTCCTACCTCCAAAGTTCACTCTCTGAGACCCACACCTTGAGGGCGGCCAGCTGTTCCACTAAGTTCTCAAGCATGGCACAGATGGAGTCCCGGCGAGTGACAACATCAAAGATCAGGCGATGCTCCAGAATGTCTGCCCTGACCTGCTTCTGGCACAGTTTGTGAGTGGACCTCACACTGCGTGAGAAGTGACTCATGACTCTCTGACATTTCTGCAGAAGATACTGGAGCTCACGAGTTGCAGGGTCCTGAGGTTCTCTGGGGGAGCCCAAACCAAGCATACCCTTCACCACGAGGTGAAATTTGTGGGCCACACAGTAAATGTGCTCCTGGCCAATATGCACCACCACTGCCGTCATATTTGTGTCACCGTCTGTCACCATGCATCCCATGGTGATGCTACCCTTGCGTACCCAGTCTTCTAATTCCCTCCTCAAGGTGGCTGTGATGTTCTCCGCCATGTGTGACATGTTGAGAACCTCAGCATGGAGGAGAGCCTTGCAGTAGCTGGCCCAGCGGTCATCCATCTGTCCCTTCCTAACACTGGGCATCCCATCCCCACCCTGAAGGTCTTCAGGTTGCCACCAGTTAGCAGTAAGGGACAGGTAGGTATGCTGCACAGTAGGGCAAGTCCATATGTCAGACGTGAAGTTCACAGTTCTCCCGGCAGTGCAGGACAACTGTGCCTTCATGTGGTCCCTGGCAGCCCTATAAAAGGAGGGCACCATGGTCCTGCTCAACATCATGCGAGCAGGGATCGCATACCAGGGATAGGCATCATGGAGCAGCCCTTGGAAACCACAGTTTCCAAGGAGATCATGTTCACAATATGGTGCATGATGCACGTGCTCACCTTCTGGATCCCTGCTTTGGGCACACTAGTGCTGTGCATACCAAGCATCTTCGTCAGAGAGGCTTGGCATCCCTGCCCTACAGGAAACCATGGGGGGAGAGCACCAGTGGAGCCTGCCTCCTGCTGGTGAGCTGACAACCATGTGGTGCCACTAAAACATCCCCCCCCCCGAAGAAGCACCGTCTGATGTTGCCTCTTCATGTGGTTTCTCATGCCAGACATGGAGAGATGGTTCACATCTCTCCTTCAACTGATCTGTGCCCTACAATGCTTGCACCGGGCAAACTGGGGGTCCGCTGTTCTCTGGAAGTACTCCCATATATCAGAGGTAATGGGGCCCCACACTGCACAGGGACTGCACTTATGCCCCCCCCCCAGGAGATACCTCCTGTGAGGTGCTTGGGGCAGACACACAGTGCCTCAGCTTGGCAGTCGAAGATGGATGAAGATGAAGGGGCAGAGATGTGGGCTCTTCTACCAGAGTCTCTTCCTCTTTCTCCAGTACCCTTTACTCCTGCATAGCCACGAGAGGCATGCTGCTGGCCTCAGAGAACACTGGGGAAGTCCCACCAATGGCGGGGTTCTCTGCTTGTTCCTCCAATATCCTCTGGGTCCCTGGGGTGAGCACAAGGGACAGAAAAGTCATGTTCCCCACATCCATCACAAAAGACTCATCATGCTCTCCCTCTTCCTGCTGCTGGGTTTCAACAGCTGGAGGGGGGAGCCTCTGCAGCAGGCCCACACCCAGTGCAAGCTCCTCCCTCAGGCATATGGGTTGGAGGTGGCGCTCCAGCAGCTGCCTCAGCAAAGAGGGTCTTGTGAACCCCCTTGCTGTCACCATATCCATTATGATGTCTCCTTTTTATGCATACTTTCTGAGAGAAATCTGTGATGACTGAAACATTCCATTTCATTAACGCTTTTAGGGAACTGGAAGTGTAAGAATATGCTGTAAGAACACAGGAACAGTGTTTGTTCTAGAACAAGTCTGACATGACATCCCTCTACAGAGTAGTACTGTTCTAAGCTGATAGACTTCAGTAGCCTTCAAAGGTTGTAACTATGCTTACCCCTGTGAGGTAACAGACTGCTATGCGAGTTGCTTTTCTTGCTCTTCATATTGGATTTGTTTTAAACATTTCTCATTTTGTTAGTCTTCTCTGTAGACCGAGGTTTTACACTTTCCCTGTTTTCTCATTGGTGTAAGGATCTGCCAGGTAACTCTCAAAAAGACTTCACTGCATGAGTTAAAGAACTTTATTGATAAGCTTCCAGTTTCAGGATCTAACTCCATCTTTCCCAGGAATGATGTTTCTCTACAAGCACAAGTCAGATATAGGATTCTAAGTATGGGTGCATTCCCAAATCCCCACACCTTCAGGTAACTGCCAGCTAAGTTTGAGAGGACATATCAAGGCAGGAAAAAGCAGAGCTGACGTTTGAGAAGGTTCATGAATTCTCAAGGTTGCGAGTGTCTGTGCAAGCATCTCTTCCCAGGCTAAGGAGAGAGGAGTTTAGGAGGAAATACAGATAACCGTAGAGGCAGCCCCTCCCTTGCATACTTTCTCATCACAGTCAAGAAACAGCTTCAGTGTTTAGTAATACCCACAGCATTAAAGCAAAAACATTACACAGGGTATTGCTGAATATGACAGGTGATGCTAAGCGCCTGAAAATTGGACAGTTTCACATAGACTTAAGTTTCACATTGACTTATGTTTTCGAAATGGTAAAAGACTAATGTATCATTAGGTAGTTACTTATTGTGGTTTGCTATGGTTCAAAATTCAACATCATTGCAAGAATGATTACACCCCTAATCCACCACATTTACTTTGAAATTAACTTGTTTTAAAATGTTGAGGTTGGCTTTAATTCATAGTATCGAAAGGAATGGTTTATCCTCCATTGTAAAGTTAGCTTGTCCAGTTCAACTGAATGAGGGACCATTTTCATTCAAAATATGTTGTTGTTTCTGAAAAGTTCCGCAGGAAGGTTCCTTGCGACTAGTGAATGGAGACAATGTATGCCAGGGTCGCGTTGAAATATATCATAATGGCCAGTGGGGAACAATCTGTGATGATCTTTGGGACATGCGAGATGCAGAAGTTGCATGCCGACAGCTTGGATGTGGACAGGCCCTATTAGCACTGGAAAGTGCCCCCTTTGGTCCAGGCTCAGGCGATGTTATGTTGGATGATGTTGCCTGCAGGGGAGATGAATCTTCCTTGTCTCATTGCTCTCATGCTCCCTGGGGCACACATAACTGTGGTCATCACGAAGATGCCGGTGTCATATGTTCAGGTATGCCTACATGACACTTATTTACCTTGTAACTTGTAATCTTTTGTTTTGTCAGACATTTCAAGAATGTTATTAAGAAAAGCAAAAAGCAAATATGTACCACAGGTAGGGTTCTAATTGGCCTTGTAAATCACATGCCTTAGCTGAGACTTTGAAGCACTTTCTTGGCAATTAATATGGAATATTTGACTCAAATATCCATCATGATGTCTCCTTTTTATGCATACATTCTGAGAGAAATGTGTTTCAAAAACTTCATATTTACCTTTTTTATATATTAACTTTAACAGTAATACATTATGAACTTCTAGTCATCCTAAATGGTAAAAGGTTGGAATTTGTGGTGACTGAAGATAGAGACGTTCCATTCCATTTAACACTCTTAAGGAACTGGAAGTGTAAGAATATGCTGTAAGAACACAGGAACAGTGTTTGTTCTAGAACAAGTCTGACACAACATCCCTCTACAGAGTTGCACTGTTCTAAGCCGATAGAATCATAGAATCATAGAGTTGGAAGGGGCCATGCAGACCATCTAGTCCAACCCCCTGCCCAGTGCAGGATCAGCCTAAAGCATCTCTGACAAGTATTCATCCAGCCTCTTCTTGAAAACTGCCAGTGAGGGGGAGCTCACCACCTCCCTAGGCAGCTGATTTCACTTTTGAACTACTCTGACCGTGAAAAAGGTTTTCCTAATATCCAGCCGGTACCTTTGTGCATGTAATTTAAGCCCATTGCTTCGGGTCCTACCCTCTACTGCCAACTGGAACACCTCCTTGCCCTCCTCCAAATGACAGCCTTTCAAATATTTAAAGAGAGCAATCATGTCCCCCCTCAACCTCCTCTTCTCCAAACTAAACGTTCCCAAGGCTCTCAGCCTTACCTCATAGGGCTCAGTGTCCAGACCCCTGATCATTCTCGTCGCTCTCCTCTGCACCCTCTCGATTTTGGCCACATCCTTTTTGAAGTGAGGCCTCCAGAACTGCACACAATACTCCAGGTGCGGCCTGACCAAGGCAGTATAGAGAGGGGCTATGACCGCCTGTGATTTCGACGCTATGGCCCCTTTGATACATCCCAAGATTGAATTAGCCTTTTTTGCCACCGCATCACACTGACTGCTCATATTTAGTTTACAGTCCACTCTTACCCCAAGATCCCTTTCACATATACTACTGCCCAGAAGTGTATCCCCCATCCAGTATTTGTGCTTCCCATTTTTGTGGCCCAGATGTAATACTGTGCACTTGTCTTTGTTGAATTGCGTCCTATTCACAGCTGCCCACTTCTCCAGAGTATTCAGGTCTTGTTGAATTTTAATTCTATCTTCTTGGGTGTTTGCTACTCCTCCCAATTTGGTATCATCAGCAAATTTAATGAGCAGCCCTGCCACTCCTTTATCCAGATCACTGATAAAAATATTGAAAAGTACCGGGCCCAAAACCGAGCCCTGTGGCACCCCGCTAGACACCTCCCTCCAATCTGATGAAATGCCATTGACCACCACTCTTTGAGTGCGGTCCTCTAACCAGTTCCCTATCCACCGAACTGTCCTATAGTCCACTCCACAGTCTTCCAGTTTGCCCATCAGAATGTCATGGGGGACCTTATCAAAAGCTTTACTGAAATCCAGATAAATCACGTCAACAGAGTTCCCCTGATCCAGTAAGCTGGTCACTCGATCAAAGAAGGAAACCAGGTTGGTCTGGCAAGATCTGTTAGGAACAAATCCATGCTGACTTCCCCGGATCACTGATTGGTCCTTCAGATGCTTACAGATTGATCCCTTTAAAATCTGTTCTAATATCTTCCCAGCAACAGAAGTCAGACTGACCGGCCTGTAGTTTCCCGGGTCATCCTTCTTCCCTTTCTTAAAGATTGGGATAACATTCGCTCTTCTCCAAACTTGTGGCATATCCCCAGTCCTCCAGGAGGCCTTGAAGGTGATGGACAGGGGTTCTGCAAGTTCTCTAGAAAGTTCTTTAAGCACTCTTGGGTGCACCCCATCCAGCCCAGGGGATTTGTATTCATCCAGTGCAGCCAGATGCCTCTCCACAACCTCTCTGTCAATGTCAATTAGCCACTCAGGTGTCCTGCCACATTTTCTACTATCTCTAGATGTGCCTGAGTTCTTCAGGGAGAAAACAGAGGCCAAAAAGTCATTAAGCCTGTCTGCTTTTTCTCTGTCCTGCACCAGAGTTTCTCCATCTACTCCCAACAGCGGTCCAATTGCCTCTTTTACCTTGCGTTTGCTTCTCACATATCTGTAGAAGTTTTTCTTATTGTAGCGAGCCCTCCTGGCCAGACCCAGCTCGTACTGAGCTTTGGCCTCTCTGATGGCTGATCTGCAGTACCTAGTAACCCTCATATACTCCTCTTTAGAGGTCTGTCCTTCTCTCCATTTCCTGAACATTTCCTTTTTCTCCCTTAGCTTATTCTGGAGCTCTCTGTACATCCACATCGGTTTCTTGGAGCCCTTACCATGTTTCCGTCTTGCTGGGATAGTGAGGGCTTGAGCTTGCAAAACCTCGTGTTTGAGAAGGGCCCACCCTTCACTCGCTCCTTTCCCTTCTAGCACACTCCCCCACGGAATGACTCTCATCAAGCCTCTGAGTTCATCAAAGTTGGCCCTACAAAAATCTAACCTATGAGTCTGGCTGTGAACTTCCTTGGCCCCCCACAGCAACTGGAATTCAAGGAGGACATGGTCACTTCCCCCTAAGGTCCCCACCACCTTCATCTCATCTACCAATTCTTCCCTGTTGGTTAATATCAAGTCTAGTATGGCCGAGCCCCTTGTAGCTTCCTCCCCCTTTTAAAAAAGGAAGTTATCAGCCAGGCAGGTCAGGAAATTGCATGATTCATGATGCTTTGCTGAGCCTGTCTCCCAGCACACATCAGGGAAGTTGAAGTCACCCATAATTACAAGATTCTGATGTCTGGATACTCTACCAATCTGTTCAAAGAGGGCAGCATCCGTTTCTTCTCGCTGGTCAGGTGGTCTGTAGCAGACTACAACAATAATACCCTTTGTCCTTCCTCCCCTTATTTCTACCCATATGCTTTCCACCAGGCTGTCCGCCCCATTCTCCATAACTTCTTGACAATCAAGCCCTCTCCTCATATACAATGCCACTCTACCTCCTCTTCTACCCTTCCGGTTTTTCTTGAACAGCTCATACCCATCCACTAGCACATTCCAGTCATGGGAATCATCCCAACAAGTCTCAGTAATTCCTACTATATCGTAGCCCTCTGTTTGCAATAGAAGCTCAAGCGCCTCTTTCTTATTGCCCATACTTTGGGCATTGGTATATAGACACTTGTAGCCTTGTACCTTTGTTTGACCTTTCCTACCCAGGTGGGTCCCCACTGTTTTCACTTCGTCATTGAAATCACCATGTCGATCGTCCCCTTCCCCTTGTGGCATCAGTTTAAAGCTCTCCTGATGAAGTTCTCCAGGTTCATTCCAAACGTTTTCTTCCCTGCCCTTGAGAGGTGAAGCCCATCATGTGCTAGAAGGCCTTCTCTAAGAAAACATATCCCATGGTTCCAGAACCCAAAGCGCTCCTGCCGGCACCACCAACTCAGCCAACGATTCACCTCAAGTATGGTCCGCTCCCTGCATGTTCCTCTTCCTGTGACTGGAAGGATAGAAGAGAATACCACCTGAGCCTCCAATGTCTTCAACTGCCTTCCAAGAGCTTCATAATCCTCTTTAATTCTTGCAACAGTATTCACAGCCGTGTCGTTCATTCCCACATGCATAGACTTCAGATAGACTTCAGTAGACTTCAAAGGTTGTAACTGTGTTTCCCATTGTGGGTTACAGACTGCTACACAAGATGGTTTTCTTACTCTTCATGTTTTTAAACATTTCTCATTTTGTTAGTCTGTAGACTGAGAAGTTTTATAATATCCCTGTTTTCTCATTGGGCATTTTCACATGGACTTATGAGGGGAGGTAGGTCTCCATGTTTTTGAAATGGTAAGAGACTAGGGTATCGTTACATAGTTACTTATGGTGATTTGCTATGGTTCAAAATTCAGCATCATTGCGAGATTGATTACAGAACTAAGCCACCACATTTACTTTGAAATTAACTTGATTTGAAATGTTGTGGTCAGCTTTAATTCACAGTATCAGGAGAAATGATTTATCCTTCATAGTAAAGTTAGCTTGACCCATTCATCAAAAGGAGGGACTATTTTCATTCAAAATATATTGTTGTTTTTGAAAAGTTCCCCAGGAAGGTTCCTTGCGACTAGTGAATGGAAACGACGTATGCCAAGGTCGCGTTGAAATATATCATAATGGCCAGTGGGGAACAATCTGTGATGATCTTTGGAACATGCAAGATGCAGAAGTTGCATGCAGACAGCTTGGATGTGGACAGGCACTATCAGCACCGGGAAGTGCCCACTTTGGTCCAGGCACAGGCAATGTTACGTTGGATGATGTTGTCTGCAGTGGAAATGAATCTTCCTTGTCTCATTGCTCTCATGCTCCCTGGGGCACACATAACTGTGGTCATCACGAAGATGCCGGTGTCATATGTTCAGGTATGCCTACATGACACTTACTGTGCAATCCTATGGTTGGCCATGATGCCGGTGTGCCTGCGGAGGAGAAGCAGCGGTGCCGCTGGTCTGGCTCCTCTGCTGACAAAGAGGCAGTGGTGGCAGCAGTGCAGAGTTGTGAAGCGGGTGTGTCAAAAAGCATAGTGGGTGTGGCAGATGTGTAGGCTCCGCTGCCCACAGCCAACAGGCTCCACTGCTGGCTAACAGCTGTGGGAGGGGTGAGGAGAGGCACAGGCAGTGGGCAGCTTGCGATCCAGGTCAGCCTTCAGAGTGACAGGCGCACAGCACCCTTGCTGGCAGATTGCCCTGCCTCCTGTTCTGGGCGAGGCCAGCAATTGACAGGGATGGCTGTGGGCGTGGCTGGGCTCGCAAACCGGCAGCTGCAGCCCAATCTGGCATGCCTTTGGTGGCTGCGGGCTAGTGACGTCTGCTACATCGGAGGCATGGGGAGAAGGGGGGATGAGTGGTCAGGGACGCTTTGCCATCAGTGTTCGCACTCATCCAGGAGGTAGGGGCACACAACAAGAATGGGGGTGGCGGGATGCCCAGTTGCAGTCATGGTAGCAAGCCCATGGCTCCCCCTCAGTTCCTGAGCATTCATCATGCCAGAGGCTGGTCCCTCTGACCAAACCAGTGCCAACCGGTGCATCAGACCACCTAGTGCACGTGGTGTGTCCATGCCCTCTGCCAGCATGTGGAAACTGAGCCATCAGGTCATTGGCCCTAGGCACACGATGATTGTGCACAGTCATGGGGCTGGCAGTAGCCAATCGGGCCGCATGGGCAATTCATCAAGGGGCAGTCTAGTGGAGGTCGGTGGGCTGCCAGGTCCAGGTTGGGAAATTCCTGGAGATTTTGGGGTAGACTCTGCAGGGGGTAGGGTTTTGTGGAATGGAGGCGCCTCACTGGGGTAAAATGCCATACAGTTCATCCTTCACAGCAGCCATTTCCTTCAGGGGAACTGATCTCTGTTGCCTGGAGATCAGTTGTAATTCCAGGAGATCTCCAGCCACCACCTGGAGACTGACAACCCTAATCAGACCCCAGGTTCTGGAGAGGCAGGTGAGGGGGCAGGTTCTCCAATGAGTGATAGGAACACCCTCTGAAAACCAAATGAGAAGCCAGAAGGCTGATCGGAGGCAAGGGGGGTGAAAAGTGCCCACAGACTCGTAGCCGCTCCCCGCACCAGATTTCCAATGTCCATCCCTGCTTCTACAAACAGTGGAAAGGAAGGTGTTCCAGCCTCCTGGAAGGGGAAGCCCAGAGACCCCAAGATGTCACTTCACATCCTCCATCTTCTGGCAGCAACTCCTTCCTTCCCTCATATGCAGCACTCATCTGCAATTCCCACCCCACTGCCTGAAGTTACATTGAGGGGAGGAAGGGGGCAGAGTACCTGAACAGGGCACCACTGGACACTAGCTCCTTCTGGCAACAGAGTCACCCCATCCATCCCTGCACTGAGCTGGGAAACATTCTTATGGGGAGTTGGGGGGGGCAGCTACTCAATAGCAGGCAAGCAAGAAAACACAGCAGTCTGTTGTTTTTCAACACGTTTTATTAAACTGGAAAAAGTGCCAATGTCCCTCGGCTGGGAAGGGAGCCAGGGCAGTTTGTGCAGCCCTTGTTCTGCACTCCCAGGGGTGAGGCTGAGATGCGAGCTGACTTGGGAAACTGCTCCTTGGGCTAGACCTGAATGGCACTCGCAAGGGATTACTGGGGGGCTGAAACAGACATGCTCCATGGACTCCCGGACAAGTTGCCATGTGCCTACAAGGGAAAGAGACATGTGTTGCAAGTGACCCAGCCCAGTCCATGGCTGAGGCCAAGCCCAATCTGCAACATCCGGGAAGATGCCCATAGTTGAAAACAGCAGCTGCAGACCCACAAGTGCAGCTAGTGACCAGATCATGCATGACCCTCTGGTGAGGAAGCACTCTGCCTTGGGGTGATCTTATCATGTGAGGGAAGTTAAGAAGACCCAGTCAACCTGACCCATTGCCACACTCCCTCCTCTGCCAGGAGGGTCCCTGGTTGAGGGAGTCTGAACAGAGCACCCAGATGGGTAGCCAGTGCCCGCCCCCCCCATGGCTATGTCAAGAGTGGTTTTCTGGGCAACTGCCTCCGTGGCAGGCAGTGGCTGCTACCACCACCCTCTCCCCCACTGAGCATCACCTGCAGAGGATGGCCATCAAGAGAGGTCAGGTGAGGGGGCAGCTGACATGAATTGGCAAGCTGGGTTAGCCGCTACGCCATCTCCTTCTTACCTGTCAGTGCTCCCTCGCTCCTTACCAAGCTGGAGTGTGATAACCTGCAAGGAGACATGGGTGGTTATTGTTAGTTTGCTAGACATTGTGGACTGTGCCGTTCTTCCCTTGAGCGCATGCAAAGTTCTCCCAGTTTCCCTCCCAGTGCACTCAGGGCCCACTACTGTGAGTTCCCACTCTCCCATCTCATGCACAAAGTCCCCATGGCAGGAAGTTGACAGGCAGAGACTCTGGCAGCGTGCTCACCTACCTGAGGTCATGAGCAGCACAGCCGGAAGTTTTGTAGGGTGCATGGGCAGGTGACTGGGTGTGGGGAGGGGGGCTCTCTCACCCCAGAAGTGCACGTGGATTGCCCCCTGTGGTAGTTCCCATCCTATGCTCTTTTGGGCTGCAGGTACAGGGTTGGGCACCACAAAAGGGGCCCAAGTTTTCCCCGTGGAGTGGCTTTGGAAGTGGACTAACTCATACCCTGCCCCCCACCCCCCACTGATGTGGGAACTTGCACAGCAGTTGAGCCTCTGCCCGGTCTCAAAGCATGTCCGCTGGCGGCAACCAATCTGCGGTAGTGCGCCTTGGGCAGGCACCAACAAAAAAGGGTTTACATCAATGTAAGAGCTAGTTCCACCGGCATAAGCCTTAGTTCTCGCCCTGTGCAGTTTCCACCCTCCCTCTTAGGATTGAGCTGATCTTTACCTTTTAGCTTCAATTATATCTTTTTTTTTGTCAGACATTTTGAGAAGGACATTAAGAAAGGAAAAAAGCACATATGTACCACAACATACAACTCTAATAGACCTTGTAAATCACGTGCCTTAGCTGAGACTTTGAAGCACTGTCTTGGTATTTATGGAATATCTGACTCAAATATCCATTATAATGTTGCCTTTTTATGCATACATTCTGAGAGAAATGTGTTTCAAAAACTTCATCATATTTACCATTTATATATATTAGCTTTAACATTAATACATTATGAACTTCAAGACAACGTAAATGATAAAACGTTAGAATCTGTGGGCACTGAACATAGAGACATCCCCTTTCGCTTAATACTCTTAAGGAACTGGAAGTGTAAGAATATGCTGTAAGGATACAGGAACAGTGTTTGTTCTAGAACAAGTCTGACACGACATCCCTCTACAGAGTTGCACTGTTCTAAGCCGATAGACTTCAGTAGACTGCAACGGCTGTAACTCTGTTTACCACTGTGGGGTTACAGACTGCTACGCACGTTTATTTTCATGCATTTCATATGGCATTTCTTTTAAATGTTTCTCAATTTGTTAGTCTTCTCTGTAGACCCAGAAGTTTTACAGTATCCCCATTTTCTCATTGGGCAGTTTCACATGGTTTCCATGTTTTTGAAATGGTAATAGACTAATGCATCATTACATAGATAGTTATTGTGGTTTGCTATGGTTCAAAATTCAATATTATTGGGAGAATGATTATAGAACTAATCCACCACATTTACTTTGAAATTAACTTGATTTGAAATGTTGAGGTTGGCTTTAATTCATAGTATTGGGAGCAATGATTTATCCTCCATACTAAAGTTAGCTTGACCAGTTCAACAAAAAGAGGGACCATTTTCATTCAAAATATATTGTTGTTTTTGAAAAGTTCCCCAGGAAGGATCCTTACGATTAGCGAATGGAGACAATGTATGCCAAGGCCGCGTTGAAATATATCATAATGGCCAGTGGGGAACAATCTGTGATGATCTTTGGGACATGCGAGATGCAGAAGTTGCATGCCGACAGCTTGGATGTGGACAGGCCCTATCAGCACTGGAAAGTGCCCCCTTTGGTCCAGGCTCAGGCGATGTTATGTTGGATGATGTTGCCTGCAGGGGAAATGAATCTTCCTTGTCTCATTGCTCTCATGCTCCCTGGGGCACACATAACTGTGGTCATCATGAAGATGCCGGTGTCATATGTTCAGGTATGCCTACATGACACTTATTTACCTTGTAACTTGTAATCTTTTGTTTTGTCAGACATTTCAAGAATGTTATTAAGAAAAGCAAAAAGCAAATATGTACCACAGGTAGGGTTCTAATTGGCCTTGTAAATCACATGCCTTAGCTGAGACTTTGAAGCACTTTCTTGGCAATTAATATGGAATATCTGACTCAAATATCCATCATGATGCCTTCTTTATGCATACATTCTGAGAGAAATGTGTTTCAAAAACGTCATCCTATTTACCATTTATATATATTATATATATTACCATTTATATATATTATATATATTAACTTTAACATGAATACATTATGAACTTCTACTCATTGTAAATGGTAAAAAGTTGGAATGTGTAGTGATGGAACATAGAGACATTCCCTTTCATTTAACATGCTTAGGGTACTGGAAGTATAAGGATATGTTGTAAGAAAATCCTTTTAAGAGATTAAGGTATCATTACATAGGAGTATGCTGTGGTTTAAAAATTTAGTATCATTTCGAGAATGATTCTAGAAATAATTTCGAGAATGATTCTAGAAATGATTATAGAAATAATCCATCACATTTACTTTGAAATTACCTTGATCTGAAATGTTATTTTGTTAGTCTTCTCTGTAGATCAAGAAGTTTTATAGTCTCCCCGTTTTCTCATTGGGAGGTTTCACATGACCTTAAGAGTTTCACATCAACTTATGTTTTTGAAATGGTAATAGACTAATGTATAATTAGGGAGTTACTTACTGTTTTTTGCTATGGTTCAAAATTCAGCATCATTGCGAGATTGATTACAGAACTAAGCCACCACATTTACTTTGAAATTAACTTGTTTTGAAATGTTGAGGTCGGCTTTAATTCACAGTATCAGTAAAAATTCATTATCCTCCATACTAAAGTTAGCTTGACCAGTTCAACTAAATGAGGGAACATTTACCTTCGAAATATATTGTTGTTTTTGAAAAGTTCCCCAGGAAGGATCCTTACGATTAGCGAATGGAGTCAATGTATGCCAAGGTCGCGTTGAAATATATCATAATGGCCAGTGGGGAACAGTCTGTGATGATCTTTGGGACATGCGAGATGCAGAAGTTGCATGCCGACAGCTTGGATGTGGACAGGCCCTATTAGCACTGGAAAGTGCCCCCTTTGGTCCAGGCTCAGGCGATGTTATGTTGGATGATGTTTCCTGCAGGGGAGATGAATCTTCCTTGTCTCATTGCTCTCATGCTCCCTGGGGCACACATAACTGTGGTCATCACGAAGATGCCGGTGTCATATGTTCAGGTATGCCTACATGACACTTATTTACCTTGTAACTTGTAATCTTTTGTTTTGTCAGACATTTCAAGAATGTTATTAAGAAAAGAAAAAAGCAAATATGTACCACAGGTAGGGTTCTAATTGGCCTTGTAAATCACATGCCTTAGCTGAGACTTTGAAGCACTTTCTTGGCAATTAATATGGAATATCTGACTCAAATATCCATCATGATGCCTTCTTTATGCATACATTCTGAAAGAAATGTATTTCAAAAACGTCATCCTATTTACCATTTATATATATTATATATATTACCATTTATATATTATATATATATTAACTTTAACATGAATACATTATGAACCTCTACTCATCGTAAATGGTAAAAAGTTGGAATGTGTAGTGACGGAACATAGAGACATTCCCTTTCATTTAACATGCTTAGGGTACTGGAAGTATAAGGATATGTTGTAAGAAAATCCTTTTAAGAGATTAAGGTATCGTTACATAGGGGTATGCTGTGGTTTAAAAATTCAGTATCATTTCGAGAATGATTCTAGAAATGATTATAGAAATAATCCATCACATTTACTTTGAAATTACCTTGATCTGAAATGTTATTTTGTTAGTCTTCTCTGTAGATCAAGAAGTTTTATAGTCTCCCCGTTTTCTCATTGGGCGGTTTCACATGACCTTAAGAGCTTCACATCAACTTATGTTTTTGAAATGGTAATAGACTAATGTATAATTAGGGAGTTACTTATGGTGATTTGCTATGGTTCAAAATTCAGCATCATTGCGAGATTGATTACAGAACTAAGCCACCACATTTACTTTGAAATTAACTTGTTTTGAAATGTTGCGGTCGGCTTTAATTCACGGTATCAGTAAAAATTTATTATCCTCCATACTAAAGTTAGCTTGACCAGTTCAACTAAATGAGGGAACATTTACCTTTGAAATATATTGTTGTTTTTGAAAAGTTCCCCAGGAAGGATCCTTACGATTAGTGAATGGAGACAATGTATGTCAAGGTTGTGTTGAAATATATCATAAAGGCCAGTGTGGAACAGTCTGTGATGATCTTTGGGACATGCGAGATGCAGAAGTTGCATGCCGACAGCTTGGATGTGGACAGGCCCTATTAGCACTGGAAAGTGCCCCCTTTGGTCCAGGCTCAGGCGATGTTATGTTGGATGATGTTGCCTGCAGGGGAAATGAATCTTCCTTGTCTCATTGCTCTCATGCTCTAATTAGTAGCTCAGGTCAAGCCCTGGGGTCACCCCTGGACCTCCTCTTTGACCTATCTGTGTTAGCCCCACTTCCCTGACTGCACGGTTGGGACCTAGCCAGCCAGTTCAAGTCGTTCCTCCATTAAAGCTCCAACCATCCAGTTGTGAAGCTTGGGGTGGACCTGCTTTTTGAGGGGTTCCCCACCAGGAAATCTGTCCTTGCAACTGGGCCATGAAGCAGCCAGGCACTCCTGATGGACCCCAATTCCCTACCAGTGGGAATATGCCAAGGGTTCTCACCAGCCTGCTCACTTTCCCCAACTACTAATCTGCCAGTAGGAGATAACAGCAGAGGTCCACCACAAGCCATGCAGGCAGTGCCAAGTAGGCAAAAAACTATCTTCCCGTTTGCCAATTGTGGGATAAGGAGAAAAATGGGAAAATGCCAAGGGTACTCACTGGCCCGCTCATTTCCCTCAACTTCTTACCTATCACCACCAAGGTGAAGCCTCTGCACCCCACAGGTGGCTAAAGCCAACCTGAGCCCTTGCTGTAGATCATTCTGAAAGATGTTCCCCTTCACCAAAAGGAGAACTCCATACCCTCTGTAGAGTTCAGAAATTCAGCCCTGGTTTGCAAATGGGGCAGATAAATTCCCAGCCCATCCACCAATGTCTTAAAGAGGGCTCTATTGGCCTTCCTCCTAGCCCTCTCAATTCCCTTTGTGACCTTAGCTTCCTGCCACGCATGGTGCAGAAGCATTGCTGACCAGGAGATCAGGACTCCAGGCCACCACTTGCCAATCATTTACAAGTCTGCCTGAGCCTGCAAAGTCAGGGTCTTGCCCTTTACCAGACCAAGACTGGTAGGCAGAGGAACCTACCCTTTGAATGGCTGGCCCCAGATGGCCCATAGCTACTGTCATAGAAGCTGCCCAAGTCTGAAAAGAGCGGGTGCTGAATTTGCCATCTGCCAAACCCTGTTTAGACAGAGCCCTTTCAGTAACTGTTCAAAACTGGTATTTGGTGAAGGGGGAGCCACTGCAATGTCGAAAAAGTACCCCTTCATCGTCATCCCAGACCTTGACATACCTCTTTAGAGTGAGGACTAGGCAAATATCCTGGTCAGCGCAGGACTAAGAATAACTGTCCCCTTCTGCCTTTGGTCAGTTTTGGAGCACCTGCCCCAAATGGAAACCTGATTCCCGACAAATGTAGTGTCCCAGGCCATCAAAGCTCAGCCAGACCCATCCTTAAGAGATTGCTCTCCCCACTTGTATGGAGAGCAGACTATAAATTAATTAAATAAATAAAATAAAATAAAATAAGCTCACTAACCCTAAGTGCTCCAAAAAAAGGCAATTAGAGGAGCAGCATGGAACAATTTCTCCTCAAAGCAAGAATGGCAAACTGAAGCGCAAACTGACTTCAGCCCTTGAAGTATATCTGGGGAGATAGGCTGCCTCTCATCCTTGGGAGTCCCTGAATCTCAAGACCAACCTTCCAATATTTTTCTAATGCAGAAATCCCCTGTGGTTCTGCTAAGCCATGAGCCTTTCAGGAGAAGGCTAGAGCTGCCAACTGGCTCCTAATGTACTTGACAGTTAAACCCTTACCTTTCTGTGCAACGCAAACTGCATTAGGTGTTCCACATGATTGGCCATAGCTGGCGGAGACCTATCTCATGCTTGAACCCAGAGATCTGAAGCACTGCTCAATCATAGGCCCTCTTGGTGCTGGGGACAATAGCTAACTGAATAGCCCTGAATACCTCTGATTTCCAATCTGCCAAAGTTCCCTGGGCATCTGAGCCAGCAGCAAATCAGCTTCGGAGGCAAGCCATTGAAACCGGTCCATCTACAGGCGAGACAATGTGCCACTCTATTGCTCACACTGGGGACATGCCTGGAAGTGAACAATATGTTCAACTGTAGGCACCTAACAGTGAAATCCCAGACCCATCTCATCATGACCCTGGGCAATTTGGATGTGAGTTAACCATGTGAACCACTGCCTAGTTGTCCCACAAACAGACCACCACCAGAATGGGAAAAATTCCAGGAATCTCAGGTCTCTATCAAGAGACCCTGATCAGCCTATTCCCATGCTCCTCCCAAACACCCTAAAATCAGTAGACCCAGAAGCATCAGAGGAAACCTGAAGCTCCCCTTCCAGCAACAGGTCATCTCTCCAAAAAGAAACCCTGTTGAAAAGTTCAGAAACTCTTCCCAAATCTTGAGATCCTCCCACATGTCTGCACTGATCAGTCTGTGGTGGAGGAACCTAAGGGTACCCATAGCTTCATATAGATGTTGAAGAAGCGCCCTTCCTGGTACCACCATCCTGCAGGCAACTTTCAGATGCCCCAGTATTTGATGGAGCTTGAGCAAGGAAACTTTTATCCTTTCCTTTGAAACTGTCCAGTTGGGCCTTGAGGTCACTCAGCTTCTCAGTCAGTATCCATGAGGTTTGCTAGATGGTGTCAAGCTCGATCCCCAAAAATGTCAATAGCTGTGCTGGACCCTCTGTCTTTTCATGGGCTAAGGGGACCCCCAGCTCACCTGTGAGGCTGAGAAAGCCTTTCAGTAGTCTGGCACATTGGCCTGAACCTTCAAGTAATCCAAATAGTGGGCCATGTCACGGTAATGCTGCAGCTGATGCAAGGCCCATTTGAGGAAGGAACTGAATCACTCAAAGGCAATGCATGAAATGGAGCACCCCATTGGAAGCGTCCTATCCATGTAAAACTGGCCTTCAAATAAAAAGCCTAGCAGCTCAAAGCCCTCAGGATGAACAGAAAGGAGGCGAAATGCAGATGGCATTTTGCCATCTCAGTGCCAGTCCCAGACCTCTGCACCACCTTAACAGCCTGGTCAAAGGAAGTATAATGCACCAAGCATAGCTGCTCAGGAATGGCATCGTTCACAGAGCCTCCCCTAGGGTAGGAAAGGTGGTGTATAAGCTGTAATTTGCTGGCCAGTTTTTTAGGAACTGCACCCAAGGAAGATACCCATAAACATGGCGCTGGGAAGGAGGAAAACAGCCCCAGTACCCATCCCTGCAGCACATACCTTAGTGCAAACTACCCCCTCCATACCAGCCATGTAACATAAGTTAGCCGAACAGGGGAATCTAAGGCCTTGAAAGGGGATTCTAAAGCCAAACTGGAAACCTCTTAAAAGGAACAAAGCCTCTTCCTGTTTGAGGTAGGTCATTAACATCTATTCAAGCACTTTCAGTCTTGTTGGGCTGGGCCCCTTTACCAGCTGACTGCTGAGTGCCAAAGCCCCCACTGCAACTGTTGAGCGCTTTCTGCTGTTCTCAGGCTGTAAAAGGGTGGGGACACCTACAGGTCAGGCACTCATGCCCAAACTTACAGACTTTCCTAGAGCAGACCCTTGAGAGGAAAACTCCCAGGAAAGCAGCCCAGGCTGAACCAACTGCCCCGTGGGGCCGCGGGTGCCAAGGTACACTGGATGAAGTGGCTGCTATCAGAGCAGTCACCAGAATTGGGTTGGGCTCGAGACATCACTTGCAGCCGAAGCTGCTGATGAACTTGGTCCCAAGGCAAAAAGGGGTTAAGGGCAGCCCTCATTCTGAATTTTTCGTCATATTGCACCAGTGAAATCAGAGTACCCTCTGTATATAATATGAATGTATTGAAACAGGAGAGCTGCCCTCCATGGCTGAGCATGAGTAATGACACCTGCGTAGATCAGGAAACATGGCAGCCAATTGGCCTAGGTACGATCCACCTTGTGGTGCTTGAAGCACTCCTTATTCCCCCTCATCGAAGTCTTCCTTATCCTTCTTCTCCAGCTTCCTGAACAGAAGGGTGAAGACATCGACATACTTGCCTTTTAAAATTTTGTCCCTGGTGGCTTGTGTCAGGTGATCTCTTAAGGGCATGGCTGTATCACCAATGGCAGTGACCCGTAGGTGCTCCAAGGGGAACTCAAATAGCTGCCCCATGGCACCACCAACCCCATGCCTGCCTGACTATCAATCCCTCTCCAGGGGATTGTGTTCATTGGTGTGTGGGTGGGCGGCACCCCAGCCATCCCTGTCAACTGTCCTGTAAATGATGGCTGACCAGACTGTGGCCACGCACTCGGTGCGGTTGGTGCTTGAGAGGGACCCACCTGTGCAATTGTGGGATGCATTCGGCCAGAGAGTGCGGAGGCAGTAGCCTGACTCCAGGGCCCCTATGGCCACGTCTGCCACTGCTGGGGCTATATCAACTTACCCTCGCTGATGGGTAGTTGCATTGCCACAGCTACCAGCCCAGGCCCTGACGACCAGCCAATTTCAGCCAAATCCACATCAGCTTCTTCAGTCATGTCCTCTGGAGACTGCTCGCCAACCACATCACCAACACGTACATTGGATGATCCTCCCATGCCAGATGAACCCTCAAGGGTCCAAGACATTATATCCTTTTTAGAGGCAGAACTAGATGCAAGCCTAGTTGGCCTTTTCCTTTTAGTCTTACCTGATGCTACTCCAGGGGCACTTCTGGCTTGTTCAAGTGCAGCAAGCTGATCAAAAATTTCCTGGCAGCTTGGCCCCACTTCGTCCTCATCTTAGGATGACAACACTACTGGGGCCTGCCTAGAAGCGGGCCTTTTTGCAGGTTGCTTGCCCTTGGAGGGCACTAGCCCTTTTTTAGGAGGCATAATAACTATGTCCATATACCACTTTTTAGACAGCTAGTGACCCATTTGAGCAATGAACAGCGACAGTGTCAAATTAATCCCTACTTGCTTCTAAAGGCCACTAGGCCCAAATAAGAAAATGGCCGCCTATGGCTTGTAATAAAAAATGGCCACCGGGCCATAAAATGGCCACCCCACTGGGCCAGATCGGTCCTAGACCACTAAAGAAAAAGGGGGGATAGGCTCAATCACTAGGCCAAAGGTTAAATGTGTTGCCTTACCCAAGGCCACCAATTGTTACCCCTGTGCTGTGGCAGCCACTGCCAAAGCAGAGGCCTAAAAGGGAGGGGGGAACACCCACGAAGAGACTCAAAGGGGAAAAGAGGGGGTGTGTGGGCAATTATGGATGGCCACTGCAATGGGAACACGGTCCGGGATGGTAGCCCTGCTCTCAACCGAATGGCAGCTAGCCCAGTGTGGCCGCTGGCCTGGTTACCCACCAGGGACAGAGCTGTGCAGCAAGCTGCTGCAATGTGTGGAGATGACCTGCACGAAAACTATTCTGGAGAGAAGAGGCCAAGGCCCCAGCAAAAGGTCATGAAGGCAGGCAAGGCTGTGGGCAGCAGCGAGGCCAAAGCCACACAGTCCAAATTCACTGCTGACAAGGCTGCCTCCACCGCTGTTGCCGCTTTCTCCCGTGATGCTCAGGAGGAAACTGGCAAACTCCTGCTCTAACTGAGCATGAGGTGCAACTGAGTGCTGAGGGGGCAGAGCAGCCTTATATGGCCTCCAGCTCCACCCCCTTGCAATTCTTGGATGCTTGGCAAAGCATGGCTGCCTCCTCTTCCTCCAGGAAGTCAAAAAGTGGTGCCTGGCAGTAGCGGCTCGTGCCACCTGCCAGGAGGGCTGTATTCTCATGGGATTATGAGGGGAGGGAGGTTTCCATGTTGAGTGCAGGTGAAATGAATCCTCCCTTGCCTCAGTACTCTCATTCTTTCTGGGGCACACGTAACTGTGGTCATCACAAAGATGCTAGTGTCATCTGTCAAGGTATTGCAGCCACTTGAGTTATGATTATGACCTCAATGATATATGTTTTATGTCACATATTAAATTACATTTCTGAAGACCTAAAGAACTACATATTGATATTTCCATTTTGATATAGATGAGAAACTATTGCAATCAATCATATAATATTAATCCGCTTTAGGAAGATTCATTGCTTCCTTTTTGTTTTAGAACTCTAGTACTTGTCAGTTCTGTCTTCCTAGGCTGGTGGTGATGGGCATGTTAGTAAGAACCAAGTTTTTTCACAGGACGATTTAGATATGATTTTTTTTCTCTAAGTGGCATATTTTTCCAGTTATTTGAAGCTTGAGATTTTTTTTTTGATAGCTGGTTTAATTTTTTTTAAAAAAATAGATTTTATTGGATGAGGTGATATAAAATAGTTGGTTAATACATACAACTTATCCAAATTAAACCTTTATAAATATATAACCCCACCCCTCCCCTCCCTCTATTCTCTATTGACTTCCAACAACACTCGAACCCCCCGTTTATTCATAAAGATTATTATTTCACTTTATTACAATTATATTATGTTAACCATGGTACAGATCTTAATATATATTCCCTTCATTAAAATATTACTTAATTAAGTTTAAAATCCCTCCAAAGACCACAATTGTCCTTTAACATCGCATTTCTTTTCCAAATATTTCTTAAACGTCTTCCAGTCTTCCAGGAAAGTTTCTGGATCTTGCTCTTTCAGATTTCTTGTTAGTTTGTCCATTTCGGCCATGTATAACAGCTTCCTTGTCCATTCTTCAATATTCAGTACTTCTTTTTTCCAATATTGAGCATATAGAATTCTTGCTGCTACTATCATATAATACAACAATATCTTATCATTTCTATTGACTTCTTCTAAATAGTAATAACATTCACTATTAGTAATAACATTTCTGGATTTTTAGCAACATTATATTGTAATATCAAAGACATTTCAGCACATATTCTAGACCAGAAGTCTCTAGCCTTTTGGCAAGTCCACCACATATGAAATAGAGAACCTTCATGCTCCTTACATTTCCATCATTTATTCGATAGCTGTTTGTTAGCTATGGCTAATTTTTTCGGTGTTAAGTACCATCTATACAGCATTTTCGTAACCGTTCTCTTTAATACTGGTACAAGTTGATATTTTTAAGGTATTTTTCCATAATTGTTCCCATGCTTCCATTGCTATTTCCTTATTACAATTTATGGTCCACTTTACCATTTGCACCTTGACTGTTTCATCTTCTGTAAACCACTTCAATAACAACTTATACATTTTAGATATTGCTTTACTATTATCCCCCAATAATAGTCCCTCTAGTTTTGAATTTTTAATTCTAAAACCATTCTTTCTATGTTCTGAATCAAATAAATCTTTAATTTGTCTATATTGTAACCAACCATATTTAAATGGCAACTCCTCATTTCTCTTAAGTTTCAACCCATCATTTTCTAATACTGCTAATTCTTTGAGGGTAAGCCATTCCTTTCCCTGATATTCCATATTTGGGTTGATTACTTCAGCTGGAACAATCCAAAGTGGTTTCTTTAGCTCTATAAATTTCTTGTACTTGAGCCAGGTTGACAGTAGATTTCTTCTAAGGTAGTGGTGCTGAAACATTGCATCCATATTATAATTTCCATACCACATATATGTGTGCCATCCAAATAGTTTATTATATCCTTCCAACGTTAATAGCTTATGATTGGTCAAAGACACCCATTCTTTTAGCCACACCAAACATATCGCTTCATGGTAAAGTCTTAAATCAGGTAACTGCATTCCTCCTCTTTCCTTAGCATCACAAAGAACTTTCATCTTGACTCTTGGTTTCTTTCCTGCCCAGACAAATTCTGATATCTTCCTCTGCCATTTTTCAAATTGTTTCTTATCTTTCACAATTGGAATTGTTTGCATTAAAACATCACTCTGGGCAGTACATTCATTTTAATTGTGGCAATTCGGCCTAACCACGACAAATTTAATTTATTCCATTTTATCATGTCTCTTTCAATTTGAGCCCAGAGCTTTTCGTAGTTATTCTTGAACAAGTCTATATTCTTAGCTGTCAGCTCTATCCCCAAATATTTAGTTCTGTGTACCACTTCGCAGTTTGTTAACTCACTTAATTCTTGTTGTTTCTTCTTAGTCATATTTTTGGTTATTATTTTTGACTTCTTTTTGTTTATGTAGAAACCCCCCAAATCTCCAAACTCCTTTATTTTGTCCAGCAGTCTTGGCAGGGTTTGTAGAGGGTCTTCCACTACAAACATTACATCATCTGCAAATGCTCTCAATTTGTAGGATGATCCTTTTATTTTTATTCCTTTTATACTATCATCTTCTCTAATCCTCCTCAATAATACTTCTAAGACTATCACAAACAAAAGCAGCGATAGTGGACATCCTTGTCTGGTTCCCTTCCTTATTTCCAACTTCTCTGTCAGGTTGTCATTAACACATATTGTTGCCCTTTGTAAGTTATAAATTGTTTTCACTGCTTGTATAAATTCATTACCTAGATCCATCTTCTCCATGGTTGCAAACATAAAATCCCAGTTCAAATTGTCAAAAGCCTTCTCTGCATCCGCAAAGAATAGGCCAACTTCCTTATCAGGTCGCTTATCATAATATTCAATAGCATTTATCACTACTCTCAAATTGTCTTTTAACTGCCTGTTTGGTAAGAATCCGGCCTGATCTTCATCTATAAAGTCCATTAACCATATTTTGAGCCTATCCGCCAGTATTCTTGCCATTATTTTGTAGTCATTGTTTATAAGCGATATGGCTCTATAATTTTTCAACTCTGTCAAATCTTGACTTTCTTTTGGGATCAGTGCAATACTAGCTTCATTCCATGTATCTGGGAGACCCTTTCCTTGAAGCATATCGTTCATTACATTTTTTAAAATCGGTACTAGGTCCTCCTTCATTACTTTATAAAATTTAGCTGTGATCCCAATCTAAGATTGTGCTTTCCCAATCTTAGCCGCTTCAATTGCCTGTATGACTTCTTCTTCTGTTATTGGAGCATTTAGTCTCTGTTTCATCTCTTCTGGTACTTTTGGTAAGTGGGCATTCTTTAAATACCTATCTATCTCTTGTACATTCACAGATTTCTTTTGAAATAATTTAGCGTAGTATTTAAAGAATGCACGCTTAATTAATTGATGATCTTTCAATTCTTTACCTTCCTCCATTATTGTATTAATGATTTTCATTTCCTTCCTTTTTTCAGTTGCCAGGCTAAATACTTTCCTGGTTTATTTGCTCCTTCAAATGACTTCTGCTTTAATGTCTTTAACTTCCATTCTAGCTCTTTATTACTAATGGCTGTTATTTGATCCTGCAATATTTTGATTTCCTGTATAATCGACTTTTTTCCTGGTCTTTTCTTCAATTGTTGTTCTTTTTTATATATTTTTTCTTGTATTCCTTGCCATTTCTCCTGCTTTCTTTTCTTATCCTTGTTATTAAGTAAGGTTAAATTTCCTCTCATTACAGCCTTATAGGTATCCCATACCATCTGTGTTGAGACTTCATTGTTATTATTTGTTACAAAAAATTGCTTAGATTCTTCTTTCAAATGCTTCAAATTTTCCTGATTTTGTAATAAATCCTCATTTATTCTCCATCTAAATTTTCTTCGACCCATTGTCCATTTCCATAACATTGGATTGTGGTCTGCGCTCACCTTCAGTAAAATTTCCACTTTTTTTGTCAATAGAGTCAAATCTTTTGTTGCCCAAATCATGTCAATATGTGAAAATGATAAGTGCCTTGCAGAGTAGTATGTAAATTCAGTACTTTTCGGATTTTCTTTTCTCCATACGTCTTCCAAATGTTCTTGTTGAACTAATTCCAAAAAAAGTTTTTGGTAGCTTCCCTGAATTTTTAATGGTTGTTTTTGATTTTTTGTCTAATTGCAAGTCCACCACACCATTAAAATCTCCAACCAATATCATCTGATCAAATACATCCTGATCTAATTTGTTCAATAAATCTTTGAAAAATTGGTCTTTTGCTCCATTTGGCGCATAGAGAGCTATTACCAATTTTTTTTCGCATTTATATTTATTTCCACGGCCACATATCTTCCATCTTGATCCTGAAAAATTAATTTTGATTATACAGCCTCATTTACATAAATCACTACTCCTTTCTTCTTTTGTTTAGATGCTGATATATATTCTTTCCCCAATTGTTTGTTTTTTAAATATTTTGTGTCTTTATCTTTAATGTGTGTCTCTTGTAGACATACTATATTACAATATTGCTTCTTTAGCCAATGAAAAATTGTCTTTCTCTTTTGAGGTGAGTTTAGTCCATTCACATTCCACGATATTAATTTGTACTCCATATTTTACATTTTTAATAGTCCAGGAAAGTCCTCTGCATTTTCCTGTAAAAAATTTTCCATTTGCTCCTTTGTTTTGATGATAATTCTCAAAGCTTTGTAATAAAAGCTTAGACCTTCTGGGATTTCCCATCTATATCTGATGTCTTTGTCTCTTAGTTTCTGGGTCAATTCCCTGTATTTTTTCCGCTCTTGGAGAATCTGTTTTGGGACTTCTTTCATGATCTTAATTCTACTCCCCTCCTTTATTAGGAGTTTTTCAAAATGCCTCTTAAGTCTCTCTTCCTGCGCTCTCTTTGTCACTAATTGCACAATAATATCTCTTGGTAGCTTTCTTTTTGCGCAAAAGCCGAATTGATTATGTACGCCAAATCCATATTTGCTGTTATTTCAGCCTTCTCTTTCCCTAAGAATTCTGCCAATATCTCTGTCATCTGCTCTTGTGTGGTTTGAGTCTCAGATTCCTGAATGCCACGAAATCTTAACTGCTTTTCCGTCACCTTACACTCTATCATTGCCACTCTTGTCTGAATCACTTGATTTTCATGTTTCATTTCTACTTTTATATCATTTGTCTTTTGTTCCACCTGCTCCACTTTTTTAGTTGTCACTTGCAAATCTTCCTTTACTCCCTCTATCTTTTTTGCCAGTGCAGCTACATCAGCTTGAATAACATCTCTCATCTCTTTAAAATCCTTTGCCAGCTTTCTTGCATCTTCTGTAACAACTCTTTGTGATTCTCTGCCACTTTTTCCCCCAGTCCTTCGGTCGCAGCATCCACCGAGATTTGCCATTCCTTATCTGCTCCTTTTTTCCCGGCCATCGTGGGGTTCGGTTTCGAGCCTCCCCACGTGTCTGCTCTTTTCCTCAAATCCGTGTTGAATCATTTAAACCTTGCCTTTTCTTAAAATGTCTTTAAAAAGGGGGGGAAGTCTTTTTAAAGTCTCTATGGTGCCATTGCAACGTCTCTATGATTTCTGGCTTAGCTTCGTACCTTACTTAAGATGGCGCACTTCCTGTTCCTGTTGCCTTCATAGCCTCCCAGTAGTATGCTTATTTTGCTTCCTTTTCCCGTCAATCCTCTTCCCTTTCGCTTTACTGTCCTTGCTAGGAATCCAATTGTCTGCTCTGTTGTTAACTTCCCATCTCATGATGTTTTTCCAGTCCCCCCTCCACTTTCTCACGCTGGTTATCTCAGTTCTAACCGCAGTAAGTATAAACAATATTTCTTTTCAGATTTTTAGTCCTTATTTACTTCCCCAGCATCTTCAATTTTACTCTACTTCTATTACTGAACGTCTCTTCTTTTATACTCTGCCCATTACTTTATTTTCCCTTGGTCTTTTTACTGTCGTTCCGTTTTTAAAAGTCTGATAACGATCTTTACCTTTGCCGATTCTGCGGGTTGTCTGCATTTTTCCCTTTGCTTATTCTTTGGTAAAAGCGGTTGCAGAAGCTTGGTTCTGATGATCTTATGCCAATTTAATGACTCCTGAGGCACTGCAGAGATAGAAGCTCGCCCTTTTCTGAGGGGACCTCAAGGTGGTGGTGGGAGTCCTTGATTCAGAACCCCCTCCCTCACCGAGATCACACTCTCTCGGGGTTGCGTAGCGTTCGAGCCCAACTTCTCCCTGAAGTTGGGGTGGAAATGGGCGTTGAGGCATCTTGCTTTCCAAGAAAAACAGTGTCTCGGACAGCCCAAGTCTTAGGCTGCTTCAGACTGCCATGAGTCCAAACCGGAAGTCAATAGCTGGTTTAATTTGATTGGTTTAACTTTATTTCTGTGAAGTTACTGAGTGAGAGACATCCAGCAAGATATTCATTATTAGTTAATGAATAGCTGCTACAATCTTTGTAACTGTATCTCAGTTGTTTTAGTGATCCTTCTTTTTGTTTTATTAGGACCAGTAACTCCTAGTATTCCGCCTTCTGTTGTGCAATCATCAGGTGAGACATTGCTCCTTTTTATTTGTCCAGTTTGTTACACTTTTAAACAGTTCCCTAGTCCTAACTGTCAAAGGGATAAGGTCCTCCTATTTTACTTTCAGGTGGGGTAATAGAGTTTTTAAAATTTATTTAATTTGTTTATTTTTATCCCATTTCCCCCCCCCATGGAGCTCAGGGCAGGTAAGTAGTACTCACTTGTTTCATTTAACCTTACAACAACCCTGTGTGGTAGATTAGGCTTAGAGAGAATGACTGACCTGAAGTGAGCTTCATTGAAGAGGGGGGATGTAAACCAGGGACACCCAGATTCATGTCTGAAATTCCAACCAGTACAATACACTGAATCTCACAAATAGATGCTCTCCTAGCCTGAAGAAGATTGTGTGCTCAAACTCCATGGATGTTTCTCCCCTGCCACAAACTTGTGATTTAATACAATTAGTCCCGTTGCAGTGGGGGGGGGGGGAAACAATAGATTTAGTTGACTAGATTTAACAGTAGATTAGACTTAACAGTAGATGTTTGTGGTCTGTAACTGGCAACAATTGAATTCTGAAGCAAAGTGGTTTACTTGTCAGAATTTAGACAAATGAGGGCCAAGCTACAAGTGATGAATGACACAGGTTGGACACTTGTCAGCTTCCTTCAAGTTTTTATGGGAAATGTAAGCATCCTGGTCTTGCAGCTTGGCTCTCCGACTGCTGTCCAATGGATTTTTCAACTGTCACTTGTCCAACATTCTGCCAAGCTGCCTACATTTCCCATCAAAACTTGAGGGAAGCTGACAAGTGTCCAACCCGTGTCATTCATCACTTGTAGTTTGGCCCTGAGTGTGTGTTTTTCATGTGTAGTCCTGTTTGTGTGAATTCCTTTCTCATCCCTGTCCCTTGGTCAAATGATATGGGGCTATGAGCACATATCCTCATACCATGACTATGCATCTCAGTCCTTTGGTCTTTCAATAGGGCTCTTATCACAGAGACCATGTGGCTGGTGTCATCTGTTGTTTTCTGCATGGGTAGTAAATTCAGAGGTATTGGGTGCATCATATTGTTGATGATGAGTATTGTAATAGTTGCACCAAGCACTGCCAGTTGTGAAAAAAAATAGAGATGTCTTAATCTCTTTCGTCTCCTGATTATCTGAGCATTTCCCATAAAGGTTACTTTTTTATTGTCCTCCCTGTTCTCCCAGGCAGTTTTAAATTGGCAGTGGCATAAAAAGCATCTTATGTACGCAAATGGGGCAAAGTGGTGTTCTTTGAATCATATCTAGCTAAATATGAAATTTAGTCCAAAAGATCCACTTCCTTACCCACAGAAGACAGGGAGGCCTACTTTTACAGGATGCTTAAAGATTCCCTACAATTTGCCTCATTATTCTGTCATATAAGGAAATGGGGGGAAATGCCATGGCATGTAGAATATGTTTGATTGAACAGCTATCATGACATTAGACATAGATAGAACCTCATTTTTCTTTTTTTTCATGTGTACAGCTGCTCAGATAGACAGAACATCAGCATCTTCAACGAGTAAGTTGTATTTTCCCCATTCAGAATACAGTATATACAATAAAAGATACAATAAAAAAGGGAATTGAGTATGAGACAAAAACAAATTGTCTGACATTTGGAAACTGTGATGCTTTGTTTACATATCTCCCTCTCAAGAGCACACTTCATGTGGAAAAAATACACAATAGCTCCATCACTCTTGCAAAGCACCCACAGAGATTCCACTGTAGAAATGCAACCATTATTTCTTGAGAGCTGATTTCAAAAGAAAAAAGTCACCAAGATTTTATTATATGTGGGACATTTTGAGAGCAGAGCTTAGGGAAGGTAGAGTTTAGGGAGACTGATGTCACTTCCTCCATTCCCCTGTAAAGAATTATCCTAGTCTCTGTGGTAATTCCTAGACTATCAACCAGAAGTGATGTCATTTCCAGGTGGAGAGATAGCTGGTTGTGACTTCAATTCTGGATGATGTTCAAGGAATTATTCCAATCTCTATAGTAAAGACACATTTCTATACTAAATAATGTGGTAAAAGCCCATGTCACCATCAACAGCCCCCCCTCCTCTTTTCTCCCAGCACTAAAGTTAACAAGAGCAAGAAGGGATAGAAAGCCACCTGTTACCACCTAGAAAATGGAAGCCTATAACATTGCCATTACAGAACAGCAAATCATCACTTACTTATTAGATTTACACTTCTGTTACTAAAAATATCTCAGGACACAGCTGCTATACTAATAAGCAAATTCCTCCAGCACAATTCAGATTGGTCAGGCAACTAAAAGGGGAAAATGGTTTTTAAAAAGAAATTCCAATTGTCTTGCATTTGCTTGACTCAGTTTATAAGTCCCTCAACTCCCCTACTTGGTAGGTGCTGCTGATGCTCTGGCAGTTCTCCTCACCCCCCACTCCCCATCTATGGTGGCAGAGGCAGTTTATCTCAGTTACCCCTTTTCTTTTCCTTGATTGGCAGCTCTCTGATTCTCCTGCTCCAGATCTTCTTCTCTTCTATGGATTGGATATGGCTAGGTTAGGATTCCTGGTACTATATATACAGATATGTAGTTTTCCTAAGGTGGTTAACTAGTTCCAAGAATCCTGAGGAAATGACGTCCTGGTGTTTTGAGTGTTTGGGAGCACAACCTATGTTTCAAGCATCTAGTAAGTGGGGAAAGGAGTGAAGACCATGTCTGAGAGAAAAATGGCAGAGGGCTGCCACCATTGCCATGTAGAAGGGGAAGGAAGGAACAGCCAGCTAGTCACCAGTGCAGCAGTAGGGTGCGAGTTCTCTGGCCAGACAACAAGTCAGTGGCCTTGCTGAGGTAGCATTACAAGCATAGTGTTCATATTTTGAGTATTGATGACATCATTTCTCAATCAGTTATGATAATTGATGACATTATTTCTCAATCAGTTATGTGAGCCATCCTTGAATGGACAGTCAAATCCACAAGAATTCCTCTTTAATTAATTGCTACTCAATCATGAACAAAGTTAGGAATTAATGTTTAGTTGTGTGACTCTGTTATTTCTGTCCATCAATTAGTGCTCTCATGTTCTGGAGAATTCATGCATGCATACATCAGCAGAGTCTACCTACAGACATTGGGCTACAATCCCCAGGATTTGCATCTGAACCATTCAGACTCTTCCTGTACACGTGAAATTACTCCAGACTACGTTAAATTCAAGATACCATTCAACGGTTGTGGCACAATAATACAAGTAAGAAAGGGGGGGGTAAAAACTTTGAAACAAAAATATATTATTTTTTGTTACGTGTCTAATTTATATGGGTGGGGGAAGTATTTCTTTTATTCACTGTGTGAGCTGATGGAGACGCAAAACCAGCTCCCTCTTCACCATGGGTAGAAAAACTGTGAGCTGGAAATGTATGTCCCCTACCCCTACCCCAACCCACAAAACCCAATGGTGGCTTGCCCCTCCTACCTCACTTATAGTTAAGAGTAGAGAAGGGCACGAACCACATTACGAACTTTAAAAACCCACGAAATTGGCGATCGCGTGATCGCGATCTGGCGGTTTGTGATTGTCCATGGCCAATGAACCAGCATTCGGAAGAGGCCTAGTTCGGTGCGTTCGGCCGTGGTTCAGGAAGCCAGACAGTCAGGCGCCAGCAATCAATTCTCCTGGCAATGGAGCCGGGGGAATGCCTGAACTCTGTCTGCACTCCTTCTGTCACCCTGGAAACCCGAATGGAAGCCCAGCTTACCTTGCAACCATGGAGCTACAAAGTGGTTACAAGTTGGGAGCTCTTGCTTGCCACTTGCTAGCCTTTGGGGAGAGAGACTGAGAAAGTACAATTGAGCTTGAATTCGGGGGATAGGAATCTATCTCCTCTGGTGCCAGGGCTGCTGCCTGGCTCTGGGGCCAAGCTCAGTGGGCACTTTGGCTGAAAGCTCACATTGATTATTGATCAGTGCCTGATCGGGTCAGGTCTGTGGGAGTGGTGGGCTAGGGCTCTAGTCCCTCCCTCCCTCTGGTGCCAGGGCTGCTGCCAGGCCCTGGGGCCAAGCTCAGTGGGCATCTCAGCTGAGGGCTCACACAGTATTAGTAGTGCCTGATCTGTTCAGGTCTGTGTGAGTGGTGGGCTAGGGCTCTAGTCCCTCCCTCCCTCTGGTGCCAGGGCTGCTGCCAGGCCCTGGGGCCAAGCTCAGTGGGCACCTCAGCTGAGGGCTCACATTGATTATTATTAATCAGTGCCTGATCTGTTCAGGTCTGTGGGAGTGGTGGGCTAGGGCTCTAGTCCCTCCCTCCCTCTGGTGCCAAGGCTGCTGCCTGGCTCTGGGGCCAAGCTCAGTGTGCACCTGGGCTGAGGACTCACAGTCACAGTATTATTTCCAGTGCCTGATCTGGTGGTCAGGCAGCTTGGTGTTCTGGGCTAGGGCTCTAGCCTCAGCCTCTGGTTCCAGGGCTGCTGCCAGGCCCTGGGGCCAAGCTCAGTGGGCACCACGGCAGAGGGCACATAGAGTCATCTCCTTTCCTGCCCTCCTTAATTCTAGTTTGGTGGCACAATGAGTCTTCCTGTTGTGTTGGCCACCAAGGGTGGTTGTGGGGTGAAGTGCGATGGCAGTCCTCCTGGTTCAGTTGTGGAAAGCAATATTGGGTGTGGCTCAGGGGCCACAGAGAGTCCTCCCACTCCCCCCAATTCACCTGTGGGGGCTGTGGAGGAGGCCAAAGAGGTCTTTCCGCAGTGGGGAGAGAATCTCTCAACATTTTGAGGAGGGGTGGGTGGGTGATGGATCCCTGGAGGAATGGTATGTGTGTTATGAAAGATCCCTCCTGTCCCCATCCCAAACTCTTGGTAGTGTCCCCTCCCGCAGTCCACCCCTCACCCTGTCGTCCATGTCCAGCCCCGCAGCAAAGCCTGTAACCGTTCGTCCTCCTTCCCCTGGGACAGATAGTGGTCGACATTTCAATGCCTTTTTGGCTCTTCCTGATGACCCCCGTGTAGTGCAGTGCCGTGCCTGTGATGTCCTGGTGCGCAGGGGCAAAAACCTGAAGCACCTGTCTTTGATGGCCCTGATTTGGCACCTGAAGAGGCACCACCTGAGCCTGTATCCCTCCTCACCTAGTGAAACATCCATTGGGAGGAGAAAGGGAGCCACTAGCTCTTCTGTGAGGGGGGTCAGTGGGAGGGTCACTTTGCCCTGAGGGTGATCCTAGTGGGAGCAGAGCGCTCCAGCAGGCTGCACTTGCGGAGGTTGTCCCTTCAGGGTCTGGGAAAGTGCCACTTAGAACCTCGAGGCTGATGGCTCAGGAGGTGGCTGCTGCTGCACTGTTCCTCAGTCAGACACTCGGGTGAGTACCCGCGCTGACTGGGTGTTCAGGCCCCCAGTCCGAATGTCACGTCCTCTCCCTCCCACGCCGGGAATACCAGCACACTCCTCTTTGGACTGGCAGTTTTGGGGGAATCTTTCTACTTACCCCCCACATGACAGGTCCTCTCCCTCCCATCCTTTCCAGCAAGGCAGGAAGGTGGGTGATGCTGATAGCAGCCTCCTTTGGGCACTTGTGCAGCAGCTCAGGAACTGTTGCACATATAGTTAAGCTGCACGGTGCCTCTATCCATCGCAAATGCTGAGCTCTCTGAGCAGGGGGGAATGGGTCCCTCGACTCATGTCCATCCCGCAAAGGCAGGAAGGTGGCCGATATAAGCTGCTGCTGCTGTCATGTTTCTGTCTCCCCCGCTCAGAAACCACTCTGATCCGTCCAAGCAATGTCTCCTGTCCTGCCCATCCCCTACTTTCCGCACAGGCAGGATGACGGATCAGGTCAGGCCCTGCTTCACAAGGGACTATCCTGTTACTGCTCCCTCCTTGGTTACACAGCTCGTTTGTGATCACGCAACTGATTGTATTGTATACGGATACAGTCAGTTGACAACGTGGCGGCTCCCCTGTCAACGGGACTGATGGAACCCCTTTCAGCTGGGTGGGAATGTGTCCCGCAACTCCCGTCCTTTCCGTCAAGGCAGGAAGGTGGGTACTGTCGACTGCCACCATATTACTCCTCATTGGGGCCCTCAGGTGAGGACCCACAGCTGCTGGGGGATCTTCCCCCTCCCCCTCCTCATGTCAGACAGAACAAGACAGAGAGACAGATAGAAAGATGTATTGAAAAACAAAAACAAAACCATTGGGAAAAGATGGACACACAAGCTTACATATGGATGATGATAGGGAAAGGAATATAGAAAACAATATAGTTATAGAAACATAAAAAAGACAGCTAGAGATGGAAAGAAATAATAAAGGGCAGATATAGAAAGAGATAGATTCAGATAAATAGTGGTGGAATCACACAGGAAGAGACAGAGAGAGATAGAAAGTTGCAAATAGACAGTGAGAGGGAGAAACAGAGAAACAGATAGAACGGGGCACACAGATATCAACCGTTCTAGAAGAAGAAATAGAATGTGAATGCATCAAGGAGATACAGAATTGAACAGAACACGCCACATCCATGGAGAAAAGGATTGAAAATCAAAAACAGAGAAAGAGACAAACAGTACAGAATGTATCAGTATAATGAAAAAGACACTAGAATCTATGCACAAACATTAGAGAATGAATGTTAACAGTTAGAGAATGGTATATGGTTGGAGAACTGTATGTAGAGACAGATAGAGATTCCTGGCTCCTCTGCACCGGGAATACCAGCGTGCTCCTTTTTGGCCTGGCAGGCGGGCACATGGGGGGTGCTGATGGCGAGCGGCCAGACCCCCCACTCCCTGAGGGGAGGCGGTTCATCACCGCCTCCCCATGCCTGCCAGGTATGGCAGCCACCGCCAGTACCCACCTTCCTACATCGCTGGGAATACCAGCATGCTCCTTTTTGGCCTGGCGGGCGGGCACATGGGGGTGCTGCTGGTGAGTGGCCAGATCCCCCGCCACCTGAGGGGAGGCGGCTCGTCACTGCCTCCCCATGCCCGCCAGGCCCAGCAGCCGCCAACAACACACACCTTCTGTACACTGGGCCAACGTCAACCGGTGGCTCTAATTGTATCAAGTGGGAGTTTCCTGGGGGCCTTGGATTGGAGAGGGTATAACTCCAAGATCCCTTTTGCAATCTTGTCCAAACTTGGGTGATGGCTGTAGGAGAGCCTGCAAAAGACTCCCCGGGAATATGCGCTCTCTAAGTGCCACGGGGGCCATTCCGCACCCCACGAATCGTGAACTGGTTCGGCAATGTAAAATGTTCGTTGCAGTTCACAACCTCAGGATTGTCGTCAGCACCAAACCATGAAATGCTGGTTCATTAATTTTTTTTGGTTCGTGCCCATGTCTAGTTAAGAGAAACATCAACACTGATCAGAATTTCAAATCTTGGTTGGGGGAATCCAATTTAAGGTTAAAGTTAGCATTGACCTTAACTATAGCTAAAGCAGGAAGAAGAATTTTGTCCTGGAAGGGTCTGAAGCATATGAGTTTCCAAAACAACTTTTGATCTACATGACTTCGGTTAAGAGCGAGGCAGCATTATGTTTGCAGGGCCCTAAGTATGCTGTGCATTTTTAAAAATAAGAAATGTGTGTGTAACTAGCTTTTTGGGCCCCATTTCTTTTGTTTTGGTGTATGCAGGGGGGGAGAAAGACACTTGTAAAATTCTCAGAGAAAATGTTTCGTAACTTTCATTAGAATGGTTAAGTACAATTTAAAATTAGTTTACCTGCCAATTTACATATGATATTGACATGGTTTCATATTTTTTTTCTGCCTTTTTGCAGAGGAGTACTGAATCTATAATCTATTCCAATGTAATTATGACATCCCGCTCTGGTTATATCATTACAAGGGAACCAGACTTTGAATATCATATTTCATGTGAAATGAAGAAGGACGTAGTTGTTGAAGCAAAGTTTGTTGCCAGAAATCCCACTGACCTCACTAAAAGACAGCAAGGAAATTACCCCATTATTATTGCATTCTATAAATCACCATCTTATCACAGCCGAGTTACAAGTTATCCATACATGGTTCATCTCAATCAGAATTTATTCCTCCAAATCACTCTGAATAGTTCTGATCCATACTTGACAATATTTATTGACACATGTGAGGCATCTCCAAATCATGATGATTTTGAAACCTTGACCTATGACTTGATCAGGAGTGGGTGAGTATGTTTTAAAGAAGTAAGAAGAGAGGAATCTCACTGTCTTTCTAGTTCATATAGTAAAAGAATGAAAGGCTTTTTTTTTGTAACGCATAAAATTTACAAAGGAAAGATGGTCTAAAAGTACCATAGAAACTCACAGTTTTATTACATTGATGCATCATATTTCTTAAGAAAAGTCCAGTATTTCTAGGGGAAATTATGGAAAGAACTTTCAGTCCCAAAGTATTTGATATATAAACGAATCATAAATATGGTATATAGCAGGATGGTTCACATCCAAATATTGTCAAAGACTGGCAATTGAATGCATTGATCTATTGTGTGGATTCATATGTTAATCGTCCTGTCAGAAATCCTTTTGACTATGACCAGCTTTTTCTTTATTATACTTAGAATCATAGACTCATAAAATCATAGAGTTGGAAGGGGTTTAACAGAGCATCTAGTCCAACCCCTGCCAAATGCAGGTACAGTCAAAAGTATCCCTGACAAGTATTCGTCCAGCCACTCCTTGAAGACTGCCAATGAGGGGGAACCCACCACATCCCTAGGCAGCTGGTTCCACTGCTGAATTACTCTTAACATGAAGAAGTTTTTCCAAATGTCTAGCCAGTACTTTCCCTCCTGCAGTTTTAATCTATTATTTGTAGTCCTCTCTGTTGCCAACTGGAACAGCTGCCTTCCCTCCTCTAAATGACAGCCTTTTAAATACTTAGAAAGCAGTCATGTCTCCCCTCAACTTTCTCTTCTCCAAACTGAACATTCCCAGCTCCCTCAGTTTTTCCTCATAGGGCTTGTTCTCCAGGCCCCTGATCATCCTGGTTGCTCTCCTGTGCACCCATTCCCATTTGTCCACATCCTTTTTGAAATGAGGCTTCCAGAACTGCTTGCAATACTCCACAGGGTTCCTGATCAACATGGTATATAGGGAGACAATAACATCCTGTGATTTTGATGTTATGTTTTTGTTGATACACCTCAAAATTGTGTACACCTTTTTTGCTGCTGCATTACACTGACTGCTCATATTTAACTTTTCATCCACCCATATCCCAAGATCTTCACACACACTGCTGTACAAAAGTGTATCTCTCATCCAGTATGGATGCTTTGCATTTTTGTTACCCAGGTAGATAACGCAGCACTTATCTTATTTAGTCCACCTTTCTCACTGAGATTCCAAGAAGACTGCACAAATTTAAAACAATGCAGTAAGAATACTCTAATACCTACAACCAATAGTGTAGTAAAACTGCATCACAAAATTAGAGAACAGGACATCCAAAATAAGCTGATATACACAATGAAACAATAAGGCATATACAATAATGGTACAAAACTGAATTACAAAATCAGAAAAACCATAATGTAATATGTACAATGAGCAAAGTAATGAAAGCTATCCAAAATTTCAGAGACATTAACTATAACCCTAACTACCTTTATAAAATCCCCCTTTATTTTATATTCTATGGAATGACAGAAGTGTTGGAACCTTTCGGATTTCCTCTGGAAGGCCATTCCACAAGGTGGGAACCACAACAGAGAAAGCTCTGGTACAGAAAGCTATTAGCCTTGCCCCTTTGCAGGTGGTCCCTTCTGAAGTCTTTGTTCAAATGAGCAGAGCTGCCACAGAAGAGCATATCAAGAGAGACCCTTCTGTAGATATGTGGTACCTAGGCCATGAAAGGCTCTGTAGGTGATGACCAGCACTTTGAACTGAACGTGGGAAGTGAATTTTATTTATTTATTGAAAACATTTATTAGCCACTACAGTGCAGGAACTCAAAGCCACTTACAAGATAAAAAAAATAAGAAATATACTAACCTCCCCCTCACCCCCAGAATTTAAAAACACAGGTTAAGACTGCTAGTAAAGAAAATTGTTAATTAAAAGCAGTCCTAAAGAACACTGCCTTCAGCTGCCTTCTAAAGATGAACAGAGAGAGGGTAGGCTCACTTCCCTGGGGAGGTGGTTCCATAATCATGGGGCTGCCACTGAAAAGGCCCTCTTTCATGTACCCCCTGAATAAGCTTCTTTAGCTGATGGGGCAGTCGGGAGGGCCTTTCCCTGTAATCTTAACTCCTGAGAAGGAACAGTAGAATAATCAATAGAGCAACTGCATTATAGGAGTAACAAGTATGCTCCACTTAGCTCCCAATAATAGTTGAATTGTGGTGTTCTTTACCAGCTGGAGTTTCCAAGTTGTCTTCAAGGACAAATTAATGTAGAGATCATTACAGTAGTCTGACCTCAAGGTTGCTGTGGCATGAATCCATGTGGCGAGACTGGCTGAGTCATGGTAGGGAGCTATCCTCCGGGCTAAATGTAGAAAGAAGTAAGCATTTTTCTCACGTGAGTCAACTTGCTTCTCTAACAATAATAGTGGGTCCACTATAACCCCAAAGTTCTTAACTGAATCACTGATGGTAGAAAATGGAGGCCTTTTGACCTCATCCCTGGATGAAGTGGTTAGCCTTAGCCCTGGTCCTCCTTATCTTTTCTCTGTAAATCCAGGCAGGAGCAGGAGCTAATCCTTTACAGCCTCTGCCCAGTCCTTTTTAAATAAGGCACAGCATGTTGTGCATGTACAGAAAGGATCTGCAAATGTTTCTAGGATATCTTTATCCCATGCTAGTTTGGGTGCCATTTTGTTTCTTTAGCAAGTTTATGCTAGCCATGTCATGTGGTTGTAGCAAAGCTGCTCTGGTCGCTTTAGAGAGAAATCATGCAGTCCATCAATAAAAAATACACGCGTGTCAGGAAATTGGTTTAGAGGAACAGCTGGAGATGGACCCTTGATATCCAACAGGGCTACTGATCATGAAGAACCACTTAACTCCACAATTAACACTGCTTCAAGCTCCTTCTGTACTTATGGTTGCCAGCTTCCCAGGAGAAGTATGTCCTGTCTCTTTGAAACAGGTTTAAAATGAAGAAATCTTTGGTTGAAGTTTTTCATGGTTAAATAACATCACCAGGTAATTGCAGAAGATCAAAGAGATATTAAAGAGACAGCAAGAAGGACCAGTTTAAGAGCTGGCAACCCTGCAATATCTTCTTTATCTTCCTGAGAATAGTTTGGATAGCTTGGGTAGGAGGAGAAATTAAAACTCTCAGTGAATCCAGAGGCCTATTTGTTTAAATATCTGTTTTTGCTGTTACAGTTAGCATTTCAAAATAATGAGGTTGGTAGCACACACACATGAAATACACACCATCATGGCTTCACTATCTGCAATTAAGTATCCACAGATTTGATCATGTTGAGAATAAGATATATTTATTTAAACAAATCTGGAACATTTGTGATTTCTTTCTTTCCAGATGTATACAAGATCCTACCTATCAAACGTTGCCTTCACCAAGTAACAATGTTGCACGCTCTAAATTCAATGCCTTTAAGTTTCTTCAGGAACACAATACAGTTTACTTGAGATGTCGGATTGAAGTATGCAGATTATATGATTATGCATCCCGCTGCTACCAGGGGTGCTCACATAGAACAAAGAGGGATGCAGATGCACTCCAGAACCAGGAGGATGTAGTTGTGGGACCATTCCAACTTCTCAAAGAAGATTGAAAACACGGTAATTTATTTTCCTTCTCTTGCTATGGCAATGATCCTTAAAATCAGTGCCCCATCTGGTTTTAAGAATGTGTACTTAATTTAGAATTGGAAGACAGAATTGGGATTCTCTTGGTGTACCACCCATCTTGTTGTCTAATAGTCTCCCAGTCCCTACCTAAGCTGATAGAGGTGGTCTCCAGCATGGTGTTGAGGATCGCTATTCATGGGTGACTGCAACATTCATGCTGAGGTTGTCCTGTAAAGAGCATCTCAGGATTTCATGGCTTCCTTGCCAACCATGGGCCTGTCTGGGTCTGGTATTTTGTTATGCAGGTGGAGGAATGGATGAGGATTCCTTTGTCATGGACTATTTGCTTGGGTTTAGACCTACAGGGATACAAAGACTATGCAGGGATGGGGGATGTATTAAAATGATCCACCTAAGGTTGACACCTGTGTCCTGGAAAATTCCTGGAGATTTGGGGAAGTGTCTGTGGAGGGGGGAATTTTTGGGGGGGGTCCACCTAGAATATATGGAGTTTGCTCTCTGAAGGTGCCATTTTGTAGTCTGGAGATCAGTTGTAATTCTGGGAGAACTCCAGGCCCCACCTACAGGCTGGTATCTCTAGATCTGTTCCCAGAGCCAGATGGATCCAAATGGCTTTCTGATGGCTGTAGGGGGTTTGCCTGTTGATATGGCTGGTGCTTCTGTTGATGCCCTGGTTGAACTCTGGGATGAGGAAATGTTCTGGGCAGTTGACAAGATTACTCCCAGGAGAGTCCATGGACTGGCTGTGCCAGCATGCCATTCTGACCCCCAAGAATGACAAGGCTGCCATCATTAATGAAACACAACTCCCTCGAAGGGGCAGAAATAGAGTACAGATCTTTTTTTTTATTATTTAACATTTTTTATTAGGTGAGAATATTAATACATACAACTTTCAAATAACATCTCAATATCATTTTCCCCCACCCTTTCCCTCCTCCCCCTTTTTCAGGACTTCCAACAGCTTTCCAACCCTATATCTTAATCTATTCCTAATCTATCCCCTTTTTCTATAACTCATTATATCATGTTTACATTCTGCTTTGTTAAGCTAAGCTCTATCTGTTAGCTTCAGATTTATTATTATTAACTTAAAATCTGTTATCTATTACTATCTGTTAACTTCAGATATATTTAAATTTAAGCTAACAATTAAATAAAATATCTACTTTGTATTGTCGAAGGCT
The DNA here is from genome assembly GCF_028583425.1 of Eublepharis macularius. Lineage (NCBI taxonomy): Eukaryota > Metazoa > Chordata > Lepidosauria > Squamata > Eublepharidae > Eublepharis > Eublepharis macularius. The sequence goes on from NC_072795.1 coordinate 86,992,176, forward strand.
TTCACGGCCGGAGAACGATGGCTGTTGTGGGTTTTCCGGGCTGTATTGCCGTGGTCTTGGCATTGTAGTTCCTGACGTTTCGCCAGCAGCTGTGGCTGGCATCTTCAGAGGTGTAGCACCAAAAGACAGAGATCTCTCAGTGTCACTGAGTGTCACCAAAAGACAGAGATCTCTCAGTGACACTGAGAGATCTCTGTCTTTTGGTGCTACACCTCTGAAGATGCCAGCCACAGCTGCTGGGAACTACAATGCCAAGACCACGGCAATACAGCCCGGAAAACCCACAACAGCCAATATCTACTTTATTAATTTTACCAATATCTATTAACTCCAAATCCACTTAAATTTAAGCTAACAATTAGCTAATACTTCTCTCCATATGGTAAAGATTCCATCTCTTCCAGTAAAAAAAACAACATTATAATAATTTTTGAATTGCCATAGTTCCCCTTTCACGTCCCACTTCTTTTCTAAATATGTTTTCAGTCTTCCCCAATCAGTAAAGAATTCTGCCAGATTCTAATCTCTCAGCTTTCTTGTCATTTTGTCCATTTCTGCCATGTACAGCAATTTATACATCCAGTCTTCAATAGTTGGTATTTCTTGCACTTTCCATTTCTGCGCATATAAAAGTCTTGCTGCCGTTGTCATATAGAATAGTAATGTTCTGTATTGCATAGGAACATCTTCCATAGTTAAATTCAGTAGCAATAGCTCTGGGTTCTTCTTTATTTGGGTCTGCAAAATCTCATTTATTACTTCTAAAATATCTCCCCAGTACTGTCTAGCTACTTCACACGTCCACCACATATGATACAATGATCCTTCATGCTTTTTACATTTCCAGCATTTATCTGACATATTTGCATTTCCAAGCGCAATTTTTTTAGGCGTTAAATACCATCTATAAATCATCTTATAGACATTCTCTTTAATACTGGTACAAGTTGAAATCTTCAATGTAGTTTTCCATAAATGTTCCCATGACTCCATTGTTATTTCTTTGTGACAGTTAATTGCCCACTTCACCATCTGTACTTTGACTGTCTCATCCTCTGTATACCACTTCAAAAGTATTTTATAAATTTTTGATATCTTCTTTTTATTTTCTTGTAGTATAGTCTCTTCCAACTCTGAGTTTTTCCATTTGATTCCTCCTTTTGAACAATCCGAGATGTAAAGGTCTCTAATCTGTCTATATTGGAACCATCCATAACAGGAGGATAACTCTTCCTCCGTTTTGATTCTTACCATTTTTTGTTCCATAATCAGTATCTCTTTATATGGTAAACATTGTTCTTCATTATAGATAGCTCTCGGATTGATCACTTCATATGGTGCCACCCAAGAGGGGATACCTTCACCCAGATATTTTTTATATTTTTTCCAGATCGTGAAGAGGCTCCTTCTAATATAATGGTGCAAAAACATAGACTCAGCTTTTATTTTATCCTGCCACAAATAGGCATGCCATCCAAACAACTTCTTATAACCTTCCAATGTTAAGAGTTTGCGGTCTTTCAGTGACATCCACTCTTTTAGCCAAACCAAACATATTGCTTCATGATATAATCTAATGTTTGGCAACTGCAGTCCACCTCTTTCTTTAGCATCACACAGAACTTTCATTTTTACTCGAGGTTTCTTGCCTGCCCACACAAAGTCAGAGATCTTCCTCTGCCATTTTTCAAATTGTTTTGTATCTCTAATAATTGGAATTGTTTGTAATAGGAACATAATCCGTGGTAACACATTCATCTTAACTGCCGCTATTCTTCCCAGCCATGACAGATTTAATTTATTCCATTTAATCAAGTCTCTATCAATCTGTTGCCATAGCTTTTCATAGTTGTTCTTAGATAAATCAATATTTTTCGCAGTTATCTCAATTCCAAGATATTTAACTTTATGTGTTACTTCACAATCAATAAGTTCCATTAACTCTTGTTGCTTTTGTTTAGTCATATTCTTGCATAGTGTCTTTGATTTATTCTTATTAACATAAAATCCAGCCAGATCTCCGAACTCTTTTATCTTATCAAGCAACTTCGGCATGTTTTGTATTGGGTCTTCCACTATAACCATCACATCATCCGCAAAAGCTCTAACCTTGTAGGTAAATTCTTTAATCTTTATGCCTCTTATAGTATCATCTTCTCGTATTTGAATCAATAGCAGTTCCAAAATCAAAATGAACAACGATGGAGATAATGGGCATCCCTGTCTTGTACGCTTTCTTATTTCCAATTTTTTTGTTAAATCGTCATTTACTACAATTGCCGCACATTGGTCTCTGTATATTGCTTTTACTGCTTGAATAAAATCTTTTCCCATTTGCAGCCTCTCCATTGTGGCAAACATAAAATTCCAGTTCAAATTATCAAAAGCTTTTTCTGCATCCACAAAGAAGAAACCAACTTCCTTTTCACAATGTTTATCGTAATATTCTATAGCATTTACTACAGTTCTCAAATTGTCTCTAATTTGCCTGTTTGGAAGGAACCCTGCTTGCTCTTCTGCAATAAACTCGACTAACCAGTCCTTTAATCTCTCCGCCAAAATTTTTGCAAAAATTTTGTAATCATTATTTAACAATGAAATAGGATGATAGTTCTTGACATTGCTTAAATCTTGATTTTCTTTTGGTATCAATGATATATTGGCCTCATTCCAAGACTCTGGTATCTTTTGTCCTTTTAAGATTTCATTCATTACCACTTTCAAGAAAGGTACCAGTTCATTTTCCAATAATTTGTAGAACCTAGCCGTAATTCCATCTGGGCCTGGTGCCTTCCCTAACTTAGTCATCCGAATAGCCTCTTTTATTTCCATCTCTGTTATTTCTGCATTCAGCTTTTCTTTCCATTTTCCTGATAATATTGGTAAATTGATCTTGTTCAGATATTGATCAATAGTGTCCAGATTCACTTCCTTTCTTTGATACAGTTTTGCAAAATACTTAAAAAAAGGTCTACTAATAGCCAATTGATCTGTTAACGTCTTGCCATCTTCTTGAATCTTGGTTATTACTTTTTTCTCCCTTTTCTTTTTCAGCTGCCACGCTAAATATTTCCCAGGTTTATTCGCACCTTCAAATGACTTTTGATTCATTTTTTTCAGTTCCCACTCTAATTCTTTATTATTCATTACTCTCAGCTGTTCTTGCAAAATTTTTATTTCTTGATACAGCTTTTTCTTCCCTGGTCTTTTCTTTAATTGTAACTCCTTGGCCTTTATCTTTTCCATAATTTCTTGCCTTTTTTCTTCTTTTCTCCTCTTGTCTCTTGCATTTAAACCCATTAAAGTTCCTCTAATCACTGCTTTGTAGGTGTCCCAAACTTTATCAATTGAAACATCTTTATTTAGATTATATTGTATAAAGGATTTGGTCTCTCTTTGTAGTAGCACTATATTATCTTCTAGTTGCAGCATATCTTCATTTATCCTCCATCCTCGTTTTTTGGTGCCTTTCCCAAATTTCCACATTACTGGATTATGATCTGAGCCTACTTTAGGCATTATTTCCACATCTTTAGTCCACACCGCCAAATCTTTGGAGGCCCAGATCATATCAATTCTTGATAATGTCGAGTGTCTCACAGAATAGAACGTGTATTGTTTTGTTTTAGAATTACTTCTTCTCCATACATCTTCCAAATTTTCCTGATCTTTAATTTCAAAAAAGGATTTTGGCAAAAGTCCTCTTTTTTTGTGAGCAGCCTTCGTTTTTTTATCATCGTCCAAATTTGTTACTCCATTAAAGTCACCTGCCAGAATTATTTGAGCATATGTTAGTCCATCCAGTTGGTTCTGTAAATCTTTAAAAAAGTTCTCTTTAGCACCATTAGGTGCATAAATCCCAATCAAAAGTATTTTCTTTTTATTCCAAATTATTTCCACTGCTATATATCTAGCTTCCAGATCATTTAAAATCATTTTCGGTTGCAGCTCCTCTTTAATATATAAAACAACTCCTCTTTTTTTCTGATTTGACGCAGCTGCAAATTCTTTCCCCAGTTTAACAAATTTTAAATATTTCACATCTTGTTTCCTAATATGTGTCTCCTGCAGACAAATTATATTACAATGTTGATTAGATAGCCAGTGGAAAGTAGCTTTACGTTTCGAAGGTGAATTTAGTCCGTTTATGTTCCAAGATATAATTTTGCACTCCATTATCAAATTTTAGATCTTTTGGGTAAGTCTTTTTCATAGTCCTTTATGAACATTTCCATCTCCTGTCCAGATCTGAGTGTTCTTCTGGTCTCACGAAACTCAAAACTCAATCCTTCTGGTATTTCCCATCTATATCTGATGTTCAATTCTTTCAACATTTGTACTAGTTCTCTGTATTTCTTCCTCTCCAACAAACCCCCCCTAGGAAGTTCCTTCATTATTCTCACTCTTTTTCCACCAATTTCCAGAGGGTTTTGAAATTGCTTACTCACAATTTCTTTTCTTGTTCTTTTCGTTGTAAATTGGACTATTATATCCCTTGGTAGGTTTTTTTGTGCTGCATATTTTGAGTTGATTCTGTATGTCACATCCAGAAAGGCTGCCACTTCCTCCGGTTCCTTATTCAAAAATTCTGCTAGTACTTCTGAAATCTGCTCTTGGGTTGATTTCCCTTCCACTTCCAGGACTCTGCGAAATCTAAGTTGTTTTTCTATATGCTTACATTCCACAGCCATTCTCTCTTTCAAACCCTTGGTTTCAAAATTCACTTCATCAGTTTTCGGCATCAACACGCTTCGCTTTATTCAAACACCTTTGTGAAGCTCCAAAAAATGTTATATATCCATAAATATTATAACTGGATTTAAAGTAGTTAAATACTGTAGTGAAGCACGGGTATCAAGCTAGTACTTAAATATTCGTTTTGCATTTTTGTAATTTTACTTGTTAAAATATTTAGTAACGTATTTTTTGGATTCATCACAAACTTACTGTGCAATCCTAAGGCCCCATCTGGCACCCACAGCCATGCATCAGCATAAATGCAGCGCAACTTGTCTGCTTCCTAAGGACTTTCTCGGGAAAGTTGGGCCAGCCAGCCAGGCCAAGCGAGTTGCGGCCAGGAGTGAATGTGCCATCGTTGCTCAGGCAATGTTGCCAGAATCGACCAATTGCAGGGCAGTAGCAGTTGACAGCACCATGATTATCAAGGGAAAGTGTATCCAGTCCCAGGCAGCATTTTCCATCCCCAGCTGCCATACCACTGCCCCACAGGAAGAGACCCCCAGGTTGGGCTTGCCGCACACCAACTGAGACACTTGCCCTGAGAGGAGCCCTGCCCCAGGGGGATGGGACATTTACGGTGCAGATGGGGTGCTTGCCCACTTGCTTGTCCAACCTTGTTCCCAACAAAGGGCAGGCTGGCAGCAGAAACACCACTCACTTGCAATCTCCACCACCACTGCTACTGCTGTCCCAAGGAAGATGCATCCCCTCTCTGAAAAGTGAGCCCAGAAAGGTGGCAGGACCCATTGAAGGCCACACTTGCAGCCTGCACCACTTGGGATCAGGCCCCAGGTCCCAAAGGGGTGGAGAGTGTGTGGGTTCTTCAATGAGTGACAGGAATGCCCATTGGAAACCACGTGAGAGACCAGAAGGCCCATTGGAGGTGATGGGAGTAAAAAACGCCTATGGACTTGTGACAGCACCATTTGAACACATCACTGCACCACAAAGATGCAAGGAGAACACGGGTTGTACCTCGAGAGCCATGCTCCTGTCCTGAGGTAATGCCCCCCCCCCGAGTGGACTGATGGCCTACAGAACCAGAGAAACCACTTTGGGGGCCATCATCCACCCCCTCCCTGTGCCAGATTTCTCAAGTCCATCCCTACCTCCCCAAACAGCAAAAAGGAGGGTGGTCCATCCTCCCAGAGGAGGATCCCCAGAGATCCCATCATGTTGCTCCACATCCCTCACCTCCTGGCAGCAACTCTCCTTCCCCCATATGCAGTCGTTATCAGGCTGGCTTTGTGGTAACAACGGCTCAATCCCTTCCTTGTATATTAAAGTTATATTTGCTTCTTGCCAAGGTAGTGGTATATGCTTTCTCTCTTGTATTTCATTCATTACTCTTTGCAAGGGTATTGCTAATATATCTTCACAACATTTATAATATATTGCCTTTAATCATTCTGGGGATGGTCACCTAGTCTTGAAACAGGCTGTGGCCCATCCATTTCTAAAGAAGTCTGACCTGGAGATCTCATTAACTATTGACTGGTCTCAAACGTTGGAATCATGAACAAGATAGAGGTAGCTGGACAACGTCAAGCTTTCATTTATGAAGTGGATTGTTTGGATCCTTTCCAATCCAGTTTCAGGACTGATCATGGCACTGAAACAGCCTTGATAGCCCTCGTGGATGACCTGCATCAGGAGATGGACAGAGGGTGTGTGACTGTTTATTTTCCTGGACCTCTCAGCATCGAGAAGAAGAAGAAGAAGAAGAAGAAGAAGAAGAAGAAGAAGAAGGACAGCATGCTTATTTTCTGCCCTTCTGGACAGATTAGTGCCACACTCAGAGCGGTGAACAAAGTCTGCATTATTATTAGTCCCAAAATACAGCTGGGGAGCAGAGTGGCTGATTCTCAGCCCAGCCACTTAACCACTATGCAGCTCTCAATCATGGTAGCCTTCTGGACTGCTTTTCCAGGTTAGGATTGTGGTGATTCCAGTCCGAACTGGTAGGTTTCTGAAGGTGGTGCTGAGGGACTGCTACTCAGCCCCTTGGCCTTTGGGACTCTTTAACATGAAACTGCTGGGTAAGGTCATCCAGAGATTTGGGCTGGGTTGTCACCAATATGAGGGTGACAGTCAGCTTTATCTGCTTCTAGCTGATCCCAGGGAGGCTGTGGAAACTCTAAACTGATGCCTGGAAGTAGTTTTGGAGTGGATAAGAGCTAGTAAACTGAAGTTTAATCTTGATAATACTGAAGTGGTACTGATGAATGGAAGGTTGTACTCTTCTTGAAGGAACAGGTCCATAGTCTGGAGGGTAATCTTGGATCTAGGCCTACTGCTGGATAAGTAAGTTGCAGCTGTGGCCAGGATTTCCTTTTACTAACTTCAACTGCTTAGCTAGCTGTGGCCTTTCCTAGGCAGAAACTATCTGGCCACCATGATGCATGTGCTGGTTACATCTAGATTATATTACTGCCATGTGCTCTGTGTGGGCTTGCCCTTGAAAAGTGTTCAGAAACTTCAATTGGTGCAGAATGCTGCTGCCAGGATATTGACTGGAGTGGGTCATAGGAACCATATCACTCCAGTATTGTCCCATCTATATTGGCTTCTAATATATTTCTGGGCACAATTCAGGGTGCTGGTATTGATCTTTAAAACCCTATATGGTTTGGAACCAACATACCTGAAGGAACATCCTTATGAACCTACTCACCCACTGTGGTCATCTTCTGAGGCTTGGCTTTGGGTGCTACCACTTTCTGAGATTGGGCAGATAGCATGGGAGAAGACCTTCTTGGTTGGTGCACCAAAACTCTGGAATTCTATCCCTGTGGAGATTCATATGTCCCCCTTTGTTGCCATTTTCTGCGAGCAAGTGAAAACACTTTTGTTTTGTTTTGGGTTCCTCATTGATCCCTCCTTTCTGTCCAGTGTTTCAATTGTTGTTTTTACAATAATAACAGTGTGCTTATCTACCACCCATCTGGATAGATTAGTGCCCACTCACAGCAGTGAATAAAGTTTGTGTTGTTGTTATCCCCACAATACAGCTGGTGAAATGGGGCGGAGAGTAGTGGCTTACCCAAGGCCATCAGCTGAGCTCATGGCAGTAGTGGGATTCAAACCAGCAGAGTGCTAATTTGCAGCCCAACCACTAAACCACTTTAGTACATATTTTAGCTCAAGTTTTAATTGTTTGAATGATTTGCTTTTTGTTGATGTTAATGGTTCTGTAATTTTATTTATGTTTTATTTATTTATGTTTTAATTTGTTAGCCACATTAGTAGCCATTATGAGGAAGAAAGGCGGGGTATAATTTTTGTAAAATAAAACATATTCAAGAATAGTTCCAAAGAATGCAAGGTGATACTGAATAAATTGCTAAATTTGATAGCCTAATCAATTTAACCACATGTATTTTCCTGTATCAATTTATTTTCTGGTTGTGTGAGTGAAAATGTAGTAGTATGGAAGTCTATCACACAGCAGTGCCATTCACATAGCTGTACTCTACATGGATCCCACTGTAAAATCACCATGCATTGGAAAGATAATTCTCTCAGTCCATTTTAGGCTGTATCTGTAAGTGCTTTAAGAGGTGGAACTCTCTAAACATCCCTTCATACAGGCTCTTCAAAACCTATTCAGCTTCTTAGTTAAGATCTTTACTAATAACAAGATAAGAACAATTTTAGTATAGAAATAATGTGTTATTAATAACGGGGGGTTGGAGTGCTGTTGTAAGTCAACATTGAAAAGGGGGGAAGGGAGGGGTGGGGAAATATATTCATAGGAATTGAAATGGATTGTATTTGTATCTTAATTTGACTATATTGACCCATCCAATAAAAAAAAATATTATAAAAAAAACCAAAACCTATTCAGCTTCTTAAGGAAAACTGATTTTAAAGGTTTCATACACTATAAGAATAAAGACCATACCTTAAGAATAAAGCACAACGAAACAAAATCATTGGAGCACAACAGAGGACCATTGTGCATGGCACACTTTAGGCCGTTAATGCTGAGCTTTCACGCTGATGGGTGCTGAAACAGCTAGAGGTGATTTTGGTGTCTGTTTTCTTATTCCAGACAAGTTGACGTGTCTGTTTGAAGCCGCATTTTGTGGGGGCTGAAGCGGACATCATTATTTTATATATTAAAAAAATTATATGCATGGTAACATAGTAATGTTGAGCTGTCCCATGCTCACTGGAGAGGCAATTGGTGGCAGAGTTCTGGGGCAAAATGTACTTTTGGTGCTTGTTCTACTCTCATTTTTTTTAAAAGCCAAGCCAGGAAAGAGTTAAAATGCTGCTGCTTCATTCCCTCGGGCAGCTTCTTTTTTTTTCTCTTTGGCATTAGGAGAAGCCTAAAACAGCAGGAAGGGAGAGAGGGAGGGGAAAGCAGACATTTAACCCTTTCATGGCTTTTAAAGCCAGCAGGGAATAAACAGCGATGTTAGGACTTGTTTCTGGCTGTGAAAAAAATAAAGAGAGTTTGTGCATACCTGGGAGGAAGGAAGTGAACGGAGAAGCAGCCTTATGACCCTTACCTTGCTTTACTGATAAATATGGCAGAAAAGGAGTTCAGGGAGCTGAGTAGAGTGGGAGTGGTTACCGACAGACAGACCAATCAGCTCCTGGGGGAACGGAAGATGGGGGCATAAGAAGCAGAATGGGAGTATAGTGTTTCACACAGACATAACATGTGGCAGCATCAACTAGGCATTAGCTTAAAAAATAAATCACAGAATGTGCGCAGGGGGGAAATATGAGGAAAATGTTGTATCTGCGTCAAATCACTAACTTGGACATCTGGAAATGAGATGAACATGGGAAGCAGAATGGAGTACAATATGCTGAAAAATGACCATGCAGATGATACCAGTTTGGAAAACCAAGATTAAAACTTTATTGCCTGTGGCAGGACAGCATTTTATCTTTAATGTGTTTAAAACATTTTCTATAAAATCAGAAGTCAACGCAGAATATATCACTGTGCTGTATGAAACCTTTTTCAAAAATCCTTTTGCTTTCAGAAGCCAAAATAGATAAAAGAGCCTATATGAAAGAGTTCTATGAGTCATTGCCATTTTATCACCTTCTCGGCAGCCCTGACGATTGATTTATCATTCAGCTAATTGTGTAGGATATCTGTGTTGATAAATTCTTTGGTACAGATGGAGACAGTATCTTATAACACCATGGTAAGATATAGATTAGATAGTACTGTCATTAGATTGGAACCAAGTCTAGTATTTCGGTAAACTTAAGCATAAAATGCAGCTCTTGGCTATTAAGAAGAATTAATATGAGCATATTCATCAACTGATGACTGCAGATGAATGTGTAAATTGCTTCTTTCAAAAAGTATTCTGTCTAAGATGATGGGGAAAGGAAAATGTCAGGATGTTTGATCTGGGATAATTCATATCTGTCAATCATCTCTTTATGTTGTTGTCAGCAAATGATAAACAGACAACTGTGAACAACTAGCATACATGTAGTTACCAACAATTTATTCCAAACTGTCTTTTTTATTTTCAGAATTGGAGAAGCGTGCAACTCTCACAACAGATGTAGCCATCAGTTCATTTGCTGTTACTACTGTTCTTTTGGTACCATACTGTTTGTTCTATCTCGCTTATTTCTGAGTAGCAAATTGATGAAGGGGAAATTACAAGATACATACTGATCATTGGTATGTCACTGAACCAGTCTATAGAATTGCATTTTAAAATTCCAGCACAATATTTCAAAGTGCAGCTTTTGAATACAACTTTTAAAGTGATCGGTGTCTTCCAAAAAAAGTTATTGAAATTCTTGTTACTGATAGTCACACAACCCAGTTGTCAAAGTATTGGGACACGGACATTTATTCTAATCAAAATCAAATTGTTCATCCAATTACTTTGGTTTGTGAAATGGCTGTCATCTTTTGTTCCTAACTATTGTATCTTGATAAATAATCACCATATGGCATGTATGTTAATTAATCATGTGATAGCCATTTGTATATGTTGCAATGTAAACACTAGGCATCAGATATCTATAGTGGCCACCTGGTAAACTGTCATGGCTTATTTATTTAAATAAGAACATATATGGAATAGTCCTTCACAATAAATAGCAAGCCTTGCTCCAGGTGTGATGATTTCAAGCTCTATAAGTTTGGTATATTTCTTTGACGAGCATGTAATGCTGGCCAAAAATGCAAAAAAAAATGTATTTTGATTTCAATTTATTTGCATTAAATTTTCTACATCCTTCCAAATGAACACTATGACATTTTTTCATCATCTCATCAACAAACACAACTTTATAAATTGGAATGATAAATGGAAATAAAGGATTAGGATGAAGTGTCAGTCACCTTTGTCTTGTTCCAGTATTCTACTCCAAAGTAAGGCATTTTGATTTGTGTCATTTAAACTATTCTCACTTTCCTCAGATATATTCATCTCCATTTGAAATCCCACAGTATATGTTAGAAGTTAGAACCTTTTCTCAATGTCAACAGTGAGCTTTGGATTTATGAATTAGAACTGAAAAGCTCCTGTACCAGTAGAGTACTTTCTGTAGAGTACTTGCAATGAATCTCCACATTCTATGGATCAGAAAGGAGGGCTTGTAATTGTAAAGGAGGCCTTCCAAACACTGATTACCAGTGAAGCTGGATCTAGTAGCAACAGGGCCTGTGGCTTCTGCTATATAACGGGATGAACATTACCACTACCTCTTCTTCCCTAAAATTTAAAATTGCCTTAGGACAGCAGAAATACTCAGTTCACCATGAGGCTACAGATAAATGTTCTCCACATAGTAAGAGGTGCTACACATTTAAGTAATAATCAAAAGAGTGCATCCACACATTAGCTAGATTCAAATATATGCAAGTGATAGGGCTGTAAAGTCCCCAATAGGGGCAAGGAATCCCCTACCCATGACTTCCTTTTCCACTACCACAGCCAAGAGGAGAAAAATAACTTCAAACAATCACTGTTAGACAATGGTCTGATGTCACTTCTGCAGAAAACTCATGCAGAAAACTCAGAAGGAACATCAATCTTCTCTAGGAATTGTTGGAAACTCTATGGTTTTATCATAGATTTTTTGGCAATTCCTATAGTGGCATGACATTACTTCCAGTTTTTCCCCAGAAGTAATGTCATGCTGTCACCCACAGAGTTTCCCATGTCCCTGCCTCCCCAGTCTCTTACTGGTGGCCAGGCAGTGCCTGGCAACCCTAGCATGAGAATCTCAGACATGCAAGATGACTAGCTGGCCACTTCCATCTCTTTCATCAACATCCATGAAAATACATACTTATTGTAACAGAAAACGTTTAAAAACCATGGATCCACTTGGACACTAAATTACAACATTTGATTGCTAACACAGCGGGTACAAAAAGTGATGTTTTAAACTATTCAACCACTGTTTGCTAATCCATAACAGTACTGCCAAATTTCAAGCCTTGGTTTGTGTCAATAAAAGGCAGCAGCAGTGTGGGGAGGGAGGGGGGCTTTGCACAGCCACTTTGACATTTGACTGAGAACTTTTGGGAGCTAGGCCTGCCAGCAACCATTAGGCCTAATGGCTATCTCAAGGGCTGGTGGCAAGGTCTTCGGGCTCTGGCAGGGTGGCCTCTGCTGCTGCTGGTTCATACTCTGGTCTTCCTCAGCCATAGGACCCCCTCAGCTTTACCTCTGAGCATTCTGTGTCATAGTCACTGGACTGGTCAGAAGGGATCGTAACACAAATGTATGTTGATATACTATTATCTCTGTACACGATGATTGTTGGTGCCTAATAAATAAAATGTTGGAACTTGTCTGTGGCTGTCCACTTCAAGGCCAAGAATTCCATTTTCTCTGCATGCAGATGATAATTTCCCTCTGCTGCTTTGAGTGTCCTTAAACCATATCCAATAACTCAAAGTTGACATTCCTGCCACTGATAGAGAACAGCACCAAGTTCTTCATTGGAGGCATCCACATGTAAAATAAAAGAGTAACGTATTTGGGTGTGCCATTACTGGAGGATGGAGAAAAAATTAAATGATCAAGTAGCTCATTCAATATGATCTGCAGTCTTAAACCATTTTACTAGTTGTGTGGATAATATATGTCCAGAAATCCTTCTTTGTCCAGCCATCTGCTTCCTCCTATGGGTTGATCGGTGAGATTCATTTGTGTTAGATCCTATGGAAAAGTTCAGCAGCTCATACAAGGGTTTTACTATGCAAGAAAGGTCTGGGGTATACCCATCAGTCATCCTTAAGACTTTGGTCAGTTTCTTAGTTGTGAATCTTCTCGGTTGTGTTGTTTCATCCAACACCTTTGCTGCAACCTTCTGTATCTCCAGTTTCATTAGGTCTTCTTCATGTGAATCCAGTATATATCTTCCATCTCCCAGTCAAGATTGAGTTCCTTTCGCATGTTAACTATGTGTTCGGGAATATTCTCTAGAGTATCTTCAGCCTTCGTAGAACCAGTAACAAACTTTGGGGAAAGATTTTTCCCAGCCCCGTTCACATTGCTCTGTGTGACTTTATGCCAAGGCCCTCCCCACCAGTGATTTTTAATGTAGCATAACTGTTGAAACCCTTCTAGAAATCTTTGAGGGTGGGAGCTTCTAGTCCTTCTGGGGCCCTGATAGCCTAGGTGAAAGCTCTAAAAATGTAGTAGTGTAGTAAATCTTAAACATCTTTATAACTCCCTTGGTCCATCCATTGCAGCAGGAAGGTTGTATTAGGAGGTGGAAACCTTGATGTCAGCATGAATATCATTCAGGGTAACTAAGTGGTTGGGTGTATCATCCAGCACGAGCAAAGTTTTGACGGGGATATCCTGTTGGGCACAATCAAGTCTTGTTTCAGTAAAATCTTAATGAAAGAAACATCAAAAACCACCAAGGCCACATGATTTGATTTTCACACAAGAGGCAGGGACGCATTTGTTAAGCCTTTCATTGATCTAAGGTTCTCTGAATGGTAGACAAGAGGATTGATCTTAAAATCTCCAGCAGCATTCACGCCAAGTGAAAGACATAGGCAGTCATTTACTGTTTTATATTCCGGCATGGTTCCTTCTTCTTTTAAGAAAAGCTTCTTGGGCAGCTCTGTCCTGAGGGCCAACACAGTGGAATCAGGTGGCTGCTGATGCAAAAGCAGTGGCAATCCAAATAGATATTATGCAGGGGGAAACAACACCCTTCCAAAAGACACAGGTGACATAGAAAGCAAAGTGGTGTCCATAGCAACCCTGGAACCATCGACAATAGCAACCAGTAACGGCCACATGAGCGGCACACATAGGCACAGCCAATCACCAGCCACCAATCTGGACCTTGCCCCGGCCTGTTTCAGGCCTGTTTTGGCAGAGAACAATGAGGGAGACATGAGGGGGAGTGGCTGCTGGACAGCAGAAAAAGGAGACAGAGGAGCTGCAGGGGAAGAGGGTGAGGCCACTGCTGATCTGGGGGCTGGGCCAGTGCCTCCCCTCTGGCCAGGAGGGATGGGGCTGCCCAAAAAGATGGGCACTTGGCTTTGGCAGGGGCTGGCTGCATGACCCCAGCCCTGACCCTGTCCAGGAACTGCCACAAGGACCAGGCAGTGCAGGGAAGCTGCCTGGCTCCACAATAGAAGGGGAAGAGACAGGAGGTAGCGAGTGTGGGATGTGGCCGCTCCTGCATGCATGGCCCCAGCTGGAGGCTTCCGGGGTTGAGGCCCGGGAGGTCCAGGAGGAGGGCTGCTCTTTGGCCCTGCTCCAGACCCTGGCCCTGGGACTGGCCCACATTCTGGGGACTGGCCTTGGGGGATGGAGCTGGGAATGGGAGAGAGAAATAAGGAGAATTCTCAATTAGACATAGGCACGAACAGCGTTACGAATGAAAAAAAACACCAAACAGGCCGCTCGGCTGCTCGCGAATGGGCTGTTCATGATGCGCCACTCCAGCCGAACTGGCAGTCAGCACAAGCCTTATTCATTGCGCTCAGCCACTGTTCAGGAAGCTAGACATTCAGGTGCCTTCAATCAATTGCCTCGGCAACGGAGGGAGGGGAGTGCCTGAACTCTGTCTGCACTCCCTCTGTCGCCCCGGACACCCCAATCAAAGCCTAACTTATCTTGATGGGCAGGTTTTCCTTCCAAGCATGGAGCTGCAAATTGGTAACATGGGAGCAGACACTGGGGGCGGGGGAGGAGGGGGTTGTTCTGTGGCCATGGGAACTCCAATCTCATCCTTGCAAACCCTGTTAGGCAGTTCTGACTGCCAACCACAGGCCTCCTGTGGTCCTCAGCTTATAAAACGGCACTGTGCTCCCAGTTCTGGTTTCACTTTCAGCAAGCAGTGGAGTAGGACAGAGCTGTTAATAGCGTTTGGGAGGAGAGAGTGGGAGAATGCATTGGAGCTGGGCTTTTTTCTGTGTGTGGTGGGTAGGACAGGGAGCTATCCCTTCTGGTTCCAGGGCTGCTGCCAGGCCCTGGGGCCCAGCTCAGTGGGCACCTCGGCTGAGGGCTCACATTATTATCAATGCCTGATCTGATCAGGCTTCTGGGAGTGCTGCTGGGCTAGCGCTCTAGCCCCAGCCTCTAGTTCCAGGGCTTGTGCCAGGCCCTGGGGCCAAACTCAGTGGGCACCTCAGCTGAGGGCTCACATTATTATCACTGCCTGATCTACTCAGGTCTCTGGGAGTACTGGGATAGGGCTCTACTCCCTCCCTCCGGTTCCAGGGCTGCTGCCAGGCCCTGGGGACAAGCACCTTGGCTAAGGGCTCACAGTGTTCTCTCCTTTTCTGTCCTCCTTAATTCCAGTTTGTTGGCACAATGAGTCTTCAAGTTGTGTTTGCTGCCAAGGGTGGCCGTGGGGTGAAGTGCGAAGGCAGTCCTCCTGGTTTACTTGTGGAAAGCAGTACTGGGTGTGGCTCATGGGGAGCAGAGAGTCCTCCCGCTCCCCCAAATTTGCCTGTGGGGGCTGTGGAGGAGGCCAAAGAGGTCTTTCTGCTGCGGGGAGAGGATCTCTCTCAACATTTTGAGGAGGGGGTGGGTGACGGATCCCTGGAGGAATGGTTTGTGTTTTATGAAATACCCCTCCCATTCCCATCTGAAACTCTCGGTGGTGTCCCCGCCTGCAGTTCACCCCTCACCCCGTCATCTGTGGCCAGTTCCACAGCGCAGCCTGTAACCGTTTGTCCTCCTTCTCCTGGGACAGTTAGTGGTCCACGTTTCAACACTTCCGTATGGAGGCACTTTCGGGCCCTTTCAATGACCCCCATGTGGTGCGGTGCCATACCTGTGATGTCCTGGTTCGCAGGGGCAAAACCCCAAAGTACCTGTCATCGACAGCCCTGACTCAGCATCTGAAGATGCACCACCTGGGCCTGTGGTCTCAATTCTCGCCCCGTGAAACATCCATTGGGGGGAGAAAGGAGGTGACCAGCCCTTCTGAGTGGGGATCAGTGGGAGGGTCAGCGTGCCCTGAGGGTGACGCTGGTGGGAGCGGAGCATTCTGGAAGGCCATGCTCACGGAGGTTGTCCCCTCGGGGTCGGGGGAAGCATCACTACTTAGAACGTTGAGGTTGAGGGCTCAAGAGGCGGGCCTTCGTGTCTTGGCAGAGATGATTGCCCTACATGGCTTGCTCATAGCCATTGTGGAGTGCATGGGCTTCCACAGGCTACTAAAACATTTTGCCCCTTGATTCTCCATGCCGTCGCTGCGCACCCTTGCCCATCAAGTCCTGTGGGTATCTTGAATGAGGGCTGGCACATTTGGGTCAGGTTTAGCCAGGTCCAGTCCCACTGCTAACAGGCTTCTGAGACCTTGATAGGCCTTCCTGGCACAGCCAGGTCATCATGACACCTCCTTTCTGCGAAGGCAGGAAAGTGGGTGATGCTGGCGGCAGCCTCCTTTGGGCACTTGCACAACAGCTCAGGAGCTGTTGCACATGTAGTTGAGCCACACAGTGCCCCTATCCATTGCAAATGCTGTGCCCTCTGAGCAGGGGGAAATGGGTCCCTTGACTCAAGGTGGCTGATGTCAGCTGCTCCTACTGCTGTCCTATTTCTGTCTCTCCCTCTCTGGAACCACTCTGACCCATCCCAGCAATGTCTCCTCTCCTGCCCATCCCCTTCTTTCCGCAAAGGCAGGACAGCGGGCCATGTCAGCTTCATAAGGGACTATCCTGTTACTGCTCCTTCCTTGGTCATGAGGGACAGCTCAGCTGCGATCGGCAGCTCATTGTATCATATAGGGATACGGCATCGTTGCACAGCATGGGGGCTCCTCTGTCAACAAGAGTGACTGGACCCTTTTGAGCAGGGTGGGAATGTGTCCTGTGACTCCCGTCCTTTCTGCAAAGGCAGGAAGGTGGGCGATGGCAGCTGCTGCCGCTGACCTATTTCTTCCTCTCCCTCTCTGGGCCCACTCCGAACCCTCCCAACTACCTCTTGCTTGGGAGCTTTCCAGTTCCCAGTCCATATCTCTCCCTCCCAGGTACTGCCAGGAGTCCCTTCCCCACGACTTGCACCACCTCGTCCTTTCTGTGATGGCAGGGAGGTGGTTGATGCTAGCAGCCACTGACGGATTGGGGTCTTCCAGGCCCAGTTGCAGGATCTTCCAGGTATGGCTCATCACCACGGCCAGAACCCCTGGGTCCCCCTCTCCCACCCAGACCACTTCGTGTTCCCTCTTTCTTCCGCTCCGTCTTGGGTACTGCCATGAGTCCCTTCCCCAAGACTTGCACCGTCCCATCCCCTCCTTTCCATGATGGCAGGGAGGTGGGTGAAGACAGCAGCTGCTGACAGATTGGGTCATCTCGTCCCCCTCACAGGATCTTCCAGGTGTAGCTCATCGCCGGGGCCAGAACCCCTGGGTCCCCCTCTCTGTGACCACCTGGTGGCCGCAGTCATCAACCACCTTGCTGCGTAAGCGGATGCGTTGTCCGCCTCCAACCTGGAGGCCTGTCGGGCGGGCACATGGGAGGTGCCACTGGTTAGTGGTCAGACCCCCCACCCCTGAGATGGGAGGTGGCATGCCACCGCCTCCCCATGCTCGCTAGGCCCAGCAGTCACACTCTTCACCCATGTTGCTGTGCAAGAGGATGTGTTGTCCGCCTCTGACCCGGAGGCCTGGGGGGCACATGGGGGGTGCTGCCAGCCAGTGGCCAGACCCCCTGCCCTCGAGATGGGAGGTGGCATGCCACCATTTCCCTGTGCCCGCCAGGCCCGGCGGCTGCACTCTTCACCCACCTTGCTGCACAAGCGGATGCGTTGTCTGCCTCCAATCTGGAGGCCTGGTGGGCAGGCACATGGGGGTGCCACCAGCTAGCGGCCAGACCCCCCACCCCCAAGATGGGAGGCAGCATGCCACCACCTCCCCATGACCTCCAGGCCTGGCGGCCACAGTCTTCACCCACCTTGCTGCGCAAGTGGATGCATTGTCTGCCTCCAACCCGGAGGCCTGGCGGGCGGGCAAATGGGAGGTGCTGACGGCCAGCGACCAGACCCCCTGCCCCCAAGAGGGGAGGCAGCACGTCTTCAGGACCACTGCACGGGGCACAAGTGAACTGGGGAGGGTGGCTCCATTTGTGTTGATTGGCAGTTTCCTGGGGGTGTCAAATTTGGGAATGTATAACTCCAAGATCTATACTGCAATATTGACCAAACTTGGGTGGTGGCTGGAGAAGAGCCTGCTGCACATTTCCTGTGAATATGGGCTCTCTAAGTGCTAAGCGGGGTGTTCTGGTGCCGACAAACACTGAACACCAAACACTTTCGGTAATGGGACATGTTCAGTTCCAGTCAGCTGTTTGTGTTCGTTGTCGGGAACGAACACCGAACAGCCTGTTTGGGTTTTTTTTCCCCGTTTGTGCCCATGTCTATTCTCAATGCAGGCCAAGAAGGAGGAAAGGAGAGGCTGTCAGAGGAAGGAGAGCGAGAGCAAGTGAGTGAGTAAGCACTGGATGAGTTGTCTCCAAGGAAAGACAAACCACAGTCCATCCTCTTGGATGCGTGAAGAGGCAGCCCTAAGGGGAAATCACAGTTGTGGGGGGAGGGGGAGCAGGGATGAGAGTGTTGCTACTCCCATCCAGTCACAAACAAACAGAGTCATAGAACATTCCAAAGGGACAGAGTCATAGAACACCTCAGACTTGACTTAACTGCAAATTACAAAGAGGTCCAATGAACAGTGTTGCCAACTCCCTTTGTCCAGTGTGGTGCTTGTGCCTTTATGAACTGGAAGCTGCTTTCAGGGGCTATGTAGACACAGGTTGAGCCACTCTTAGCAGAGTATGGATCAGAGTGAGGTGTACTGCCAGGTTGAAAATCTGCCCAAGGTAGCCTGGCTCCAGGAGCCTGGCTGGTACTGCTGACTGGGCAGAGTGGCAGGAACTGCAATGGTCATGCTTCAAGGTCTCCCTGCTGAATCACCACCTGTACAGATGCAAAACAGAGACATGTGCAGCAATGGCTACCCTGGAACATTGCTCTGGCCATCTGCCCTGCATGGCATGGGCCTTGATTCTGGGAGGGCCTGCCAGCTCCCCCTACACACACACACACACACACACAGTACTGCAAGACATGATGGCATGCACGGAGAGATCCATACTGCAATCTTTTTTAAAAAAAATTTTTTATTGGAATTAGAAATATTTTGTCATTTATAACAATCAAATTACTTTAATATTCCAGTTCTAACCCCCTCCCTTTCCCCCCCCGTTTGTTGACTTCCAACAGTTTTCCAACCCTTTGTCTATTCTTCCCCTACTCATTTCAACTTATTTTGTCAATTAAACATATACTTTCACACTCTTCAAACTAGTCTATTATAACACAGTGCTAAGTCAATTTCCCTTCACTTATCAACTAACTAATACATTCCTGGCATATTATTCAATAGTAATAATACTGGTAATATTCTCAATATCCTGTACTCTAACTTATTCATTCTAATGTCATCAATATGGGACAAACAATTTATCCCTCCCTATACATAACTTGAGTACTCATGAGTGATGAATACATTTATAATTCAACCAATTTAACTTATACTCTATATGTTACTCTTTACTTCCTCTTATATCTCTTATCTTTATAACATAAAGTCAATCAATTTGACTCGTATTCTACACATTTCTAAATATACCTATAAACACCATATACATTCGACATAAGTCAATCAATTTGACCCATGTTCTGCACATTTCTAAATATCGCTATAACCAAAAATACCTTCAGCATAAGTCAATCAATTTAACCTATATTCTATATGCTACTTCTCATTCCCCCCCTTCTTGTATTCATGAATTTTAATTCTGTTAATTCTCAATTACACCCCTATCTGCCAGCAACATAATTAATTAATTAATTTCTATTCTTATATATCACATAATAACTATTACTTAATACTGTATAGAATAATCAAATAGAATAATTGCTTAGTAATTCTTCTTTAACTCTCCTCCCCCCGGTATAGTCACTTCTCTCTTCTTTTGTTTTTCTTCAATAATTTTCAAACTGCCACAGTTCTCCTCCCACCTCCCATTTTTTCACCAAATATTGTTTCAGCTTCTCCCAATCTGTGTTATACTGTCCTGGATCAAGGTCTCTTAGTTTTCTTGTCAGTTTATCCATCTCCGCCATGTACAGCAATTTGTGAATCCAGTCCTCGATAGTTGGCACTTCTTGTACTTTCCACTTTTGCGCATACAAAAGTCTAGCCGCTGCTGTCATGTAAAAAAGCAGTGTCCTATGTTGTGCTGGAATATCTTCCATTCCCAAATTCAGTAGCAGGATTTCTGGGTTCTTATTGACTTGAAACTGTAAAATCTCACTTATTACTCTTATTATTGCCTGACAGTACTGCCTGACTACCTCACAAGTCCACCACATATGGTACAAAGATCCTTCATGCTTTTTACATTTCCAGCATTTATTAGACGTGTTCACATTCCCTAGCGCAATTTTCTTTGGTGTCAGGTACCAACGATAGATCATTTTATAGACATTCTCTTTAATGTTAGTGCATGTCGTAATCTTCAAAGTATTTTTCCACAAATATTCCCACGCCTCCATTGTTATTTCTTTATTAAAATTTATAGCCCACTTCACCATTTGCACCTTAACTACCTCTTCTTCAGTATACCATTTTAACAACACTTTATAGACCTTTGAAATTTCCTTTTTGTCTTCTTGTAAAATTACTTCCTCCAAGTCCGAGTTCTCCATTCTTATCCCTCCCTTGGCACAATCCGATTTATAAAGGTCTCTGAGCTGTCTATATTGAAACCAGTCATAATTTGGAGACAACTCTTCTTGCGTCTTTATTCTTAATTTAGAAAATTCTATTCGTGTTATCTCCTTATACGTTAAACACTGTTGTTCATTATCAACAGTTCTCAGATCTATCGCTTCATAAGGAACAACCCAGGAGGGAATTCCTTCTTGTAGGTAATCTCTGTACTTTTTCCATATTGTGAAGAGGCTTCTCCGAATGTAATGGTGTAAAAACATAGAGTCTGCTTTTACTTTATCATACCATAAGTATGCATGCCATCCAAATATTTTTTTGTATCCCTCTAAGGCCAGCAATTTGCGATTTTTAAGCATCATCCAGTCCTTCAGCCAAACCAAGCAGATTGCCTCATAGTAAAGTCTTAGGTTGGGCAGTTGCATTCCGCCTCTCTCTTTCGCATCCTGTAACACTTTCATTTTCACTCGAGGCTTTTTGCCTGCCCAAACAAAGTCCGATATCTTTCTCTGCCATTTCTCAAACTGCTTGGAATCCCGAATAACTGGTATTGTCTGTAGCAAAAACATCACTCTTGGCAGCACATTCATCTTGACTGCTGCAATTCTTCCCAACCATGACAAATTCAATCTATTCCATTTAATCAAGTCTCGCTCTATTTGAGTCCACAATTTCTCATAATTGTTCTTGAATAGATCTATATTCTTTGCAGTCAGTTCAATTCCCAAATATTTCACCTTATTTGTTACTTCACAGTCTGTTATTTCCATAAGTTGCTGTTGTTTTTGTTTAGTCATATTTTTACACAGTATCTTTGACTTCTTTTTGTTTACAAAAAAACCTGCCAAATCTCCAAATTCTGTGATTTTTTCTATTACCCTTGGCATGTTTTCAATTGGATCTTCCACAATTAACATTATATCGTCTGCAAATGCTCTGACCTTATAGGAAAAGTCTTTTATCTTTATTCCACGGATTGCATTATCTTCTCGGATCTGTATCATCAAAATTTCCAAAACCATTATAAACAACAGTGGAGACAACGGGCAACCTTGTCTTGTACCTTTGCCTATAGTCAATTTCTTAGTCACCTCGTCATTCACCACAATTGCTGCACTCTGGTCTCTGTAAATTTCTTTTACTGCTCTGATAAATCTTTCTCCCAACTGTAGCTGTTCCATAGTGGCGAACATAAAATCCCAGTTCAAATTGTCAAATGCTTTTTCAGCGTCCACAAAGAAGAACCCAACCTCCTTATCACAATGATGGATATAGAATTAAAGAAAAGGATTTTATATATTACTTTTATACAACACATATATGCCTTGCACTTTCTTCCTATGCTCAGGAGCCAATGTAGTACTTGTAATGCAACCTGTAAGAATATGACACTTGAAACAAGAAGACTTGAAACTGTATAAGAACTGATATACTGCTTTTAGAGATGCACTTATAAAATGTTATGCATATGTTATATTATTCTATAAGATTCCAGAAGAAATCAGTACCAGAGAGCCTTTTGTAAAAAAAATCTGATTTGATGCAGCAAGCTGGTTTTGGCCTCCTGTGGCCTACTTTCTTTAAGGCAGAGAAGGAACTGGAGGAAAGGAACAGAGAAAATAAAACATCCTTTTTATCAGCAGAATTCAGTTATCAGAGGGTATCAAGGTTGCTAGATCGAGACGCATTGGCGCTGTTGAAGGTGGTGTGCCCAGAGGAAAGTGGGTGAGAGGTTAGCCTATGTCCTTCTGATTTTAGGACAAGATAAAGGATTTTGCAGGATTTGGAATTCTCCCCAGAAGAAGAGCCAACCCAGAATTGCATCTTCAAATCAGAACTGACCCTAGATACCTTATGAGCCAATAAGATAGCAAATATTAGAATATTGTAATATTGTTATGATTATCTGAAAGTATTAATTACTCTACACTTCTATTGTAAGGGGTTGAGCTTTTTACACACAAGGAGACCGTCTACTTCTGTGTAAGGGAAGAAGCTCATCCCCCGGGTTAATAAAGAACCATCTGTTTTGCTTCAATTCAAGAAGGACTCCTGGATTTTATTTTAATTTTTATTGTGGTTGGTTGGGAAAAAAGAGAGCAACCACAGAGGCACAAATCTGTGCTCAACAACAACGCCTATCATAATATTCAATAGCATTTATAACTGTCCCTAAATTGTCTCTGATTTGTCTATTCGGTAAAAACCAGCTTGTTCTTCCCCAATAACTTCGGATAGCCATCCCTTTGCTCTTTCCGCTAAGATCTTCGCAAAGATCTTATAGTCATTGTTAAGTAAGGAAATAGGTCTGTAATTTTTGACGTTAGTCAAGTCCTGTCCTTCTTTAGGGATCAATGATATATTAGCTTCACTCCAAGTATCTGGAATTCTTTGGTCTCTCATAACACCATTGATCACTTCTTTTAGGAATGACACCAGTTCATTGACCATTACCTTATAAAATTTAGCTGTGAGTCCATCAGGCCCTGGCGCCTTACCCAGATTTGTTGACTGTATTGCCTTCCTTGTCTCTTCCTCTGTCACTTCACTATTCAATTTATTTCTCCAATCTTCCGAGATCACTGGGAGCCTCATTTTCCCCAGATATGTCGCTATTGAATCTTTATTCACCTCTTTTTTATTATACAATTTACCGTAAAATTTGTAGAAGGCTCTACTAATAGCAGTCTGTTCCAGATATACTTTATTATCCTCACATATTTTATTTATTGTCTTCTTCTCCTTTCTCTTCTTCAATTGCCATGCCAAATATTTCCCAGGTTTATTTGCTCCTTCAAACGACTTTTGATTCATTCTCTTCAGATTCCATTCCAGTTCTTTATTATTCATTGCTGTCAACTGTTCTTGTAAAATTTTAATGTCTTTGTAAACTTTCTTCTTCCCTGGTCTTTTCTTTAGTAGTATTTCTTTGGCTTTTATTTTCTCTGTAATCTCCTGTCTCTTCTCCTCTTGTTTTTTTCCTGGCTCTTCCGTTTAAGTCCATTAGTATGCCTCTAATTACTGCCTTATAGGTATCCCATACCTTGTTGGTTGGTACTTCTCGATTCATGTTGTATTGTATGAAGAACTTAGTTTCCCTTCTCAACATCTCCAAGTTTTCTCCCTCTTGCAACAAGTCCTCATTTATTCTCCATCCTTTCCTCTTAGTTCTTTTCCCAAACTTCCACATAATTGGATTGTGATCTGAGCCTACCATAGGCATTATTTCCACCTCTTTAGTCCATAACACTAAGTCCTTTGAGGCCCAGATCATGTCGATTCGTGATAAAGTAGAGTGTCTTGCGGAGAAAAATGTGAATTGTCTGCCCTTGGGATTCTGTATTCTCCATACATCTTCCAAAGTTTCCTGCTGCATTAATGCAAAAAAAGTTTTTGGTAGTAGTCCTCTTTTCTTTTGTGCAGTTGCTGATTTCTTGTCCTGCTCCAAATTTGTAACTCCATTGAAGTCTCCTGCAAGAATTATCTGGTCGTAAGAAAGTTCATCTAATTGCTTCCTCAAATCCTCAAAGAAGCTTTCTTTTGCTCCATTAGGTGCATAGATTCCAATCACCAGCACTTTCTTTAAATTCCATGTACATTCCACCACTAAAAATCTGGCTTCTGGGTCCTTAAACACTAACTTTGGCTGCAGCTCCTCTCTAATATACAAGACCACTCCCCTTTTTTTCTTTTTTGTGGCCGCTGCAAAATGAGTGCCCAATTTGCTCAGTTTTAGATATTTTACATCCTGTTTTCTAATATGAGTCTCTTGTAAACAAACAATATCACATTTCTGTTTTAATAGCCAGTGAAAAGTACTTTTTCTCTTATTGGGTGAATTAAGTCCATTTACATTCCAAGATATAACCTTACATTCCATATTCATAGCCTTGTTGCTGGTAAGTCCTTTTCATTGTCCCTCATAAACTTTTCCATTTCAAATTCAGATCTGATGTGCTTTTTCACTCCTCCAAACTCAAATGCCAGTCCTTCCGGTAATTCCCATCTATACCTTATTTTCATGTCCTTCAAAATTTGGACTAAGGCTTTATATTTTTTCCGATCAAGCAACACCGATCTAGGTAACTCCTTCATAATAATCACCGTCTTGCCATCAACCTCCAATGGGTCTTGGAATTGCTTGCTCACAATCATTTCTTTCATATTTCTGGTTGTAAATTGCACAATCACGTCTCTTGGTAACTTCCTCTGGGTCGCCAATCTTGAGTTTATACGATACACCACATCTAGGATAGCCACGATTTCTTCTTCTTCCTTCCCCAGGTATCCAGCTAACACTTCAGCAACTTGCTCTTGAGCTGTCTTTCCCTCCATCTCCGGCAAACTGCGAAACCTTAGCTGCTTTTCCATATACTTGCTCTCCGCAATAGCCATTCTGCCCCTCATCGTCCTCATATCTGTCTGTTGCGCGTCTGAGAGATTCTCCATCGCCTTCTCCACCACGTTAACTTTTTGCTGTGTTGCTTCCATTCCCTTTTTCATTTCTGCCAATTCACTTTTAACTGTCTCTTTAACTTCTTTGATCTCTTTCACCAGCTCCTGCTGGACCTTTAACATTTCCGAAAATCTTTTGTCTAAATTTTCCATAGCCGTCTGCCACTCTTTTTTCGACATCGTGGGGCTTGACTTGCCTCGCTCCCACGAATCTGCTCGTTTCCTTAACTCCGTGGCGCTTGGCTAAGTGTCCCTTTAATTTAATTTAATTCAGATGTCCCGGTTTCAAAAGGAAAAAAAAGCACTTACAAAATCCAAAATGCCGGGCGTCTTTTCTCTATGGTTTTTCTATATTTTTGTAATCCAATATGGCATACTTCCTCTTCTGCTGAAGCCCGTGCCCTTCCCTCTTCAAAGATGGCGATTGCCCTCTTCCTGTCTGCCTTAGGGCCGTCTCTCTCCAGCAGCTCTATCACAATTACGTACTTCCTGTTTCCCGTCTCCTCACAGCAGCTCTCGCGATGGTAGAAGCTTTCTCACAGTCTATTATCTCCTCACAGCCATACTGCAATCTGCATACAGATCCATACAGATCCATACTGCAATCTTGAGCAAATTTGGGTGATGGCTGGAGGAGAGCCTGCTGCACATTTCCTTTGAATGTGGATTCTCTAAGTGCTAAGGGGGCCGCTCTGGCACCGAAGAACACCAAACAATGAATACATTTGTTAATGGGACATGTTCGATTCCGGTCAGCTGTTCGTGTTTGTCATCAAGAATGAACACTGAACAGCCTGTTCGGGTTTTTCCCCCATTCGTGCCCATGTCTAGTTACAACCCAAACTGATACTTCTTGGTGCAACATCCTAGCGCTGAGTCAGATTACCAAAGTAATTTTTCCTAGCTACTACCAATTTACACAACATTCAAATAGAGCAAATCTCTATACAGTAAGTCCAAGTTGTGATTGCTTGAGTTACAAACATATCAGGGAGTCCCTGGACAGACACTGGAAGTGAAGCTGAGTGAGCTGGCTGGTGCTGGAAGAGCACATGTGCTTTAGTGTTTGCTTCACAGGAAAAGCAAATCAGGTGGGAGAACCACTATTTTTATTTATTTATTTTGCATTTGTGCCCCGCTGTCCCCACATTCAGGCTCAGAGTGGCAAACAACAATCAAACACATTAAAATACATTATATAAAAATTGCATTAAAACCAGGGCTTTTTTTCCTGCTGGAATGCTCTAGAACAGCGTTCCGGCACCTGTATGTGTGTGGTGGCCCTGCCCCCTGATCTCCAAATAGAGATCAGTTCCCCTGGAGCAAATGGCTGTTAAGGTAAGCCTGCTCATGCGAGGGGGGCAGTAAGCACACACAGAAGGAGGGTGGGAGTACAGTGCTGGAAGCACTCCCCTGCACGGCAGTGGCCCAATCCAGGCCGAATCAGGCTCAATCCAGCCTGTTTCAGGCCTGTTTTGGCATGGCCAGGATTGGGCCACTGCTGAGTGGGGGGTGGGTTCCCTTTCATGGCAGTGGCCCAATTCAGGCCAATTCGGGCCTGATCTGGACTGTTTTGGGCTCGTTTTGGCTATTTTGGGCCAGTTTCAGCCCCATTTGGGCCTGAAATGGCCAGGATCAGGCTGTTGCCAGGTGGGGGAGGGTTCCACCACATGGCAGCGGCTCATTCCAGGCCAATTTGGGCCTAATCCAGGCTGTTTTGGGCCCAATTTGGCCCAATATGGACTCAAGACAGACAGGATCAGGCCACAGCTGGGCAGGGGAGTGCTCTCCCACACAGAAGCAGCATGTTCCAGGCTGATTTGTGCCCAAATTGGGTCCTCTGTGGAGCGGGAGTGCTCTCAGGACAGCCACAGCCTGCATGATGACATCACTTCCCAGAAGTGATGTTATCGCATGGTCCTGGG
The DNA here is from genome assembly GCF_028583425.1 of Eublepharis macularius. Taxonomy (NCBI): domain Eukaryota; kingdom Metazoa; phylum Chordata; class Lepidosauria; order Squamata; family Eublepharidae; genus Eublepharis; species Eublepharis macularius. The sequence goes on from NC_072795.1 coordinate 87,019,514, forward strand.
AGCGCACACTTGCAAAGCGCACCCGTATGATACCCAGCAAGTTCCACCACCTCTTTCCCCATAAAAAAGCTCTGCATACATTATATTATATTAGCACATAAAATCACAAAAAATCATACAAATCATTGCAAGGGGCAACAATTTTCCTGTGACCCACATGCTGAAGCCCAATCAGATAAATCCCATAAATCCCACAGGATGGTGATGGTATACTTATTAAGAGGGTTGGCAGACTGTTGGGAAGAGGGGAGCTGTGTTCTCTCCTCAACAAAAGACCGCCTAAAAACGATTAAACAAGGAGTCCTGCACAACTCCAGCCTCAGCCATATGCCTGGTGGAACATCTCTGTCTTGCAGGCCCAGCGGAAAGACAGCAAATCTGTCTGGGCCCTGGTTTCCACTGAGAGAGAGTTCCACCAGGTAGGTGCCAGGTTGAGGCCAGGTAGGCATCCTTGAACTATTCTGAGTCAGCTTGATGAATTCAGGAACAGCACAACTCACTGATGCCAGTGAGGGAATACACCTCACAATATCCTTTTCACTGGCTTCCAGCTGGGCAAATAAGGGTACCAGAAAATCCTAATCATGGTTGATCACAAGTACAGTGCTAGCGATGCACCGACATCAAGGAAAAGGAGACACATTTTTAGCAGTGAAATTAGACATGATAAAATGCTGAAAGAAGAAGACACACTATCACAGACAGGACAAATGCTAGATTGCAATCGTTCTATAATCATCAAAGACAAACCTAGAATTCTGGAACTTAGGAAAGGATCTGCACCCATTCAATCAATAGCAGCAGCAGCCCTGAATGGGAAAGTTATTGATTTTGGGTTCAAGAAGCAACATCTGTGCAAAGGGCACATCAACCTTATGTTGAGGTCTTTATGAAGTTTTGAAGAACAGCTTGGGTGAAAGTGGCAGTGATGTTGAACATTTTGTGATGAGTTGTGGTTCAAGAGATTTACAGCCAGGGCAAACATATGCAACATTAAGATTAGTGGGGAATGCCAACTGCAGCCACAACCAATCATATCTAGGGTTACAAGCCCCAACCTGGTGGAGGTGGGGATCCCCTACTCCCAGCCTTCACCTCTGACACCTCTCATCAGGCTGGTGGGGAGGGGGTGAAGGAGGTAAAGGTTGCTCTATGAAGGATGTCATTCTTGGTGTGATACAGAAGTGCCGGATTGCACTGTAAAAATTGGCCCCAAACACTAAATTTGGGGCTGATTTTTACCTACTTAACCCCCAGTGCTACCTGTTGCTTCTGCATCATGCTGGAATGACATCATTTCCAAAATGATGTGGGAGAATGATGGACGTTAATGCTCCGCTGGTGTGGCCCCTCATTGACCCCCCCCATCCCTCGTTTTCAGCCCTGGGAGACCTGACAACACTAATCCCCTCTTTCCCAGTGGTAGCCAACCCCCCTCTCCAGCTCCCAATCACTGCCTCCCAACAGCATAAACCCCAACCAGGATACCCCACAATTCAACAGGTAGGGTGTACAGCATGGGACTCTGTCTCAGAGCTCTTTGCAATGTGGACTTAGAGTGCACATTGTCACACCTCAGTGGCAAGAGAAGCACAGAGTATGAACTTAGCACTACTGGAGAGCACTTACCAATAACACTCAAGAGAGAGATTAAAGTCCAGACTGGGTGGCTAACATCTCTTTTCAGAACCCTAACAAGCACCCTATCTTCAGAGGCCCTGGCCCTAGGGGTAAGCACAAAATGACAGGTAAGCAGGACTGGAAATCCAGCTGCCCTGCCCTGGAGTTTTCACCTTCCTTCCCCATTCCATTCAAACAAGGCCAGGCACTGTCCAGCAATGCTGGCTCCCATGCAAAATGCCACCCCTGGCAAGACAAGCCTCCCCCAGCTGTAAGTAGTAGAGAAAAGAGCACCTACTTGGGGAGGCCATGAAATGCCCCCCCCCCCAAGTGGGAGCAGGCTGAGCCTTGGTGGGGGGGGGGTGAGGAAAGGTGGGAGAAGGGCCCCAGAGGGTTGGGGGGCATTTTGCATGCAAAATGCCACCCCTGGCAAAGGAAGCCTGCCGCTTCATTTTTTCCCCATAGGAAATAATGAAGAAGAAGATGAGCAGCAGCAAGCTAACAATATGCTCACCCTTCCCTTTCTTATGCGAAGATAGGGGGACCTGGTCCAATCGGTCTGAAACTTGGGAGGTTGTTATAGAGGAGTTAGAGGAAGGTCCCCACCAATTTTGGCTTGATTCAGTTGGAAAATGCCTCATCCAGGCATCCGGGAAGATGGAGGCATTTTCCCATTGAAAAAACCCGAATGAAACCCGAAACAACCCGAAAAAAACCTGAAACGCTATTTTGCTGTTTCCGAAACAGATTCTTGTTTCGGGTAAACCCGAAACAAGAAACACGAAACGATGTGCCTTTGCACACCCCTACCCTCCAGCAAGACATGATGGCATGCACAGAGGCTGTCATGGGCTGGGCCAGCCCAAGCAGGGTGGTTCAAGTCCGAACCTTAAGGCCAAAGTCAAAGGGGGAGTTCCAAGAGCAAAAGCCAAGTCAAACCGGTGGTCAGAGAACGAGATAAAGCCAGGAGTGAGTCCAGAGTCCAAAAGCAAGGTCAGACACAGTCCAAGGTCAGTCACCGATAGTGTCAGGTCCAAAAGCAGGCACAGGCAAGGGTCACGGAACACAGAGTGGTTGCAGGCAGTAGACATGTTGCTTCCATGCCCAGCAGTTCCTCCAGACTGGCTCTTATAGCCAGGCGTGGTTTTCAGCCAGCTGCTGGGGCTCTATCCTGCCACTACTCATCATCACTCTCCAGCAGCTGGCGTTGGCTTAAGAGGCGAGCACTGCGCCGTCTCTCCTGCAGTTCCAGTCTCTGGAGCTGCCTGCGGCGTTCCTTGGGCGTGGGTGAACCTGGGGGGGTGGAGGCTCTTGGCTGCACTGCACCTGTAGAAGTCCCTGGCTGAGCTTCCTCTGTAGTATTGGAGCTAGAGGGTTCTGGTGCCTCAGCTGCTGGCTGTAAGCTCTGATCAGCCAGCAGCTGTTGCTCCTGATTGCTGGCTTCTGCTGAATCAGGGCTAGGGCTGGCTACACAGGGCTCCTCTTCTCCTGAGGAGTCCTGGCTGGCTACACGAGGCTCCTCTCCTCCAGAGGAGACCTCACTCTCAGACTGGGCCATGACAGAGGCCTTGATCACACAAACACACTCCCTGGTGGGTCAGTTGTGGGGGGAGGGGAGACACCAACACACGTCCACCAGATGGGACCATTATGGCATTAGAGGGGCAGCTTTCGCAGAGAGGATGGGAGGGAGAGGAGATATTCTTTGGAGGGGTCAGAGTGGTATAAGAGCCGGCAAGGTTCGAAGATGGATGGTGAACTTTTCAGGGAGACAGGGATAGAGGGTTACTACTTCCTGGCTGCCTTGCAGAGCAGGACTGGGGAACACCCACAGATTTTTTTTCCATTTTAAAATTTTTATTGGATGGTTAACATAACATATATAATATTATTACATCTTATTTACTAATTATCCCCTATATATATAGTATGTTCCCCACCCCCTTTCCTCTGTTGACTTCCAACAGCACTGCAACCCCCTGTTTCTTTTTTTTTGAAAGATTTTATTGGATTAGATTACTTAATCATAAAATACAAACATCCCCCCTTTATTAATGTCTACTTCTAACCCCCTCCCTTTCCTCCCCCCTTTATTTGACTTCCAACAGTTTTCCAACCCTTTATCTATCTTATTGCTCACTTCCTTAATACCTCATATAATCTATTAAACATACACTTACAGTGCAATCCTAAACAGAGTTACTCAAGTCTAAGCCCATTGAATTAAATGGGCTTAGACTGGAGTAACTCTACTTAGGATTGCACTGTATAACTCTCTTCTAAGCTTGTTGTTCTCCCCTCCTTTACTAGATCTTATATTCTAAATAACACATTGCTAATATATATTGATAGCCTTTATATTATTAGTATAACATTTTATCCATTTTCTATTCCCTTATTTAATCTCTTTACTCTTCCCCCTATAAATTAATCAATTTAACTTATAATCTATATATTTCTTTAAACATTTCTTATTCTTATTCTCAGTCTATTTTAATTATATGGCATATCTGTTACACTAAAAACTTAACTACAATAAAAAATACCTGTCTGGCATACTCACATATATTCATAATATCTATTCATAATAATACATCTGTTATTTAGTACTGTGTATAATAAAACATAATTTTCATCTTAACCCTAATACTAGCTTAGAATAATAATTAAATCCCCCTTTCCCGGTAAAGCCACCTCTCTCTTCTTTTATAGAATCTCAGTAATTTTCAAACTGACACAGTTTCCCTCCCACATCCCATTTTTTCTCCAAATATTGCTTCAGTTTCTCCCAATCCATATTAAACTGTCCTGGATCAAGGTCTCTGAGCTTCCTTGTGCAACCCCCCGTTTCTTGTTACAAATACTACCTCTTAATTGTCATTTTAAACTTAATGGTAAAGATTTACATTATATCTTATCTTACTTAATAACACTCAAAAGACCATAATTGTCCTTTAACATCCCATCTTTTTTCTAAGTATTTTTTCAATTTCCCCCAGTCCTCAAAAAATTCCTTTGGGTCTTGCTCTCTCAGTTTCCTTGTTAATTTGTCCATTTCCGCCATATATAGCACTCTTGGTATCCACTCTTCAGTTTTCGGTATTTCTTCTTTCTTCCAATATTGTGCGTACAAAGTTCTTGCCACCGTTATCATATAGTACAGTATTACTCTATCCTTTCTATCCATGTCCTCTAAATGCAAAGATAACAATAACATTTCTGGATTCTTAACTACATTATTTTGGAGTATTAAAGACATTTCAGTACATATTTTAGTCCAATAGTCTCTAGCATTATCACAAGTCCACCACATATGAAATAGAAAGCCTTCATGCTCTTTACAGTTCCAACTCTTATTGGATAGCTGCTTATTAGCAATGGCTAACTTTTTCAGTTTTAAATACCATCTATATGTCATTTTATAGCCATCCTCTTTGATACTGGTACAAGTTGAAATTTTTAAAGTATTTTTCCACAACTGTTCCCATGCATCCATCATAATCTCATTAATACAATTTATTGCCCATTTTACCATTTGAACCTTAATCATCTCATCTTCAGTATACTATTTTAACAATACTTTATACATTTCCTTTGATCTGATTCAAATAAGTCTTTAATTTGTCGATATTGCAGCCAACCATATTTAAATGGTAATTCTTCATTCAATTTAAGTTTCAACTCATTGTTTTCGGTTTTTATTAGTTCCTTATAAGTAAGCCATTCATCTCCTTTATATTCCAAATTCAGGTTAATTACTTCTACAGGAACAATCCACATTGGTTTCTCTTGCTCTATAAATTTTTTGTATTTTAACCAAGTTGACAGTAAATTTCTTCTCAAGTAATGGTGCTGGAACATTGCATCCATTTTATACTTATCATACCATAAGTATGCATGCCATCCAAAAAGTTTGTTATTGCCTTCCAAATTTAACAACTTATGATTAGATAAGGACACCCATTCTTTTAGCCATACCAAGCATATTGCTTCATGGTACAGTCAAAAATCCAGTAATTGCATGCCACCTCTTTCTCTTGCGTCACAGAGCACCTTCATTTTTACTCTAGGTTTCTTTCCTGCCCACACAAATTCTGATATTTTCCTCTGCCATTTTTTACACTGTTTTTTGTCCTTAACAATTGGTATCATTTGCATCAAAAACATAACTTTAGGCAGCACGTTCATTTTGATTGTAGCAATCCTATCTAACCATGATAAATTCAATTTGTTCCATTTTATCATGTCTTTTTCAATTTGACTCCAGAGCTTTTCATAGTTGTTTTTAAACAGATCAATATTTTTAACTGTCAGCTCTATTCCCAAATACTTTGTTTTTTGTACCACTTCGCAATCCGTTACTTCCATCAATTCTTGTTGTTTCTTCTTCGTCATATTTTTTGTTATTATTTTCAACTTCTTTTTATTTATATAAAAGCCTGCTAAATCTCCAAACTCTTTGATCTTTGCTAACAGTCTTGGCAGAATTTGTACTGGGTCTTCCACTATAAACATCACATCATCTGCAAATGCTCTTAGCTTGTACGAAGACCCCTTTAATTTAATCCCTTTTATATTCTCATCTTCTCTTATCTGCCTCAATAATATTTCTAAGACCATTACAAATAACAGTGGCGACAGTGGACAATCTTGACTTGTTCCTTTCCTTATTTCAAATTTCTCCATCAGATCATCATTAACACAAATTGCTGCTCTTTGGTTCTTATAGATTGTTTTTACAGCTTCTATAAACTCTTTACCTAGGTCCATCTTTTCCATAGATGCAAACATAAAATCCCAATTCAAGTTGTCAAAGGCTTTCTCTGCATCCTCAAAAAAAACCCCAACTTCTTTGTCTGGACACTTGTCATAATATTCAATGGCATTTATAACCACTCTCAGATTGTCTTTTAATTGTCTGTTCGGTAGAAACCCCACCTGATCATCTCCTACAAAATCCATTAACCATATTTTAAGTCTATCTGCTAGTATTCTTGCCAATATTTTATAATCATTGTTTATTAATGAAATTGGTCTGTAGTTTTTAACATCAGTCAGTTCCTGTGACTCTTTTGGTATCAAGGTAATATTTGCCTCATTCAGGAACACCCAAAGATTTGAGAGCCTTCGTCTTTGAAAGCCACTGATCTTGTCAGTGGTGGAAGCAGCCATTACCCACCTTCCTGCCTTCGCAGAAAGGATGGGATGGTGATGGGCAGGACAAGAGAGGTCATTGGGGAGAGTTGGAGTGGTTCCAGAGAGGGTCATTTTCATCGAGGGAGGGGGAGATTGACAGAGAGAGGAGGACGAGGAGGATCCCAACATCCAATGTGTCAGATTGCGCAAACTGCTGCAGCATAGACTGGTCTGCCCCTCCTGTGTCACAGTGGAGGCTGTCGCCGGCATCACCCACCTTCCTGCCTTTGCAGAAAGAATGGGGTGGGCAGGAAATGAGAGGTTGGCAGGGGCCAGAGGGTTCCAGAGAGGGAGAGGTCGAAAGAGGGAACATCCAAGACCTTGCCAGGGAGAGGAGCAAAACGGGTTGCTTGTCACAGCCACATCACAGAGCTGGACAGGGAAGGTCCAAAGATGGCAGCCAAAGTATTGTATTCCCCCGTGCAGACATGCATGGCGGGGACGGAGGAGGTCGCCCAGGTGGGAGAACACCCATTTGCTCTGCATGCTGGTGGAAGGGCAGGACAGGATGTCGGTTGCCACGAGGGACAGGTACGGCCAGATGGAAGATTTGCTCACCCAATACTCCAAGGGATTAGAGTGGGGGGGCTCAGTGGGCTCCACCAGGTACTCTCGCACCATAGCCCCCACCGAGTCCTCCACCAAGAGCGATGCGCCCACTGTGCTGTGGCCAACACAGCCCACCGATGTGGCCCAGAGATCAAATGGGGCTGTTTGGGAGGGTCTCTCCTGGCATGGCTCTCTTCCCAACTCCCCCCATCCCTCTTCCTCCTGCTGCTCCTCCTCCTGCTGCTGCTCCTCCTTCTTCACTGCCCACCCCTAGCCCCTGCCCGGTTCCCTCAGGCTAGCCTTCTCTTTCTGGTAACGGACCACCGTTTTACAGAGCTCCTTTTCCAGCACAGCATCTGACCTGCCCTTATGGCGATGCTGCCCTTGATCCAGGGTCACAGAGGGAGGCCATTTGGTACGGCACCTCATGGCGCAGAGGATGCAAGCACTCAACCACGCACGCCTGGATCCTCCTCACGAAGTCCTGGACCCTGGGGAGCAGCTTTTTCTTGCGTTCAAGCTCCTTGGCCAGAAACTGGTCAAGCCCGTGGATCAGGGGGATGACCTGATCCAGGATGGCCTCATAGGAGCACAGGAGCTCGGTGGCCTCCTTGAAGGGTTTCAGCATCCGGGACATCTGGGCAAGGACTCTCCATTCCATGGAGCTGAGGCTCAGCTCCTTTCCCCTCCTCAGAACATCCATGGATGACAGGATGTCCTGCAAAGGGCCCCTCTGCTCCACCAGACAACATATCATGTCGTACATGGAGTTCTAGTGTGTGGGCAAGTCCTGAAAGAGTTGGTGCTCAGGGTCCCCCCCTCCTCCCCCTGCCTCTTGAACAGCTCGCAGGAAGAATTGATGCTGTGGGAGAAGTGGGAAGAGATGCGGCAGCAGCTCTCCAGCAGATTGCGCATCCACAAAGTTCCCTCGTCCCAGCTGTCCCTTGGCTTGCTCCCCAGCCTGAGCACATCCCTCATCACCAGGTGCAGCTTGTGCGCCATGCACACCAGGCCAGGGAGGGATGCCTCTTTCAGGGCTGCCAACATGTTGCTTCCAGCGTCCGTCACCATGAATCCACGGACAAACCCTTCTGCCCCCACCATCCACTGCCTCAGAGTCGGCTTCACGGTGGGCAATGTACTTCCCCATATGGACCTCATACATCCCCTGGGCCTGGAGAAGAAGCACCCTGTAGCCCGGTGTCAAGCATGGTGCCTTTTTCCGGGGAACAGTTCTTGGCCTGGGGCAGCGGAGGTTCTCTGGTTGCCACCAGTGGGCGGTGATGGCAAGGTACCCGTGGTGGCAGCCACTCCACAGGTCAGCCATGAAGTGGACGGTACAGCCTTTGGTGGCCGACAGCTCCCTGAGCACCATGTCTCACACGGACTGGTAGAGGGCAGTCAGGACTCAATGCCCAACGGTGCACCATGATGGCATAGAGAACCATAGGGCAAAGTGCTGAAGCAGCCTTCAGAAGCCCACACCCTCTACGATGGATTGGGGGAATCCTTGCAGGGCAATCATCTCCGCCACCACACGAATGCCCACCTCCTGAGCCCTTGACCTCACCCTTTTCAATGGCACTATACCCGACCCCGATGGAACAACCTCCCCAAGGGAGGCCTGCCTGACCATTCCGCTCCCTCTGGCAGCACCCTCGAGGCAAGGCATCTTGCTTGGGGTGGATTCTGGTGACCATCCCACTGATCCCTGCTCAGAGGAGCTGGTAGCCCTCTGTCTCCCCCCACCGGATGCTTCGCTGGCCGAGGACGGAGGCCACAGGCTCGGGTGGTGCATCTTCAGGTGCCTAGTCAGGACCATCAATGACAGGTGCTTTGGGTCATTGCCCCTGTGCACCAGCTCATCACAGAAACTGCACCATACCACACGGGTCATTTGGAAGGGCCTGGAAGGGCCTCCATGCAACCGATTTGAACTGTGTCCCACTAACTCTTCCAGGGTCAAATCCACATTACTCATTCTAAGTCGCATGTTCCCTGCATTCCCCACGCAATCCCGAGTGCCAGTCACATTACCTCATTAAACAGACGCATTTCATTCGCATTTCTCCCGAATATGTGGTCACAGGTTTTCAACGGGAGTTTCATGGTGGCCGTGAATGGGTCAATGCGCAATTTACGCATTTTTTTTAAAAACCACCCCCCTTCCTGTCTCTCCGGCCGTTCCGAGAGTTCCTATTGGCTGATTCAACTTGCAAGTGCTCCGTAGTCTGCAAAAGACTGTTTTTGACTTCATAGCATTGGATTTATTGATTATGCTGTTTCTGAATCAAATCTGGTAGTTTGAAAAATCATTTTGGGGTGAATCCATCCTCAGAACGGACTCGCGAAACTTCCTTTTTAACTGTTTTTTATTTTTTTTATTTTATATTACTGTAATATCAAAATTACGAAATATCGAAATAATGATACTCCAAGGAAGTGAAACGTCAGTAAAATTCAGGCACTGAACTGTCCTGCATAGGAAATGCCCACGAAAGCTTCCCACATGCTTCCAAATTTCCAAAAAAGAAACGAGAGAGAGCCATGAGTGCTGTCAGTGGGGGAAAGAGAGGCATCATTATCTTCAATGATGTTTCTTTATAAGGCAAGATCGAAATAACGGAAAAGTGCGCTCTAAAAAATTAAAAAAAAATGGGTGGGAAAAAAAGGTCCCGCCCAAAAAAGCGGTTTTCGAGCGGCCGTGTAACCGGAGGGATGTGCGAGAAAGACGGATTGCAAGCAGGAATGTGAATGAAGAGGAAAAAATCGTGGATTGGAGGCAAACGGAAGATATCCGATAAACAGGCGGGTAATGGGTGAATGTGGATTCGACCCAGGGGAAGGAGGACGAAGGGTTGTTGGATGTGCTGTGGAGCAGGCAACGGAAGATGGAGTGAGGGGTGGACTGCAGGCAGGGAGAGCGCCAGGAGTTTTGTATGGGGACGTAATGGATGTTTCATCAAACCCAAACCATTCCTCCATGGATCCCTTGGCCTCCTCCTCCTCAAACATTTGAAAGAGTTCCTCTTCCCCTGGTGGCAAGAGCTCTTTGGCCTCCTCCACAGCCTCCACAGGTGATTTTTGGGGAGTGGGAGTCTCTGCTGCCGTAGAGCCCTGCCCAGTACTGCTTCCCACTGGGCAACCAGGACAATCTTTGCACTTCCCCCCATGACCACCCTTTGCCCCCACTCAAACCCTCATTGTGCCAGCAAACAAGGAGGAAAGAAAAGGAGACAACACAGGGCCTGGCAGCAGCCCTGGACCCAGACGGATGGGCTAGAGCCCTAGCCCAGCACTCCTAGAGACCTGGCCAGATCAGGCACTAATAATCAGGGTGAGCCCTCAGCCGAGGTGCCCACTGAGCTTGGCCCCAGGGCCTGGCAGCAGCCCTGGAACCAGAAGCTCCCTATCCCACCCACCACACACAGAAAAAAGCCCAGCTCCAATGCACTCTCCCTCAATGCTATTAACATCTCTTTCCCACTCCACTGCTTGCTGAAAGTGAAACCAGAACTGGGAGTGCAGTGCCCTTTTATAAGCTGAGGACTCATTGAGAAATGCAGGAGGCCTGTGGTTGGCAGTTAGAACTGACTAACAGGGTTTGCAGGGATGTGATTGGAGTACCCATGGCCACAGAACATCCCCCTCCTCCCTCCCTCCCCCCTGGTGTCTCCTCCCACATTACCAATTTGTAACCGATTTGCAGCTCCACTCTTAGAAGGAAGACCTGCCCATCAAGCTAAGTTGGGTTTTGATTGGGGTGTCCGGGACGACAGAGGGAGTGCAGACAGAGTTCAGGCACTCCCTCGCTCTGTTGCTGAGGCAATTGATTGAAGGCGCCTGAGTGTCTAGATTCCCGAACGGCGGATGAGCGCAACAAACAAGGCTTGCGCTGACCACCTGTTCGGCTGGAATTGCGCATCATGAAAGGCCCGTTTGCATGCAGCTGAGCGGCCTGTTTGATGGTTTTTTTCTTTCGTAATGCTGTTCATGCCCATGTCTAGTATTGACTGGGACTCCGCTCCAGCTACACATAAAACCAGTTTTGCACCAGCTGCACTTGCTTCCAGTGGAATTCCAGATCAGTTTCAAGGATTTGGTTTTAACCTTTAAAGCCCTTAGTGGACTGGGGCCAGCATTCCTGCAGGACCGCATTTCACCATATGTTCCCTGGAGAGTGCTGCATTCAGCAGATAAGTACCTACTAGTGGTCCCCTGCCCCATGGCTTTGCCTCAACCAGGGCCAGGGCTTTTTTTGGCCCTGACACCAACCTGGTGGAACTCTGTCTATGGAAACCCAGGCCAAGTGGGATCTGCTGTCTTTCTGTTCAGCACTGTAAGACAGAGTTGTTCTGCCAGGCATATGGAGGTTGAGGTGGGCGAGCTACCCTACTGGCCTCTTGCCATAGGGGGCATGTACCCAGATTCTGCTGTTTATCTGGAAGCCAGCCACCCAGCCCCATGGACTTCATTGTTGTCTGATAGGAGGTGCAATATGTGCACTGTTGTTTTTAATGAATTGTATTATAGTATTATATTTATTTATTTTTTACACTACCATGTTTTTATTCTTTATATGTTTTATTTGTTATTGTGATCCATTCAGAGCCCACTCATGGGGACAGCAGACTATAAGTATAAATGGTTGTTGTGAGTTTTCCGGGCTGTATTGCCGTGGTCTTGGCATTGTAGTTCCTGACATTTCGCCAGCAGCTGTGGCTGGCATCTTCAGAGATGTAGCACCAAAAAACAGAGATCTCTCAAAAAGCTGAATGATAGTGATAGTGAAAAGAGAAAAAGAATCACATAAGAATCACTGTGACACTGAGAGATCTCTATCTTTTGGTGCTACACCTCTGAAGATGCCAGCCACAGCTGCTGGCGAAACGTCAGGAACTGCAATGCCAAGACCACGGCAATACAGCCCGGAAAACTCACAACAACCATCGTTCTCCAGCCGTGAAAGCCTTCGACAATACATATAAGTATAAATATAACTAATTACTATTTTGATTCAGTTATATGAAACTTTAGACTGAACACCCAGATAATAGTCCAAGGCCATATGTTATTTCATTAAACAGAAGCAGGTCACAGCTTTTGAAATTGCTGACATGGGAAATTGCCTGGTAGTCCCAGTTAAACTGCTCTATTTCCAAAATAAAGACAGGGATTAATGAAAATAAACATCATGAAGAATGAAAAGAATTCATTTTACTCAGTTGCTTTAAAGATCTGAAAATTTAAATGTTAATTCTGTGAAAAACAAAGAGAACTTCTTCACATATTTACAAAAGGTGAGCTTGCTGGCTGTTCAGTATTCTGCAGGCTTTGTTCTTAGACTCACAGCATTAAATTGATTGTCTATAGGTTGTTGTGCACTGAACAGTCAAAAAGTACCTTTTTGTGCATTCCAAACTATATCACTGTGAAGTCCAGAAGCTGCTGACTCAGATTTAGGCACAGTTAGATGCCTCTTGTCATTACACCCTCTTTTTCTTCCAACCTTTCTCTTAAAGTTGCTCAGGACGAATTGGGGTATTACACTTCACCAACCACACCATTCCTTGTATCTGTGCCAGGATGTTTAAATGTAAGGCAAAGATATATACTTTGAATAGATAGATAATCCTGAGACAGATTTATAGTTGACCAGGACAGCTTGTCCTTTATTTATCTATTACCTCTGAAATTTATTTTAGTGCTTTTTAATGGAGACATAGAGAATGAAACAAAATACAAATGTTTAACTGGTCACCATAACAAAGTAACTGTGAGATGGGTCTGAAGAGTGTATACATTTACAGTCTGAAATCTTTGTGAGGCTTATAGTCATGACCACCACAATAGATGCAGTTTTTCCTTTTAACTGTTTTTGAAAGGAACAGCACTCAAACCTGTCCTGCACATAAGTCCCTACTGAACTCCCTGCCAAATCAGGATACCTTCTAATCCCTAAATCAAAAAGAGTCCAGTAGCACCTTTAAGACTAACCAATTTTATTTTAACATAAGCTTTCGAGAATCAAGTTCTCTTCGTCAGATGTCTCTGTATCAGGCATCTGACGAAGAGAACTTGATTCTCGAAAGCTTATGCTAAAATAAAATTGGTTAGTCTTAAAGGTGCTACTGGACTCTTTTTGATTTTGCTACCACAGACTGACACGGCTAATTTCTCTGCTTCTAATCCCTCTCCCTCAAAACCCATTCTCCTGTGGTGGGAAAACTCCTGGGGGTTTGCCCCCTTGCCCGCCAATTGCCCAGCAATTGGTGGAAGGTGGCAAGCTCCCAGAAGTTGGCCACCACTGGCAGGCACCCCAGGAACACATGCCGCCCGCATGCTCCCAACAAGCATGATAACATCACTCCTGGAAGTAATGTCAGTACACCAGCTGTGGGGAGCACTCCCATGCTTTGTTTGGGGCTGATTTTGGCCCCAAATGGGCAGAATCGGTCCCACATGGAGCATGGGAGTGCTCCTGTGGCTGGCACAACAATATCACTTCTAGGAGTGACATCATCATGTGTGTTCAGGTATGTGTGTGCTAGATGAAAACCCAGCTGAATAAATACCCATTTCATGCCATGCCAGTCTGTTAGTTTTAATCAAAGCACAATCAAAGCTTTAGAATATTTCAAAAGGCTGGAAGTCATCACTGCCCATTTATTTGAGAGCCAGTGTACTTAGAGTTTCAAACTAGGATCTGAGAGACATCTGAGAGTTTGAATCTCCTCTCTGCCATGAAAGCTTGCTGGGTGACCTCGGTTCAGTCACACTTACTTTCAGCCTAACCTATCTCCCAGTGCTGTTGTCAGGATAAAAAGGAGAAGAGAAGGATGTAAGCCACTTTGGGTACTCATTGGAGGAGGGGTGGCAAGATATAATTAATTAGTTAAAGAATTGACATAACCAACCCATTTCTAAATGAGCCTACCCAGGATTTCCTTGAGCAAGATTCAAAAGTCAATATCTGACATTAGAGAACATGAAGGCTAGGATACTGATTAATGTAAGGATGATTAGCCGTGCCTTTTTCTCAAGTAGTGGAAGGTATTTGCAAGCAACTCGGAGCCTGTCCACCAGATTTCATATACATTCTCTAAGTAAAGATCTAATTTTAATGGAACAAAGCGGCAAGTCTCTCCAGGTGTCAATTTTACATACGATCCTCTTCACATAAAGAAACATTGACTTTGCTGCAGAGATTCATTGTCAAGAAAGCTCACCTTTCTGGATCTTGAATATGCTTGTCACAGTACTCTTCATGTTAATAAAAATAGCCATGAGATATGGGTATTTAACACTTGCATAGTGCTTTCATCAGGGATTAATTCATGTTTACTTCTGGGCTGAACCTGAGGGGTTAGGTATTTGGAATGATAACAAGAGGTATCATCTGGGGCATAGAATATTTCGGCTTTGAAACCAACACCAGTGCTTCATCAGTATGTAACATGAGCCTGGCTCCAGGGTATTGATCATAAAAGCCACACAATCAGACCAGGGTCAGAATGGAGGATGTTTCTGCAAAGCAGGAAAAGTCCTAGGTTTGCAGAAGAATCCAGAAAGTTAGGAGGGGGGTTGAAGTCTCAAAACAAGTAAAGCAATGGCAACCAAGATCTCTATGAGCCTGGTGAGCACTGTGTGGGTGCCTAGCAACCAAGACTTTGTGGTAAAATCCCTAGCAATTGGCCAAGGAGAGGCAAAAGTGATAATGGAGATATTTGAAGGTGAGCAACAGAAGTCTCAGTGGGGAGGGGGCTGGGATGGAGAAAGTGGTGATGGGGAGAAAGTAGTACAGATGCTTGGACAAAATGGTGAAAATTGAGGGTGGGAGTGGAAAAAGTGGCAACAGGGAAGAAAGTAGTGACAAGGAATGGGTGGAGAAAGTGATGCTGTGGAGGGAGAAGTAGTGACAGGAGAGGGGTAGGATGCATAAAGTGGCAATGGAAAAGGATGCGGTGGAGAAACTGTTGATGAGAAGGGAAGGGGAAGAAAAATTGCAATGAGGGAAATGACTGTAGGAGTTCGGTGGAGTGTAAAAGTGAAGATGAAGGATGAGCAAGAGAGGAATTTGGGAGCCAGCAGGCAGTTCCCTGTGAAGGTTCATGTGTGCCTGACTTGTGACTTCATATTCATAAAGGAAATTCTGTAATCTTTTTGGCTGAGAGCAAATGTCAGTCATCCTAAAAAACAAATTAAATAACAGATATGAAAGAGGGAACTCCTGGCATGTGCCAAAGGCTACAGTACATGTACAGATTGAAGGATTAGTAGGTATTCTAAAGCAAAGTTTTCTATGTACAAAAAATTAATACCAGGGAAGCAGCAACAAACTATTCTGTTATCTACCAGAACTCCCATCTCAATCTATCAAATGCCTTTTCCACTTATAATGACAAGGCCAATAAGGAATCATGTCTATGTTCCAAGGCAGCATTAAAGTCAGAATGTTCCGCCAATATTTGCATTGCATCTGACGCAACTGATTCTTATCTCTTCCATTCCAAGAAAAGTATACAGAAAATTGTGCCTCTGAATAAGTTAAAGGGTTTTTTTAAAAACTTGAAATAACAAAAATACAGCATTATCGTAAGCCTAGAATTGCCAGAAAAAATATACTGTACCTCCTTTGTTCATTCATATTGAGGTAAAGATATCAAATTGCATGGCACGCCCCTTCACCTTTTTACAATATATATTCTGAAGCATATTTCAGTAGTTTTGCAGATAATCCAGTAAAAATGGATTCCATGTTGATTTTTACTTGGTTATTACTATTGCATGGAGGATGTCTATGGGCATCAGGTAATGTAGCTATAATTATCTGCATTATCTCTCTTTTCCTTTTTTCTTCTTTCCCCCATACACACACATGCATTCATGGAATTTCTCATCAGCTGCTAGTTAAAATGAGAGAAAACCTGTTTCAGAGGAGTGCCAAGGACTGCAATGAAGACAGTGAAGGATTTATTAGGACTACAGCAGATGTGAAGGCTGCACGTAGTGCAGACACTGGTCATCCATAAAACGTCAGTGTCTTCTCTGCACTGAAGCATTCTTAAGTTTCTTGGAGTATAAACCAAAGAAACTTTGTACAGCTAAAGAGAAGACACAGGATAGCATTAGGCGCATAAGATGAATGCACACATTCCCTCACAAAGAGGGACTCATTTTAGCAATGCTAGGATCCAAATAGTAACTTTAACTGCTCAGAGTTGTTATGCTGGCCATTCTCTTTTTGGAGTAGGCACTGGCAACATATATACAACTGTTTCTGAAGCTTTCACCAATTTCAAAAGTGGTTTACTATATGGCATAATGAATAATATACAGAAAGACCACTTGGGCTTATGGACAATTTTATGCGTTTTTTGGTTCCTGGCTTATGACTTTGCTTTAGAAATATATAATGGTAAATTCCTTCTTGGAGATCACATAATAAAGCATAAATATCTCAAATATATCTAGTAATATAAGGAATAATACCTGGTTCTATGTGCTAATGTTTATCTTATTTCTTAATTTGCAAACTTTAGTTTCCTTAAGACACCTTGAAATGTCTTATATTTTAGCTATAATAATATCTTACTGCATTGTTGAGATGGGTAGCTGTGTTAGTTGGTCTGTAGCAGTAGAAAAGAGCAAGAGCCTAGTAGCACCTATAAGACTAACAAAATTTGTGGTAGGGGATGAGTTTTCGTGAGTCACAGCTATGTGACCTTTGAGGTGTTTCTGCAACAATTCCCCGTTTTAGAACTTTAGCTACATACGTATTAGCATGCTCAGGATTGGGGAGTAGGATACCATTCTAATTGCAGCAAATATCATCTTGTTCAGAAATTACCCTTTCTTTCCCCTTATCTTCTCCTTCAACCTCCTTAGACTCTCCTTCCTCTGCTGAGCGTCTTCAGCTACGTATTAAACAGCACTGGTTGAGTGCCTACCTCTGTTTTGTGTTAGTTCAGTGCAATGAACTGAGCTGAACTGACCACAATATTTTCCTAACTTGCTTTTTTCTTTTCCTTTTCTGTTCAAGAAACCTCAACCCTGGAAACTATTGTCACAGAAACCAGCCCTGGTAAGCATCTTTCTCTACAAATAGATAGGATTCTGATTCATTAGGATCTGATTTCCATGCCACTGTAGCCCATATTGGCCAGCTTGTTGCTGGGGCTCAGCCAGGGGCCATGGAAGGTGCAAGGCTGACAAGCTGCTTGAGCCTTTGGCTCAGCATAGTTGCTGGAGCTGTTTGACCTTCCTTCTCTTCAAAGCCACATGGAATTAGCTGATTGCCTCAGGAAGATGATCCAAGAATTTTATGGGTTCATTGATCTTGAAAGGCTCTCTTTTTTAACACACTGTGGGGGAGTAGATGTTAGAAGGAAAATATACTATTAGCACTGTCTTTAGCTGCTTAGGCCATAGCTATGATAAGATTAGTGTGGTCTGGACATTTTATCATTTTGGTGAAATTGGCAAACTCTCTGAGACATCTACATATGGAGAGAGGTGACCAAATTAAACACTGTCTGTGTGCCTGGGGAATGAATTCCCTCAGAGTTGAACCACATCATTCCAACCCATGAATTAACCAATGGGAATGGTGTTGATGAACAACATCCCTTAACTCAGCTTTGATGAGCCAGCAAGGAAGAGCAAGGAATGGCGATGTTACAAAACCAGACTTGGAGCCAGGGTGGGTCTGCCCAAATGTTGGCAATCCTGTGCAGAAGCCTTTCAGGACCCCCCCCCCCCACTAATAACCAAATTAAAACTTTGAGTTTAAATTTTTACCAGTTCAGGGCTGTTTCCACATCAGAGTGATATTCTGTGGTAGCCTGGTTGCTCATGTGAATCTGTGTGAAATTGCCCTTGTGACAGAGGGCATCTCTAGATGAGACATCAGGATGCACGTTCATCAAGTGTCTGGAGAATCAATGTTAGCTGGAAAGTGTAGTTTTGAAAGGCAGAACCAGCAGAGATCACTCCAGAGGGAACAGATTCTCTCACAGCCTTCACCACCTCTTGCATGCTGGGCTGTCTCCCCTTGAGGAGCTTTTATCCTGCCGCTACCACTGTTTAAAACTTTGAATTAAGTGAACCTTGACGGGGCAAAGGCTCCAGAAGGGGAGACACCAAAGGCAGCAGAGGGCTGTGAGAGAATCCGTCCCCTCTGGAGTGATCTCAGCTGGCTCTGTCTTGCAAAACTATGCTTCCCGGCTAACATAGTGTCTCCTGACACTTGACAAACGCACCCCCAGGTGTCTCGTTTAGAAAGACTCAGAGATTCTAGACAAGCCAGAGTAGTCCATTTTCTCTTGATTTTTAGATGTAATTTCCTTTTCACAGCTGATATGCAGAGAAGCCCCCCCCCCCCATGTTTTCACATGAACCTCGGGATTCTTCACCCACCCTGTTTTCATTTTTAAAAAAAAAATTGAGGAAATTTTTGCATGAAAATAACACAATATCTTTTTAAAAACTTCCTTAAAAGAACTCCATCTTTGCAGAATAACGCAACACCTTTAATGATTTTTTTTTAAAAAAAAAACCTCACAATTACAAGCAGTTTAGGGATCCCCTTCTACTTGTCTAAAAAGCAGGCCATTGTCCTCTCTTAAGTTAATTTCTTCTGGGGATTGGCTCCTTGAATTCAACAACAAATGAATAGAATAACTGGGTATCACTCTGCTTAAGTCCTTCAATTATGCTGTTTCCCTCTTCATCCACAAGAAACTGCTTCTGTTGATAGTGTCCTGCCCAGGAAACACTGGAGGTTTTTTAACAAGTTTAAAATAAAGCAGGGTGGGGTTTGTGTGTGTGTGTGTGTGTGCGCGCGCGCGTGTGCGTGGAAGGAACAGTCTATTAATGGTCTCTGCACAGAGGATGACATCATGTGGAAACGGGGGGGCGGGGGGGGTAAAAAATGACCGTTCAGGTGACTGAAACAGGGCAAACCCTTGGTGTGACAGCAGCCCTAGTTAAAGTTCTTAATTAAGTCTAACCCATACTGTTGTTCGACATCTTATTTATTTATGTTATTTTTATTTACATTATTTATAGTCTGCCTTTCTCTGAAACTCAAGTCTGATTACACAGTGTGAGTCAATACAATCAACAGCAGAGATATTCAATAAACAATACAATAAGATGTACATTGCAGAAATTTAAAACAAGGTTGAGACTAAACATAAGCAACTTCTGTGCCAGGGACATAACTTCTCACTATCTCAGAAGTCAAAGCAAAAGGCATGGAATTGGCTTGTCTGGGTTGTTTTGCCGCTCTTAGGTTTGATCGGTGTAGTGCCTTTTTTCAGTCTGTACCATGTCAAAATGCTTTCACCACTGATGACATCACAAAGCCAGCATTGCCGGGGCAGGGGGGAGGGATGCGGTGAATTGATGCATTGCTGGAATGCTGGATCAACCTATTTCTTGGATTTCTCCTTCTCCGCCCCTCCCTTTGTTGATTCTGTTTGGTATGGAGTGGAGAATCATTGAAAAGAAGGGAAACCATAGCCAGAATTTCTAGAAGCTTCCCCTTAGCTTCTCTTTGGGCCGTTCTTTTTTTTAATACATGAAATGGTTTTAAACACAAATGTTACGGAGAGCAGAAGTTGCTCTCCAAGTATGGACTCTTCAAGGTTGTGGGGGATGATGGTGGTGGACAAGTCAAACTCTTTTTGAAATTCGTCAAAGCAGCTTGCAGAGTGCCTCAAACAGCTTCCTCAAATTTCTGCTATATCTCCCTGCAGAGTCTTTGACGGGAATAGTGGGAGGGGAAGGGCCTGACAAACTGAAATGTTTGTGTGGAAAAGCAAAAATCACAGCTGGGGGAGGGGGAGGAAGATAGGCAATAAAAAAGCAAGGGGGAATTGCTCTCCTCCAGCACACTTTGAAACCATCTGTGCATTAATCTAAGACTGGATCTTTTAAAAAAATTTAAAGAGTGGGAGAGAAAAGAGGGAAAGGGGAGCTATGGAAAGGAGGGGAGAGGGAGTCACTGGATAGACAACAATGGCCAATCATAATGAAGTGGGCTGGCAGAGGGTGGAAGGGGGGTAGAAGAGGGTGGAGCACTAAAAACAGAATAATGAGTGTGCATGGGGAAACAGCTGACTGAAAAATGGCGTGGAACTGTATTCCATCCGTTCCGTTTTCTGCCGCTTAAAGGATAAGAAAAAGAGAAAAGAAGACACATCACTGAAAAAGAGTTTTCTCTGGCCTTTATTGCCGTTCCCGGTTGGGTTACTTCCATACATGCATATGAGTGTTTACAAAAAGGCAAAAGAAGTTATATACTGAAGGAGATCCTCTTTGGACTTTATTGCCCGTCTTGTTTGGGTTATTCTTGTATATGTATATGAATGATTGTATATGGATATATATTTATTGGATATGAATTTGATGTATAGCACATTGCACTTTTGAAATAAATGTGATAAGTTACAAGGCTGTGGTTGATTTCTCACGAGAGTTTTCTCTCTGGTAATTCTGGTGGTATATTACGGGAGAAGCCATTGTTTTTTACACATAGTGACTACTAATGGCAGCAAATAGGGTGCAGATGGTCATGAAAAAAACACTGCAGTATGGGAACTGAATCAGCAAAATTGGCCCATACCGAGTGAATTATCAACAATTTGACATGGCATAATAAATAATAGTGACATCTTTTATCAAAGCATCACTTTGAACCATTTCCTTACAGTATAGTTCTATTATCGGTATATGAAAGGCCTCCTGAATAATTCGGTTTTGCACTGCTTGCACAAAGCCAGGAACCTGGGAGTTTTCCTGGCCTCTTTAGACAGGCTATTTTATAACATGAGGGGCCACTACAGAGAATGCACCTGTATGGGCGACTTTTGATTTCACCCATTTGCTGGGTGGCACCTGCAGAAGGGCTTGTTCAGATAAGTGAAGCTACCATGGTAGAGCATAGGGGGAGAGGTGGTCCCATAGATATGAGGGACCATGGACATGAAGGGCTTTTTGTGTGATAGCCAATACTTTGAATTGATCCTGGTAACTGATGAGAAGCTAATGGAGTAACTGCTGAATGGGAGAAATATGCATGTAATATCTAGCTTCCGATTATAATTAGAGAGGGGCATGAACAGAAAAACAAACAAACATGGTATTTGTTGTTCGTTGCCATCCACAAACAGGGACTCACGAACACTTACGAACATGACCTGTTCATGAACATGTTCGTGATTGGATGTTCGTGGGGGCCAGCAGGCTCTCCTCCAGCCATCATCCAAGTTTGGTCAAGATCCCTACTGCACTACTCCCAGAAACCTGACCTGAGCAGGCACCAGGAAAGTTACCAATAATAAATAATAGCTTGGCCCAGAGCCTGGCAGCAGCCCTGGAACCTGAAGGGGTAGATCCCTATCCCACCACACACAAAGAAAATTCAAGCTCCAATGCACTCTATCAAAATACCAACAGCAGCTGTCTCTCTCCCTCTCCACTGTCTGCAAAGCCAGAGCTGGGAGCCCCCCTCCCCCCTGGTCTTTGTGCCCTTGTAACAAATTTGGAACTCCACACTTGAAAGGAAAACCTGCCTATCAAGCTAAATTGGGCTTAGATTGGGGTTTCCAGGGCAACAGCAGGAGTTCAGACAGAATTCAGACAATCCCTGCCTAAATTGCCAAGGGAATTGATTGTAGGTGCCAGACTGTCTGGCTTGACCAACAGCAAGACGATCAGCAATGAACCAGGCTTGCAATGACCACCTGTTTGTTTAGAATGGGGCCTCACAAACAGCTTGTTTGCGATCAGCAGATTGGGCTGTTTGTGGGGTTTTTTTGTTCATATTGCTGTTCATGCCCATCTCTATAATAGAGCTGTGGTATTCTGCTTCAGCTAGGGCCTATGAGGCGAGACCTATGTATAGGGCATTACAATAGTCTCATCTAATTTTGTGTGTGGTAGCAATAGACAACACTGGTTCAGGAGGACCCAGCCTGTATTTTGATTTCAGTGAACTGAACTGACCACAACATTTTGTAACTCACATTTTGCTCTTCTTTTTCTGTTCAAGAAACAACAACAAGCAGCCCTGGTTAAACTGTGAAAGCAGTCCTGGTTAAAGTTGTTCGTTTAGTTAAACCAATACTGTTGTTTGGCATCCTCATTTTAGGCGTGTGATAGCAGTAGACAGCACTGGCTCATGGGCCACCTATATTTTGATTTCAGTGAACTGAACTGATCACAACATTTCCTAACTCTCTTTTTGCTCTTCTTTTTCTTTTCAAGAAACAGCAACAAGCATTCCACATTCCACTGGTAAGCATCTTCTGCTACATATGAGACAGCATTGATTCAGTGTACACCTCTACTTTGAGTTCAGTACATTGAACTAACAACAGTATTTTCCTGACTAGCATTTTGCTTTTCTTTTTATGCTCAAGCACCAACAACTGCGCAAACTTCCACTGGTAAGCATCTTCTGCTACATATTAGACAGCATTAGTTTAGTGCACACCGGTAATATGAGTTCAGTGAATTGAACTGAATTGACTACAATATTTTCCTGATTTGCATTTTGCTATTCTTTTTCTGCTCAAGCACCAACAACCACGCAAACATCCACAGGTAAGCATCTTCTGCATTGGTTCATTGTAAACCTCTAATCTGAGTTCAGTGAATTGAGCTGAATTGACCACAATATTTTCCAGACTCGCATTTTGTTCTTCTTTGTCAAGAAAGAGCCCTCAACTACTTATAGCTGGCTGGGAATGGGGATGAAGTTATTTATTTATTTATTTTATTTTAGTTCCTTCCTTCCTTCCTTACTTAGGGGATTTATATGCCACCTCTCCAGAGTCTTGCTCTAGGCAACTTATATCTAAAAACCATACCCATACTATAAAAAGCATTATCTTCACAGTGCCAATGTATCTCACCTCTGTTCAGAATGGGGAGGAAAAGTAAAAGCATCACTTGCTGAACTGCACAGCGCTTGCAGAAGTGGCCATATTTTGATTCCTCTGAAAATGCCCCCCTTTTGCCATTTGAACAATAAGGCAGGAAATAACTATTAAGAGACATCTCTCCACCTCAATCATATAATGATAAATGCTAATTCTCAATATGCTGACCTCATTGAAGATTTGGCTTTGAGGAACTGAAAGATTTACATGCTGGCCTTTGCCCCACTTTCATGGGGGTGGTAATTTTGTCTCTCCTGTTTTTTAATGGACCAGAAGAGAGGGCCACAGCAGTAAACAGAACAAGAAAAGGTAAAAAAATGATTGGTGCTGTGGGGAAAAAATAATTTATGAAACTCCACAACCCCTTTGTGTTTTACCTATGTTTTCTCAGGGGAATCTGTACAGTAACATGGCTAGAAAGTAGAGGCAGCAGCTAAGCTTCTGCGAGTGCTGACCTCTGCTGCTTCTTTTGGTACTTTTAGATCAGAAGGCCCCATTTTCAGACATTTCTTTGCCTCCACATGTCTTTCAGCCCACATCTGTATACCCAGGTACCTCACAATATGAATCAGGAGTAGAGGCTAGAAATGTAACCACATCCTGAGCAAGAAGCATTGAAATATTATGTCCTTCTCTTTCTGAATTCTAATTAATCAACTTCATAGAAGTCTCTAACAGTTTATGGAGTGGAGAATACCCTCAAGTCATAGCTGACTTATGGTGACCCATGGTGGGGTTTTCAAGGCAACAACATTCGATTTATATACTGCCCTTCAGGATGACTTAACACCCACTCAGAGTTATTTACAAAGTATGCTATTATTATCCCCACAACAAACACACTGTGGGGTGGGGCTGTGAGACCTCCAGAGAGCTGTGACTGATCCAAGGTCACCCAGCTGGCTTCAAGTGGAAGAGTGGGGAATCAAACCTGCGCTCTTAACCACTACACCAAACTAGCTCTCAAGCTGGTCACCAACAGACTCGACTTTCCCTATATGGCATAGGCAGAGCCACTGAAGGAGTGGGACACGATGGTATCTGCCTTCCAGGAGGGCTGTAGGTGAAGCACTGAAGCATGCAAGGGTAAAGGATCTCTGATATTTTGAGATCTCAAGGGATCTAAGATAACATGCTGGTTAGAAGCATTTGGCATTGTGAGGGTCCCCCTTGTCTGGACCCCTATCAGCCTGGTCAGCCATGGCTGTGGTGACCCCTGCTGGCTGGTTGGAGCTTCACAAGCCTCAGAAAGAGAGTAGGGGGTTAACAGCACCCGAGTCCCTCCTCTCTGGGACTAGCTCTGACCCCTGGATGCTCTTGGTAAGATACTATCCACTCCTCCCTAGCTTGTTAGATGACTGTCTATTTATCTCCACTCAGTTCCAGCCCCCAGCCCCCAGTCCCATGCCCAGCAACTGGACGGCTTCTCTAGCTGCCTTGGCAGCCACACCTGCTGGATCTTAATTCCTAATGCTTGCAGGACCCCTGCCTCTCTGCATCCAGCTCCTCCTTCCCCTTTTGCCCGCCTACTGTGCTTCCCTTCCCTGTCTTGCTCCCAAGCAGCCCTCCTGCCTTGGATTGGCCCCCTGACTGCTACTGGGCTGCTGGCTGGGGCAGCCTTCTTCTGCTGTGGGGCTCTTGGCTGTGAATGTAATGGTGTCCAGGCCCCTGTGGACATTGCCTATTTCTTCGGGATCTGTGCTGGTCAGGCCTGCATGACCTTCTCTGCCTTCATGCTGGCTCAGTCAACGTTGTTGCAGGCTGCTGTAGCCTTCCTTGTCCATCTGGGCTCTTTTGCCACCTGATGAGTACCCCAGCGGTGCACTGTCAGGGTGGGGAGCGCCGGGGGGGGAGGTCCCAGAGGCCGCTGCTGTCACTGGACAGGCATGCTGCAGAATAATTGGATATTTCTGTATTTGTGCCCTATCTGATTGTCGGACATGATCCCAGAGCCACTGTTTAATTGTTTCTTTTCCTTTTTGGTACCCAAGATGCAATAAGGCTTGGGGAGAAAGACCATGTTCCTGGAGTTTCCCCCCAATTGTTCTTTGCTGCGTTGGGTGGTGACTATCAACAAGAATCAAAGGTGTTAGACTCACCAGACTGAATATGAGTTTTAGCCAATAGGTGTATGGGAGTAGCCACATGGGAGTCTCCAAGCCCAGTCTTTAATCTAAGGAGGAAATTCAGGATTGTAAAATTTCCTTTTACAATCTTTAACAATGGTTTCATTTTGTAACAATACTTCATTTTGTCTCAGTCCATAGATACAATTTTTTCATTTATAAATCATAGTCACAGGATTGTAATCTGAAAAATTCTTCGGTAAAAATCTCTACATTAGACATCTTGGTAGCTAAATCTCTTGATGCCAAAATCTTACCTGTTCTTGAAAAGAATCTACGCCATTCTGAAATATATGTATATTCTCTTGTATTACCATTTTTCTGTCTCCATAAATCAATTAACCCCAAGTTATCCAACAAATCAAAAAAATCTTTGGTAGTTTACCTTGGAACATTTTAATATTTTCTCAGAACTCCTATCCGTTTGTGCGGAAATAACTCCATTCCAATCCCCCATCAAATACTAACGTTTGTATGGTAAATCTATTATACTCTCCAAGAGTCTTTTATAAAATTCATTTTTATCTTTATTTTGGGCATAGATTCCTGCCACCATAGTCTTGATCCCCCCCACAAATCTTCCATGCTCATCACTCAATACCAATTTAGATTTCAGATGAAATTTAATATATAAAACACCCCCATTTGTCTTTTTGATATCTGCTGAAATAAATTCTTCACCCAATGCTTTATAAACCAAATATTTTATATCTTTTTTCTAATATGAGTCTCTTGTAGACAAATAATATCCTGTTTTAAGTGTTGAGAGCAACTGAAGCTGGGCAGGCAGAACTGCCTAAAAGGGCTGTTGGCTCCACCCACCCGGCAAAGCCCCGGATGCCCGGGAAAGCTGCTCTGCTCCCCTCCTTCCAGGAGGGCAATGCATGGCCCCTTCCGTGAGCAGCTAAAGCTGCCTGGAGGCATGGCCGTGGTAGCTTACATGATTCTCCTTTCATCCATTTTATCCCCATAACAACCCAGTGAGGTAAGTTAGGCTGAGACTATGTGACTGTCCCAAGAGCACCCATTCGAACATGGTTTTCTCAGATCCTGACCAGTATACCATTATTATTTAAAAAAACAACAATAACAGCAATTTAAAAAGACATGATAATTAGGGAAAGGATGACCTGCAGAAACATCACACATAGCTTCTGAACGAATAAAATATTCCTTTCTTAGTTTTACCTTGTAGAATTTGACATGGATTTAGGATTTGAGTCTACTGCCATCCTAGAAACTACCAAGATTTTCAGGCTCCAGAGAGTCAGAGCTACCTTCTTCAGATAGGGTAAGGTGTGCTAGGGCAGAACTGGACACACCATTTGCATTGCTGGACTCCTCCATCACACATTTCCACATGAGAAAGATGCTCTTTCTTGTCTACATCCATGAGGATTTATCATTATGTTATGGAACAATGAGATGCCACTTACCTGCAGATTTTGGGCTTGGTTCTAGAATAGAAAAGGAACAGGTGATAAGGTGAGTCAGGAAAACATTTTGGTAAATACAGTTTCACTTGTGTACCTCCATACACACCAAGAGAAACTCAAATGAGCAGAAGAGCATGACAGAAGGGCAAGAGAGGATTAGAGAAAATAAAGAAGAAAAGAGCAGGGGAAACAAACTCCACCAACACTAGATGGTCCTCACTTTTGCCTACTTTTTACACTGAATTTATCTCCACAATATTTCCACACAATTCTTTGCACACACAACTCTTCCATCCCTTGATCCTTGTATGCCATTTGTTTGTCCACCAGCTTCTCTGACTCTATTGTCCAGTCATCTGTGTCCAGCTCGATCATATCTTTCCATTTACACATTATTTGTCTTTGAGCACCCAGAACTGCTCTTCTGAACTAAATCCATTGTTCCTTACCAGCATGGTGCAGGTTAGTGTTGGACTAGGATCTGGGATGCCAAGGTTCAAATCCTCACTCTGCCATGGGAGCTTCTGGGTGACCGTGAGCCGGTTTGACCGTCTCAACCAAACCTACATAACAGTTTTTCAAACTTGTGGCTACCATACCCTATTGTATCTGTTTTTATTGAATGTCCTATTTGCTGATCATTTTATATTTTTCCTCTGTGAATATCTTTTATATTGATTATATTGTATTGACTTGCAGTATGTAATCTGCCTTGGATCTCAGTGAAAAGGTGGACTATAAATAAACAATAACAATTATTATTGTTATTTCAGAAGAAATTCCATTGAATTCAGTGGGGCTGATTTTAAACTAAACTATGAAGGAGCAGACTCACAAACCTTGTTACCTTGGGTCCCAGGCTGGTAAAACTCTGCAGGTGTCCCCAGTCTCCGCTCAACAATGCCACCCTTTCTCTTACTCCGGGGGGGGGGGAGATACCAACTCTTCTGTGGGTAGTACCCACTGCCACCAACAATCTGCTAGATGGATTTATATATACATTATTCTGTATCTGCATTGGCATTTAGAGGCTCCACCTAGTTGCCACATCCCCTGCTTGTACTAGTTAGCACAGGGCACTTTCAGACTTTAGGGACTGTGAGATCAATTGCTGCCCCTTCCCTTTGTCACTCTTTGGAAAGCAAGACCAAATAGACATAGTTTGTTTACAGAGATCAGGCTTTGAGCATTCAAAATATAAGGAATTTTAATAAGCTAATCAAAAGAGTAAACTTGGTCTGTTCAAGCATCAGGCTGAGCAAGGACAAAAGGAAATTGTGAAAATACACAGTCCTCTAAACCCTAAAATCTACACATATCCTAGCACTGTTCTTGCTAGGATAAGCCAGTAAATCTTGAAGTTGCGGCATGTAAAAGTCCATCATTATCTTAGTTTTCAGACTGGGACTTCTCCCATTCTCTCTCAACACATGGTCAAGATGGAGCTCCTAGGTTAAGACAGTCTTTTGTGGCTTGTGTCCATCCAAGGAAGATGAACAAGAAAAAGACAGTATAAGAAACCTTCTTTCTTAGGTCTTGAGAATTTATAATCTTCCCTTGGGCATCTTGTCATTCTCAGACACTCTCTGCACCTGGGTCTCTCAACACAAAGTTTCTATTGATATGGGTTAGACACCTCTGCTAAGCTACTCAAGGCCATACAACTGTATTACTTCTCTGTTTTGTGCCCCTCTCTAAGGTTGTTCTGTTCTAGGCCTTTAGACTCCCTTTGTGATATTTCTAACTATGAGGCCGGGCCAGCCCTGTTTCTGTGTGCAAATGCATCTTCTAGATGATATCTTGCACCAGTTCCCCTATATTTCTAGCTCTATCTGTGACAGTGACCCTCAAACAGCCCCATTTCTGTGGACTTCTATTACATAGGGTTGTGGCTCCACACTGCTGTCTTTGTTCCCAAATGTGAATAAGTTGACTTGGATGGAGATGGCTTGATTTACTGACAATTGCAAAAATATAAATTCCTTTATGCATTTGATCTTGCTGTCTTTTTCTTTACAGTAAGTCATCATTGTGGTGGTGTTCTTACATATTCACATGGATCGTTCCACAGCACTAATTATCCTGGAAACTATCAAATCAATGAAAATTGTGTATGGACTATAGTAACTTCAAACAGTTCACGTATAAACCTCACGTTGACAGATGTAGAGTAAGTAAGCCTATCTTAAAACTACAGTGGCAGTCAGATTGTTTCCAAGTCCAATTCATGGTGATGGTTATGACCTGTAAAGCCTATAGCAGCACGTATTTAAAGTGCTTCCTTCCATATATCTCAGTGCACTAACTAGAGTGCTTAAGCTTCCACCTACTGGCTGTTCCCTAGGTTAAGGTAGCCTATCAGGCATTAACCAGAGCCCAGCCCTTTTTCCTGCTTTGTGGAATGGGGTCTGAAGGTGAAGGGAACTCCATTTTAAGAAATTTAGAGAAGTTAGTACAAGGCCATTTTATTTGCTGCCAACAAAGCACCCACAATAGGGGAAAACAGAACCTCCCCCAGAAGAAAAACTGAACCAGCAAAAATAGCAAGCAACAAAAAAAATCAAACATCTATGAAAAAAACACCCCAACAGGAGAAAACAGAAGACCCCCCCCCCACGAAGAACAAACAGCAAAATGAACACTAAGTATAAGTATCACCAAGTTCAGAAGCCAAACCAAACCACCACCACCCCACATACACAACAGCAAAAGCAGTTTTTTAAAGGCAAACTAAAAAAAAACCTTTTCCCTCTCAGACAGAAGGCCAACCCCCTTCCTCCCAAAAGTCAGAAAAATCCAATCAGTCTACAACTCTCAAACAAGGCAGGTGGCATAGAATAGAAGCCCTCTAGGCACAACAATCTCTTCTTAGACTGAAGTAACTTTGCTTAGGTTTGCTCTGTCATTCTCAAGTCCAGACCACACCTCACAAAATGGAGGCTGCTCTGAGGCAAGCCTCCTTATTTAAGTCTTCCAAGCAGTTTGAAATAGGCTCTCTCCTTCTCAGAGAATCCCATTAGCCAGAGAAAGAGAGCTACTGCAAGAACTGGGCACTGACTACCCCTCCCTGCCTCATTCCCACTCCCTTCTGCCTTTGTCTTACTCTCTCCTTTCTTCTCCCACCTCCTAGCTTGCAAAAAGAGGTGGAAAACACCATTTCTTTGCTGTTTCATTGCAGGGAAACAGCAAAGGAACAGTCAAGCTTGGTTTACCAAATTAAACTGAATTAATTTGGTGGTTTAAGTTTGGAATACCAAATCTGATTGGGTATTCTCTTTTCTGATCCAGAAAAGCCAAATTTTACCAGACCAGTAAAAATCCAGCTGTTTTCTGAATTCTGAACCTGAACTGCACACCCCTAGCAACAGCTACATTTCAGGTGTCATATTGTCACTAGGGGTCTGTGGCAGAGATGTGGGTGTACCCCTTGGGCTGAAGGCAAACCTGTATTCCTTATTTGAAGACAAGGCATCAGGAAGGAGTGACTACCTAGACGCCACCAGGATTCAGCGCTAAAGCATAAGGGAGAGAGGGGGGAGTGATCTTCTTCACCACCCTTGCTTTCTATGCCTCTGTATGCAGAGGTGAGGCAGACGGCAACCAGATCCAGATTGTCTTTTAATAGTAGTAGAAGCCTGTCCTGCATCTACCTTACTCTCTTCTAGGCACCAGACCAAAACATTTCATTTTTTATCTTGAGTAGTTCAGTCTTTTAAAGAACTGTTTTTATATTCTGCTCTAGCCTAGGGATTGTTTTATGAATATCATTTCAGGCTGATAAATGATTTATGGCTGCATTTTATGGTTTTGCAATTTTTATGATAATTGTAATGCAGGTTTATGATTGTATTGTATTGTTTTATTTTATGAGTTGCCTTTGTATAAATGGTGAATGACAGATTGGCAAAGACAACATTTATTTCTCACCTTTGAAAAGAATTCCTTTTAATGTAGAATATATTATCATAAGAGTTGGAAAGGGTGTTACAGACCATCTAGTCCACCCTCCTGCCCAATGCAGGAACAGCTTAAAGCATCCCGACAAGTATTCATCCAGTTGCTCCTTGAAGACTGCCAGTGTTTCCCGCTGTTCCATGGCAAACATTTTAGGGCCAAAACAGATGTTATGAAGATCACTGTATACAGATTGACTGAAATCTATGATTTCGAGGCAACTGCTTTGACCTTCAGGAAGCCATCTCGTCCTTGTATTCCTTTCTGGTCTGCTCCTGAACCTCCTACAGGCATACACAGTCTTTGCATAGCCAATGGATACATTTGTTAGTGACTTACAAGAGAATTAGCACAAGTGATTTACTGTGTTCAGTTTGTGTTCATATATTTATTGTTTTCCTTCAGAACTGAATGCTCATATGACTATGTTGAAGTCTTTGACGGGTATCTTTCCTCAAATTCCCT
This sequence comes from Eublepharis macularius, assembly GCF_028583425.1. NCBI lineage: Eukaryota > Metazoa > Chordata > Lepidosauria > Squamata > Eublepharidae > Eublepharis > Eublepharis macularius. The sequence goes on from NC_072795.1 coordinate 87,050,810, forward strand.
TGGAAGATTTTGTTCTGCTTCCTTCCAAACATTTATTTCATCTTCAAATATCCTTACAGTACAATTTCACAGTGATCAAATTATCACATATAGAGGCTTTAATGCCATCTACTCAACATTTTATTGGGCAAATGGTGAGTACTTTGTAGGACTGGAAGATCCTACTATTATTAGTAGGATTAGTTATTATTAGTTAAACTTGAAAGCAAAATTCTTTTAAAATTATCTAAATTTTAATGCAAATATCAGTAAAGAGTGTTGTGTTTTTTTAATGTAATTTTTGTAAGCATGCCTTTAGTGTACTTGTATGAATCTGCAATTTTCTTACTTTCCTTCCTTTCCACACGCTCCATAGAATTTCAACCTCCTGTAAAAGTTGGTCTTTGGATCTAGTTGTGAACTTTTTGTACATCCAGACACCTCCCTTTCACTCAGCATACCTCCATGCACACCAAGAGAAACTCAGATGAGCAGAAGAGCATGACAGAAGGGCAAGAGAGGATTAGAGAAAATAAAGAAGAAAAGAGCAGGGGAAACAAACTCCACCAACACTAGATGATCCTCACTTTTGCCTACTTTTTACACTGCATTTATCTCCACAACATTTCCACATAATTCTTTGCACACACAACTCTTCCATCCCTTGATCCTTGTATGCCATTTGTTTGTCCACCCACTTCACTGACTCTATTGTCCAGTCATCTGTGTACAGCTTGATCATATCTTTCCATTTACACAGTATCTGTCTTTGAGCACCCAGTGTTGCTCTTCTGAACCAAACCCATTGTTCCTTACCAGCATGGTGCAGTGGTTAAAGTGTTGGACTAGGATCTGGGATGCCAAGGTTCAAATCCTCATTCTGCCATGGGAGTTTGCGGGTGACCTTGGGCCAGTTACACCATCTCAACCAAACCTACCAACAGGGTAGTTGTGAAGGTAAAATGGAGGAGAATGATATATGTAGCTTTAAGTCTCCATTGGGGAGGAAAGCAAGGCATAAATGAAGTAAATGAATAATACTGAAGAAATTGTTTCTGTGGTTTCTGCAACTCATTATATAGGCATGTATTGAATCTGTTTGTCAAAAAGCAGGATAAAAATAATTTTATTGATAAATACATCTAAATATATTTTAGATAGCCAGGGATATAGCTATATACAAAGAGTCTAAAAAAGCCTTCCTTTGCCTGTTCCTAGGGTCAGTTTAACAACAAATGTAAAATGCCACTACTTATGTCCTGAAGTATTTCCCCTTTTCCAAGATCCCTAAAAAGCACCAGTTGTAATACATTCTTATATCACTCGATATATGCTTACTTTATTCTGTGCAGAATCACTCTCCAATCCATACTGGAGATTTTAATATTGGGTCATACTTTCCTCTTTTCCACTGAAGAAAAAAATGCCAGCATAACAAAGGTGGGAAGCCACTTCAAGAGTTTGTCCTTTGGCCTTTCCCATGGGCTAGGCAATTAGATGCTCATCGAATGAAATTCTGTGCCTTGTTGGGGTATAGAAGGGGCTGTGTCAACAGCATCCCTGGCCCAAATGTCCATTAATGAGTTTACCAAAGAAGAGGGCCGCACAAAGTACGGAGCAAGGTACAAAAAAAGAGCAGTGGGAAAAGTGGTTTTATGCATATATATTGCTCCAATACTGTATTGATTATATAGTATATTTGAACGAAATAACTTTTTCCATTGCACTACTATTTTTTGTTCTTTGCTTTGTTAATGAGTTTACCAAAACTCACTGTGAAACTCATCAATGAATATGCTTTTGGTATTTTTTGCTAAGATGCCAGGCTCCGGTTGGTGAATGGAAGACATAGATGTGAGGGTCGTGTTGAAGTCAATGATTTGAGCAGATGGGGGACTGTTTGTGATGATTCGTGGGACCTCAATGATGCGGATGTGGTATGCAGACAGCTTGGATGTGGGGCAGCTATCTCAGCTCCAGGATCCGCATATTTTGGTCAAGGCTTTGGTGCTATTCTCCTGGATGATGTCCATTGTAGTGGGAATGAATCCTCTCTTTGGAGTTGTCCTCACAATGGTTGGAGTGTCCACAATTGTGACCACAATGAAGATGCTGGTGTCATCTGTTCAGGTATTTTCTAATTTTTTCATATTTTTAAAGTTTCCGTGTTAGCATATTTAAGCAGTTTGGACATCTTGGCTAGGCTGTATTATTTAATTTATTTAGGAAAAAGTTTTGCCTCCTCTTCAGGAAACCTGCCCAGGTGGCCTACAAATAAAAAATAATAAATACTCTGAAAGTTACTAACTAAAATCCAGCGTTAAAATACCAGCCACAGCATAAAGACAGGAACTACTGAACATCTTAAAGTAACAGTTTGCAGGCCAAACACAAATCAAAACAGTGTTAAAAGATCAACCCTTTAAATAAAGGCCTGGGTGAACTGAAACGTTTTGTTCTGGTGCCTAGAAGAGAGCCAGGTAGGTGCCCGGCAAGCCTCAAGGGGAAGGACATTCCATAAGCAAGGTGCCACTACTGGCTGCCACTTGCCTCACCTCTGAAGATGGGGAGACCGAGAGCAGGGCTAGAGATACAGATCGTAACTGTACACTATGTATGCACTAGGCAAAAATAGCCACCAACATCTCCAATCTGCAAAGAAAAACCTTAATTTTAGTTGAATCCAATGCATCCCACAGCAGCATCCCATTTAAGAGAGTATGTAATTCTAGTTCATTATTACCACCTGAGGAGTAGCTGAGTTTTAAAATGCTTCAGCAGTTCAGAGAATCGAGCACTAAAATGAAAGTTTATTTAGCAAGAATTAAGCCCAACAGGAACTGGAGATGCAGTCTGTTATTATACACTGAGGGAGCAAGTGTAAGCAGATCTACTCAGAAGTAAGCCCCATTTTATTCAATAATGCCTACTTCCAGCAAAGAGCTCTTAGGATTGCACTGTGAGTCTGGTATGAGAGCGATGAACTGGCTGGGCTTTTACATGAACCATATGAAATTAGAAAATTTCTTAACCTAGGCAAAAAAATTATGTGCAAGGAAAATGACTTCCACACTCTCATTTTGAGATGGAAGGGGAATGAAATATGAAGGTGCTGCCTAGCCTGTTCCTAGAATTGCATCCACTCATTTTTTTTTAAAGTAGTTGTATTCCTGCTGATTTGTTCAGGAGGCTGAATACAGATTCCCTCCTCTCCATTATCTCCTAAACAGCTGATTAGCAGGATTCCAGCTTTTTCTGGATTACTTCTCTAAAGCCCTTGCTGCTGTACAAGCAGTCTTACGGATCACGGCATAAAGCCTAAGCAGACGAGTAATTCACATTCAGTGTAAGTTAGGTGTTTATGTAATTGCGCTTCATAAGTCTCTTCTGATCCTTCAGTTAAGACTGTGCCAAATGATTATCTGCAAATATTTTTAAGGCAAAAAAATGTAGTAACAAATATTTCCCAGAAAAACCTTTATCTTCCTATCAACATACTTTCCCCAATGATTATCCGCACCACTGATATTCTGTTCTTTTGGCACCATTTTTAGAGCTTGTTTTTCTGTCACTTTGTTATCCTACCAACTTGGGGAAAGAGAATACATAGGCATCAGAGAACCATGTACCCCATATGATTTAGCTATAGGGTTGCCACCCACCAGGTAGATATAGACAATTTCCCATAAATATACCTCTTCTCCCACACTCACTCAATGGAATGGGGTGAGAAGGGGGAAAACAATATCGTGTGATGCATTCATGTCATTTCTTCATAAAAACCTGGAAGTGATGTCACTGCATTGAGTGACTCTCTAGGAATTTCCTCAATCTCTATAATATTTACTATAAAGATATGTTGGGGTGGGGAGCGGATTCCTATAGCATTACTCAACACACTGACATAACTTCTGGGTTTTTACCAGGAATCCATACAGTCTACCAGCCAATCCAGACAGACCCCAATTCCCCACCAATGGGGATGCACCGGGGGGCTCACTGGTCTGCTTATTTTCCCAATTTATCCTGCCACCACCAGGTCCAAGCCTCTGCTTAAGCCCTAGCAGAGTGGTCGGAGCGGTCGCAGAGCAGTCATCAAGGTTGAGTTTAGCAGGTAACATCACCTGCAGCCAGAACTGCTGGTGAATCTGATTCCAGGGTAAGCTTGAGTTGAGGGCAGCCCTCATACAGGGTAAGCTTGAGTTGAGGGCAGCCCTCATCCTTGTTGTACCGCAACCAAGCAGGATTGGTGAAGTACATATAGCCAGTATAGATGATATCAATATACTGAAATAATAGCAGGCTGCCATGGCTGTGCCCTAGAAATCACTCCAGCATAAAACAGCATGCCTGGGAGCCAACTGGCACACACGTGATCAACCTTTCTACATTTTAACCTCTCCTTTTCCTGGCCATTGAGGTCTTCTTTCTCCTTTTTCTCCAGCTCCTGAAGAGGAGAGTGAAGACATCAACATACTCACCCTGTAAAATCTTTTCCCTAGTCACGGGAGTCAAGTGATCACCCAGGGGCATAGCCCTCTTCCCAAATGGCAGTGCCCTGAAAGGAACCAGCCCGTAGGCAGACGGTCTAGGCAGGGGAGAATTCCAGGGGGCACCAAGATAGAAACTCCATAAGGGAGCCTAAACCAGCAGGGGCTGACCGTCCCTCCATATCATGAATACGATCCTGTACTTCCCTGTGTAGGCACTGGTTGGCCCCAGGGGGACCACACTGTCAGCACATCCTGTGCATGAGATGGACCAGCCACTGAGTACATTGGGTGTGTCAGTTTTTGGGGCACAGAGGTAGCAGACTGATCCCATGGCCATGCAGGGGGCTATGCACCCCCTGGTTGTGGTAATGTAGACTTACCATCTACCTCAGCAGGATCCATTGACAATGCCAATGGCCCAGACTCCACTGTCCAGCCCTGGTCAGTTGCTGGTCTCTTGGCTTCTGCGGCAGTTCCTTTAACCACTGGGGCTCCACTGGTCCCTTCGCCTAAGTCTAGATGTCCCTTCTAGGGCAGAGAGATAGTTAAAGGCCTCATGCTGGAAGGCCGTGTTAGAGACCAGTCTAGCTGACCTTGGGCTTTTGGTTCTGCCCAAGGAAGCTGCAACACCACACCTGACTTGTTCTATGGCTGCCAAGTGGTCTAATACCTATAGGGATTTTTTATGTTTCACCCATTCCATCATTACTAAAATATGTTTCCTTGGCTATTTTCAGACCCATACTTTCAAAAGGAAATGTAAATTTGGATGCAGACCTAATGCTGTGCAACTAAAACACACTTTATGGGTTATGTTAATTATTTAATCAAAATGTTTTCACCCAAAATGTAACTTAAGACTTGACCTAATAACCACAACATCCCTCAGATAACTGACAGAACCTTTATTAATATTGGTAACAAATACTGTAAGTAGACCATTACCAAAAACCTGGTTTTGTTTACATTCCTTTATTCCAGAATAATCTTTATAGCACACTGGGTTTTAGACAAAAATAATAAAAAGTTGAAGTACAAAGGAATATAATATTCCTGCATTTTAAAGAAGAAACAGTACACTGTCTTCTGTATTCTTACTTAAGGGTTTATTTGGGGGCCAAATAATATCGTTTATTTGATATAATTATTTCACTTTTCTTACTGACTTTGTACTTTTGGTAATACCTTGTGATAGTTAAGAGAATTCTCTTCCTAACAGAATGAAATTAGTGCTAAAGCTTTTGGGGAAATTTTATTAATATAAAAATATTATTAAAATATTATATTTTTATTTTTCAGACATAACCAATACAACAGAAGGTAAACATCTATTTTGGAAATGTATTTTCAGTAGCTACTTCAGCATTTGAGAAAGTGCGGGGGTGGGGGCCTGAATAAGAACGCCTCTGCTGAATGTCCAGCATTTAGAAATCACTTTAAAAAGGCTGTCACATCTAGTTTGGCCAATAACGTTAACTTTTTAAAAGTTCTGTGGAAAGGTGGCCATAGATTCTTGATGGTTCACTGTCTATTATCTGTCCATGGTTGTTTTTATGCCTGCCCTGTTCTTTTACTGATTTCAGTTGTTCTGCCCTTGCTATAATATTTATTAATTTCTAATCATGATTTAATTTCTTTGGGTTTTACTGATTTTTTTTAATTTTTAGCCCTTTTACTCATTATTGTTTTGACAATTTTAAATGATGTTAAACTCCTTTTTAGCTGGGAGTGTCCAGCAGAAATGCCATGTGGTTCAGCCATTTTTAATGATGTTTGGGATTTACACGACTTTCATTCCTTCAGTTTGCCATGGGAACCAAAGTAGCCAATTATGACCAGGAAGCCTAATATTGCAATAGTTTCTGGCAGTTTGCTGATGACTATAGACTGATTCTCACTTCACTCACAGTGCCATACTAAGCAGAGTTACAACATTCTAAGACAAAAAGCTTCATTGGACTTAAAAGGGTGTAACTCTGCTTATGGTAGCACTTTAGGCTGAGCTTGTGAATTGCCACTTTCTGAAAAGTATCATTTGTTTCAAGATGGCTCATCTACATAGGCACGTCATCAGCAGATATCAGAAAATCAAGTGATACCATTGAGTGATGAACTTGGATGTGTGGATTCAGCCTTGGATGGTTTTCTGAAATTCGATTCTGAGCAATATAGCTCATTTGTTTATAATACATTTTTGTTTCTCTCTCTCTCTCTCTTTTCCTTTGAGGTCCTACATGGCAGCCAACCCCAACAGGTAACAGCTAAAAGTTTTATTAACTGTGTTTCTTCAGTTTAATGTACAGAATAAACAACATATGGCACAACAAAATGGAATTTGCAGGAAGTTCTTTGGTACTCTTGCCATGAAAACCCCACCAAGGGTCACCAAAAGTCATCTATGATTTGAGGGCACTCTCTACCACCACCAGCGTTGGTGGTGTTAACTTTTTAAAAGTTCTGTAGCAAGGCACTGTGTTTTACCACCTTGAGACAGTCAAAATACAGAATAGCTCAGTCTACTTTTTCTTGGTAGCAAGTGTATTAATAGGGCTAACATAAAAGCCAGGAAAATTAAATTCCCAGCAGTCTCCCTCTCTCTTCTCAAAACTCTATACCTGAACCAGATTTCTACACACATTCTACTGCATTGATGGAGGGTACTTACAAAATGTTTTCCCATTTATTTTTGTGAATGTTAGCCTTCCTTGGTGCGCATGGATGTAGCCACACTGATGAATGAAAGCAAATGGAGAATCTTTGCAAGTGAAGATTATGTACAAATCAGGAATGATTTTCTTGGTGGCGCAGGGCGGGCTCCTACATTATTTGGAAGATTGCATACAACACTGTGCTCTTTCTGAATACGGTTCCTGGGCTCTCCCACTTAAGCATTCTTTGCTCTGAATTAAAGGGGAAATGGCATGGTGCGGCAGGCAAAGCTGCTGGATGGAAGCTCTGCCTGCAGCAAATGCAGAGAGTGAAATGGCAACACTCAGCTCTGGCATCCCTTCAACCCTTTAACAGGGCTAAAAAACCCAACTCAGACAAGTTTCATCTCATCTCTGAGCCACGGCTCAGCTGTTGTGGTGGGTGGGGTGGCAAATTTGTCATCAGGTTGGGGCTTCTGCACTGAAAAGACGAGAAGGAAGGCAGTGGAGAGGGGTGATGCCAGCAGCGAGCGACATGAGGTGGTGCATGCGAATGTTGTCCTCGTGCACCTCAATCCTATTATTAGCTACTTGTACTGCAAGGACCACTTTTCCTGCCCCAGTGTGAAAGCAGCCAAGGACTCCTGTGAAGCTGCTCCCATGAACAAGGGCATATTTCCCCATTTCTTTCTATAAGCCAGATCGAGAACTGTAGTTTGCCCTCTGATGGTTCCTTCATTCTGGGGTTGCATCCACATATCACTGTATATTGCAATATAGTAGTCATTTGTAACTGGATTTTTCTGCACAGACATGGTATTTCAGGAGATGAATGAACAATATACAATGAAGTGCAGATACAGCCCTAGTAAGAAAGGCTCATACCATGTATCCTGTCTTGCCTTTAGCAATTTTTGGCAACGTTTACACTGTGAAAACAAAATCCAGATACTTTTTCTGAATGTAGTGTCATGTTTCACCCTCCTATACAGTCTTAGAAGAGTTGTTGTAAATTTTCTGCAAGTTCTAGTCATTAAGTAATAAAAAAATGTATTTCTTAGTTTATTTAGAAATATCAAGATACAATAGGATGAAATTGCTATATATTTAACTTTGTTGTTACCTATGTGCTATATGCAGTCAGAGGGTTCCGGATATTAACACACACGGACACCATCTCTTGGTTGGAATGGCCACAACTTTATTGATTTACAGCTGGATGGAGCATTGGCCAGGCATATGGGCATGGATCCCTGTTGGCATCAGCAGGCCCTGGTGCTGCTGACCCAATGCATAACTCACCAGCCCACTTTGCTGGTCTACCATGGCAAGCGTTGTTCCCCTGCCAGCCATGCTAGGCAGCCCTTGCCTCCCAATCCACTGGGTTGAGTTGGCCGCCTTCCCCGTTCACCCATTTTGGATCCAGTTCAATGCCTCAAAATCGCCACAGGAGGCAGGCCGGAGGCCCAACTCCTGCCAAAATTCCAACTGCTGTGTAAAGTTGGAGCGCCCCCACCCCAAATGGTTCCCAATGTCAACCCCCAGAAGAAGGTGAAAAAAAACCAAGAGGCCTGGCCAATTTGGCTCTTGTGGGGAAAATTCCTTCCTGGCCCCCACAGGCGATGGGCTCAATGAGCCCTGGGACTGTCAGCTGCAACCACCCAGGGGCCCAACCGCATCTCCCTCTTGGTCTCCAACTCCTGCTTTGGTCTGCCTGCTCCAGACCATGGCTGCATCAGACAGTGCTCTCCTGGCGTTACTGTGGGCGCACCCCCCCCCCGGCCAGGACTCCCAGGGTTCAGGATGGAGGAGTGCTCACAGATGCTGCTCCCTGGAGCCTCAGGGAACTCCTGCCAGGTGTGCCCCATCCAGCACAGGATCATGCCTGCACTGTGCCCATTGGCCTCCCCCAGCGGGAAGCTGCCAACCGGGTCTCCTCCCTCATGTACTGCCACGTGCTGCCTATGTCGGCTGGGGCTACTCTGCCCCACCCCCTCTGGGCTCCCTGACTGCCTGGATTCCCACACTACTGTCCTTCTGCAACAACCTGCCGTGTGCACAGCAGAACTCCCTCTGCCTGGACCCTTCCTCTGGCTCAGTGGCTGCCTTGCCATCCCTTAGTGTCTAAGCACCACCCCCCATATTCTCATGGATTTCCCTCACGGCAACACTCAGAATCACTAGGTCAGGTTCAGTGATCTCTCTAATGCTAGGAGATCTCCAGCCACTACCTGGGGTTGACTGCCAGTTGTGAGGTTGGCTCTGTCTGATTCGAGAAGATCTCCAGCTGCCACCTGGATATTGGCTGCCCGCTGCAATCCAAGAAGAACTGAAGCCCCTGCCTGGAAATCAGCAGCTAGCTGTAAGTCCAGAAGATCTTCAGCCACCCCCTGGAGATTGGCAGCTAATTGTAACACAAGGAGATCTCCTGCCACTGCCTGGAAGTTAGCAGCTGTGATTTTTGAAGCTCTCCAGCAACACCTGGAGATTGGCCATCAGTCTTCATTCAAGAAGATCTCCAGCCACCACCTGGGTATTGGCAGCCCACTGCAATCCAAGAAAACCTCAAGCCCCCACCTGGAAATCAGCAGCTAGCTGTAAGTCCAGAAGATCTCCAGCCACCCCCTGGAGATTGGCAGCCATTTGCAACTCAAGATCTGCTGCTGCCACCTGGAGACAAGCAGCCAGTTGTAATTCAAAATCTCCCACTACCCCCTGGAGATTGACAGCCAGTTGTAATTCAAGAAGTTCTCCTGTCACCGCCTGGAGGCAGGAAGCTATTCATAATTTTGGAAGATCTCCAGCCATCCCCTAGAGATTGGCAGCCCATTGTAAATGTGAAGCTCTCCAGCCACCGCCTCCAGCCAGATGCACTCTAATAGCTCTTCAGCCGCTGCCTGGAGATTGGCAGCCAGTTGTGATTAGAAGCTTTCCAGCTTCCCCCTCCAGCTAGATGTACTATAGATCTCTGGCCACTGCCTGGAGCTTGGCATCCAGTTGTGCCGCAAGACGGTCTCCAGTCCCCACCTGGAGATTGGAAGCCTCTGGCTCCCATCCAGCCACCCCCTCTGGCCAGATGTACATGAGTAGATCTCCAGCCATTGCCTGGAGGTTGGCTGCCAGTTGCGATCTAGAAGCTTCTCAGCTTCCCCTTCCAGCCAGATGTACTAGAGTAAATCTCCAGCCAGCACCTGGAGACTGGCATCCCGTTGTGCCATGAGAAGGTCTCCAGTCCCCCACCTGGAAGTTGGCAGCCCCCTGGATCCCCTCCATGGGGCACGATGCCATTGGCTCAGATCCCCCCCACACTGCCTGGAGGTTGGCAATCATATCCCAAGTTCATACAAGGCAAACCAAAGAACCGCTGTCCCAATACATCTTTGACATATCAGACACTTTAAGAGCCTTCTCCTGATAAATTGTAGATGTCCTAAATATCAACAATAGAACAACATGCGTTGGGGACAAAAGACTTATAATAATGTCCTTGCATTTGACAACTGGTTGCAGCTTTTCCCCCCCATTCTTTTCATGCAGTCATTATTGGCATTTTCAGAAAATAAGTAGGTGCTTGGTAGAACATGAAACGAAACCAACTGCAGCAGAATGATTGGGGACTGCAGAGCCATGTTTTGATTCTAAATATACTGTCCATGAGACCATTCCAATTTAGCACTTGATTTTTGGGGGGGTGCCTTGTCAAAATTCTCTTACATTACCTAACCAGTAGGATGGAACTATCTGCATCAAAGAATTGTTTCCAAAGGAATTGCAAGGACTTGCTGGTGATACAATGTAATCACTTCCAGTCATGGGGAAAGTGATGCTATCATGCCCCCCACCCTCATTTCAACCACCCCACCCACTGAGTGGTGGTGAGAAGAGCTTCTGAGGGATGGGAAATCACACACATGGAGTGGAAACCTGGTGACCTGAGTTGCTTGCCATTCTAGATTATCTAGCACAACAAGGGGAGATACACCCGGAATGTTTGACCATAAATGAGATAGTCCGGGGATATACAATCAACAACAGTCAATACGCAATTATAAACAATGCTTTTAAATAGTGCAAAGTGCAAGGTGCAAAGTGCATAGACAATAAATACAATGAAATATATAAAATATATACAATGTCTGTCAGTCCATTCGTAAGAAAGTTAATATTCTACCATGAGAATTCCAACAAATGAGAGCGGAGTTCTGGAGGATGTATATGTGAGTGACCAACAGTTCAAACAGGGAATGAAGCTGGACATGCCAATGGGCATATAGCTGACGGGCTTATGCGTGCAAATTTCCAGTTCCTGTTTCGTGGTTTCACTTCTTCCTGGGCATATTTGTAATGGACTGCAATGAAATTATTTAGTCACATGATTATACATTTTATATTCTGCATAGTCCCAATTACATGCGAGTCTTGCATACTCACTTGTCACAAACACTCCTGCTCACATACCGCTCGGTTGAACAATGTAAACAACAGACTGTTAGACACTGGGGGGGAAAGTCCCCTTTAAATACATTCAAAGGGACTAGATAATTGAGGCTGTAATTGCCTACCAATTCCTAAAAGGGATGGCCACCCGTTATAGTTAACAGTAAATACACAGACAAGTATAACTTACAGAATTCCATATTGATAAGACAAGTGTCAGCAAGATTGAAGAATAATCCTTACATCGTTATTAAAATTATATTGACTCGCTGTTTATATGCAGCGTCTACTAGTAAGATACGTTGTAAGCAACAAATTGCTGAGTCACGCTAACCCAAATAACAAGAAAATTCTATCTCGTTATTCAGCCCCTCAGGTGCCAGGCAGTTCAGTTCATAGATCCAGTTAGTTTCTAACTATAATAGTTTCTTGTTATGGTCAGGGGTAAAGGATTCTTCTACTATGTCTAGTACTGGGACTTTGAAGTCATTGATGTTATTGTGATTTGCCCAATAGTGTGCTACCAAAGGTGCTTCACTGACTTTGTTTCTAATTCGAGAAACATGCTCCTGAATCCTGAATTTTAGTGGACGCGTCGTGCTGCCCACATAATATAATAAGCAACTGCATTGGATTAGATACACCACATTTGGCGTTTTACATGTGGAAAAGCCTTTAGATGACCCCAATCTACCCTGCACTATGCTGTCCAGTTTCACCATCAGGTTACAGACATTACAATCCCCACATGGGAAATGTCCCATGGGTGTTGTTCTAAGGGGGCCGATGCTTTTAAATTCAGATCGCGTCAATATGCCCTTCAAACACCTAGTTTAGCTGGAAACTGGACTAGTCTGGTATGTTGACATCCAGGAAGAAGTCCCTTGGAGGTTGAGAGCCCTGCTGAGGTACTGGGGGGAGATGCACTGGCTGGCAGTGTAAGCAGGTGGGAGGGACCTCAGGGGAGGGAGAGTGAGGCCATCAGTCCCGGCCTGCCTGGCCAACTCCTCCATGGAACTGTTCTCCACGGAGTAGAGCCTGAAGGTTGCTGCCTGTCTCCCTGCTGTACTGTCACAGAGGCCACCCAAGCAAATGCGGAGTGGCCTCACAAGGTGCCCCAGCCATCTCCACACTCGGCCGGGGGCGAGAGAGCTACTGAGCATGTGCTCAGCCCGACCAGGCCACAGCCCACCTCCTGCCTGGCTGCAGGGAGCACAGGAGGGCAGGCGCTACTGGGAGCGCAGGCATCTGTGAACGGCAGCACTTCCGAGCGGGGCAAGAGAGCTGCCAAGTGCGCGGTCAGCCTGGCCAGTGCTTCCGAGCGGGGTGAGAGAGCTGCCGAGCGTGGGTTCAGCCCAGCCAGGCTGTGGCCCACCTCCTGCCCAGCTGCAAAGAGCATGGACAGGCAGGCACCACCAGGAGCGCAGGCAGCCATGAAAAGCAGCGCTTCTGAAGGGGGCAAGAGAGCTGCCAAGCACGCGCTCAGCCCAGCCAGGCCGCGGCCCGCCTCCCACCTGGCTGCAGGGAGTGTGGGGCTATAATGAGTGCAGGCAGGCAGGCACCACCGAGGGTGCAGGCAAGTGTGAAGGGAGGCGCTTCCAAGCGGGGCCAGGCCACAGCCCTCTCAGCACCAGGCCAAGAGGCAAGAGGGCCACCAAGCGGTGCTCGGCCGAGCCTCATGCCCAGCTGCAAGGCACGTAGGCGGGCAGGTGCCACCGGGAGTGTAGGCATTCAGCAAGGGCAGCACTTCCTGAATGGGCCAGGCTGTCCAGGCCAGCCTAGTGCCCCCCCCCCATCGGCAGGAGTTCCCTCAGTTCTGCAAACGACCGTCTCTCTCCGGAAAAAGTGTCTGCTCCTGCCGATGGATCTTCCAGAATGGCACTAACCACGTTGCCGGCCAGGAAGTGGACATGGACTCTCCACCTCTTCCGTTTCAGCCACACCTCCACCTCTTTCTTGCCCTCGGTGCTAACACAGCCCACAAGTGAGTCTGCTAGCTCATTTTATTTAAAAACAAAACATCTCATTTGGGGAGGGGGGGTAACCTGCTGGTATTCACTACTAGCTCAAAGCATTGACCCAGCTGTTCAACAGAGATCTCTGCAGCTCCTTTTGTTGAAGTATGTGCTTTCCACAATCCCCAGCATAATCCATTTTGATGGACAAAATGGATGCCAACCTTCCTCTTTTGACAGTGGAAAACTTTTTAGGATCCAACCCATATTTCTATGAGATATGTCCAAGCTTTTTGTAAATAATTATATGTGTGTATTCTGTGTTTTTTGTTTGTTTCTTAGCCTCAAGAACGGATTATTCTTGTGGTGGTTTCCTTACACATTCTTCTGGGACAATACAAAGTCCACTTTATCCTAGTAATTATCCAAACAATGCTGATTGTATTTGGGAAATACGTGTAGAAGATGATTCCCATATATCGTTTACATTTCAAACTTTTATGTAAGTACAGCTCTATCATGATACAGAATACATGGGATCAAATTTAAAAATAGCAATACTCTTATGGAGGCTACTTTAACATTTACTTTGTCAATGCTGAAATTGTCATTGGGAGATCATAGAATTGGATCCTTGACAAACTTCTAATATCTTAAATTCTATCCCAGCTACTCCATACTCCAGCCTGTGTGAATTCTTGTAAAAGAGAATGTGTATGAGAGAATGTTGGAGTGAATGAAATGGAAATGTTGGAGGAAAGCCTGCCTTGGCTGTAGTTTGTTTTAAGTGATATGTTCTAATATGTTCTAATTTCAGATGCGTTGGGGAATTTTGTGACTACTTTATAGGGCTATCAAAGCGCTCTATGTGTGTTTAATCAAAAAGAGTCCAGTAGCACCTTTAAGACTAACCAATTTTATTGTAGCATAAGCTTTCGAGAATCAAGTTCTCTTCATCAGATGCCTGATCCGAACTGGTCAAATACAGAAGAGGAGGGGAGGGGAAAGAAGGGGATATATATCACAAGAGGACAGGATGCAATTAGTGTGAAGGCAATCAAAACATTCCTTTGCTTGTATTGTTTTGATTGCCTTCGCACTAATTGCATCCTGTCCTCTTGTGATATATGTCCCCTTCTTTCCCCTCCCCTCCTCTTCTGTATTTGACCAGTTCGGATCAGGCATCTGATGAAGAGAACTTGATTCTCGAAAGCTTATGCTACAATAAAATTGGTTAGTCTTAAAGGTGCTACTGGACTCTTTTTGATTTTGCTACTACAGACTAACACGGCTAACTCCTCTGGATCTATGTGTGTTTAGTTACTCATATTTGAAGGCATACATTCTAAACACATTCCATGTCTGAACAGTGACATATGCTCTTGCTCAGATTAAACCCTGATCAGTTGTCTTGTGTTGGGCTATAATACCCATTTTAAAGGGGCTGATGCCAGATGCCATTTCTAACTCATTATGATTAACAGCACTACTGAGGGGAAAAATAACGTGTTGATTTTTATATTCCAGACTTGAAGTGTGTAATAAATACAGATGCAACTGTGATTTTGTTGAGATCTATGATGGGCCACTCCATACCTCTCCTTTGCTTGGGAAAATTTGTTACAGTTTCTCTTTCACCTATACATCAACGTCTAACATGATGACCGTCAGATTCCACAGCGATGGAAGTGTCACAAATCCAGGTTTCTTTGGAAATTATTACAGCATCCCTTTAAATCAGAGTACGAGTAAGTGAACTTCTGTTTCCTGGTTTGTTTTGCAGCATTATTGTGTGTCTTCTTACAACTGTGAAATGATAGAAGTAGCAAATAATGAAACCAGTACACATCACAATGGTTTGTTAAATGCATCACAAAACTCTTCTTACATAGACATTAACCCATAGATGTCAGCATTATTGTTGATACTTGCATTTAGAAATCCATGTTTCCTTTGAATTTCATTTGCTTTGTCTATGGCCTGTAGTATAAAACACAGTTTATTTGTTATAAAATTGGAAATTCTGATGGAAGGTCTGTTCCCAGATGTAAATATACAGAGAAGAAATATGAAGGCTGCAAGAAGAGAGACCTGACCACCAAGTGTCAGGAGCTCCCTGGACAGGGTCTGAGCCTGCAGTGTCAGCTGTCAAATTAGCCAATGTTGACTGAGAAGCCTAATATTGCAGTGCTTTCTGTCTGTTTGCTGATGATGAAGGGTTGATTCTCACTTCACTCACAGTGCCATCCTAAGCAGTGTTAGACCATTCTTATTCAAAAGGATTCAATGGACATTGAAGGGAGTTATACCCTTAGGATGGCACTTTAGGCTGAACTTGTGAACTGCTACTTTCTGAAAAGTATCCTTTGTTTCAAGATGGGTCATCTACATAGGAAAGTCATCACCTGATGTATGCATATCAGATTATATTAATGAGTAGAGATGAGCAGGAAACGAACCACAGAACAAAACTCTGTACAGAATAGCTGGTTCGTTTGTACCGAAACACACGTTCTGTGGGAACACGTTTACAGAACAAATTATTTCAGCCGTTCCGTGGCTGAGTTCGGAGTTTCACAGACCCCATGCCAGTTTCAGCCCATCTGCTGAACTGACAACCCCTGCACAGGAAAAAGGGGCTGCCATTTTCACAGACCCCACGCTGGGTTCAGCTGATGGGCTGAAACCAGTGGGGGGACTGGAAAACTGGAACCGCATGGGGTCTGGAAAACTGACAGCCCGGGCAGCAGGAAAAGAGGCTGTCAGTTTCTCAGCCCCCGGGCCAGTTCCAGTGCGTGGTCTGTGAAATGACAGCCTCATGAACCACGAACCACGAACTGGGAAAGGGTCAGAATTTTGTGGTTCATGGTTTGTGGAATGCTACGAACCACGAATCACGTGGTTCATTTTTTTTGGTTTTTGCCCATGTCTATTAATGAGTGATGAACTTGGATGTGTGGATTCAGCCTTAGACGGTTTTCTGAAACTTGACTCTCAGCAATGTTGCTTATTTGTGTATAATACGTTTTTTGTTTCTCTATCTCTCTTTTTCCTTTTAGGTCCTACATGGCAGCCAACCCCAACAGGTAACATCTCAAATTTGTATTAGCTGTGTTTGTTCACTTTAATGTACAGAATAAACATCAGATGGCACAACAAAATAGAATTTGCAAGAAGTCCTTTGATACTAAAATAATTTTCATAGCGTTGAATTTTTTAAAGTTCTGTGGCAAGGCAGTGGTGTTTTACCCCCTTGAGAAGACAGAGGGTGAAACTCAGTCTTTTTTTCTTGGTAACAAGTATATTCACAGGGCTAACATGAAAACCAGGAAAATTCAAATACCTAGCAGTCTTTCTCTTTTCTCAAAACTCAATACCTGATCCAGATTTCTACACACATTCTACTACATAGATGGGAGATACTTACACAATGCTTTCCTGTTTATTTTTGTGAATGTTAGCCTTCCTTGGTTCATGTGGATGTAGCCATACCGCTAAATGAAAGCTAATGCAAAATCTTTGCAAGTGAAGATTATGTACACAACAGGGTTCTTTCCACATGCACAATTTTTATGGATAGCATACTGCGAGCTCTTGCATTATTTGGAAGATTGCTTACAACACTGAGTTCTTTCTGAACGTGGCTCGTGGGTGCTCCCACTTAAGCTTTCTTTGCTCTGAATTAAAGGGGAAATGGCATGCTGTGGCAGGCAGAGCTACTGGATGAAATCTCTGCCAGAAGCAAATCCAGAGGGTGAAATGACAACACTTAGCTCTGGCATCCCCCCAACCCTTTAACAGGGCTAAGAAACCCAACTCAGACAAGTCTCATCTCATCTCTGAGCCACGGCTCAGCTGTTGTGGTGGGTGGGGTGGCAAGTTTGTCATCAGGTTGGGGCTTCTGCACTGAAAAGATGAGCAGGAAGGCAGTGAAGAGGGGCAATGCCAGCAGTGAGCGACATGGGATGGTGCCTGTGAATGCTGTCCTCGTGCACCTCCTATTAATTCCTGCTTGCACTGCAAGGACCACTTTTCCTACCCCTGTGCAAAACCAACCAAGGACTCCTGTGAAGACACTCCCATGAAGCAGAGCATATTTCCCCATTTCTTTCTATGAGCCAGATGGAGAACTCTAGTCTGGCCTCTAATGGCTCCTTCATTCTGGGGCTGCATCCACATATCACTGCATATTGCAATATAGTAGTCATTTGTAACTGGATTTTCCTGCATGGACAAGGTATTTCAGGAGATGAATGAGCAATATACAAAGAAATGCAGATACAGCCCTAGTTAGAAAGGCTCATACCATGTATCCTGTCTTGCCGTTAGCAATACTTCATTTTTTCCAACATTATCCCTGTGTGAACAAAATCCAGATGCCTTCTCTTAACATAGTGTCATGTCCCACCTTCCTATAAAGTCTTAGATGAGTTGCTGTAAATTTTCTGACAGTTATAGTCATTAAGTAATACATAGTGTATTTCTTAGCTTATTTAGAAATGTAAGGAAGTAATAGGATTAAGCTTCTATATACTTAAACTTGGTTATTTAAAAAAACAAAAATCTCATTTTGGGAGTCAGCCTGCTGGTTTTCACTACTAGCTCAAAGGATTGGTGTTGTAACTTACCAACTGTTGAAGAGTGATCACTGCAGCCCCTTTTGTTGAAGTATGTGGTTTCCATGATTCCCACTAAAGCACATTTTGATGGACAAAATAGATGCCAACCTACCTCTTTCGTCAGTGGAAAACTTGCTAGGATCCAACTCATAGGTCTATGAGATAACTCCAAGCTTCTTTGTAAATAATTATATATGTGTATTCTGTGTTTTCTGTTGGTTTCTTAGCCTCAAGATTGAATTATTCTTGCGGTGGTTTCCTTACACATTCTTCTGGGACAATACAAAGTCTATTTTATCCTAATAATTATCCAAACAATGCTGAATGTATTTGGGAAATACGTGTAGAAAGTGAGTCCCATATAGCGCTTACATTTCAAACTTTTATGTAAGTACAGCTCTAATATGGTACAGAATTCATGGTATCAAAATCAAAAATAGCTATACACTTATGCAGGCTAATTTAATGTTTACTTTACCAATGTGGAAATAGTCATTGAGAGACCATAGAATTGACTTCTGCTACCCAGTGGGTCCTTGACAAAGTTCTAATATCCTAGATTAGTGTGTGTGCACGTTTGTGTGTTTGTGTGTGTGTATGAGAATGTTTTGCAAATGGAAATGTTGGAAACAAGCTTGCCTTGGGTGTAGTTTGTTTAGAGTGATATGTTCTAATTTTAGATGTGTTAGGGAATTCTATGGCTACTTTATGGTGCTGTCAAAGCACTCTATACGTTTTTGGTTACATTCAAAGGCATAAATTCAGAACACTTCCCATGTCTGAACAGTTGCTCAGATTAAACCCTGATAGGTTGTCTTGGTGTTGGGCAATAATGCCCTTTTTCAAGGGTCTGATGCCAGATGCCATTTCTAATTCATTATGATTAACAGCACTACTGAGGGGGGGAAATAACATGTCAATTTTTACTTTCCAGACTTGAAGTGTGTAACAGATACAGATGCAACTGTGATTTTGTTGAGATCTATGATGGGCCACTCCATACCTCTCCTTTGCTTGGTAAAATTTGTTATGGTTTCAATTTCACCTATACATCAACATCTAACATGATAACAGTCAGATTCCACAGTGATGGAAGTGTCACAAATCCAGGTTTCTTTGCAAATTATTACAGCATCCCTTCAAATCAGAGTACAAGTAAGTGAACTTCTGTTTCTGTTGTTTTGCAGCGTTATTGTGTGTCTTCTGACAACTGTGAAATTATAGAAGTAGCAAATAATGAAATCAGTACATATCACCATGGTTTGTTAAATGCATCACAAAACCTTTCTTACACAGTGATTAACCCATAGATGTCAGGGATTATTGTTGATACTTACTTGTATTTAGAAATCCACGTTTCCTTTGAATTTCATTTACTTTGCCTATGGCCACTAGTATAAAACACAGTTTATTTGTTATGCCATCGGAAATTCTGATGGAAGATGTGTTCCAAGTTTCAAGCTTCAAGAAAACAGATGTAAAAATCCACAGCAGAAATATGAAGGCTGCAAGCAGAGAGGCATGGTTTTTAAGGATCGTAGAGGTGTCAGGCTCTCCCTGGCCAGGATCTGAGTCTGGGGGGTCAGCTGTCTCCAGCCTGGTGCTTTTTAAAGAGTTTGAAAGAGAGCAAGCCTCAGCAATGGGAGAGTATGGGGTTGGCTGTCACCCTCGTCCCTCTCTTCCCCCGCCATGTGCCTCATTCTCTGTTGCTCCCTCGAGGCCCTTACCCTTCCTCTCCGGCTGTGTTCCTGTCCCTCTTTTAAAGGACCTGTCAGGTTCAGCTCTGCTTCTAACTTGAAGAAAAAGAAGAAGAGGAGGAGGAGGAAGAAGAATTATTTATTGTATATGGTCATCATAGGCCTTCACAATCCAAAACGTTTCATAATAAAATATGCATACAGATTCAATTGAAGTAAAATGCATTTTACTTAAAATATAAACTGCTTTAAAATCAGATGATTTCTAACAGACTAAAAGGCAACAATCTGTATCAGTTGTTTACTTTCCTAGTTGTCACATTTGTTCTTTCTTTTCCTGACAGTACCCTGCTCCTAACTAACCCTCTCCCAGTTCCCTGAAGGGCTGATCAGCCCTCCAATACTATTCCCTGCCCTGCTGAGCTCCATCCTTGCTTCCCTTATCCTGCCAGCGACACCGTCCCCTCACATGGGCCCCCATGCAGTGGGGCATGTGTCCTGTATCCAGCCTCCCACATGAGCAGCAGTGGGTGCCTGGCTGAGCTGATCAGAGCTGCCCCACTTGGCTGCTCTAGCCTTATTTTGGTCTGTGCTAGGGGCTGGGTTGCCTGGGCAGGGCTCTGTGGCCCCAACACGGTTTCCAGTAAGATGCTAATAAAATTCTGGCCACTGTTACAACATGAATTGTGAAGTACTTCTGTTCTTTGTTCATATCTGGCATACAGTTTAACAAAAATGTCTCTGGATTGAAGGGAATTGAAGTCTGTAGAACAGTTTGCAACAATGTGTGCACCATTATCCAAAATATGCACCTCTTTACAGGACCACCACATATGAAAAAATGTCCCTGTATGTTTCCCACATTTCCAACACTTATTTGACATGTTTTTATACATTTTAGCCAGTCTATCCGGTGTTAGATACCATCTGTAAAACATCTTATATAAATTCTCTTTAAATGCAACAGACTGTTATTTTAACATTCACTTTCCATATCTTATTCCATTGTACTGAATCAATATTATATCCTAAATTCTGTGCCCATAAAATTTTACATTTTTCCACTCCCTCATTCACCTTCATTTGCACTAAGTATATTTTCTTAATCAATTTTTCATCTGTGTCACGTAACAGTTTTTCAAATTCCTTTTGTTCTAAGTAAAAACCTCCCATTTTTATCTCTATTGTATCTAGATTCAGTCTGTGCCCTTGACCACCAGTCTAAATTAATACCTTGTCTCTGTAATTCCACTTTTGTTTTAACACTCCTTTATCATCCAAAAGTTCTTTATATCTAATAATCTTCTCTGGGGAAAATACACTTGGCTGTGTAAATGCTTCTAATGGGGAAACCCATTGTGGGATTTTAGAATATATTTGCGGTACAGTTCCTTCCCATGTTGTTATAAGAGATTTTCTTATCAAGTGATTTTTAAAGTATTTATGTCCAGTTGTTTTTCCATACCATATAAACGCATACCATCCTAACTGTAGGTCATGACCTTCAAGAGCTAAAAGTCTTACATTTTCCAGCAGGATCCACTCCCTCATCCAAACTAGGCAGCACGCTTTGTGATAAATTTTCTAGTCGGGTAAGGCAAGACCCGCATTCTCTTTCAAACCTTGAAGCGTTTTCAATTTAATTCTTGGTTTCTTTCCTTGCCAAATAAATTTATATGTAATTTTATTTAATTCCACAAAAAATGATTTGTTAATACCAATAGGGATGGTTTGATAAAGAAATATGTGGCAATATATTCATTTTAATAGTTGCAATCCTTCCCATTAGCGAAAGTTGTAGTCCTTTCCATCTCTCCAAATTTCCCTTAATTTCTTGTAGGAGTTTCATATAATTGTCTTTCATTAGCAAGCTACATTTAGAAGTTAAGTGTATCCCAAGATATTTTACTTTCTTTTCTAGTTTGAAACCTGTCAGTCTAATTAGTTCCATCTTTTGCTGTGTAGTCATATTTTTAGTTATCACTTTTGTTTTTTGATAATTAATCTTCATTCCTGCCATCCACCATATTCTTTTACATGTTTCATTAATTGTTTTATTGATTCCAGTGGTTCCTCTAGTATGAATAGCAGGTCATCTGCAAATGCTTGTAGTTTGTATTTATGTCCCCTAACAGATGCTCCTTTTATTATAGGGTCTTTCCTTATAATTCTTGCCAATATTTCCTGCATCAAAATAAATATTAGTGGTGAGAGGGGACAGCCTTGTCTTGTCCCTTTTTCTATCGATATCGGCTCTGTCAGATCTCCATTAATAATTATTCTTGCTTTCTGTTTCTTATATATAGCTTCAATAGCTTTTATAAATTCCATTCCAAATTCCATTTCTTTCATCTGTTCAATAAAGAATTGCCAATTAACATTATCAAAGGCTTTTTCAGCGTCTAGGAATACCATCGCCATCTGTTTTTTCCAATGGGCTTCGTAATACACCAGTAAATTTAAGGCAATTCTAATATTATTTCTCAATTGTCTTTTGGGGAGGAAACCTGTCTGGTCTGGATGTATTATATCAGGTAATACTTTTTAAAATCTTGTAGCTAATATTGAAGCAAATATTTTATAATCACAGTTAAACAGGGAGATGGGTCTGTAATTCTTGATCTACTTCACATCTGTTCCTTCTTTGTGTATTAAAGAAATCGTTGCCTCCATCCATGATTCAGGCAAAGATGTTTCCTGTAGTGCTGTGGTGATCATATTTTTGGATGGTAAGATAATAACATCTTCTAATGCTTTATAGTATTCTGCTGGGAGTCCATCTGGACCAGGCGTTTTCCCATTGTTTTGTTTCTGTATTGCTTCCACTATTTCCATCATTATAAATAGATCATTCAGCCATTTTCTTTTCTCCTCTGATAATTTAGGTAGCTCTTAATTTTGTAGATACCACTTTTGAATTTCTACTGAAATCTCCTATTTTCTATATAGTTGTTTGTAAAAAATTTCCACCACCTTTTTCATTTCCTCTTTTCACGTCTTTTCTCTCTTTGTATCATCATACAAACAATGAATATGTCCCTTTTCTTTTTCCTTTCTAAGCTTATAAGCTAACCATCTCCCTGATTTATTTGCATGTTCAAAATAGTTTTGTTTAGCAAACTTACTATTTTGTGCCATTTCTTCCATCAGTAGTAAATTAACTTGATTCTGTAAAGCCGTAATATTACTTTTTAAATTTACATTTGAAGGATCCTTTTTTAAGTCTTTTTTCCTTTTTTTCCAGGTTTCCAATTATCTCCTTATATCGTTGTTGCTTCTCCCTTCTTTGTTTTGCTGCATATCTTATGGCCAATCCTCTGAAGTATGCTTTACTTGCATCCCAGACGATATTCATGTGTGTTTCAGGATTTATATTTTGCTGGAAATAATGTTTCATTTCCTCTTTAACATCCTGCAAAAAAAATTATTCTTCAGTAATTGTGTATTCAGCTTCCATATAAATTTCTTTGTTGTTTATGCTATTTTCAATAGCAAGAGATTATGGTCCGCATACATTCTGGGAAGTATATCAACGTCTCTAACTTCTTGTACTGAACCTGTGGAGATCCAGCACATATCTATTCTGGACCAAGACTTATGACAGTCTGAATAAAACATATAATCTCTTCCTGTTGGAGTCCTTGCTCTCCACACGTCAATCAATTTATATTCTTCCGCCAATCTAAGAAAGGATCTTGGGAGGAGCCCTTTAGAATTCTTGGATTTCTTTGTTGTTTTCCTATCCAAATCTTGGTCAAATACCGCATTAAAGTCCTCAATTAAGCACATATCCATATAAGCAAACCTTGCCAATATTTCATTTAGATTATGATAAAAAAAATTCCTGATGGTCATTTGGTGCATATATCATTGCCAGTAAAGTCCAATAAAGATCTCAACCAGTAGTAGTCTGCCATCCTCTGCCGAATATATCAAAGTTGGTTTCTATTATTTTTTAATATAAGCTACTATGCCTCTTTTCTTGATCAAATCTGCAGTAGAAAAAGTATCACCAAGTTTTTTACATTGTAAATAGTGCTGGTCTTTCGTTCTTATATGGGTTTCTTGCAGGCAGGTAACATCCGCATTCAAAAATTTTAATTGTTTAAGAGTTTTCTTTCTTTTTTCTGGTGAATTTAATCCATTAATGTTGATTGAGAAGATTTTTATAGGTTTCCCCTCCATTATATTCTTACTTTGTTACTATCTTCCTTATTTCTTCTTGTCGCTCTCATCAGTTTTGGTTTATAACTTGGCGTTCTGGTCTTTGAGGGTCCTTCCTCTTCCTCTGATGCTGTTGAGTAGTCTAGTGTCGAGGTTCCTCCATCTTTCTCTGCACCTTCTTCCTTTTTGATCTCTTTTTCTTACTGTCTGTTTGCTTATGTTTCCTCCCATATCTTTCCATAAAGTTCTCCATCTTGTGTATTGAGTCAGCTTTAAATCTCTATCCTTCAAACTAAAAGATAACTCCTTCAGAGGTTAACCATCGGAAGGCAATTGAATCTTCATTTAGTTTAGTTGTTTCTTTCTGTTCTGTCTTATTTTCCATGGCATTTCTTTCAGGACTCTTATCTCTTTATCTCGAATCCTGAGTGGTCTGTCACAAAGTGTTCTCAGAATACGATCTCTAGTTATACATCTTGTAAATTTAATATGAACTTCTCTTGGCACCTTATTCTTCTTTGCATACAATGAGTTCACTCTGTATATTAAATTTCTTTGGCCATCTCTCTTGGTTCCTCTTCCAAGAATTCAGCAAGAGCTTCTGTAAATTCCATCCTCAAATCTTCCTCCTTATACTCTATTACATTTTGGCATCTTATCATTTAACAGTTTAAAGGGCCCTTTCCTGCCTTGCAAGCAGGAGGTCCCTTTAAACTATCAGCTGGCAGGTGGCAGGGGGGATCCCCTCCCTCACTGCCTGCCATCTTATAGTTTAAAGGGAACTGCTGGTGGCATGGCCCTTTAAACTGCCCAAACCCCAGCCCCCCTACCCCCCCAGCCCCCAGCCCCACACTTACCTTCCCCTGCAGCATGGTGTCCTTCATCTCCTCCCGAGAGGGACAGGAAGGCCATTTGCGGCCTCTTCTGCTGCCCTGTGGGCCCCCAGGGCAGTGAAAGAGGCTGAAAATGGCCTCCCTCTGCCACCCTGCGGGCCCTCAGGGTGGCAGAGGAGGACATTTTCTGCCCCTTCCACCACCATGCGGGCCCCCAGGGCAGCAGAAGAAGCCAAAAATGGCCTTCCCACCCCTCCCAGGAGGAGAGGAAGGACGCCACATTGCAGGGGAAGGTAAGTGTGGGGCTGGGGCTGGGGGGGTAGGGGTAGGGGGCTGGGGTTTGGGCAGTTTAAAGGGACCTGCCGCAGCCGGACCCTTTAAACTATCAGCTGGCAGGTGGCAGAGGGGGATCAGCTGGCCACCTGCAAGCTGATACTTTAAAGAGACCTGTCCTTGCAAGTCTGGTTTATTTGCATGTTCAAAATAATTTTGTTTGGCAAACTTAACATTTTTAGCAATTTCTTCAGATAGTAACAGATTAAATTTGTGTTGGAGAATCTTAATATTGCATTTTAGATTTGCATTTGATGGGTCCCTTTTCAAATCTTTTTCATTCTTCTCCAAAGTTTCCATTATCTCTTGGTATCATTTTCTCTTCTCTCGTTTCCATTTGGCTGCAAATCTTATCACCAGTCCTCTTAAAATAAGCTTTACTTGCATCCCAAACAATTCTCATATGTGTTTCAGAATTTATGTTTTGCTGAAAATAATGCTTCGTTTCTTCCTTTAAATCTTGTAAAAATTGTCTATTCTTCAAAAACTGAACATTCAGTCTCCATCTAAATTTCTTTGGGGTATCGATTATTTTCAACAACACAGGATTATGGTCTGCATATGTCCTAGGAAGAATATCAACATCTTTAATTTCCTGTAGAAAGCTTGCTGAGATCCATCAATTCTCAATTCTAGGCCAAGACTTATGACTATCCAAATAACATGTATGATCTCTTCCCACACATCAATCAATTTGTATTCTTCATCCAATTTGAGAAAAGATCTTGGGAGGAGACCTTTAGAATTTTTAATCTTCTTACTAGTTTTCCTGTCTAGATCTTGGTCGAATACAGCATTAAAATCTCCCAGCAGACATATATCAATATAATCAAATCTTGCCAAGACCTCATTTAAACAGTTACAGAGTTTTTCTTGATGATAATTTGGCACAAATATCATTGCTAGCAAAATCTTCTTTTCTCCAATAAAAATTTCTACTAGTAGGAGTCTACCATCTTCAGCTGAATATATCAGGCTCAGTTTCAATTATTTTTTATATATGCAACTATGCCTCTTGACAGAATCTGATGAGACAAAGGTAAGGCCAAGTTTTTTACATGTCAAATAATGTTGGTCCCTCTTTCTTATGTGTGTTTCTTGAAGACAAGTAACATCCGTATTTAAAATCTTAAGTTGTTTAAAGGTCTTCTTCCTCTTCTCTGGTGAATTTAAGCCATTAATGTTGGTTGAAAGGATTCTTATTGTTTTCCCCTCCATTATGGTCGTCCTTTATTACTATCTTCCTTATTTCTTCTCGTTGTTCTCTGTGGTTTTGGTTTACAATTTGAAGCTTTTGCTGGTCTAGGTTCAAGATGCTGTTTAATAATCTTTTGTTGAAGTCTCTCCATCTTTTTCTGATCTTGTCCCAGTCTTCAATATCATTTTCTTAGTCTCCACACCCTTGTGTTTTTTCCCATGTTGCTCCATAAAATCTTTAGCTTTAAAAATAGAATCAATCTTGAATCTCTGTCCTTCAAAGAAAAAAGAATCCCGTCTGGGATTAGCCATCGAAAGGAATTTGAGTTCTTGTTGAGTTTAGTTGTTAAAAATGTATATTCTTTCCTTTTCTGTCTCATTTTCCACAGAATTTCCTTCAGTCTTATCTCCGTGCTCTGAATCTTGAGTGCTTTGTCACACGTTCTTAAGATATGGTCTCTGATTGCACGTTTTGTAAATTTAACATGGATTTCTCTTGGTAAGTTGTTCTTTTTTGCATATACTGAGTTGACTCTATATATCAAATCTCAATTTCTCTCACAAACTCCTCAGGTTCTTCTTCCAGGACTCCTGCTAAGACTTCTGCCATCTCAGTAGTCAAGTCTTCCCCATTTCGTTCTGGCACATTTTGAAATCTTAGCATGTATGCCACTCTTTCCATTTCAAGTTCAACCAAAGCGTTCCAGGCAGTTTTTTGTTGAGAATCTGTTTTATCTAGTCTTTGTATTGCTGTTTCAGCCTTCTTATCCACTGTTTTAATTTGTTCAACCATATCCTGAGTTACAAGTTTATTTTCAGCTAGTTGAACTTGAAATTAGTTCATTTTCCCTTTTAGATCTAAAACTTCTATATTCAAGTTCTTAATTTGATCTGAGACCTTGGTTAATGTATTCTGTATTTGATCCATTCCTGTCTGAAACATAGATTGTAGATTACTCTGTAGTTCTGCTAATGTTTCTTGAGCCAACATAGTTGTCACTGATTTGGATTGTGTTGGTGAAGGAGCAACTGAGGAGGGGGATTAGTTTCTTCCTTAATTTACTCATTACCTCAAAGTAGAATCAAATTATATAGCCTGGTGACTATTCAAAACAAACTGTTAATTATTATTTCAGTAATCATTCAATTACTAATGCTCAATAATCAATTACTACAATCAATAATCAATTATTACAAGTATATTACCAATTAAAAAGAAAAAAGAGAAAGACCACCTCCTTCAATCCCAAAAAACATATCGGTCAATTTTTAACATCTTATTAAAAGTCTATACATCAGTGTCCAGTAGATGGCAGTAAAGAATCAGAGACAAAGGAGCTTAATGCTTAATACAAAAACAGGCACTTCAAGAGTTAACTTCTCTCACCAGTCTTGCTTCGGAGAAACATTTCCTTTTATGGAGAGTACAAAATGATGTGGTGCATAAGTATTGTAAATCAAGATAGAAAACAAATAGGAAATCCCAATCATCAGCTAAAAAAGGGAAACAGATTTATTTCCAGAAAAATAAAAAAGAAATATATAGGAACTAGTGGGAGCTTGTTAAGCCAACAGATCTAGCAGAGTTAATAGCGTAAACATCCACAGTTCCCAGACCTCCAAAAATAATACGCTCCACATAAATTCAGTATAATAACAGACTTACAGTCACCTAAGTCCACTGCTTAACTCTGTGCTTCTAAGTGTTTTATTGTCCAGAAAGAGATTCCATGGTAAAAAGTCAGCCTCTACACTTAGAATTCATTTGAAAGCCGCTTGCTGGGGGAGGGGGATGATATGCCAAGTCCTTCCCCTCCCCTTTTAACTCCCTCTGAGTGTTAATGTTAAAGAAGGCAATTAAGATGAGCAAAGATACTACCTTTGGCAATCCTTGGCAAAAACTCACAGTTCAAAGGCAGATACGTCACAAGCTGAGTGAAAGTCAGCTGGCAAACTCCAGAGCTCACAGCTTGTGGCCACTCATTATGGTGCCTGCTTTCCATTGGTACAAGGGATCCTCTTCAAAGTGCTCAACTCAGCTGCTACTGAGAGGAGCTGCTTCAAAAAGTTACTCCCCAGCTTCAGGGACATCCTCCGAATATCCCCTTAAAGTCTAGCCAAAAGCTAGATCTCCCAGACTGGGCAGGTCAGCTTGTCTTTGGGAGAGCCCCTAAGATGCAGCTGAAGCTCACTTCTGCAAACCGGAAGTCCACCATCCTAGTGTTTTGAGTGCTTGGGAGAGCAACCTATGTTTTAAGCATCTAGTAAGTGGGGAAAGGAGAGAAGACCTTGTCTTAGAGAAAAATGTCAGAGGGCTGCCCCCACACCATGGCTGTGTAGGAGGTGAAGGTGAAAGAAAGAAACAGCCACCCAGCTAGTCCCCAGTGCAGCAAAAGGCTAGTAGGAGTTCTCTGGCCAGAGAAGAACTCAGTGGCCTTACTGAGGTAGTATTACAAGTGCTGTCTTCATATTTTGAGTATTGGTGACATCATTTCTCAATTAGTTATGTAAGCCATCCTTGAATGGTCAGTCAAATCCACAAAAACTTAATTAGTTGCTACTAGATCATGAACAAAGTCAGGAATTAATATTTTGTTTCAAGACTGTTATTTCTGTCCATCAATTAGCAATCTCATGTTCTGGAGAATTCATGCGTGCATACATCAACAGAGTCTACATACAGACATTGGGCTACAGTGAATGGGATTTGCATCTGAACCATGCAGACTCTTCCTGTACACGTGAAATTACTCCATACTACATTAAATTCAAGATTCCATTCAACGGCTGTGGCACAGTAGTACAAGTAAGAAAGAGGGGGGGGGAATAAAATTTGAAATAAAAATATATTCTTTTTTGTTACATGTCTATTTTATATGGGTGGAGAAAGTATTCATTTTATTCACTGCATGAGCTAGTGAAAACATAAAACCAGCTCCCTCTTCACTACGGGTAGAAAAACTGTTAGCTCATCTAGAGAAATGTACGTTCCCTACCCCTACCCCAACCCCAAAACCCACTGGAGTGGATTGTCCCTCCTGCCTCACTTATAGTTAAGAGAAACATCAACACTGATCAGAATTTCAAATCCTGGTTGGGGGAATCCAATTT
The DNA here is from genome assembly GCF_028583425.1 of Eublepharis macularius. Classification (NCBI taxonomy): domain Eukaryota; kingdom Metazoa; phylum Chordata; class Lepidosauria; order Squamata; family Eublepharidae; genus Eublepharis; species Eublepharis macularius. Next base: position 87,080,276 of record NC_072795.1, read on the forward strand.
AAGGTTAAAGTCAGCATTGACCTTAATTATAGCTGAAGCAGGAGGAAAAATTTTGTCCTGGAAGGGTCTGAAGCATATGAGTTTCCAAAATGACTTTTGATTTACGTGACTTCGGTTAAGAGGGAGGCAGCATTAAGTTTGCAGGGACCCTAAGTATGCTGTGTATTTTTTAAAATAAGAAATGTGTGAATAACTATCTTTTTGTGCCCCATTTCTTTTGGTGGGGGGAACACAGTTTTAAAAAGTAAAAAATCATGTGTTGTAAAAGTAGTTTACCTGCCAATTTACATATGATACTGACATGGTTTCATACTTTTTTCTGCCTTTTTGCAGAGGAGTAATGACTCTATAATCTATTCCAATGTAATTATGATGACATCCCACTCTGGTTATATCATTACAAGGGAACCAGACTTTGAATATCATATTTCATGTGAAATGAAGAAGGACGTTGTTGTTGAAACAAAGTTTGTTGCCAGAAATCCCACTACCAGTAAAAGACAGCAAGGAAATTACCCCATTATTATTTCATTCTATAAATCACCATCTTATCACAGCCCAGTTATGAGTTATCCATACATGGTTAATCTCAATCAGAATTTATTTCTCCAAATCACTCTAAATAGTTCTGATCCATACTTGACAATATTTATTGACACATGTGAGGCATCTCCAAATCGTGATGATTTTGAAACCTTGACCTATGACTTGATCAGGAGTGGGTGAGTATGTTTTAAAGAAGTAAGAAGAGAGGAATCTCACTGTCTTTCTAGTTTATATAGCCAAAGGGTGAAAGGCTTTTTTTTTTGTAACGCACAACATTTACAAAGGAAAGATGGTCAAAAAGTACCACAGAAACTCACAGTTTTATTACATTGATGCATCATATTTCTTAAGAAAATTCCAGTATTTATAGGGGAAATTATGGAAAGAACTTTCAGTCCCAAAGTATTTGATATATAAACGAATCATAAATATGGTATATAGCAGGATGGTTCACATCCAAATATTGTCAAAGACTGGCAATTGAATGCATTGATCTATTGTGTGGATTCATATGTTAATCGTCCTGTCAGAAGTCCTTTTGACTATGACCAGCTTTTTCTTTATTATACTTAGAATCATAGACTCATAAAATCATAGAGTTGGAAGGGGTTTAACAGAGCATCTAGTCCAACCCCTGCCAAATGCAGGTACAGTCAAAAGTATCCCTGACAAGTATTCGTCCAGCCACTCCTTGAAGACTGCCAATGAGGGGGAACCCACCACATCCCTAGGCAGCTGGTTCCACTGCTGAATTACTCTTAACATGAAGAAGTTTTTCCAAATGTCTAGCCAGTACTTTCCCTCCTGCAGTTTAAATCTATTATTTGTAGTCCTCTCTGCTGCCAACTGGAACAGCTGCCTTCCCTCCTCTAAATGACAGCCTTTTAAATACTTAGAAAGCAGTCATGTCTCCCCGCAACTTTCTCTTCTCCAAACTGAACATTCCCAGCTCCCTCAGTTTTTCCTCATAGGGCTTGTTCTCCAGGCCCCTGATCATCCTGGTTGCTCTCCTGTGCACCCATTCCCATTTGTCCACATCCTTTTTGAAATGAGGCTTCCAGAACTGCTTGCAATACTCCACAGGGTTCCTGATCAACATGGTATATAGGGAGACAATAACATCCTGTGATTTTGATGTTATGTTTTTGTTGATACACCTCAAAATTGTGTATACCTTTTTTGCTGCTGCATTACACTGACTGCTTATATTTAGCTTTTCATCCACCCATATCCCAAGATCTTCACACACACTGCTGTACAAAAGTGAATCTCTCATCCAGTATGGATGCTTTGCATTTTTGTTATCCAGGTAGATAACGCAGCACTTATCCACATTAAATTGCATCTTATTCAAATCAGTATGCATGCTTCAGATTTTTGTTATCCAGGTGGATAAACCAGCACATTAAATTGCATCTTTTTGAAATCTGCCCACTTCTCCAGTGTGTTCAGATCTCATTGAAATCTATCCATATCTTATTTAGTTCACCTTTCTCACTGAAATTCCAAGAAGATTACACAAATTTAAAACAATGCAGTAAGAATACTCTAATACCTACAACCAATAGTGTAGTAAAACTGCATTACAAAATTAGAGAACAGGACATCCAAAACAAGCTGATATATGCAACAAAACAATAAGGCATATTCAATAATGGTACGTAACTGAATTACAAAATCAGAGAAACCATAATGTAATATGTACAATGAGCAAAGTAATGGAAGCTATCTAAAATTTCAGAGACATTAACTATAACCCTATAAAATGCCCCTCTGTTTTATATTCTATGGAATGACATAAGTGTGGAAACATTTCTGGTCTCTGTCAGAAGGCCATTCCACAATGTGGGAGCCACAACAGAGAAAGCTCTGACACAGGTCTTGCCCCTTTGCGGGTGGTCCCTTCTGAAATCTTTGTTCAAATGAGCAGAGCTGCCACAGAAGAGCATATCAAGAGAGACCCTTCTGTAGATATGTGGTACCTAGGCCATGAAAGGCTTTGTAGGTGATGACCAGCACTTTGAACTGAACTTGAGAAGTGAATTTTATTTATTTATTGAAAAAAAATTATTAACCACTTTTCTACAGTGCAGGAACTCAAAGCCACTTACAAGATAAAAGAAATAAGAAATATACAAACATACTAACCTCCCCCCCCACTCCCAGAATTTAAAAACACATGTTAAGATTGCTAGTAAAGAAAATTAAGTTAATTAAAAGCAGTCCTAAAGAACACTGCCTTCAGCTGCTTTCTAAAGATGAACAGAGAGAGGGTAGGCTCACTTCCCGGGGGAGGTGGTTCCATAATCATGGGGCTGCCACTGAAAAGGCCCTCTTTCATGTACCCCCTGAGTAAGCTTCTTTAGCTGATGGGTCAGTCAGAAGGGCCTTTCCCTGTAATCTTAACTCCTGAGAAGGAACAGTAGAATAATCAATAGAGCAACTGCATTATAGGAGTGACATGTATATTCCACTTGGCTACTGATAATCGTTGAATTGTGGTGTTCTTTACCAGCTGGAGTTTCCAAGTTGTCTTCAAGGACAAATTAATGTAGAGATCATTACAGTAGTCTGACCTATGGCCAGACTGGCTGAGTCATGATAGGGAGCTATCCTCCGGGCTAAATGTAGAAAGAAGTAAGGATTTTTCTCAAGTGAATCAACTTGCTTCTCTAGCAATAATAGTGGGTCCACTATAACCCCAAAGCTCTTAACTGAATCATTGATGGTCGTAAATGGAGGCCTTTTGACCTCATCCCTGGATGAAGTGGTTAGCCTTAGCCCTGATCCTCCTTATCTTTTCTCTGTAGGGCAAAGCTACAAGTGACGCCTGACACTAGTTGGACACTTGTCAGCTTCCCTCAAGTTTTGATGGGAAATGTAGGCATCCTGGTCTCGCAGCTTTGCTCTCTGACTGCTGTCCAATGGACTTTTTAACTGTCACTTGTCCAACATTCCACCAAGCTGCCTACATTTCCCATCAAAACTTGAGAGAAGCTGACAAGTGTCCAACCTGTGTCATTCGTCACTTGTAGTTTGGCCCTAGGCGGGAGCAGGAGCTAATCCTTTACAGCCTCTGCCCAGTCCTTTTTAAATAAGACACAGCATGTTGTGCATGTACAGAAAGGATCTGCAAATGTTTCTAGGATATCTTTATCCCACACTAGTTTGGGTGCCATTTTGTTTCTTTAGCAAGTTTATGCTAGCCATGTCATGTGGTTGTAGCAAAGCTGCTCTGGTCACTTTAGAGAGAAATCATGCAGTCCATCAATAAAAAATACACGTGTGTCAGGAAATTGGTTTGGAGGAACAGCTGCAGATGGACCCTTGACATCCAACGGGGCTACTGATCATGAAGAACCACTTAACTCCACAATTAACTCTGCTTCAAGCTCCTTCTGTACTTATAGTTGCCAGCTTCCCAGAAGAAGTATGTCCTGTCTCTTTGAAACAGGTTTAAAATGAAGAAATCTTTGGTTGAAGTTTTTCATGACATGATATTAAAGAGACAGCAAGAAGGACCAGTTTAAGAGTTGGCAACCTGCAATATCTTCTTTATCTTCCTGAGAATAGTTTGGATAGCTTGGGTAGGAGGAGAAATTAAAACTCTCAGTGAATCCAGAGGCCCATTTGTTTAAATATCTGTTTTTGCTGTTACAGTTAGCATTTCAAAATAATGAGGTTGGTAGCACACACACATGAAATACACACCATCATGGCTTCACTATCCGCAATTAAGTATCCATAGATTTGATCATGTTGAGAATAAGATATATTTACCTAAACAAATCTGAGACATTTGTGATTTCTTTCTTTCCAGATGTATACAAGATTCTACCTATCAAACGTTGCCTTCACCAAGTAACAATGTTGCACGCTCTAAATTCAATGCATTTAAGTTTCTTCAGGAACACAATACAGTTTACTTGAGATGTCGGATTGAAGTATGCAGATTATATGATTATGCATCCCGCTGCTACCAGGGGTGCTCACATAGAACAAAGAGGGATGCAGATGCACTCCAGAACCAGGAGGATGTAGTTGTGGGACCATTCCAACTTCTCAAAGAAGATTGAAAACACGGTAATTTATTTTCCTTCTCTTGCTATGGCAATGATCCTTAAAATCAGTGCCCCATCTGGTTTTAAGAATGTGTACTTAATTTAGAATTGGAAGACAGAATTGGGATTCTCTTGGTGTACCACCCATCTTGTTGTCTAATAGTCTCCCAGTCCCTACCTAAGCTGATAGAGGTGGTCTCCAGCATGGTGTTGAGGATCGCTATTCATGGGTGACTGCAACATTCATGCTGAGGTTGTCCTGTAAAGAGCATCTCAGGATTTCATGGCTTCCTTGACAACCATGGGCCTGTCTGGGTCTGGTATTTAGTTATGTGGGTGGAGGAATTGATGAGGATTTCTTTGTCAGGGACTATTTGCTTGGGTTTAGACCTACAGGAATACAAAGACTATGCAGGGATGGGGGATGTATTAAAATGATCCACCTAAGGTTGACACCTGTGTCCTGGAAACTTCCTGGAGATTTGGGGAAGTGTCTGTGGAGGGGGGAATTTTTTTTGGGGGGGTCCACCTCGAATATATGGAGTTTGCTCTCTGAAGGTGCCATTTTGTAGTCTGGAGATCAGTTGTAATTCTGGGAGAACTCCAGGCCCCACCTACAGGCTGGTATCTCTAGATCTGTTCCCAGAGCCAGATGGATCCAAATGGCTTTCTGATGGCTGTAGGGGGGTTGCCTGTTGATATGGCTGGTGCTTCTGTTGATGCCCTGGTTGAACTCTGGGATGAGGAAATGTTCTGGGCAGTTGACAAGATTACTCCCAAGAGAGTCCATGGACTGGCTGTGCCAGCATGCCATTCTGACAACCAAGAATGACAAGGCTGCCATCATTAATGAAACACAACTTAACTCCCTCGAAGGGGCAGAAATACAGATCTGTGGACTCAGTGGTGCAAATGGATGATGTGGTCCACTACCCCTTGGAGTTTTCTTATTCCAGACAAGTTGACGTGTCTGTTTGAAGCCACATTTTGTGGAGGCTGAAGCTGACATTATTATTTTATATTTTTAAAAATTATATGCATGGTAACAATGCAACATTGAGCTGCCCCATGCTCACTGGAGAGGCAATTGGTGGCAGAGTTCTGGGGGGAAATGTACTTTTTGTGCTTGTTCTACTCTCATATTTTTTAAAAGCCAAGCCAGGAAAGGGTTAAAATGCTGCTGCTTCATTCCCTCGGGCAGCTTCTTTTTTTTCTCTTTGGCATTAGGAGAAGCCTAAAACAGCTGGAAGGGAGAGAGGGAGTGGAAAGCAGCCATTTGACCCTTTCATGGCCTTTAAAGCCAGCAGGGAATAAACAGCGATGTTAGGACTTTCACCGCTCCTGGCGGTGAAAAAAATAAGAGAGTATGTGCATACCTGGAAGGAAGGAAGTGAACGGAGAAGCATCCTTATGTCTCTTACCTTGCTTTACTGATAAATATGACAGAAAAGGAGTTCAGAGAGCTGAGTAGAATGGGAGTGGTGACAGACAGACAGACCAATCAGCTCCTGGGGGAATGGAAGATGGGGGCATAAGAAGCAGAACGGGAGTATAGTGTTTCACACAGACATAACATGTGGCAGCATCAACGAGGCATTAGCTTAAAAAATAAATCGCAGAATGTGCACAGGGGAAAAATATGGGGGAAATGTATCTGCGTCGCATCACTAACTTGGACATCTGGAAATGAGGTGAACATGGGAAGGAGAGTGGAGTATGATATGCTGAAAAATGACCAAGCAGAGGACACCAGTTTGGAAAACCAAGATTAAAACTTCATTGCCTGTGGCAGGACAGCATTTTATCTTTAATGTGTTTAAAACATTTTCTATAAAATCAGAAGTCAACGCAGAATATATCACTGTGCTGTATGAAACCTTTTTCAAAAATCCTTTTGCTTTCAGAAGCCAAAATAGATAAAAGAGCCTATATGAAAGAGTTCTATGAGTCATTGCCATTTTCACCACCTTCTCGGCAGCCCTGACAATTGATTTATCATTCAGCTAATTGTGTAGGATATCTGTGTTGATAAATTCTTTGGTACAGATGGAGACAGTATCTTATAACACCATGGTAAGATATAGATTAGATAGTACTGTCATTAGATTGGAACCAAGTCTAGTATTTCGGTGAACTTAAGCATAAAATGCAGCTCTTGGCTATTAAGAAGAATTAATATGAGCATATTCATCAACTGATGACTGCAGATGAATGTGTAAATTGCGTCTTTCAAAAAGTATTCTGTCTAAGATGATGGGGAAAGGAAAATTTCAGGATGTTTGATCTGGGATAATTCATATCTGTCAATCATCTCTTTATGTTGTTGTCAGCAAATGATAAACAGACAACTGTGAACAACTAGCATACATGTAGTTACCAACAATTTATTCCAAACTGTCTTTTTTATTTTCAGAATTGGAGAAGCGTGCAACTCTCACAACAGATGTAGCCATCAGTTCATTTGCTGTTACTACTGTTCTTTTGGTACCATACTGTTTGTTCTATCTCGCTTATTTCTGAGTAGCAAATTGATGAAGGGGAAATTACAAGATACATACTGATCATTGGTATGTCACTGAACCAGTCTATAGAATTGCATTTTAAAATTCCAGCACAATATTTCAAAGTGCAGCTTTTGAATACAACTTTTAAAGTGATCGGTGTCTTCCAAAAAAAGTTATTGAAATTCTTGTTACTGATAGTCACACAACCCAGTTGTCAAAGTATTGGGACACGGACATTTATTCTAATCAAAATCAAATGGTTCATCCAATTACTTTGGTTTGTGAAATGGCTGTCATCTTTTGTTCCTAACTATTGTATCTTGATAAATAATCACCATATGGCATGTATGTTAATTAATCATGTGATAGCCATTTCTATATGTTGCAATGTAAACACTAGGCATCAGATATCTATAGTGGCCACCTGGTAAACTGTCATGGCTTATTTATTTAAATAAGAACATATATGGAATAGTCCTTCACAATAAATAGCAAGCCTTGCTCCAGGTGTGATGATTTCAAGCTCTATAAGTTTGGTATATTTCTTTGACTAGCATGTAATGCTGGCCAAAAATGCAAAAAAATGTATTTTGATTTCAATTTATTTGCATTAAATTTTCTACATCCTTGCAAATGAACACTATGACATTTTTTCATCATCTCATCAACAAACACAACTTTATAAATTGGAATGATAAATGGAAATAAAGGATTAGGATGAAGTGTCAGTCACCTTTGTCTTGTTCCAGTATTCTACTCCAAAGTAAGGCATTTTGATTTGTGTCATTTAAAATATTCTCACTTTCCTCAAATATATTCATCTCCATTCGAAATCCCACAGTATATGTTAGAAGTTAGAACCTTTTCTCAATGTCAACAGTGAGCTTTGGATTTATGAATTAGAACTGAAAAGCTCCTGTACCAGTAGAGTACTTTCTGTAGAGTACTTGCAATGAATCTCCACATTCTATGGATCAGAAAGGAGGGCTTGTAATTGTAAAGGAGGCCTTCCAAACACTGATTACCAGTGAAGCTGGATCTAGTAGCAACAGGGCCTGTGGCCTCTGCTATATAACGGGATGAACATTACCACAACCTCTTCTTCCCTAAAATTTAAAATTGCCTTAGGACAGCAGAAATACTCAGTTCACCATGAGGCTACAGATAAATGTTCTCCACATAGTAAGAGGTGCTACACATTTAAGTAATAATCAAAAGACTGCATCCACACATTAGCTAGATTCAAATATATGCAAGTGATAGGGCTGTAAAGTCCCCAATAGGGGCAAGGAATCCCCTACCCATGACTTCCTTTTCCACTACCACAGCCAAGAGGAGAAAAATAACTTCAAACAATCACTGTTAGACAATGGTCTGATGTCACTTCTGCAGAAAACTCATGCAGAAAACTCAGAAGGAACATCAATCTTCTCTAGGAATTGTTGGAAACTCTATGGTTTTATCATAGATTTTTTTGGCAATTCCTACAGTGGCATGACATTACTTCCACTTTTTCCCCAGAAGTAATGTCATGCTGTCACCCACAGAGTTTCCCATGTCCCTGCCTCCCCAGTCTCTTACTGGTGGCCAGGCAGTGCCTGGCAACCCTAGCATGAGAATCTCAGACATGCAAGATGACTAGCTGGCCACTTCCATCTCTTTCATCAACATCCATGAAAATACATACTTATTGTAACAGAAAACGTTTAAAAACCATGGATCCACTTGGACACTAAATTACAACATTTGATTGCTAACACAGCGGGTACAAAAAGTGATGTTTTAAACTATTCAACCACTGTTTGCTAATCCATAACAGTACTGCCAAATTTCAAGCCTTGGTTTGTGTCAATAAAAGGCAGCAGCAGTGTGGGGAGGGAGGGGGGCTTTGCACAGCCACTTTGACATTTGACTGAGAACTTTTGGGAGCTAGGCCTGCCAGCAACCATTAGGCCTAATGGCTATCTCAAGGGCTGGTGGCAAGGTCTTCGGGCTCTGGCAGGGTGGCCTCTGCTGCTGCTGGTTCATACTCTGGTCTTCCTCAGCCATAGGACCCCCTCAGCTTTACCTCTGAGCATTCTGTGTCATAGTCACTGGACTGGTCAGAAGGGATCGTAACACAAATGTATGTTGATATACTATTATCTCTGTACACGATGATTGTTGGTGCCTAATAAATAAAATGTTGGAACTTGTCTGTGGCTGTCCACTTCAAGGCCAAGAATTCCATTTTCTCTGCATGCAGATGATAATTTCCCTCTGCTGCTTTGAGTGTCCTTAAACCATATCCAATAACTCAAAGTTGACATTCCTGCCACTGATAGAGAACAGCACCAAGTTCTTCATTGGAGGCATCCACATGTAAAATAAAAGAGTAATGTATTTGGGTGTGCCATTACTGGAGGATGGAGAAAAAATTAAATGATCAAGTAGCTCATTCAATATGATCTGCAGTCTTAAACCATTTTACTAGTTGTGTGGATAATATATGTCCAGAAATCCTTCTTTGTCCAGCCATCTGCTTCCTCCTATGGGTTGATCCGTGAGATTCATTTGTGCTAGATCCTATGGAAAAGTTCAGCAGCTCATACAAGGGTTTTACTATGCAAGAAAGGTCTGGAGTATACCCATCAGTCATCCTTAAGACTTTGGTCAGTTTCTTAGTTGTGAATCTTCTCGGTTGTGTTGTTTCATCCAACACCTTTGCTGCAACCTTCTGTATCTCCAGTTTCATTAGGTCTTCTTCATGTGAATCCAGTATATATCTTCCATCTCCCAGTCAAGATTGAGTTCCTTTCGCATGTTAACTATGTGTCCGGGAATATTCTCTAGAGCATCTTCAGCCTTCGTAGAACCAGTAACAAACTTTGGGGAAAGATTTTTCCCAGCCCCGTTCACATTGCTCTGTGTGACTTTATGCCAAGGCCCTCCCCACCAGTGATTTTTAATGTAGCATAACTGTTGAAACCCTTCCAGAAATCTTTGAGGGTGGGAGCTTCTAGTCCTTCTGGGGCCCTGATAGCCTAGGTGAAAGCTCTAAAAATGTAGTAGTGTAGTAAATCTTAAACATCTTTATAACTCCCTTGGTCCATCCATTGCAGCAGGAAGGTTGTATTAGGAGGTGGAAACCTTGATGTCAGCATGAATATCATTCAGGGTAACTAAGTGGTTGGGTGTATCATCCAGCACGAGCAAAGTTTTGACAGGGATGTCCTGTTGGGCACAATCAAGTCTTGTTTCAGTAAAATCTTAATGAAAGAAACATCAAAAACCACCAAGGCCACATGATTTGATTTTCACACAAGAGGCAGGGACGCATTTGTTAAGCCTTTCATTGATCTAAGGTTCTCTGAATGGTAGACAAGAGGATTGATCTTAAAATCTCCAGCAGCATTCACGCCAAGTGAAAGACATAGGCAGTCGTTTACTGTTTTATATTCCGGCATGGTTCCTTCTTCTTTTAAGAAAAGCTTCTTGGGCAGCACTGTCCTGAGGACCAACACAGTGGAATCAGGTGGCTGCTGATGCAAAAGCAGTGGCAATCCAAACAGATATTATGCAGGGGGAAACAACACCCTTCCAAAAGACACAGGTGACATAGAAAGCAAAGTGGTGTCCATAGCAACCCTGGAACCATCGACAATAGCAACCAGTAACGGCCACATGAGTGGCACACATAGGCACAGCCAATCACCAGCCTCCAATCTGGACCTTGCCCCGGCCTGTTTCAGGCCTGTTTTGGCAGAGAACAATGAGGGAGACATGAGGGGGAGTGGCTTCTGGACAGCAGAAAAAGGAGACAGAGGAGCTGCAGGGGAAGAGGGTGAGGCCACTGCTGATCTGGGGGCTGGGCCAGTGCCTCCCCTCTGGCCAGGAGGGATGGGGCTGCCCAAAAAGATGGGCACTTGGCTTTGGCAGGGGCTGGCTGCATGACCCCAGCCCTGACCCTGTCCAGGAGCTGCCACAAGGACCAGGCAGTGCAGGGAAACTGCCTGGCTCCACAATAGAAGGGGAAGAGACAGGAGGTAGTGAGTGTGGGATGTGGCCGCTCCTGCATGCATGGCCCCAGCTGGAGGCTTCCGGGGTTGAGGCCCGGGAGGTCCAGGAGGAAGGCTGCTCTTTGGCCCTGCTCCAGACCCTGGCCCTGGGACTGGCCCACATTCTGGGGACTGGCCTTGAGGGATGGAGCTGGGAATGGGAGAGATATATAAGGAGGATTCTCAATTAGACATAGGCACGAACAGCGTTATGAATGAAAAAAAACACCGAACAGGCTGCTCGGCTGCTCGCGAATGGGCTGTTCATGATGCGCCACTCCAGCCGAACAGGCAGTCAGCACAAGCCTTATTCATTGCGCTCAGCCACTGTTCAGGAAGCTAGACACTCAGGTGCCTTCAATCAATTACCTCGGCAACGGAGGGAGGGGAGTGCCTGAACTCTGTCTGCACTCCCTCTGTCGCCCCGGACACCCCAATCAAAGCCTAACTTATCTTGATGGGCAGGTTTTCCTTCCAAGCGTGGAGCTGCAAATTGGTAACATGGGAGCAGACACTGGGGGCGGGGGAGGAGGGGGTTGTTCTGTGGCCATGGGAACTCCAATCTCATCCTTGCAAACCCTGTTAGGCAGTTCTGACTGCCAACCACAGGCCTCCTGTGGTCCTCAGCTTATAAAACGGCACTGTGCTCCCAGTTCTGGTTTCACTTTCAGCAAGCAGTGGAGTAGGACAGAGCTGTTAATAGCATTTGGGAGGAGTGAGTGGGAGAATGCATTGGAGCTGGGCTTTTTTCTGTGTGTGGTGGGTAGGACAGGGAGCTATCCCTTCTGGTTCCAGGGCTGCTGCCAGGCCCTGGGGCCAAGCTCAGTGGGCACCTCGGCTGAGGGCTCACATTATTATCAATGCCTGATCTGATCAGGCTTCTGGGAGTGCTGCTGGGCTAGCACTCTAGCCCCAGCCTCTAGTTCCAGGGCTTGTGCCAGGCCCTGGGGCCCTGGGGCCAAACTCAGTGGGCACCTCAGCTGAGGGCTCACATTATTATCACTGCCTGATCTACTCAGGTCTCTGGGAGTGCTGGGATAGGGCTCTACTCCCTCCCTCCAGTTCCAGGGCTGCTGCCAGGCCCTGGGGACAAGCACCTTGGCTAAGGGCTCACAGTGTTCTCTCCTTTTCTGTCCTCCTTAATTCCAGTTTGTTGGCACAATGAGTCTTCAAGTTGTGTTTGCTGCCAAGGGTGGCCGTGGGGTGAAGTGCGAAGGCAGTCCTCCTGGTTTACTTGTGGAAAGCAGTACTGGGTGTGGCTCATGGGGAGCAGAGAGTCCTCCCGCTCCCCCAAATTTGCCTGTGGGGGCTGTGGAGGAGGCCAAAGAGGTCTTTCTGCTGCGGGGAGAGGATCTCTCTCAACATTTTGAGGAGGGGGTAGGTGACGGATCCCTGGAGGAATGGTTTGTGTTTTATGAAATACCCCTCCCATTCCCATCTGAAACTCTGTGGTGTCCCCGCCTGCAGTTCACCCCTCACCCCGTCGTCTGTGGCCAGCTCCACAGCGCAGCCTGTAACCGTTTGTCTTCCTTCTCCTGGGACAGTTAGTGGTCCACGTTTCAACACCTCGGTATGGAGGCACTTTCGGGCCCTTTCAATGACCCCCATGTGGTGCGGTGCCGTACCTGTGATGTCCTGGTTCACAGGGGCAAAAACCCAAAGCACCTGTCGTCGACGGCCCTGACTCAGCATCTGAAGATGCACCACCTGGGCCTGTGGTCCCAATTCTCACCCCGTGAAACATCCATTGGGGGGAGAAAGGGGGTGACCAGCCCTTCTGAGTGGGGATCAGTGGGAGGGTCAACTTGCCCTGAGGGTGACGCTGGTGGGAGCGGAGCATTCTGGAAGGCCATGCTCGCGGAGGTTGTCCCCTCAGGGTCGGGGGAAGCATCACTACGTAGAACGTTGAGGTTGAGGGCTCAGGAGGCGGGCCTTCGTGTCTTGGCAGAGATGATTGCCCTACATGGCTTGCTCATAGCCATCGTGGAGTGCATGGGCTTCCACAGGCTACTAAAACATTTCGCCCCTTGGTTATCCATGCCATCGCCATGCACGCTTGCCTGTCGAGTCCTGTGGGTATCTTGAATGAGGGCTGGCACGTTTGGGTCAGGTTTCGCCAGGCCCACTCCAACTGCTAACAGGCTTCTGAGACCTTGATAGGCCTTCCTGGCACAGCCAGGTCATCATGACACCTCCTTTCTGCGAAGGCAGGAAAGTGGGTGATGCTGGCGGCAGCCTCCTTTGGGCACTTGCACAACAGCTCAGGAGCTGTTGCACATGTAGTTGAGCCACACAGTGCCCCTATCCATTGCAAATGCTGTGCCCTCTGAGCAGGGGGAAATGGGTCCCTTGACTCATGTCATGTCCTTCCCACCAAGGCAGGAAGGTGGCCGATGTCAGCTGCTCCTACTGCTGTCCTATTTCTGTCTCTCCCTCTCTGGAACCACTCTGACCCATCCCAGCAATGTCTCCTCTCCTGCCCATCCCCTTCTTTCCGCAAAGGCAGGACAGTGGGCCATGTCAGCTGCCACTTCATAAGGGACTATCCTGTTACTGCTCCTTCCTTGGTCATGAGGGACAGCTCGGCTGCAATTGGCAGCTCATTGTATCATATAGGGATACGGCATCGTTGCACAGCATGGGGGCTCCTCTGTCAACGGGAGTGACTGGACCCTTTTGAGCAGGGTGGGAATGTGTCACGTGACTCCCGTCCTTTCCGCAAAGGCAGGAAGGTGGGCGATGGCAGCTGCTGCCGCTGACCTATTTCTTCCTCTCCCTCTCTGGGCCCACTCCGAACCCTCCCAACTACCTCTTGCTTGGGAGCTTTCCAGTTCCCAGTCCATATCTCTCCCTCCCAGGTACTGCCAGGAGTCCCTTTCCCACGACTTGCACCACCTCGTCCTTTCCGTGATGGCAGGGAGGTGGTTGATGCTAGCAGCCACTGACGGATTGGGGTCTTCCAGGTCCTGTTGCAGGATCTTCCAGGTATGGCTCATCACCACGGCCAGAACCCCTGGGTCCCCCTCTCCCACCCAAACCACTTCGTGTTCCCTCTTTCTTCTGCTCCCTCTTGGGTACTGCCATGAGTCCCTTCCCCAAGACTTGCACCGTCCCATCCCCTCCTTTCCATGATGGCAGGGAGGTGGGTGAAGACAGCAGCTGCTGACAGATTGGGTCATCCCGTCCCCCTCACAGGATCTTCCAGGTGTGGCTCGTTGCCGTGGCCAGAACCCCTGGGTCCCCCTCTCCGTGACCACCTGGTGGCCGCAGTCATCAACCACCTTGCTGCGTAAGCGGATGCGTTGTCCGCCTCCAACCTGGAGGCCTGTCGGGCGGGCACATGGGGGGTGCCACTGGTTAGTGGTCAGACCCCCCACCCCTGAGATGGGAGGTGGCATGCCACCGCCTTTCCATGCTCGCTAGGCCCAGCAGTTGCACTCTTCACCCATGTTGCTGTGCAAGAGGATGTGTTGTCCGCCTCTGACCCGGAGGCCTGGGGGGCACATGGGGGGTGCTGCCAGCCAGTGGCCAGACCCCCTGCCCTCGAGATGGGAGGTGGCATGCCACCATTTCCCTGTACCCGCCAGGCCCGGTGGCTACACTCTTCACCCACCTTGCTGCACAAGCGGATGCGTTGTCTGCCTCCAATCTGGAGGCCTGGTGGGTGGGCACATGGGGGGTGCCAGTGGCTAGTGGCCAGACCACCCACCCCCGAGATGGGAAGTGGCACACCACCGCCTCCCCGTGCCCACCAGGCCTGTCAGCCACACTCTTCACCCACCTTGCTGGGCAAGCGGATGCGTTGTCAGCCTCTGACCTGGAGGCCTGGTGGGCGGGCACATGGGGGTGCCACCAGCTAGCGGCCAGACCCCCCCACCCCCAAGATGGGAGGCAGCATGCCACCACCTCCCCATGACCGCCAGGCCTGGCGGCCACAGTCTTCACCCACCTTGCTGCGCAAGTGGATGCATTGTCTGCCTCCAACCCGGAGGCCTGGCGGGCGGGCACATGGGAGGTGCTGACAGCCAGCGACCAGACCCCCTGCCCCCAAGAGGGGAGGCAGCACGTCTTCAGGACCACTGCACGGGGCACAAGTGAACTGGGGAGGGTGGCTCCATTTGTGTTGATTGGCAGTTTCCTGGGGGTATCAAATTTGGGAATGTATAACTCCAAGATCTATACTGCAATCTTGACCAAACTTGGATGGTGGCTGGAGAAGAGCCTGCTGCACATTCCCTGTGAATATGGGCTCTCTAAGTGCTAAGGGGGGGGGGGCGTTCTGGTGCCGACAAACACCGAACACCAAACTCTTTCGGTAATGGGACATGTTCAGTTCCAGTCAGCTGTTTGTGTTCGTTGTCAGGAACGAACAGTGAACAGCCTGTTTGGGTTTTTTTTCCTGTTCGTGCCCATGTCTATTCTCAATGCAGGCTAAGAAGGAGGAAAGGAGAGGCTGTCAGAGGAAGGAGAGCAAGAGCAAGTGAGTGAGTAAGCACTGGATGAGTTGTCTCCAAGGAATCCAGGAGACCTGGGTGACGCAACCCAGCCACCGGCCCCTGGAAAAAAGGCTGATGGGGGGGGACTCCATCCCGTCTGAGGGCCCACAATCTGAAAGACAAACCACAGTCCATCCTCTTGGATGCGTGAAGAGGCAGCCCTAAGGGGAAATCACAGTTGTGGGGGGAGGGGGAGCAGGGATGAGAGTGGTGCTACTCCCATCCAGTCACAAACAAACAGAGTCATAGAACATTCCAAAGGGACAGAGTCATAGAACACCTCAGACTTGACTTAACTGCAAATTACAAAGAGGTCCAATGAACAGTGTTGCCAACTCCCTTTGTCCAGTGTGGTGCTTGTGCCTTTATGAACTGGAAGCTGCTTTCAGGGGCTATGTGGACACAGGCTGAGCCATTCTTAGCAGAGTATGGATCAGAGTGAGGTGTACTGCCAGGCTGAAAATCTGCCCAAGGTAGCCTGGCTCCAGGAGCCTGGCTGGTACTGCTGACAGGGCAGAGTGGCAGGAACTGCAATGGTCATGCTTCAAGGTCTCCCTGCTGAATCACCACCTGTACAGATGCAAAACAGAGACATGTGCAGCAATAGCTACCCTGGAACATTGCTCTGGCCATCTGCCCTGCATGGCATGGGCCATGATTCTGGGAGGGCCTGCCAGCTCCCCCTACCTACACACACACACACACACACACACACACCACTGTGGGAGCCAGCATTGCTGGACAGTGCCTGGCCTTGTTTGAATGGAATGGGGAAGGAAGGTGAAAACTCCAGGGCAGGGCAGCTGGATTTCCAGTCCTGCTTACCTGTCATTGTGTGCTTACCCCTAGGGCCAGGGTCTCTGAAGATAGGGTGCTTGTTAGGGTTCTGAAAAGAGATGTTAGCCACCCAGTCTGGACTTTAATCTCTCTCTTGAGTGTTAGTGGTAAGTGCTCTCCAGTAGTGCTAAGTTCATACTCTGTGCTTCTCTTGCTACTGAGGTGTGACAATGTGCACTCTAAGTCCACATTGCAAAGAGCTCTGAGACAGAGTCCCATGCTGTACACCCTACCTGTTGAATTGTGGGGTATCCTGGTTGGGGTTTATGCTTTTGGGAGGCAGTGATTGGGAGCTGGAGAGGGGGGTTGGCTACCACTGGGAAAGAGGGGATTAGTGTTGTCAGGTCTCCCAGGGCTGAAAACGAGGGATGGGGGGGGTCAATGAGGGGCCACACCAGCGGAGCATTAACGTCCATCATTCTCCCACATCATTTTGGAAATGATGTCATTCCAGCATGATGCAGAAGCAACAGGTAGCGCTGGGGGTTAAGTAGGTAAAAATCAGACCCAAATTTAGTGTTTGGGGCCAATTTTTACAGTGCAATCCGGCACTTCTGTATCACACCAAGAATGACATCCTTCATAGAGCAACCTTTACCTCCTTCACCCCCTCCCCACCAGCCTGATGAGAGGTGTCAGAGGTGAAGGCTGGGAGTAGGGGATCCCCACCTCCACCAGGTTGGGGCTTGTAACCCTAGATATGATTGGTTGTGGCTGCAGTTGGCATTCCCCACTAATCTTAATGTTGCATATGTTTGCCCTGGCTGTAAATCTCTTGAACCACAACTCATCACAAAATGTTCAACATCACTGCCACTTTCACCCAAGCTGTTCTTCAAAACTTCATAAAGACCTCAACATAAGGTTGATGTGCCCTTTGCACAGATGTTGCTTCTTGAACCCAAAATCAATAACTTTCCCATTCAGGGCTGCTGCTGCTATTGATTGAATGGGTGCAGATCCTTTCCTAAGTTCCAGAATTCTAGGTTTGTCTTTGATGATTATAGAACGATTGCAATCTAGCATTTGTCCTGTCTGTGATAGTGTGTCTTCTTCTTTCAGCATTTTATCATGTCTAATTTCACTGCTAAAAATGTGTCTCCTTTTCCTTGATGTCGGTGCATCGCTAGCACTGTACTTGTGATCAACCATGATTAGGATTTTCTGGTACCCTTATTTGCCCAGCTGGAAGCCAGTGAAAAGGATATTGTGAGGTGTATTCCCTCACTGGCATCAGTGAGTTGTGCTGTTCCTGAATTCATCAAGCTGACTCAGAATAGTTCAAGGATGCCTACCTGGCCTCAACCTGGCACCTACCTGGTGGAACTCTCTCTCAGTGGAAACCAGGGCCCAGACAGATTTGCTGTCTTTCCGCTGGGCCTGCAAGACAGAGATGTTCCACCAGGCATATGGCTGAGGCTGGAGTTGTGCAGGACTCCTTGTTTAATCGTTTTTAGGCGGTCTTTTGTTGAGGAGAGAACACAGCTCCCCTCTTCCCAACAGTCTGCCAACCCTCTTAATAAGTATACCATCACCCCTCGATGGGCCCCACGGTCTGCTCGTTGCTCCGTCCTTGAATGCCAGCCTCCGTATGTTGAAACACGAGCCTCTTCCTCGAGAAGACGAGACGTAACATAGGAATAAGTGAGTTTATCTGGCTCCAGGCTCTCAAGGCTTGCAATAAGAGGAAAATATACATCAGGCACACTTGATAACAGAATGTATGCCCTATCAGAGTCTTCCGTGGGCTTTCCACGAGCAGCCAGTTGCTGGAAACATTCCGTCAGACTGTTTATATGCTTCTGCATGCTCTCCCCCGGCTTGAGAGCAAGTCTGTAGAGGTGACGTGTCAGCATAATTAATGACCCTGCAGATGTTCTGGCATGGATCAGCTTCAAATCTTCCCAGGCCTTTGAACTGGTAGCTGAGTCCCTGATGTGAAGCAATTGATCATCCCCCACAGCCAGCACAATATGAGCTAAAGCACGCTCATCTGCAATCTTTTCCGCATCATTGGGGGCTGCTGGGGGGTTGCTGACACTTTTCCACAGCCCCTCTCTCTTTAGAAAATGCTCCATATGCAACGACCAAATGGAGTAGTTCACGGAGGTCAGCTTCTCCACCAACACGACCGTACTCTGTGCCATACTTGCTTCTGCACCGGTCTGAGGGAGCTCGTTTGCCTCCTCCTCCTCCTCCTGGTCACTGACACTTTCCACCGCCAATAATTCCTCCTCCGAGGGACCGTGGCCGTCAGGTGCCAACATCCACCACCGACTCTGCTGCATCTCTTCTTCAGTAGAGCCTCCTCAGCTTGGCACAGTCTATCTGGGCCCATAACCCTGTTGAATAGTGTGTATTCAGCGTGACTGCACCAGCTTAAGGAGGATCCACAAAGAGTCCACACCTTGTTTGTTTAGTAAAGGTGTATAATACAATTTATTTATAGGTGGATTAAGAGCAATATATACAAGTTACAGTCCAGAGAGACAAAGTGCTTCGCCTACACCTGGACTTGCAAGAAGCCCCTACCATACTGTACATAGTAGCTATATATACATGTAGACACCCAATCAGATACATGCATGAGTTTAGCTGAGTCATTCACTTCATGGTCTCCTGACTCTTAAGTTAACCATCTGACTCTCTGTCACCTGATGTGTCTACCTGTCATACTGATCGTTCTGATCTAAAGCCTCTGCACACTGGCTTTTGACACTTAGATATCGACATCACCATCCTGTGGGATTTATGGGATTTATCTGATTGGGCTTCAGCATGTGGGTCACAGGAAAAGTTGTTGCCCCTTGCAATGATTTGTATGATTTTTTATGATTTTATGTGCTAATATAATATAATGTATACAGAGGTTTTTTTCTGGAGAAAGAGGTGGTGGAACTTGCTGGGTATCATACGTGTGCGCTTTGCAAGTGTGCGCTCCCAGGACCATGCGATAACATCACTTCCGGGAAGTGATGTCATCATGCAGACTGTAGCCACCCTGAGAGCACTCCCGCTCCACAGAGGACCCAATTTGGGCCCAAATCAGCCTGGAACATGCCGCTGCCGTGCGGGAGAGCACTCCCCTGCCCAGCTGTGGCCTGATCCTGTTCATTTTGGGTCCAAATTGGGCCCAAAACAGCCTGGATTAGGCCCAAATTGGCCTGGAATGAGCCACTGTCGTGTGGTGGAACCCTCCCCAACATGGCAACAGCCTGATCCTGGCCATTTTGGGCCCAAATTGGGCTGAAATGGGTCCAAAATAGCCAAAACGGGCCCAAAACAGTCCAGATCAGGCCCTAATCGGCCTGGATTGGCCCACTGCCATGCAAGAGAACCCTCCCCCACCCGGCAGCGGCCCAATCCTGGCCGTGTAGGGGAGTGCTTCCAGCACTGTTCTCCCACCTTCCTGCTGTGTGTGCTCCCCCCCCCCGCACCCCATGAGCAGGTTTACCTTAACAGCCATTTGCTCCAGGGGATCTGATCTCCATTTGGAGATCAGGGGGCAGGCCACCACACACATACAGGTGCTGGAACACCATTCTAGAGCATTCCAGCACAAAAAAAGCCCTGGTTTTAATGCAATATATATATAATGTGTTTTAATGTGTTTGATTGTTGTTTGCCACTCTGAGCCTGAATGTGGGGAGAGCGGGGCACAAATGCAAAATAAATAAATAAAAATAGTGGTTCTCCCACCTGATTTGCTTTTCCTGTGAAGCAAACTCTAAAGCACATGTGCTCTTCCAGCACCAGCCAGCTCACTCAGCTTCACTTCCAGTGTCTGTCCAGGGACTCCCTGATATGTTTCTAACTCGAGCAATCACAACTCGGACTTACTGTATAGAGATTTGCTCTATTTGAATGTTGTGTAAATTGGTAGTAGCTAGGAAAAATTACTTTAGTAATCTGACTCAGCACTGAGATGTTGTACCAAGACATATCAGTTTGGGTTGTAACTCTGAATAGAGAGGCTTCTTTGAACTACTATAGTTAATTGCCATTGCTTGATCCTTTTCTTCTTCCTTTGTTTAGTGTTTTTGGTGAGTGCAACAATTGCATAAACCATTTAATCTAAATATTTATATAAAAATTTGACAAAGGATTAATATTTCTGCATTGATATTCTGCATTGATATTTGGGCATACTTGAGAAGGGTTTGCATTACAACAATTGAGGCTCTTCCTGGAATCCATTTGATCTCTGTAAACATACTTAGAGAATATCCCAATATTAATATAATATACAGCTCAATAAATGTCAAAAGTTGAGAAATGTAATTCATTCAAACATTTCACTGTCAAACAACATTTGCAAGACAAACACAAGAAGGTTTGGGGGGGATATTCCCTTCTCTTGACGCCTTCCTGGTAATGAAAGTTCATATCCCATATAAAAACATTACACATATAAATTCAGCACTACATTGATTCAGTCAGAAACTGGTGTGAAGGAATTACTCTTCAGTTTAGGGTACTTATGGGGGACAGGGATTATTTCTTTTTATCTTTTCATTCGATTCATGATTTTCTAGAAAAAAGATTTGTCTGGATTCTAAGACAAAGACACTGAGGCTACTTTCCAGTATCTCAGGCAAAGGGAGGCCTTTCCGAACATTTGCTTTAATAGGTAAGCCCTGAACCCGAGACTTCCTGTATGTAAGCCACATGCTTTACCCCTGAGCCACAGCCACTCCCCTTAGTGTCATCATTTAAATAATAAGAGCTTTCCCATACAATTAAAAACTAGCACTATGCTAGCAGTAGCTCCAATGCAGGCCCTTGGCATTTATATCTCAAGGTAAAGGACAGAAGAGAAACAGGTCCATTAAATGGTGAAGAATTGCTATGAGGATGGAGGCGGCAGCTGTACGGAGCTTGAATGTGGACATGCCACAGAAGCAGCAACATCAGCAGCAGGAAATGCCTATATTGGTTGAGAAATTGGCAATATTCTATTAGCTCGAGTGGAATGCCAAGGAAATGAGTCTTTCCTCTGGTTCTGCTTCCACAGAGGGTAGTATGTTCATAACTAGACATGGGCACGAGCAGAAAAAAACCTTCAAACACCCTGTTTGTCGTTCGGTGCCATCCACGAACAATGAACATGGATGAACATGAACTGTTCCTGGACATGTTCGTTGTTCATTGTTCATGGGGGCGAAAAACCCCACCCCAACCCCAACCCCCACCCCACTTAGCCCCTCTCCCCTCAAACCCACTTACCTGGCCCTTTAAAGATCCCTTTAAACTATCAGCTGCCAGCTGGTAGTTTAAGGGACCCTTTCCTGCCACATGCAAGGCGCAGGGCTCTTTAAACACCCCACAAACTGGCCTTCCCAATGTCCAATACCCACCAAATTTGCAGGGGACATAGTCCTCACTGTCCTCCGAAGACTCTGGTCCAAGTTTCAGAGAGATTGCACCCCAGGAAAGGCATGAGGTCTCCCCATTGGCTGTCATTTTCTCTTCACAGCGGCAAAAACAGGACTCTCTGCTGGAAGTACTTTGAAGTGTTAAAGCCAGAAGGAAAGCCAGAAGGAGTTCAGACAGAGTTCAGCCCCTCCCAACCTCCTGCAAAGGGGACTGATTGCAGCAGGTGCCAGACTGTCTGGCTTGCTGAACAGCTGCAGAAGGCAACAAATGAGGCTTGCAACGACCACCTGTTCGTTGAGGATGGGGCCTCACGAACAGCTTGTTTGAGAACAGCAGATTAGGCTGTTCGTTGTTTTTTTCTGTTTGTAATGCTGTTCGTGCCCATGTCTATTCGTAACTGCAGCAACGAGAAATGCTAGTGTTCTGCTTCTTTCATTTGCACTTATTAGTTACTATTTCAGTAGAGATACAGCATACTTTAGAATGTACCTCCAGATAACTGTCTGAGGTCATGTGTTTTATTAAACTGGAGTAGGATGCAGTTTTTGAATTTGCTGGCATAGGAAATGGCCTGGTAGCCTCAGGTAAGCCGATCTGTATTTCGAGACTAAAGATAGGGCTAGTATCTATTTTAAATACTATGGAGAAAATACATAACAATTAGAATTGATCTTGAAATACAGGTGTTAATTCTGTGAAAAGCAAAGAGTATTTCTTCCTGTATTTCAAAGGGGGAAGTTTGCTGATTGCTCAGTCTTGTTGCCCAGAAGGCATTGCCCTGCCCCTGGGATAAGCCATCAAGGAGGCCTCCACCCTTGGAAGTTTGTATCTGTGATGTATCAAACAAGGGAAAGTGGTCACTAGGATTTTTCTCCCATTTTGAAAAGCATATCCTCTGACATTAAAGAGAACTTTAAAACTAGCCATGCATACAACAGGAAATAAAATGCCAACCAAGCCCAGAAGAGCCGCAAGGCACATATTGCCAAGGGCCTTTCTTGGATGCCTGGCAATTATTTTAACTCCACCTGACTGGTTATCAGTAAATGCTGCACACCCTTCTTTGGGTAGTAAACTAATCAATTGCACACAGAATTCAAGCAGGTACCCTTCCTTGCTCAGAGAGCAGGATATTAAATAAGCCAGTTTCTACCATCACCCAAACTTTGGCTTTCATTTTAATTCAGTTAAGTTCCCAGCCTCTCATCAGCACCTTGTAGCTCTACCACCACCACCACCACCTGAATTTTCCCCTCCCAAATTCAGAACTCCAATGGTCCAACAGACAAAAAAAATATTAAAAGGGCTCTTTTACTCAGCCGTTTGGATTTAGCCACCATTGGCTCAGACATCGACTTGGAACTAGGCAAGAACTCTGTCTTGTCCAAGGACCATCTTTCTCCCCACAATCTTCAAGGAATTCTAGATCACAGACCCTCCCCCCTTCTCTTTTCAACAGGCAGGGAAATATATTTTACATTTCACCCTTTATTCCCCATACAGAAGCAATACCCCCTCCCCAAATATCTTTATGTAGGTCTAGATCATGTATTAGCTTCCTCTGGGAATATATGATATTCTGCTGGACCAACTGCTTAGTTTTGAACTGGATCTCTCTGCTTTTCTTTATGCTGTCCCCTTTATTCTAAATAAAAATGTATTATTTAAATGTTCTTTGCCTCCTCCAATTTCTAAAAATACAGTACCAAGTTTGATCTTGGTACTGTGGAAATTATCCAACAGGAACATACATACTGCAATAGACAATATACAGCAGTATAATAGAAGGATTTGGCTCCAGTAGCACCTAAGAGCCCAACAAGATGTTCAGAGTGTGAGCTTTTGGGAGTTAGAGCTCCCTTCTTCAGATAGGCTACAGATCCTGAGCTAGTTCAACTTTGAACCCCTTGCTTGGTCTGTCAGAAATGAGCATAACTCCAGCTTGATTTGGAAGGAGGAATACAGAATATCTGTAGGGTACAAATAGTCCTTGAATCACACTGTGCGCTCTTATAATGATATGTAACTATCACATAAATCTTACTGTTATAGAAATATGTTAAAATTAAGTTTTCTTGTCCTAATTTAGGCCCCAGGTGTGTGTAAAGAGCTGCATGCTCGAATAGTCCTCTCCCTATGAAAAAGACCCTCCCCAGCACATAAAAAATAGCATTTCAGAGAGAATGTTATGTTCAGTTGCAACTCAGGCTGTTCAAAACTGTATAACCTCTGTAGTTACAACTTTTCTGGAAGGGAAAATGATAATTATACATTACTTGCATAACTGTACTGTGGTTCAACTTGACATTGTTGAGCATGTAAGCACATTGATTCTAAGTCCTGCTTCTGAAGAGCTTAGAATAGTGACTAAGTATAACTGGTACTATGGCAAGATATGCTGGTGTAAATAGGAGATATGCCAGCACCAAGATATGCCAGAACTGCACTAGTATCAGGGAAATATAACCAGAGCATCGGGATAGACTTGAGCAGCATCAGAGGAAGAGCATGGGTTAGTCAATATCCGAAATTTCCAAACCCTATGACCCACCCCCAACATCAAGATAACTTTACACCAGCAATAACCCAGGTACATCAGCTCCCTATTGTATATCTTTAAATTAACTCTGAGCTTTGCATTCATTCACAGGTACATTGTGGCTGCCATTCATCTTAACTATTAACACAGAATGAAGTTGATTAATGTGGGGGTTAGAGTGCCAGAGTAAAACCTGGAAGGCCCAATTTCAGTGAAGGAGGAATCTCACATGCTGCTCTGTAAGATATTTGGGATAAAAATATTTAAACATAAAACTATAAGGAAAAACAGCAACAAAACTTACAGTGCAATCTTAGGAGAGTTACTCCAGTCTAACCACATTGATTTCAATGGGCTTAAACTGGAGTAACTCTGTTTAGGATCGCACTGTTAATTATTTAATACTAAAGGAGTGTTCAAATCAGTGCCAAAGTAGAGTGTTGAATTCAATGAAACTGAAAGACTGTGTATTTGCTCTTCTAGAGAAAATGCACATCTTCTTTCAGTTAAAGCAGTACCCTGAGACTTCCCAAATTGTTTAGAAGCCTCATCAACTGGGGCTCAGAGTATTTGGACTCTGAAAACAAGACCAATGCATCGGTATATTTGAGTTCATACTAGTAGTCACATATTGAGAAATCATTTACCTTACTAGAAAATGACTGCCAATGGTTCTGAAACCTAATACCTTAAGAGGAATGAAAGAGTAAACTCCTTGTATGTGTTAAGGTCTACAGGACAAGTTCAGATTAAAGGATTAATGGTTATTCTATACAGTTTTATATGTACAAAAAATTAATTTTAGGGAAATACTAGCAGACTAGTTTGTCCTCTACAAGAACTACCAACTCAACCTGTCAAAGTCCTTTTCCGCATATGATGACAAGGCCAATAAAGAATAGTGCATATGTTCCAAAGAAGCATTAAAGTCAATCTTCCACCAATATTTGCACTTGACACAAATGATTCTTATCTTTCCATTCAAAGAAAAGAATACAACAAATTGTATGGCTGGACCAGGAAAGAGATTTTTAAAAGCTTAAAATAACACAAATGTAGCTTTAATGTAAGCAGAGAATAACGGGAGAGAGGTGGAATCTCAGAGAGTACCTCTTTATTCGTTTATATTGAGATAAAGATATCAAATTGCATGGTACACTCCTTCAAATCCTTCACGCTATATATTGTGAAGTATGTTTCATTAGCTTTGCTGATAATCTAGTAAAAATGGATCCCATGCTGATTTTTACTTGGTTATTACTGTTGCATGGAGGACATCTGAGTGCATCAGGTAATAGTTATCTGCATTTGCTCTCTTTTTCTTTCTTGTTCTCCTCTCTCTGTTGTGCACAGATGCACTCATGCAAACATGGACTTTCTTATAAGCTACTAGTTAAAGCTAGAGGAAAAAACTGTCGCAAGAGTGTATTGAAGATAGCATATTTAGAACGAAAGCAAATGTAAGGTATGCAGACAGTGCAAACACTTGTAATCCTGAATATGTCAGTGCCCTGTCTGAATGGTTGAGAAGTCTATTTGACTTCTTGTAATTCTGTTTCAGATGGCCATGTTGAAGGTATAAGCTGAAGAGCCTTGGCAAAGCTAATGAAGAAAAGCAAGACATTGTTATGAAAGGACATGCAGAATTTCCCTTTCAGTGAGGGACCCCAGATTAGCCTTGCTGGGATCCAAACAGGGAATGTTGACTTTTTTTCCTTTGAATAGACTCCACTGCCATCTAAAAGACTATTTTTGAAACTTTCATCAATTTAGTGGTTCACTGTGATGCATGGGCATTTTGTATTTAAGAATCATATCCATATTGTGGATCAAGTGACAGTGTTCTTTGGTGGTTGTCCTATGAAATGATGGTTGAACTGCTTAGAAATATAGCAATTTCACATATGCCTAGCATATATAAAATAATATCTAGTTCACTGCTGTGTGCTAAATTTTACCTTGTTTTTTATTATGTCACTTTTAATTTTCTTAAGGAACTCTTAAATGCTGCCCTCCCCCAGTAGTGTGTTGGGGTATCTTTCTCCGAGGCAACATCATGAGGCAGCACCTTTGAGTGTGCACTAGGACAGTCTATTTATATGTGGTCCTAGGTAGGCTGGTGGAATTGTTTTGGCTAAGTTTGGGGATTTACTGAGCAATTTGAGGGAGGGGTAAGAAGGAGATGCTTGAGAAAATGAATAATATTAGAATATTTATGGATTAGGGAGGTGTGGTGGTGGCCCCTAATGAACATTGTTGTTCTACTAGGGCAGGTAAATTGGCAGCTGTGGCAAAAAGTCTGAACCCATGAGGCACAGTGAGCTAATAAAGCCACTCAAATCTTCCCAAAATTACAAATTACAAATTACAGTTTTGATGGGGCATAATATACTGGTGTTTGTTTCTTATGTATCTAATCCCTTTAATAATTAAAGACATTCTTTAAACCA
Organism: Eublepharis macularius; assembly: GCF_028583425.1. Taxonomy (NCBI): domain Eukaryota; kingdom Metazoa; phylum Chordata; class Lepidosauria; order Squamata; family Eublepharidae; genus Eublepharis; species Eublepharis macularius. The sequence goes on from NC_072795.1 coordinate 87,107,122, forward strand.
AAAATTAAATATTAGTCTTTAATCATGGTTTGTATTTTTATGTTTGGACATGCACATGATACAATGTTCTAAAGACTCTTTTGATAATGTAAAATAATACTGTTATTTCATTCATATTCCAATCAAACATGAGTTTGTCCCTTAATATTTTCCCCTTAATATTAAGTTTGTCCCTTTATATTGAAAGAAAAAGCAATAGTTTTTATGATATATATTTTTGCTTATTTCCTCTTGAAAAGAAAATTAGTATTTGAGAGCACACAGAATCATTTCACAAAAGAATTATCTTTTTACTATTCAAAGATGTTCCTTTGAGACTGGTCAATGGATCAAGCAGATGTGAAGGTCGACTTGAGGTGTATCATAGAGGAAAGTGGGGGACAGTCTGTGATGATGCTTGGGATATAGATGATGCACACGTAGTATGCAGAACACTTGGATGTGGACAGGCTCTCTCTGCTCAAGTAGATGCTCATTTTGGCCAAGGCTCAGAGGAAATTTTCCTGGATGATGTGCGGTGCATAGGGAATGAACCTTCTTTTGAGCAGTGCTCACACCGTGGATGGGGAATCCATAACTGTGGTCATAAAGAAGATGCTGGAGTGATCTGCTCAGGTGCTCTTCTATTCTTTCTTTTTTATTTAAGTTTTTCCTATTCCTTTTCATCTTGAAATCCACTTTTAAGTTAAATCATGAATTTAGATTAAAACACCACATATGAAAATTGATTTTTGGCTGGCATCAAAGAGAAATTTTAGCTTCAATAAAGGAATATCAGAATATGATACTATTACTCTTTGGTAAGATTCATCTATTGAGGAAACACATCGATGGAACCTTACTATGGTTTTTAGGAGTTCTAAGGAAATTAGACTGTAGTCATGATCTAAGCATGTAGGTTTCCCCAGCTATAGAGAAAATATGTATCATTTTCTCTGTTTGGTAGACTATAAAGATTCCATGAGGTGTTTTTTTTTTTTCAATTTATGGGTTAAAAAAAAAGAAGGGCACAATTCAATGCACCCCATGTATGCACCGAAACTGCTCTAACTCTTCCTGGTAAACCTTTCACTATGCCCAGCCCAACAGCATATTGACTATTATTCAGAATGGGATACCCATTCCAATAGTCCAGGAGTGTTTTGAATAGTTCTGCTTGGCTTTATAGGCTAGCAGTGTTGGCAAGGTGTAATTCCTATGGTTTGTCCTCCCTCACTGGCAGTTTTGTGCAGTGGAAACAAAGGGTTGTGCCCTCAAAGCCACTATACATCAGTGGCTGATTATTTATAGGAAAGAGAGGCATAGAAATACATGTAATAATTATTTGTTTTCTGATTGACTGACTGATTTAATGTATTTATTCCAGACAAACAATCATTGTAAGTTACATAACCAATATAAACGGATGCTCTAAAGGGGATTTCACACTAACAGACAATGGCAGAAATCAATATATGCCCTTTCCAGTGAGAAGAATTAATGGGGTTGCTATTCTTATTTAGACCATCTGAAATAGACTATAAAGTAAGTAGATGGGACAGAAAAGAACAGGAGCAAACACATTTTTACACATAGCTTCTGGGCTATGATAATTGGAAATGAGGATTCAGAAGCTTCTTTATAGCGGACTAAAGATACAATGTTCTGGCTGCTGAACAGTGGTAGAGAATTGTGCAACCTGACTGCTGTGCACATGCATCGCTGAATCGAGGCCTTCATTTTTCTCAATATATAACAAAATTACGTATTTATTATTTACAGGTAACACAGGACAGAAAGATTCTGGTAAGTTTATATTCTTAATTACACTGAGACCCCAGCTAGAGACTATTCCTATAAGGAAGGTAACTGATATTTTAAACTGATCAGATTATGATATACTTACTTTTCAATGTGGTCTACGCATTGAAAGAATACATAGATGGAGCATTGCTACAGATTTAGGAGATTCTGAAGAAGTTAGGCTAGAAACTGCAGCTATATCAGCTATGAAAAAAAATCCACTTGCACTACATAGGCATGAGCATAGGTGCTTTTCCTTTCCGTAGATGAGTATGGAAATACCATATATGATGTTCCCTCCTCCTCTTTCCTTCTTCTTTGTCCCTAAACAGCAGAAATGACACCAGAGGCATTTTTAAAATTCAAAAGTAACTATTTTATTTATTTTAGAGGGGAAAGATCAAGTGAAATCAGGGATTGAAAATTTCTGAGTAATTCAACATAGAAATTTCTGAAGTAAAATTTGTGCATGCACAGACTTTAGTTCTTATGCTTTTCACAGATACTTAAATTCTTATGTTTAGAGGCTTTTGTTCCCTTGTTTTCCCCAAATGCTCTGGTAAACTTCCTTTTAGTATCCTCTGTCTCTTTTCTGTTTAATAAGGCTGGTACCTACTTTCTAGTACCCAGTCCCCTTCTCTTCACACAACAGTGTTTTTCTTCAGTTTTTAACTGAATCTTAAAGTCTTCAAAAGGCAGTTTCCAACCACACCTGACAAGGGATCTCTCCACTCTCCAGAACTATCTTCTTGTTTGACTGGGTAGGGAAAGTCTCCTTTCCTTAGAAAGTCTCCTTAGCCTTTCTTGGCTCAAACAGTGTGAGTCTGTACCTACTTCCCAAACTTCCTTGCCAACTTTCCCCCAGTTCTTCTGTTGGTGTTAAACTGCTTTCAGTTAAGATTCCATCACCCAACTGTTCTCACTCAATTTGTCTCAGCTACGGCTGAAAACTGCCATGCTACTCAATAAGATTCCTTGGAGTGGCCTGTCACTCAAAGCTCTCTGTGTCTGTGAGAGATTAATCCTTAACAGTCCTTCAGCTATTTGTACAGCACTTACAGGATTTTAAAAAGTGCAGTCTGTCATACCAAATTTTCCAATATATGTAGTTAATAACAAGGGCACAGCACCTCCCACATGTACAGTAGTTATGATCATCTTTCAGTGATGGCACTAACGTACCAAAGCACACTGCCCATTATCTAGAGTGGGAGGCCCATGCAAACTTTCATTGGTGGCTTCCAGTGGCTCCATTTTGTGTTCATAGGATATCTACAATTTGGACAGGGAATAAAAGCCTCCATTGAATCCTAGGCATTTTTCTGCTTCACATACAATAGAGTGCATAGGAAGATATGTGCTATACCTTTCAATTCATAGCATGTATTTATTCATTCATTCATTATTATGACTGAATGAGCCAGTTTGGTGTAGTGTTTAAGAGCATGGGACTAATCTGGAGAACCAAGTTTGATTCCCCACTCCTCCACTTGAAGCTGACCTTGGGTCAGTCACAGCTTCTAGAAGCTCTCTCAGCCCCACCTACCTCACAGGGTATTTTCTTGTGGGGATAATGAAGACATACTTTGTAAACCACTCTGAGTAGGTGTTAAATCATCCTGAAGGGCGGTATATAAATCAAATGTTTTATATTATATTATATTATATTATATTATATTATATTATATTATATTATATTATATTATATTATATTATATTATATTATATTATATTATATTATTATGTCATTATTTAGTACATTTCTATCCCTCTTCATCAAGAATCTGTATAGAAAATACCAGCCCAGAAGTGCCTGAAATTTTTACTTCATCATTACAATTCAATTCAACAATTCAATTTTCTTTAATTTACATCATAATTATCACAGTTGCTGAGGCAGAGGCAGCCAACCGCCAGTGCAACAGCAGTGCTGCTCATCTGTTCCCTAAAGGGAGCCCACATAGACTAGAGAACAGGCAAACATCCCAGCAGCAGGGCTGAAGGGGCTGCAACCACGCCAGTGTCCCCAGCAACAGTGCTGTCGCACCTGGAGGATGTCACAGAGGACACCAATCAATCCACAGAGGGGCAGCCATAGGGAGGCAGACCAGGGGAACTGGGAACAGAGGGGCAGGAAGGGGCAGGCACCACTGGGCCATACTCATACTCACACCCCTTTGAAGGAATAAGCCCTTGCCACACAGAACAAAAGTAGCAGCACAAGAAAGGGGAAGGGAGCCCTACTACCCCACACACCATGAGCAAGCCTAAGCATATCCACCCAGAAGTAAGACCCATGTGAAGCAATGGGGGCAACCCACAGGAAAGTGGCACAGGGAGAGGAAAAGAAACATAAGGTTGCCCATGAACTCTCAGTGGTCACTGGTGGCACTTCTTACCATGACAGCCATGATTCCAAGTCCAGCCCCAATGTGCACCCCAGGTGACCCCTCTGCCTCCATCAATGGAGAAGAAGCAGGGCTGCAGAGGCAGAGGCTGGTGCAGGGCCACAGATTGTGGCTGACAAGTCAGCAAGCAGCTCTTCAATGCATGCATGCAACCATGTGCTCAACAGCAACCAGTGGCTGCTTGAGGTGCCCATTTGAGCTACCATGAGGTACTTCAAGCACTGCTGACCCCAGGATACAGCATCCTTCCACTCATGCAGGGTGTGTAGAAGCTCCCTCTTGATGGCTGCCCATCTAGATGAAAGGATGGGGGGATGGACAGTGCTGGGCATTGGCTCCATGACTAGGGGCTTGACAGAAGCTGCAAATCTCCAGCCTCATCCCTGGCTGCACCATCTGAGGTCATGCCATGATGCACTGTGACCCTGCCAATCCCCCTTTCTTCCATGGCCCCTACTCCCATCCAAAGACCCAAAGATCCAGAGACTCCACCCTCTATGATGCCTCGTCTACAACCACTCACTCCAGGGAGTCCATGCTGCCCAAGGACTGAAAAATGATTGCCCCAGCCTCTATGGCCCATCTTAAAGGGATGAGGGCACAAAGATACTTCACAACACCAGTGGAGAAGTTCAGGGCTGAGAGGGAACTTAGAGTCCTTCTCTTTCCTGTATCTAGGGTTAGGTTCCTAACCCTGCAAAAAGCTATAGAGTTGCCTTTTCCTCCTGAGACAGACTTGAGTTTGGGAGGTCCCTTGCTGCTAAGCATGTGTTCTTCTACCTGGTCTAGGCTTTGGCTCTGGCCTTCTGCTTCCTCCATTCCCACTTGTCCCCCTCCACTCCAGGGTTTCCTTATCTGCTGGAATAGGAGCCTGCTGTTGGAAAGAAGATGTGGTGTCTTCCCCAGGAGCTTCTGGGTGCACACAGACTTGGGCATAATGGAAACCATTAGAAGTACATCTTCTGAGGGGACTTCTAAGAAGGCACCATGTGCAAGCAGAGCTAGGGCAAGCCTTGACATAAAGTTTAATTTCTCCCAATTTATTTTATATCCACTAACTATTGTATATCATTTACTATTTGGAGAAAAAAGAACTCACCTTTTTTCAAGAGGGATATACACACACACAAACATACAGTAGTTTTATTTTAACTACAAACAGAATTTTTTCATATATATTTTGTTTTATTCAATATTACTTCAGCCTTGTTAGTAGGTCTGAGATGCACAAAATTCATAACAAAGTTCTTCTGGAATGAAATGATAATATCCACCCTAGCCAACAACATGATAGGGGACATTTGGACTTTAGATTTAGCCACACTGGTCATGGGAATTGAGCTACTCAGACAGGTCTCTGGACCCAGTTTTCTAAATAAAGTTAGAAAAAAATAATTTATTCTAAATCTTGAAAAAAAATTAATCTAAAATTAATTAATCTGAATAAATAAGTAATAGAGAAGACAGCCAATTCTGGACACCAGCCATAAAAGGGGGGAGCTGCAACCATCAGCTCCATTGACTTTCAAAGCCTTTGTACTCATTCTTGATTTAACTTACGAAGTCATTGGAGCTGGTAGCTGCAGCTCCCCATCCCTTTGTCTTTTATAATACTATAGAAATAATGAAGAACTATGTTGTACTTTTTGATTCTATTAGATACATTTGAGATAGAGCAATAAACCTTGAATTAAAAATGATTGCAATCTGAGCATCTGAAAGCTTCTTGGCCTGAGTGCCAAACAAAATGCAACCTCTATCTGTGAATATGCTATGCAAAGGAGAAAGGAAGACATGAGGAGGGTTGTGCTTAGCCAAACAATAGGGAGAAAGCTGAGCCTGGGTGATAATGCTAGATCTTCAAGAGCGGAGCGGCTACAGAAGGCAATGAGAAGCTTTAACATGCCCATTGCCTTTCCTCATGACAAAGACCCTGCGACACTACCAGCATCACAGGGGCTCATCTACAATTTTAGGCAGCAAACTCAGCATACCAAACAAAGTGGGCTGACTTTGCCTACCTCTTTTATAGGCAGTCAGTATACATATCTTTTTTTATGGAATATGAATCTTCCTTTTAATATATCTTTATGCATATAAGTAAATATGTGTAAGCTTTCTAATACTTTATAAATGTTATCATTTGTAGCCTCCATGACAATATGAAGCATTAAATTCTGTGACAGATTATTTATTTATTGTATTTCCCAAAGTAACTTCTGTTCAGCTAGTTAATGGAGCCCACCGATGTGAAGGTCGCCTTGAAGTATATCATAATGGCAGCTGGGGAACAGTTTGCGATGATGGCTGGGACATGAATGATGCACAGGTTGTATGCAAACAGCTTGGATGTGGACCGGCAATTTCAGCACCTGGAAATGCCTACTTTGGTCGGGGGTCTGGCAATATTGTCCTGGATAATGTTCAGTGCACTGAGAATGACGACTTCCTGGAACAGTGCAATCATGCCCCTTGGGGCACACATAATTGCGTTCATAGTGAAGATGCTGGTGTCATCTGTGAAGGTATTAGCACACTGCAGCTACTTCATTTCTGACTTGAATGACATTATATGTCCTTATACAGTTCATTACCAATGATAATACAGAAAATGTATAGATCTACATATTGCTTTCTGCACTTTTAATGAACAGAATTTGTTCGCATTAAATTATAAAAACCTGACTTCCTTCTCACTTAAAATGTTGTTACTATCAATTTATCTTAAAGCCACCACATATTTGGGGTCATTAACTCTTCAGGGTGTGGAAATCAGATTTCAGGGTTTTTTATATGCTAGTTTAAACATACCGCCATGAGTTTTATTTCAAACTGCCAAATTGTTTGTCAGTATTCTAACTAAAGACAGAAAACTTTCTCATATCTAATATATTTGGTGTGGTTCATCATTATTTTGGTCCAGCTATTATTTCTGGGATTCCCCAGATTCAAACTGAAGTTACGGTGAAGTGTTGATGTCAGCTCTAGCAATAGCACTGCTGGAATTGGTTTTAGATTTCTTTTTGCATTGCCAAGGATCAGGATAAACAAATATAGGTTTTATGCATTGACTAGGCCACTATGATGGAATGTGTTTTGAATTTTCCCCCCTCTTTTTGCATTTGCCAAAGACACTCCCTCACAAGTGCGACTGGTTAATGGAATCAACAGGTGCCAAGGTCGTGTTGAAGTATATCATGAGGGCAGATGGGGATCAGTCTGTGATGATTACTGGAGCCCAAAGAATGCAAAAGTTGTGTGCAGGCAGCTTGGATGTGGACCGGCAATGTCAGCACCTGCATGTGCCTGCTTTGGTCAAGGCACAGACGCTATTTTCTTGGATGATGTTCGGTGCAGGGGAAATGAAACCTCATTGACTCAGTGCCCTCATGCACCTTGGGGCATACATAACTGTGGTCATCATGAAGATGCCAGTGTCATCTGCTCAGGTATGCCTACAGGACACCAATTTCCTTTGTAACTTGGATTATTTTTTAATTTTTTCAGTCACTTGAAGGATGTTATTAAGGAAGAACAAAAGCAAACACTTATTGCAACATTCCATTTTTGTTTGCATTATAAATCAAATGTCGCATCTGCTCTCCTGGAAATTATTATGGAATATCTAAATCAAATAACTATTGTAACACGTACTTTTAATGCATAGATTCTGATGGAAATCTCTTTTAAAAATTTCATAATCTTTACCATTTATATTTCTGTGATGACTGAACTGATTACCTTGAGATGTTCCCTTGTATTTAATACTATTAGGGAACTGGTAGTGTAAGAATACAGCCTAAGAACACATGAATTTAGTTCTTTCTAGCCTATGTTACAGTGCAGTCCTAAACTGAATTATACTGTTCTAAGCCTATTGGCTTCAATGGCCTTAGAAGAAAGCATTGTACTGTTACAAAGCAAATTCTTTTAGTTGCTCTTCATACTAAAGTTGTTTTAATCATCTCTCATTCTGTTAGTCTTATCTGTGAACCCAGAACTATTACAGAATCTCCATTTTCTTATTTGACAGTTTGACTAATGATAATGATAATGATAATGATAATGATAATGATAATGATAATGATAATGATAATGATAATGATAATGATAGACAGATTAGTGCTTCACTCAAAGTGGTGTACAAAGTCAGTGTATCATCATCCCCACTATTCAGCTGGGGAGCTGGGGCTGAGAGGAGTGGCTTACCGAAGGCCACATATTGAGCTCATGGCAGTAGTGGGATTCAAACCAATAGAGTGCTGATTTGCAGTCCAACCACTTAACTATGTGTTTGAACCTTTAATAGATTAATTTATCATTAGACAGATACTTGTTTTATCATTAGTTCACCATGCATTTTTGAAACTCAGACTCGTTTGGAGAATTATTAAAGAGACAACCCACCAAAAATACACTTTGACATTAACTTTATATGAAATGTCAAAGTCAACTTTAATTAATAGTATCATGAGGAATGATTTAGTATCAGTAGGTAAGTTTAACAAACCTTCACTTGACCAATTCAACAAAATGAAATATCATTTTCTTTTTTAAAATATTCCCAATGCAGCTGCTGTGCGACTAGTTCATGGAACCAACCGATGCCAAGGTCGTGTTGAAGTATATCATAATGGCAGTTGGGGAACAGTCTGTGATGATTACTGGAACATGAAGAATGCAGAGGTTGTGTGCAGACAGCTGGGTTGTGGAGAGGCACAATCAGCACCAGGAAGTGCCCACTTTGGTCAAGGCAATGTTGATATTATCTTGGATGATGTTAAGTGCAGGGGACAAGAACAGACCTTGGCTCAGTGTCCCCATACTCGCTGGGGCATACATAACTGTGGTCATCATGAAGATGCTGGAGTCATCTGCTCAGGTAAGTCTAGAATAAAATAACTCACCTTATAAATCAAATATACTATTAGAGTTTTGTAGACGATTTTGGTAAAGTTAATATAGAATGGCTACAGATAAGATCTATTACAATAATGGGCAAACTATTATAAAATGTTAATTTCATTCTATAATTATTTTATATCATGATGGCAGATTGAGAACTGTCTGTAATGATATTCTGCATATGAAAGATATACTGTATATAAAGAGCCTAGATGTGAAATGACTGTAGTAGAGGCAGGAAATGCCTGCTTTGGCTAACATTAAAACCAAAGGGATCACAGCGTAAAGGGCAAGACAATAAAACAGACCACTGTGAACTGTAGTGCTTCCCAAATAAAGACTAAGTGAAATAGGTGTTATACTCAAAAATAGTAGTGTATTAGTTATTTACAATTATCAAGCTATGTACACCAGTATAGAAATTTCATTCCAAACATTTTAAACAATGCACAAACAATGGCGATTCTGAGTGCTTGTCAACATGGAATACCTTACTATTGTAACTGGTATTTTGAGTCAGAGGAAGTTAGGGTAGCAATTGTGATGACTTCAGACATAAATGAAAAGTCACATGCACAGTACTTGGATGTCAAGAAGTACTTTCACTATTTCAAGGTTCCTTCTTTGGCTAAGGCTCTGTCTGGAAACACTGAATTTCAAGGGTATAACTCTGCTTAGTATAGCACTGTAAATCACTAATATAAAGCTTGTACGAGAATCTTCTAAATTTACCTAGAAACTTTTCTGTAAACTACTTTTTTTTTTAACTTCATACAGAATCCAGTACTCAAACTAAGGTGTGAATTCATTGGTGCATCTGATCCTTTTATCACTCTCCAGTCATCACCATCCCACAATCTTCTGGTCCTGGGTATATCTGAACCTATTGTACTTGTTGAACTTGTCAGCTTCACTTTGGAATAATTAAACTTTGTGTTTAATAGGCAACTTTTCTAATAATCATACTATACTAAGCTCTGCACATGTTAATTTTGTAATTGATTGCTTTTAAATAAAGGCAGAAACCCATTTTTGGTGGTTTGCACTCACATTAAATATGCTAAATTTGGAAGGATAGACAAGCAAAATTTCTGGAAATTGTAAAGCCATGGGGCATGGAGGGAAGCATTCTGCTAGTTCTAAAAAAGGAAATATTTCAGAGAAATTTTTGGTCAGTGTTCCTCCAATTTTTCCATTGGAATAACAGGGAGGGAGTGTGGGAGGGGGGATTGTTTCTGATTTCTCTTTTTTTCTAGCCTTCACATCCCTAATCAAGGGCAAACAGTGTTTATCATCTTTTCCCTCAACCATTTCCCCCTCTCTATATCATTCATTTTGGAGTAAAAGAAAAGGGAGAGAATATTAATTTGAGGCCCTATGAATTTTGGATCCAAACCACATCTAGCACACATCAGGAATATATTTAATGTTGCCACTGCCAGTTCCTTGAGTAACAAACTGAGTCCATATCTATTCTGCATTCTTTATAAGTGTTATAAACAGCCATAAGTATGATGATAAACATCATGGGTTATTTTTTACTGTAGTGGATATATTATTTATTATTTAAAAGATTTTTCTGCTGTCACAGGACCACCAAGGCTGCTAACAGATTTGAAACATACAAATTAAATTATCTTAAAAGCCATTAAAACCAACACATAAACGTATTATTACAGTTATTTAAAACCAGAATTTAAAATAATGACAGAATATCTTGTCATTATTTTAAATTCTGGTTTTAAATTGCTTTAATTTAGTTAAAAATACTGGGGAGAAAGGAGGGATCACAAAGGGAATTCAAGCAAAACAAAAAAAGGCTTCACTCGCTGGTGGAAGACAGCAAAAGAAGGGGACAGATGAACTTCACTGGGAAGAAAGTTCCATAATTTTGGGACCACTACTTAGAAGGCCTTCTCCTGGGTTGCCACCCCACTACTCTTGGAAGGAGCCAGTTCTGTGTAGTGGTAGAACAGCAGGACTCTACTCTGGAGAACTAGGTTTGATTCTCCATTCCTCTGCTTGAAGCCAACTGGGTGACCTTGGATCAGTCAGAGTTCTCTCAGAGATCTCTAAGCTCCACTTACCTCACAGGGTGATAGTTGTGAGGATAATAATAACACACTTTGTAAACCACACTCAGTGTGGCATTAGGTTATCCTGAAGGGTGGTATATCAATTGAATGTTGTTGTTGTTGTAGTCATCATAAGGCAGGGACACCTGAAGCAGGGCCTCTGAAGATGACCACACTGGTCGAATATCACTCATATTTGTATGTAAGGCACAATTTAGCACAATGTAATTGTCTGGAGACAGAGGCTCAGCCCCTGGACTTACTGGGGGGAGGGGATTGGAAGCAGCCAGGGGATGGTTACCCGGTCACTCCGACAGACACCCAGGTCCCAAACATGCTGGCAACAGAGGGGGGAAAGGAAGCACCCAAGCCACAGAGGGTCAGACAGGGCAGGTGGAAGCCTCCGGGAGGTCCAGTGCAGCCCATTGGAGTGGGATCAGAAGACCCTCCACATCAATCTTCTGAAGAGCTGGCATGATTGGCAACCCCAAGCATGCCATTTGGTTGAGGATCCCTTGGACCTCCTGGAGGGTGACCTGCCCTAGTTCCTGGCAGCACCCTCATCTGAGGCCCCCCCAGATGGATCCAGGTCTGACCTCGGAGCAGACGGCACAACTCACAGCCTTGTGGAAGCGATGGTCCAACATTTTCTCACTCCAACCTGGCTCCATGAACCTAGTACAGCACACCATCCCCATGGAGCCCGACCAAACCACAAGGGCCACCTGGAGGTCAATACCCCCAAAACAGTGGGAGACCATGGACCAGGAGACCCAAGTTACCCAGTTGCCCTGACAGACACCCAGGTCCCGAACGTGCCATCAACAGAGGGGGGAAAGGAAGCACCCAAACTGCAGAGGGTTAGATGGGGCAGGCTGAAGCCAGCTAGCCCCACTCTCCAGTGGGAGGCTAGGAGCCCAGGCAGACAGAGTGAGCACAACCAGGAGAGGGCCTGACTAGAGGGAGAAGGCACAAGAAGCAGGGGCAGCCAACCATCAGCAAGACAGCCAGCAACCTTACCGGCATTGGAAGAAAGGCAGCACAGGGCCACACTCCAACCTGCAGGCAGGCTAGAAGGGATTAACAAGGACCAGGTGAGACTGGGAGCAAAGCAACCATGGGTGGGGCTGCCTGAGGCAATCAGAAAAGAAAGCCCGGCAGCCAGCAAAGAAGGCACAGGTGTGGCCACCCAGAGCAGCCAGCAGGGTAATCCCAGGTGTGGCTGCCTAAGACAGCCAGGGCCATGGCTAGAGTGCTGGGAGGCATGGCTGGCAGGTGGAGCCAGGAATGGGTGAAGGGATATAAGGGAAGTCCACCCACAGGGTGGGGTGGGTTGTGTAGGAGGGTGGTGGAGGTTAGGAGAGTGGGGGAGAGAAGCTGGAAGGAGGAAGAGTAAGGAAGATGAAGGAGAGGAGGAAGAGCAAGCCAGGAGGCTTTGGAAGGCAAGAAGTAAGGGGAGACAGCCGGGACTCTGTTAGGTTGAGCAGGCCTGTGGATTGAGAGGGAGCGAGGGTGATGTATACCTCCCCTCCTTCCACAGAGTGAGAACCTGCACGGTCCCTGGCAGCTTCCCAAGATCAAGGTCAGGTGTGCTGGTGTCTGGCATAGCGGCGCCCATGGCAGAACCTGACAGCAGTAATAATTAAGATTAAATTTAATTTCTCAGGACTATCAGTGGGCCTTGGTCACAACTAAAGCTTCCAGAATTGTACCAGAATCTATATTTTAATGCACTGTGAGATTTTATTTTGAACCTTGGAGTGGCTATAATGGTAGAGATTAGCTGAGCTTGGAAAGTTCATGAATGTTCTACCTGCAAGTAAAATGAAATAGGCAACATCAAATGTTCATATACAGTCCTCCTGGCCCTGACTTTTTATTACCAGGTCCTCTTATCTTCCCAGTAGGAGACAGAGATCTGGTACTTACCACAAGTGATTGTCTCTCGCACACATGCCAGCTGCGTGCTGGCCCAGGAAGTTTTTTGCCTTATGGACCTGTTCCCTGGGCCCTTTCCCCCAGTTGAGTGAGTGGGGGCCAGAGGCTGGGAGTGGGGGATCCCCCATCCCCAACTGGGAACTGGCAGTCCTACCTTTCATCAGTGATATAAAAGAAAGAATTTCAACATATGCTACTTTTTTTCACCAAATGACAAACCGCACTTGCCAGAATTCCTTATACTACAATTTAAAGTAGAGTCTTCTTATTATTTGCATGATGATGGAAAGTGTCATCAAGTCATAGATGCTCAACCATATGCTCAACCTGCTCAACCATATGCCTTGTGCAACATCTCTGTCTTACAGGCCTGCCGAAAGGATAGGTCTTGGCAGGCCCAAGTGTCCACAGACAGAGAGTTCTATCGGGTTAGAGACAAGACCAAAAAGGTCTCGGCTCTGGTCAAGGCCAATCGAACCTCCCTGAGGCCAGGGATCACCAGTAATTGTTTTTCAGCTGGTCTAAGCGCTCTCCAGGGTACGTACGGTGAGAGGTGGTCTCTCAGGTATGCTATTCCCACTCCACTCAGGGCTTTATAGGTCAGAACCAGAACCTTGGTTCTGATCTGGAATTCTACAGGAAGCCAGTGTAGCTGCTGCTAGATGGGAGTAATATGTGCCTTATATGGAATTCCAAGTTAGGACACATGCAGCAGCATTCTGGACCTGTTGTAATTTCCGGGTCAGACCCAAGGGAAGCTCAGCATAGAGTGAGTTACAGTAGTCTAACCTGGAGGTGACCATTGCATGGATCACTGTCATTAGATCATGGGTTGAAAGGTAGGGGGCAAGCTGCCTTACCTGCCGAAGATGGCAAAAAGCAGACCGGGCAACTGCCATGACCTGGGCCTCTATTGATAAGGAGGTATCCAGCATCAACCCAAGGTTCCTGACCACTGGAACGGGCACAAGTGGTGCCCCATCAAAGGTTGGGAGTTGGATCACCAAACCTGAGAACCCACAACCCAGATACAGGACCTCCATCTTCATGGGATTCAACTTCAGTCAAACTTAATAAACACCCTCAGTACCACAATATATTATTGTAATGGACTTGTATTTCACACTAGTGAAATCATTATGAGGTATTTGGAATTAGTGAAAGATAAAAATATTTCTCTGGTCTTCAGATTTAATTTTAGTTGAGGAGGAAAGAATGAGTCATGCTGTGAGATCAGTCTTTCCTTATAGCTAATGTTCATAATACTCCATACAACATTAGGGCTGCCAACTCAGTTTTGGGAAATTCATAGAGATTTGGGGGTGGTACCATGGCTGACAGAGTTGAGGGAGGGGGCGGGAGCTCTGTAGCAATGTGATGCTACAGAATCCATCCTCCAAAACTGACTTATCTTGCAGGGGAGCTGATATCTTAGAGTGGAGATCAGTTATAATTCTGAAAGAACTTCATGCAACCCTATTTAATGTCTGTGATGATACAAAGAAATATTTTGCAATTAACAATGAAGTGGCCACATAGATGAGAATCACTGGCCAGTCTTGTTCTCTTTCCCTTCACACACTCCAACTTCATACATTGTTCCTTTTTGTGTTAAGTACATTATGCCTCCAAAACAGCACATTTGCTAGAATAATTTTATATTGCTATACCAGCAAAAAAATTAATACACTGTCCAAACATTGTGTTCTGGAGAAAGAAGAGGACTGAGCTGTGACCAGCCACGAGATTTAGGTATTGGGTTGTTGCATTGCAAGTCAGTTAAAATGGCTACAGCATTTCTGATTTCTCGAAAATTCTACTCTCATTTATATTTCTTTTTTTAGCCAAAATCATTCACATGTTGCAGATCATATGAAATTACCTTTAGGGCTTATAAAACTGAACAGTTCGGGGTTGTCATACTTCCATATGATGAATTTGCAGAAATGTGAAGCTATGATCTATGTACTACAGGAGTCCTCACCCTTTTTGAGCCTGAGGGCACATTTGGAAATGGCTGCCACAAAATGGTTGCTGCAAGAGGAGGAGCCATCCACTAAGTGGCTGCTACAACTTACATTCAGTCACACTCTGTCAAAGCAATATTTTTGCAATATCTGCACATCCAATCACATTTCCAATAGCCAATCAAAAGCTGTGCTTGACAAAAGCCCCACCCAGCCCAACCCACTTTCTAAAACCACTTGATGGACACCAGGAAAGGTGTCGGTGGGCATAATGGTGCCTATGGGCACCACGTTTGGGTCCTCGAACTACTAAATGGCAAGGAAATACCTGCTAGCATTCTGTTCCAATTTACAAAATGTATTTAATGTAAAGTGTTGAAAGGAAAGAAAGGACAAGTAGTTCTGTTATTTCTGATAGCACAACAAACAGAATTCATGCTTGCCAATCAGTTAAACTTTAACCAAGCTTTCTTTGTTTCACAAAGACCAGAGGATATTTTGAAAGAAGATGTTATTACAGGAAACATGTTAATGATCATGCCAAGACTACAAAGGTCAGTCTTAATGTCACTTGCTCTGCTTCCCACTTTTGCCAATTTAAATTAATCTTTCTATTTTACGTGGATTATTGACTAAGCTCCTTTATTTTCAAAAGCGAATCTATTGCCCAGTGCAAGCTGCCACAGCTATTTATTGTTTATTGTTCTTTGCACTTGTGAATGAAAATCTTTCATTTAATCGGACACCACAGCCACCTGATCTTGGTGCCATGTTTCCAACACGTTCAGCCATAACACACTTTCCTAAGACTTTGATGGAAAGGTTAAAGCCCGAGTACCCAGATCCACTGATTCAATGTGTAAGCTAACATTTCCATTTTGGCAGTTGTGTGGGAAAGCTGGAAGGCGTTAACAAGTGAAACCTTGACAGCAGTCCTAAGGAGGTCTACTCAGAGTCCTACTGAAATCTACTCAATGGGGCTTACTCGCAAGACAGTATTCTTATGATGGCAGTGTTGGAAGTTCAAATGTCTGTTACCAAATGTGTGATTTGTGCACAAAGGAACTTTGTGCACAAATCACACATCCTACATGGTGGATTGGAACTTAATGAGCTGGCTCTTGCATTGCCTGAGCATTGTGATTGGACTTCTGTATATCTGCTTCCCATGCTGCTCCATTCCTCCATAAAAGGATTACATATGATGCAGTAATTCCCTTCATGACCATTGTTAAGTTTCATAAAATGACATCATTTCAGAGATTTTCCCAGAAGTGACATTATGCTATTGCTGACAGCATTTTTTTTAAAAAAAATTATGCCAGCTGCTAGAGTGCTAGTCGCCATATGACAACCCTAGTGTAGATCTTTCAGCACCAGAATGATATTGTCCCTGTATCCAGCCTTGAATCATAGCCTAGTTGTATTACTGACATAGTTTTCTATGTATCCAGGGTGGGTAGGTCATGGTAGAGCATAAATCTGCTGGAAGCAGCTGGCTGACTGGATCCACAGGGTAGTTAATGCCTCCTTCAGAGAGGGGGTGGTAACAGGCTATGTTATGTCCACTGCTAAAGAAGCCTATTATAGAGCCAGGAGATTTCATTAACTATCAACCAGACTCAAAATGTTTCATTTTTGAGTAGGGAGGAAAGCTTCCAGCATTTCTAGATGTTGGTTGTTTGGAACCTTTTCAGTCTGGTTTCAGGCCTGGTTATAGAACTGAAACAGCCTTGGTCACCCTGGTGGATGACCTGAACCAGTAGATGGACAGAAGAAGTGTGACTCTATTAATTCTCCTGGACTTCTCAATGGTATCTTTCTGGACTGCCATTCCAGGCTGCGATGGTAGGTTTCAGAAAGTGATGCTTGGGGATGCTGCTCAGCTCCTTGACCTTTTGCATGGCTCCATCTCATCCTTTGTGCTCTTCAACATATATGTGAAACTGCTGGGTAAGATCATCTGGAGATCTGGATTGTGTTGTCTCCAATATGCAGATGATACTTAGCTTTAGCTCAGGCTTCTGCTAATCCCAGGGAACCTGTAGAAATCCTGAACTGGTGCCTGGGGCAGTTTTGGAATGCATGTGGTCTGATAAACTAAAGATTAATCCCAAGGAAACGGAAATGTTACTGGTAGAAAGTCTAATCCAGGATTTAAGGTTATCCATTCTGGATAGGGTAGCACTCCTCTTGAAATAACAAGTCCATAGTCTTGGGGCAATCTTGGATCTAGGCCTACTGCTGGATGTAGGTTGCAGCTATGGCCAGGAGTTCCTTTTACCATCTTCAACTGGTTAGCTACCTGTGGCTTTTCCTGGGCTTAAATGATCTGGCCACTGTGGAGCATGCACTGGTTTCATTGAGATAAGATTACTGCAATGTGCTCTACATAGGGCTGCACTTGACATGTGGTCAGAAACTTCAATTGGTGCAGAATGCTGCACCCAGGATGTTGGGTTGTAGGGGCTAGAGAACTCCAGTCTTGTTCCATCTACACTGGCTCCTAATCTGAGGGGCTAGTGTTGACCTACATTGCTGGTGACCAGCACACTTGAAGGACCACCTACTTCCTTCCAAGCCTACCTGACTGCTACATTCATATTCCAAGGCCCTGTTTTGAGTGTCCCTTCCTTATGAGATAAAGCAGGTAACATGGGAAAGGACCTTCTTGGTCATGGCATTAAACTCTGAAACTCTATCTTCACAGAGACTCACCTGTTCCCTTCTGTTGCCATCTTCCACTTGAAGTTGAAAATGTTTTCATTTCATTTGGCATTCCTTCAGTTACTCCTCCTTCCTGCCCCATGTTTTAATTGTTGTTTTTATGTTTCTGTATATGTATTTTAGTTTGGTTTTAATTGTTTTAATAATAAGTTTGTTTTGGTTTTAATGGTTTTTAATACATGTTTTTATTACAGGTAATATATTTTGTAGATAAATAATAAAGACTAATAAATTGATTGTGACAAACTTCTGTGATATACCGCAATATGCTGATATACACCCACTCCCATATACCAACTGCGATCCTCAAACAACTTTCTCGACACAGTGCGTTCTAGATTGATTCCTTCTTTGGCAACCAAATGTAGAAGATTCTCTGTATTAGGGCTGAAGTTATGGAAGGACTTATCAGGATGGATGCAGAAAGTACCTCTACTCCTTGCCTTTCACACAGTGTGTAAGAAAGCTTTTCATAGAGAGTGATGTAGTCGTTGGAGTAAGTTTTTGTAATGATTCTGTCTTAAAGTGTATTATGTTGTGGTAATGTGTAGTATTGTTAAATTTTATGTTCTTATCATAGCTTGTCATTGCTTTAAGTACTAGGGAAAGGAAGGGTAAAAATGTTTTTAATAAATAGTTAAAACAACATTGTTAGTTATTAAGGTGTCAGAAAACTAATCTGCTGCTGAAGAGTAACTCTGAAATTTGTCATTACTATATGGTGCTGTAGTGGGCTGTTATCTGTCCCTATGTCTTTGACATCAAAACCTCAGGAAGGTGGTACCTGAAGTAAAGATTCAGCAGGGAGATCCCAGGAAGATTAGCCCAAAACATGAGTATTCTGATTGTACACAATAGCCTGTCCAACTAGCAAAATAACCTGTGAATTTTTCCCCATTACTTCTAGATCAGCCATGAAAAGTCACCTGACCACATTGCCTCCGACTGGAACTAGAAAGCTATGTTTCTAATAACCTGTAAAAAGAGACAACAGATATTATCCTGCTTCATTCATTGCAGTCCAATTTACTTATCCAAGTCAATCAAATAGTGACAAGAAGAGAGGCTAGGCCCTGGTGGCCATCAAAGAATAGATTGCTAGAGAGCTAGGATTACCAGTCCCCCACTAGGGAGGGGTGGATCCCCCCCACTCCCATCTCCCACCTCCTGCCACAACTTACTGGGCTGGATGGGGAGGCACAGGCCCCTCGGGGTCGTGATCCTGGGTGGGGCAATATGCTCCCATGGGCCCAATCCAGGCCTGAATTGGCCCGGAATGAGCTGTTGCAGAGCATGGGAGTGCTCCTGCGCTCCGCAGCGGCCCAATCCAGGCTGATTTGGGCCTGAATCGGCCTGAATTGGGACCAGATTGAGCCGGATCAAGCCGCTGCAGAGCATGAGAGCTCTCCTGCACTCCAGAGCAGACCATTCCAGGCCTATTCAGGCCCAATCCAGGCCCGATTCTACCCAAATTTGGCCCAATTCAGGCCGAATAGGGCCTAAATCACCCCCCCCACACACACACACACAGAGTGCGGGAGTGGTCCTGGGGGGGGCTGCGGCCTGTGCGATGACATCATTTCCCAGAAGTGCTGTCATTGCACAGGCCCAGGAGCACAGAAGCACTTCGTGCACATGCACACAAATGGGGGAAAAAGCAGGTAGGTGCCAGGGCCCCCATCTCCCGCCGGGAGGACAGGGGGACCTGGCAACCCTATAGAGAGCATATTCTTCTAACTGATGTATTTATGCTTTTATTTCCTTTTTGCCTTTGCAATCTAGTCTGAGTCCTTGACTCCTGAAGTCAATCTGTGTTTATGCCAAATACCACCACCGAGCTGCATCCTTTCTACTTTTTGCTTCGAAATACATTTCCTTGATTTTACTTGGAATAAGTTATTTCTACCTTTTGTTTTGCCTGAGTTGTTAGCCTGGAAAATCAGTATGGTTACCTCAAGGAAGCAAGGAAAAGGTTAACTTTCCATCCCTGGTGTCCTCTGTTTTTCTTCTACTCATGCCAGTTTAAGCCGGATGTTGTGGCTGCAGGCATTTTCTATGGCTTGTGGTAATGAAATACCCTTTCTCCATGTTTTTTTCAGGGATTCCAGTACCTTCACCTACACCTTGACTAAAGACAATCCCTCCCTTAGGTCACCACAGGTAGCAATGAAAAAGCCATTGTGTGCTAGGGAATTTAGCTTCCAAATACAACAACAACAAAATCTGACTGGTTCTGATATGGCAAGCTAACTTTCACCAGGCTTAGGCTGTAAACCCCAGACTAAGAAACCTTTGACTCTTGCCCTTCAGTACATAGTCAAGGGCTTGCACCTCTGGTTAAATACCTGTATAAAGAGGGGTGATTAGCATTGTGGTGAGCCATAGAATGTTGGCAAATACTCAAGAATTTCTGGCAATGTGATGACATCACTTCCAGGTAGAGTTGTTGGGTCCCCTTTCCCTTCCAGAGGGAGGGGATAACCTGGCACTTACCTTGAAGACATCTGCGTGCATGCACACAAAGCACACACATGCTCCTGAGGGAGACATGTTATTGTCACTTCTGGGATGTCATTGCGCAGGCCCCAGGAGTGCTCCCACATTTTGCACAAGGCCGATTCTTGAATAATTGGTTCATATGAGGCCCAAATCAGCTCTGCATGAAGTGTGGGAACACTCTTGGGACCTGCGTGAGGATTCACTCCTGGAATTGATGTCATCACACCATGCCGGGAGTGCACCCTGGGAGGCCCATTCCCCCGCCTTTTCCCCCTGCCAGCCAGGTTGTGCCCAGCCCCCCCCCCCAGTAAGGCGAGTCTCCAACTAGTTGCCATCCTTGGGCTGGCAACATTAATACAGCCTGAGGATCTGCACTAGAGATGGGCACGATCCAAAAAAAAAATACCGATTAAGCCGTTCGTGGATCCGGGCTGCTGCCGAACCCAGGCCACCGATTCTAACTGATCAAGTCCCATTTCCGATCTGGAATTGGGAAGGCCAAAGTGGGAGGGCGCCCCGCTGTTTCCAGTGATATAGGAATGGTGGTTGGTGGCAGTGGCCGCCAGGCCTGGCGGGCAGGGGGAGGCGGCGATGAGCCGCCTCCCTTCAGGGAGGGAGGGGACATTCACACGCACACACACGCACTTAGAGTAGAGGGGGGAAGTTTTTAACCCGGCAACGAGCCACCATCCCTCAGGGAGGGGACATTCCCAGGGCCGGATCTATGGTTGCCAGCGCCCAGGGCAACCGTAGTCAGGCTCTGTAAACCACATTAAACCCAGTTTGATCCACATTTACAAGGACCATGAAAGGGGAGAGGGCAAATATTAAGCCTGATTCTCCTAGAGAATTCTCGTAAGAGAAACTGGTGCCCTCTGTATCAAAATGGGGGGGGGACTCAAAAGGGGTGCTAAGATCTTTCAGGAAACTTGTGTCAAAGCATATCTACCGTGACAAGCTACTTCTTCCAAAAGACTGAAGTGAGTCTGTTCTAAAGCATGGCTTCCCCAAAATCTCTAAGGGTGCCCTTCTTCTTCCCCCAGCCCCCAAAATAATGCCCCTGTAAATTAACCAAGGTGGGCAGGGTGGAGAAAGTGACCACTTGGTTTCTTTGAGGCTGAAGGTCTTTATTTGATACATGCTCTCCTGCCTCACCTGGCTCTCCTTTGTCCTCTGGGGCCACAATCATTACCATACAATGGTATGCCAACTTACACCTAGAATTCAGAAGGACTTGGGGTGGGGGGGGGGGAGAACTAGCTCTTTAACCAGTCTACATTTCAGGGTATTTTGAGCATAACCTCTGAGTATTCACAGAGTGCAATTCAACATTCATGAAATAGAAAATTCCTGCACAAATACTCAGGCAAAGCATTATTTAATCACACCATCCTCTGCCAGGAATGCCTCTAGCTCCACTAAGGTTATAGACCTGCAAAAAGGTGGAGAAAGGTCAGCCTAGATGGACCTTAGCTACCACTAACCTTCTGCAGCAAGCCAGCAAATTCTTGCTTGATTCATTCTCCTGCAAGCACAACTTTTTATAAAGTTATACAATAAAGAAAGTGGGGAAAGAGAAATTTTTCTTCCATGATGAACAGAATGCTTGACTAGATGGACCTAATGCACCATTTCAGAATAAACAGGATTCAAATGGAGGGAGCTTACAGTGAAAGCTAGATGTGTGTAGTACATAGACCTTACCAAAATGTTTAACCACTCTGATAGTATTCCTGCAAGACTGCTCTGCGTCTCTGACATTTGGAAAGCAGATTATATGATTACCTTTGAAAACTTGCATTTCCTGGTGTTCCATTATGCGGCATTATGCATGATCTCAAAAGTATTTCTTAAATGTTTTACAACTGACCTTCCACTGGCATCTCCAGAGCAATTATCATCAGTAACTATCTATTTACAGGGATATATATTACGAAATGCACATATCCCAGACTTCCTTGTCATAGAGTTGAGAGTTCACGAAGAAAGATCAAATTGCATTAGCTCATGCCTTCCGGTACAGGTTAGAACTTGTATAAATTCTGAAACTTGCCTTTCCTTTGGAAGGCAGAAAGCATGCGTTCTCAAACATTCTTCTTTTGGATGCTCTTATTACATTCTGCTCTTCTTTACAAATCAGGTATTGTGTCTATATTGCCTAGGCTATTTGTGTCGGGGGTTGTCTTATTACATTTGAAGTAGAATTTAGTTTGAAACTAGCAGCACATCTATTTAACTAAAATAAATATTCAGAAAAATCACTGCATAATAAACCACAATAAAATTAAAATTTTATCTGGTAATGCCATATGTTTGATGTTCAATGGAAAAGGGATAGAAGTTCATCAGTGGAAAAAGTACAGAGGGGTTTTTTTTTAATGTGTTGTGCTTACAATTTGAAGTTACAGGTTTTGCTTAGGAAAAAACATACGTCCTGATTATCAGAAAGAACACATTTGTTCTTCTCTGGTTTACTGGTAATTCTCATGGGCAAACTACTCAAATATAACGCAGTCAAAGCAGGTTTTTCAAACAGATGAAAACCAGATTTCAGAGACTGAAATTTTGAACAGAGGAGCAGATTCACATGAAGGAGGACTGAAAGGAGGACTGAAAAATCAAGATTGATATGTTTCTAAGAAACAGATCTTGATTTTTCAGATTGATATGTTTCTAAGAAACAGATCTTGATTTTTCAGTCCTCAGTCTGTGTGTGTGCATGCTCTAGCACTTGCTCATGGTTTACTGGGCTTTCCAAATTGCACCAGGAAACTTGCTCAGAAGTTTCTGTAGATAGTCAATCCTCTCAGAAGTTAAGGCACAATAAAATTATATGTGTACATTACCCCCATTACCTTTTTCATAGACCCCCAAACCCTCTTGCCAAAATGTGACTTTGCATTTCTGAAAAATAGAGAATAGTGCTTGATGTACTTTACTTATAAACACTTCTTTTATGTTTTGAAAAGGTGCACAGCAAGTACGTCTTGCAAATGGATGGAATAGATGTGCTGGGAGAGTAGAGGTTTTTCATGAAGGAGTTTGGGGTACAATTTGTGATGACCACTTTGATATGAATGAGGCACGCGTACTATGCAAACAACTTGATTGTGGAGAGCCAACTACTGTGGTAGGATGGGCTTATTTTGAACCAGGCTCAGGAGTCATCATGTTGGATGAAGTAAAATGTGAAGGGAACGAATCCCACATCTTGAACTGTTCTCATTCTGACTTTTACAAAAATGACTGCGGACACAATGAAGATGTTGGTGTCATCTGCTCAGGTAATGTCTTCTTTTACTTTCAAATAATGCAGGACTTTTACAACGGCAAACAAACACCAGCTATATCAAGATATGATGTTGCAATCAGAATGCCTACAAACAAAGCAACTATTGAATGTGTAGTACACCTTCATTTATTCAACTGGTTGGGAAAGATGTTAAAAATATTTAGACAATAAGAAGTTGGATAAACAGGAATGTAATTTAGATGGTGTTATGCTAGCATACAGAACAAATTAATATGAAAAACTGGAAGAGCTGAACAAGTAAGGATCAGATAATGCAGTTTCTAATATACATGGCAAGCATGTTCAGTACTACAGATTCAAATCTTTTCTGGTTAAAAAAGTTTAAATAAATCAAGAAAGCAAATGTACTTACACAACACTCAAAGTGATAGATTCCTGCATCTTACTATATCTTGAATTGTGCTATTACAGACTAGTTAAACTATTATTACTATTAACTGAGAACTTGTTAACCATTCATAAAGAAGAACATGTAAGCAAGAGACAGCTATTGAAATATTATGGTTCAGCAGCATGCCTAGTTATTACATACTGCTGTTAATCTGGGTATCACTCACCAACCCAGCTGAATTCCACAGGATACAGAGTTGTGAGGTTGCAAATTATCTCAGGGCTTCATACTTAACTAAGAGAATAGTTAACATGTATGAACACAATAATTTGTACAAAGATACAATTCAGTAGCAGTACAAATAGTAATTTCTGTTTCTGAATTTGCAGAAGCTGGACGTCAACCAACAGGTGAGTTTATTTATGGAAGGTTAAGAAAAATCAATTTATAATATAAAACAAGTGGGAGCCTGCAAGAACTTGTAGGGGGGAATCTTATTTTCCCCTCCCACCTCATGTCCTTTTTCCCTTCCTTGTCCCCCATAGCCTCTCTCCTTTTCC
Source organism: Eublepharis macularius (assembly GCF_028583425.1). Taxonomy (NCBI): domain Eukaryota; kingdom Metazoa; phylum Chordata; class Lepidosauria; order Squamata; family Eublepharidae; genus Eublepharis; species Eublepharis macularius. The sequence goes on from NC_072795.1 coordinate 87,131,627, forward strand.
TGCTTCCTTCTCTCCTTCCCACCCACTTTTATCTGCCCCTTTGTCTTCACCTTCCACCTCTCCCACCAGCCTCTCTCTAGGTTTGCCATTCCCCCAGTGGGGATGACAGATTCCCTTCTCCCAGCCTCTTCCCCCACCCCACTACTCATCTGCCAGCATGGGGAAAGGCATGGCAATGGGCCTCCTGGGGTGTGCTCCCGGTGCAGTGTAATGATGTCACTCCCAGGAGTGGCGTGATCATGCAGGCCCCAGGAGCGCTCCCAGGCTTCGTGCCAGCCAAATCAGCCAATTTGGGGGCCCAAATCAGCCTGATGTGAAGCCCGGGAGCATTCCTGGGGCCTGCACAATGATGTCACTCCTGGAAGTGATGTCATCGTGCCGGACCGGGAGCATGTGCACAGTTTGCATGTGCCTGAAGACATCAAAAAAGTAAGTGCCTGGTCTTCCCCTCCCACCAGGAGGGTATGGAAACCTGGCAACCCTCACTCTCCTCTATGGCCCAGTTGTGTAGTGCCAGCTGAGCCATGCCCAGCTGTATGGTGGGGAACCTGCAAGGACTTGCAAAGGGAATTTTCTGTTCTTCTTCCCCCTCTCCATTGGGAGGTGGGGCCATGAGTGGTCAAGGTCCTCCAGTGTGGGGCCTGGGACCTCTGGCCCTATTGCCCATTGGCTAAGATCACCCTGTACCCTACCCTGCCTTTACAAGTATACTCAAAATTGTAATTAACACCCCATTTCTAAGCACCCTGTTCTAAGCACATTACATGGAAGTAGGGTTGCCAACTCTAGGCTGGGAAATATGTGGACATGTTGGAGGTGAGTCAGGAGAAAGTTGATTTGGGGGAGGGACCTCGGCAGGATATAACCAGAATTTATCCTCCAAAGCAGGAATTTTCTCCAGGGCAATTGATCTTTGTAACCGGGAGATCAGTTGTAATTCCAGATCTCCAGTCACCACATAGAGGTTGGGAACCTTACATGGAAATAAATTCTTTTGACAATTTTGTAAGAGTGTGTGGTCCCTTTGGAATGGTTCTTTCATTAGAACTGGATGTAAGGTTCTACCTTAGATCCTAATTACAAGCCCTTACTAACCTATTAATATCTTTAAAGGATCCTGGAGAGGGAAATTTGACTTGGGGACTGTGCACCATCAGGCACACATGCACCAACCCCAGCTTCAGTAACCAGCTGTAAGATAACAGCACCAAACTCTGTGAGCTGTACTGCTGAGGTTCAGTTTCCTCACACACCCTGAACTTGACCAAAGTAGAGCTATTGTGATAGAGAGGAGGAGGGGAAATTTCCCCATCTCTCACAATGCCTTGCAATCTCTCCCTTGTAAAAAGATAGGAAGAGCATTGTTGTATGTCTTACAGATTTGTTACCCTCACGTTTGGTTGGTGGAACGCATCGCTGTGAAGGTCGCATAGAGATTTTCTATAATGGAACTTGGAATACAGTCTGTGATGACAACTGGAAGGTGGAGAACACAGAGGTGGTGTGCAGACAGTCTGGCTGTGGTGCAGCCATCTCCTCTCCAGGGGAAACTTATTTTGGAGAAGGCAGCGGAGGGATTCTTCTGGATGGTGTGGACTGTTATGGGAATGAGACCCATCTAGACGAATGTTATCACGAAGGATTTTTCAATCATAACTGTCAGCACAAAGAAGATGCAGGTGTCATCTGTGCAGGTAATTTCCACTGTTCCATGCTGAGCTCATGTTGGTGAGGAGGAGTTTTGTACAGACTTAGCTACAAAATTCTTTGAGGAGTAGGACTTTTCTGCTGTAATGTGTAATAATGATACTAACAATCTCATTCATTTTGTCTTCTGAATATAGCTCTTCTCTGTTAAGTGGTGCTTCATCCCTTATGATTGATTTGTGTTATGCCTGATTATTTCATGCATATGTAATCATTAGCATTTGGGTAGCACACTAGGCTACCAGTTAACTCGCTTCACATACATGTACATAAAGATACATGATTCTATAATACTGTTGAGGTTATTTATTCACTGCTTTAAAATGCCAATTTAATTTAATTTAATTCATTCAATTTATACACCGCCCTCCCCACACCAGCGGGCTCAGGGCAGATCACAACAAAACTTAAAACACATTGCACAATTCAACCATTATTACCATTAAAAGTATAAAATACTACATACCACAATTTAAAATACTACATCTATATAAATATAAAAACAGGGGCAAGTTGATATTGCTAAGGGGCAAGTTGATATTCCAACGGTATAGAATGTAGACAATCTTTTTGACTGGTACTTGTCTTCCAGTATATATTTTAAACATTATATTCAGAAGAAGCTGTCACAATGTAAAATTGAGGAAGTAAAATAATCACGTAAAGAAGCCTTTGCCAGATCAAAAGAAAATGTGAAAATGAGTACTGTATCTAACTCCCTGCTTGTGCATTCGCCCAAACCCATTTTATGTCAGCTTCCTTTGTCTACATTTTCTGTTCCAGTCCTGATCCTGAATACATCTGTTTTGTCATATTGTTCATGATCTGTAGGACTGAGGCATGTTTTCCAAAAAGGAGTTGCCCTTCATCAGTTCACCATCCCACTGTTCCCAAGCTAGTGTATCATTGGTTCAACTGGCCTGGTGGGCCAGGAAAGGTATTGCCTTTGGTCATTGAACAATATCAATGGAGCACTTAGTTGCCAGAGCAGCAGGTAGGGGGTGAGGCCTATGACCTCTTGGCATTGGTATTTGCACTTCTGCACTGTATTAGATTTTTTAAAAAATTAAAAACATTTACCTATTTTATATAATAGTGTGCATTATTGTATACCACAGGGGAGCCATCCTTATTCATACTATTGGGACCCAATTTAGCCAAGTGGGGTGGGTGGGAGTGCGCCACACCACTCAGGAGGAACATGCCCTGGGAGGCACATTCCCTGCCTTTTCTCCCTCCCCACTGGCCAAATAAGCTTCTAGTACCCCAGTATTTTCAGTACTTAAAATAGGTGTTGTGCAATTTACAAGGTTGAAGAAAATCAGGCTTCTGAGAGTTACAGGAGAACTTTGGCTCTCTGTCTGCGCCAATTCTCCTAGAAATTTTTCCCAGAGCCAACAAATCGGATCTGAAAATACTAGGAGTTTCAATATATATTGTGAATTTATTCCAAACTGTTTTTCTGGAATGCGTCTGAATATTTCCTCATCTGTTTGAAGTTCTTTTTTTCCTACATCCTCTTTTTTAAAGAAACGAGTGGTATTTTTACACGTTATGTGCAATTTTTTCCCCATATCAATACAGTTTGGGGCAGAGACTAGAACTTCCATGCACTCCGTGAGTTCAGTATGAACAGCAGAAAAGGAAAAAAAACTTTCCTTCTAAACCGAAGAGGAAAGATACTCCCCAGTACCAGTGCAATTTTTAGCGTTAAACTTAAATACTTAAACTTAAATATACAAACTTTCCTCAGAAGGTATAAAGAAAATTTATTCAGTCCTTTCTCTTCTCATCAGTTGTGGAGAGGATTTCTGTATTTGAATATTCTGTGCTGATATTTTGTAGTTGCTGTAACTGTGTGGACTTGATTTTTGTATGCAGTTGTTGCTGAATGATGTGAAGTATTTCATACTTAGAGAACAACCCATTTACGGTTATATGGACACTTCTGGTGTCCTTATGTGGTGATACTGGTACAAAAACCCAGGCCAATCAGCTCTCATGGTTACATCACTCACTATAGTAGAAATCTCAGTACTCAAGAAGAACAGTCATAATTGATGGTTGTTGTGGGTTTTCCGGGCTGTATTGCCGTGGTCTTGGCATTGTAGTTCCTGACGTTTCGCCAGCAGCTGTGGCTGGCATCTTCAGAGGTGTAGCACCAAAAGACAGAGATCTCTCAGTGTCCCAGTGTGGAAAAGATGTAGGTCATTTGTATCTACTCAGGAGGGGTGGGGTTGAGCTGAGTCATCCTGTAAGAGTTTCCCAGGGTGTGGAATGCTAATGGAGGGAGGCTTCACTGTATCCTGAGGAGGTTCTTTTGCATATGGATTGGTACTTGATGTGCTAATCTTCTCTGCAGGGCTATTGTCGGGGATAGAATGTTTTGTTAGCCTGGTGTTTTTCAGAACTGGAAACCATGCTCTGTTCATTCTTAAGGTTTCTTCTTTCCTGTTGAAGTTTTGCTTATGCTTGTGAATTTCAATGGCTTCCCTGTGCAGTCTGACAAAGTAGTTGGAAGTGTTGTCCGGTATTTTGGTGTCCTGGAATAAGATACTGTGCCCTGTTTGCGTTAGGCTATGTTCAGCCACTGCTGATTTTTCAGGTTGTCCAAGTCTGCAGTGTCTTTCATGTTCTTTTATTCTTGTCTGGATGCTATGCTTTGTGGTCCCGATGTAAACTTGTCCACAGCTGCAGGGTATACGGTATACTCCTGCAGAGGTGAGGGGGTCTCTACTGTCTTTTGCTGATCGTAGCATCTGTTGTATTTTTCTCACTTTCTCAGTGAGGAAATTAATCATCTAAACCACGCACTTCAGGCAAATGGCTACTCCAGAAATGAAATCTGAAGAGCAATCAAACCCAGGATGAATCAAACAACCAAGGGAAAACAGTCTCCTACAGGAAAAGTGTTTTTGCCATATATCAAAGGAATTACTGATCAGATGGGAAAGCTTATGAAAAAGCATAACCTTCAAGCAGTGTTCAGACCCACCCGAAAAATACATAGCGATCTGGTAAACTCAGCAATCAGTTACAATCAGAAATATAAAATAAAGATACTGCTATCCAGTTTAAGAAAGCCTCAATGTGTTGACCATTCCTTCTTTCATTTTTCTCTTCATGATCTATAACACCATCAGAAGAAGCTAATGTGACTTCATCTCCCACCCTTCAAGCAGATATTGGGGCTACCACTGTGTCTGCCACCAAACCACCTACCAGTGCTTCCACAGGTATGAAACATTAAGAGAGAGATTTTAGGGAAAATAGAGGACCCAGGAGGCTCCAGTAAGATGAGAAAGCCATCTTCTCTTTCCTGTTACATCAGCAGGATTTCTGCTGACACAACAATCCTGTTGGCAAAGGAGCAGTTCTAGCCTAGTATTTCCTCCTTCCAAAAGATGGAAATTCTTCAAAAACAGAATGATATATACATACTATTCTTGGCAGCATGAACACAGATTACACATATGAGCTCTTGCTGAAGCTGGTAGTCAATAGAGTGGAGTGAAATAGACTGCTTGCTCCATTTTTCCATTTCCCTCGTAGCCTAATGCAGGGATGGAAATAGGGGGTATGCTAAAATAACTGTGAATAGACCTTTCATTCACACACTTCTCTAATCATCTTTAAAATCCCTAATACCCTCTAGCAGTTGCCACTTTATGTGGCAGTGAACTCCATGTATTACAGATGCACTCTTTAATATCCAGAGGAGTTAGCCATGTTAGTCTGTAGTTGCAAAATAGTAAAAAGTCCAGTAACACCTTTAAGACTAACCAACTTTATTGAGGCATAAGCTTTCGAGAACCACCTGAATAAATGGATGTCATCAACATATTGATGGCACCCAATACCTGTGCCTCAAACAATCTAATTCAAAAGTCTTTTAATCAAACAGATTCTGGTTTTGGAAAAGTCGTGCTCAAAACTTGCAAGTTGCTGCTCAGAAAGTAGATTTCTGGCTCACAACACTGCACCTCTTAGAGGAAACATTGCTGCCAGGTAAGAGGCGGGGAGGTGAGTGGGCCCAGATCGAGGGAATGTTTCAGGGGATGGCTGCACCCTGCATGATGACATCACTTCCAGGAGTGACATCATCGCACATTCCCGGGAGCATATAGTAATAGTATAGTACTATATGCTTCATTGAACATATAGTAATAGAGAGTTCCTCCACCTCTTTTCCCAGAAAAAAAGCCCTTGCTGGTACTATAAATAAACCCTAACCTGGATAGCCCAAGAGAGGGTGATTTCATCATGTCTGAAAAGCTAAGCAGAGTTGGCCTTTATTAGTAATTGGATGGGAGACCTCCAATGAAGGCCAGGTTTGCATAGGCAAGCAATGGCAAACTACCTCTGTTAGGCTCGTGCCATGAAAACCCCAGCAGGGATCGCCATAAGTCAACTATGACTTGAGGGCAGGATTTTATTTCCCTATAGATAAGGAATTAAGAGATTAAAACATACTAAATTTACGTTTTTATTGAAAAATCCAAATGTTCATTATGTTATCATCTGACACAATATCCTGATTTTGTTTCTTGCTGTTGGTGTCTAGGGTCAAAGTGTGAAAGGGGAGGTCCAACAAGTATAATAAGCAATAGTTCAGAGATAGTTTCATCATCAACAAAGCTCAGGTTTCGATGACAATCAAATTCATCTACAAAACCCCTTATTTACATTCACCGGAAGAAATATTTTCTTCAAATGCTGCCATTTTTCAAATGTTGCAATTTCCTCGGGAGCATCTGAAAAAAAATCCACAAATTGTTTCTCTTTCACTGAAGTCCTGTAAATGGCAGTCTGAAAATTATTAATCAGACCGCCAACTAAATTAATTTTTAAATAAAACTCAACCTTTTCAGGCAAATATTTTTAATCAAGAACATGGGCACCCTGGACTATGGCCACATGGACAGTTTAGAGCGATTCAGATTCCATTCTGCTTCTCTCGATCTCCACATGAGGAAAGGAGGTATGAGATGCAGAATTGACCTTTCCTAGTCTTTTCCCTGACTTTTTCCCATGTGCACATAGGGCAAATTTTTTGAAGCTGTTGTTGAGTTGCCCTTGAGGTGTCTTTTCTGCATGCCGAAATTATAGTTGCTAACTGCTTCTCTTCCTCACCCTTTTTCTTTCCCTGGATGCTGATATACAGTCCTGGTCACAATAAAATCACAGTAGAAGAGAAATGCTCAAAATTGGGGGCAATACCTCAACTCAGCAAATTTGTTACGTTGGGTGCCGGCCTCCTTGGTCAATGAGAAAAGCTCTGTGACCTCATAGAGTGTGGCTGCCTTCTCTCATTTCAACCAGATTTTAGCCTAGCTACTCATCATGCAGCTTTGTTGCTGGTTGCTGTGTCCCACATCACAGTCCTTTTCTTCCTCCCACCCAGAAGAGGTCATGCCTGGCCCCAGGGAGGTTGCACTGGTGGTACTGTTGTGACCACAGCAGCTTTCTCCAGGTCCCTGCTGTCTGACTTAATTGCCAACTGTTGTGTCCCACAGGGCCCTATCCCCACTGCAGCTTCTGTCTCAGTAGGGCCTAGGGTTGCCAGGCCCCCTCGATCTCCCAGCGGGAGATTGAGACCTGGCTCTTACCTGGAGGGGGGGTGCACGCGCGTGGAGCGCGCGCGCGTGCGCGCGCTCCAGCAAGCATCATGACGTCACTGCTGGGAAGTGACATCACCACGCAGCCTGTTTGGGTGCTGATCAGGCCCATTGTGGGCCCCTGTGGAGCACAGGAGCGTTCCTGCGCTCCGCAGGGGCCCACAACGGGCCCGATCCGCACTCATTTTCGCACGGATCAGGTCCGTTTTGATGAGGATTGGGCCCGTTTTAGGCCCCTGTGGAGCGCGGGAGTGTTCCTGCGCTCTGCAGGGGCCCACAACGGGCCCAATCCGTGCCCATTTTGGCACGGATCGGGCCCATTTTGGTGCGGATTGGGCCTGTTGTGGGCCCCTGCAGAGTGCAGGAATGCTCCCGTGCTCCACAGGGGCCCCGATCCAGGCCAAAACAGGCCTGATCCTGGAGGTTGCTGTGCGTGGGGGTGCACAGCACCACAGGGGGGTGCGCATGGAAGGTGCGCCCCCCCCGCTGGCCAGGTAGGGAGGGGGAGGGGTGGCAGAGTGGGGGAGGGGGATTCCCCCGCCCCCACCAGGGGTCTGGCAGCCCTAGTAGGGCCCCATCTTAAGCCATTGCCACTTCTGACGTCATCTGGCAAAGGGACTTAGTAGCTAGGGTGGGTTTGCCAGCATCACTTTTCCTCCTGCCACCCAGCAGCAGCTGCAACCAACTTGTGGAGGACACCACAGGTGGGGCTAAGGTTGCCAGGTCATGTTACCTCCCAGTGGGAGAGGGGAGACCCAGCACTCACCTTTATTGTGGAGGTCCAGGGCCCTGCATGACAATGCTGTACCACCCTATCAGCATTCCTGTATTCCAAATGGGCATGATTTGGTCTGCTGCAGAGCATCAGAGTACTGCCAGAACAGCCCTGGAGAGCTCCTGAGCTTCACAGCAGGCCAATTTAGGCCCCAAACAGGCCAAAATTGGCCCACTGCAGAATGCGGGAGTCCTGCCAGGAGGGCCCTGGAAAGCTTTTGTCCTTCTGGACAGTGTACCTGCAAAATAGGAGTGAGATGGGACTAAGATGGTTTTCTCCCTAACCTAGCCCCCCCTTAAGTCTCACATCTACCTTTGTACTCTTTTGGGCATATCTGTCCACCTCTCTCAACCAATCAGATCTCTCGGATTCTACCTCATCTTTGGTAGGAACGACCCATAATCGATAAAACTCTGCAAAACAACTGCGACCTTTTCTAAACTTCCCTTATTTGGATTTTAGCATAGAAAGCCTCTCAACGATTTAAGCAGGCAGGCTTAAATTGGTCATAGAAGACCAGTTAATCTGCTATTGTATGTCTTGGCTACCATTAAGACTAACCAATTTTATTGTAGCATAAGCTTTCGAGAATCAAGTTCTCTTCGTCAGATGCATGATACTACTGGACTCTTTTTGATTTTGCTACCACAGACTAACACGGCTAACTCCTCTGCATCTTGGCTACCATTGTTCATAGTAATTTATTTATTTATGTATTTATTTATTTATCTATGACTTTTTGATACTGTTTTTCCTTTTATTCAGCACTTTGCACTTCTGCACATTATTACATTTAATTTTTTTTAAAAAAAACATGTACCTATAGTATATAACATTATTGTATACCATGGGGGAGCCCTCCTTAGTCTTACTATTGGGACCCAAATTAGACAAGTGGGGTGGATGGGAGTGTGCCACACCATCCAGGAGCATGCCCTGGGAGGCGCGTTCCCCCACCTTTTCCCCCCGTTGGCCAAGTAAGCATCTAGTACCCCAGTATTTTCATTACTTAAAATGGGTGTGGTGTAATTTACAAGGTTGAAGAAAATCAGTCTGCTGGGAGTTACAGGAGAACTTTGGCTCTCTGTCCATGGCAATTCTAGATTTTTTTCCCAGAGCCAACAAATCGGATTAGGAAAAGCTAGGAGTTTCAAATATATATTGTGAATATATTTTTGTCAGAATTTGGTTCAGGACTGTTTGTCTGGAATGCATCTGAATATTGCCTCTTCTGCTTGAAGTTATTTTTTTCCTATGTCATGTTTTTTAAAAAATGAGTGGTATTTTTACATGTTGTGTGCATTTCCCCCCCATATCAGTACAGTTTGGGGCAGAGACTGGAACTTCCATGCACTCTGTGAGTTCAGTATGAACAGCAGAAAAGAAACAACCTGTCCTTCTAAACCCAAGAGGAAAAATACTCCCCAGTACCAGTGCAGCTTTTAGCATTAAACTTAAATACACAAACTTCAAGTTCTTATTTTTCCCTCATAAGCTATAAAGAAAATTTAATCAGTCCTTTCTCTTCTCATCAGTTGTGGAGAAGATTTCTGCATTTGAATATTCTGTGCTGGTATTTTGTCATTGCTGTAACTGTGTGCACTTGATGTTTGTATGCAGTTGTTGCTGAATGAGGTGAAATATTTCATACTTAGAGAACAACCCATTTACGGTTATATGGACACTTCTGGTGTCCTTATGTGGTGATACTGGTACAAAAACCCAGGCCAATCAGCTCTCATGGTTACATCACTATAGTAGAAAAGTCAGTACTCAAAAAGAACAGCCATAATTACTTTTGCTATTAAAAACCAAGTTGTTTTAGCACAGGTGTAGTAATCTGGCAAACTCAGCAATCAGTTACAATCAGAAATATAAAATAAAGATATTGCTATCCAGTTTAAGAAAGCCTCAACGCGTTGACCATTCCTTCTTTCATTTTTCTCTTCATGATCTATAACACCATCAGAAGAAGCTAATGTGACTTCATCTCCCACCCTTCAAGCAGATATTGGGGCTACCACTGTGTCTACCACCAAACCACCTACCAGTGCTCCCACAGGTATGAAACATTAAGAGAGAGATTTTATGGAAAATAGGGGACCCAGGAGGCTCCAGTAAGATGAGAAAACCATCTTCTCTTTCCTGTTACATCAGCAGGATTTCTGCTGACACAATAATCCTGTTGGCATAGGAGCAGTTCTAGCCTAGTATGCCCGCCTTCCAAAAGGAAAGCCAGTTTGGTGTAGTGGTTAAGAGAGTAGGACTCTAATCTGGAAAACCAGGTTTGATTCCCCACTCCTCCACTTGAAGCCAGCTGGGTAACCTTGGGTCAGTCACAGCTTCTAGGAGCTTTCTCAGCCCCACCCACCTCACAGGGTGTTTGTTGTTGTGGGGATAATAATAACATACTCTGTAAACTGCTCTGAGTGGGTGTTAAATCATCCTGAAGGGCAGTGTATAAATCGAATGTTGTTGTTGTTGTTAAAAGATGGACATTCTTCAAAAAATAGAATGATATATACATACTATCCTTGGCAGCATGAACCTATGCGAGCTCTTGCTGAAGTTGGTAATCAATAGCGTGGAGTGAAACAGACTGCTTGCTCCATTTTTCCACTTCACTCGCAGCCTAATGCAGGGACGGAAATAGGGGGTAGGCAATGAACACCATCAGACTATTACCTAGATCCAGTTTCTACCTCTATAAACCAGAAGAGTGTCTGGTCCCTTTAAATGGTCCTTTGGGAGGATTAATGATTGTAAAATTACTCCTTAGTTCCTAACTAATTAATGCCCACAAGGATTGTTTAGCAGGCAGGGCATTTAAGAGCTTATAGTATCTTGGAGAGGGGAATTTGAGTCAGAGGACATGTACCATCAGGCACATTTCTACCAACCCCATAATCAACTCTCACATAACAGCATCAGGAGGGGGAGGAAAAAATATAGGCCTTTTTGAGCTGGACTGCTCTGGTACAGTTTCTTCACATACCCTGACCTTGGCTACAGAAGGTTAGGGAAAATTTCCTCATCTTTCACAATGCCTTGCAATCTCTCCCTTGTAAAAAGATAGGAAGAGCATTGTTGTATGTCTTACAGATTTGTTACCCTCACGTTTGGTTGGTGGAACGCATCGCTGTGAAGGTCGCGTTGAGGTTTTCTATAATGGAACTTGGAATACCGTCTGTGATGATAACTGGAAGGTGGAGAACGCAGAGGTGGTGTGCAGACAGTCTGGCTGTGGTGCAGCCATCTCCGCTCCAGGGGAAGCTTATTTTGAAGAAGGCAGCGGAGGGATTCTTCTGGATGGTGTGGACTGTTATGGGAATGAGACCCGTCTAGACCAATGTTATCATGAAGGATTTTTCAATCATAACTGTCAGCACAAAGAAGATGCAGGTGTCATCTGTGCAGGTAATTTCCACTGTTCCATGCTGAGCTCATGTTGGTGAGGAGGAGTTCTGTACAGACTTAGCTACAAAATTCTTTGAGGAGTAGGACTTTTCTGCTGTAATGTGTAAAGATACTAACAATCTCGTTCATTTTGTCTTCTGAATATATCTCTTCTCTGTTAAGTGGTGCTTCATCCCTTCGTGTTATGCCTGATTATTTCATGCATATGTAATCCCTAGCTTGATGCCCGTGCCTCACTATGGTATTTAATTACTTTAAATCCAGTTATAATATTTATGGGTAAGTAACGTTTTGGTTTGGGGGGGCGGGTTGAGTTGGTTTTGTAGTATAATAGCATAGTACCTGAGCTTCACAGTGTTTGAATAAAATGGAGCATGTTGATGCTTAAAACTGATGAAGTGAATTTCGAAATGTAACATTTATTGAAGAGATTTTTAAAAGGAAAATATTGTAGTGCTAGAAATAAAGTGAAAAATATGAACAACCTTATTTTTCTACTGAATGTCATCACTCATCACTACTGTGCCCAGGCCTGCAGGGACGGTCACCTTTCCCTTGGACTCAGGTCTTGCTGGTACTTGCCCACTGCTGCTCAGTGCACCACAGGAGTATGATGTGCATAATTCTTTGCTGCATCTCTAAGTTGCTTTCTCCTTTTAGCATCGGTATATCTTGTACTACGTCTGCCAGGAGGCTTCTTGGGAGCAGTAAGAGGTGATGGCTGCAAGAGGTGTGAGGTTGAGTTGGACTGAGGGAGGGGTGGTATCGTGGGCCCTTTGGCAGGTTCATGTGAGAGGTTCACATTGAAATTACCCCTAGAAAGGTCGTGCACCATCTACCCATGAACATTTAAAAACTCAGCTGCCATACTGACTTTTATATAAAATCCCTTTTCAGAAGACTTGTACTGTCTTTCTTCAACTGTCTGCAGTTTCCTTGACCTAATTTTTACCTCAGAACACAGAGTTCCACAGCTGACCCATCTGCCTGCCAGCCACACAGGAAAGCCAGGCCCCACAGGGAGATTGGCAAACCTAGAGGGGAGGTGTATTTTTACCACAGGACACATTCAATGACTGGGAGTCATTGAATGTGTCCTCCTGAGTACTGCATGTGTCCTGCATACTGTTTAGAATGTTGGGATGATGACTAATCAAGGCCGCATATGCAAATGACCTCAGGGCAGAGTGGCTGAGTTGGCAGTTGGCGGTGAAAGGGAGATGAGCAGCCTCCCAGCCACACAGGGAAGCTGTATCCCTATGGGAAAACACATTTTACCCTTTTTACCCCTTTAGGGGGTGAATGTCTTAAAATCCCTTCTTAGTGAGCCTCTACGACACAAAAGGAACGTCCTTCCCAAATTTCATGCTTCTAGGTCCAGGGGTTTGGGCTGGGCCTTGATGAGTCAGTCAGGACACTTGTCTTTATATATATAGATTAGCATTTGTGTAGCACAGTAGGCTAGTAATTAACGCGCTTCATATACCCTCAGTTCCATATGACACATTTTTCTTGCGCATTCACCTCCATATACTCTGATATTTATTTGTCAAGCAGTAATTGCAAAGCTTTTTATCTAATTTTATACTGTAAATATCAGCTATCACATATGGAGATATCTTCAGAAGAAGTTGTCACAATGTGAAATTGAGGAAGTAAAATAATTACATAAAGAAGTCTTTGTCAGATAAAAAAAAAATGTGAAAATCAGTACTGTATCCAGGGCTTTTTTTCTGGGAAAAGAGGTGGTGGAACTCAGTGGGTTGCCCTCGGAGAAAATTATCACATGGCTGGTGGCCCCGCCCCCTGATCTCCAGACAGAGGGGAGTTTAGATTGCCCTCCGTGCTGCTTGGCGGCACGGAGGGCAATCTAATCTCCCCTTTGTCTGGAGATCAGGGGGCGGGGCCACCAGCCATGTGACCATTTTCAAGAGGTTCCGGAACTCTGTTCCATCACGTTCCTGCTGAAAAAAAGCCCTGACTGTATCTAACTCCCTGCTTGTGCATTCGCTCAAACCCATTTTATGTCAGCTTCCTTTGTCTACGTTTTCTGTTCCAGTCCTGATCCTGAATACATCTGTTTTGTTGTATTGTTCATGATCTGTCGGACTGAGGCATGTTTTCCAAAAAGGAGTTGCCCTTCATCAGTTCACCATCCCACTGTTCCCAAGCTAGTGTATCATTGGTTCAACTGGCCTGGTGGGCCAGGAAAAGTATTGCCTTTGGTCATTGAACAATATCAGTGGAGCACTTAGTTGCCAGAGCAGCAGGTAGGGGGTGAGGCCTATGACCTCTTGGCATTGGTATTTTTAATGTGCCGATCTGGATAAACTATGCCAGTGGTGATATTGATGACTAAGCTTTTAGTCAGGTAGGTTTGCATAAAAAACTAGTAGCTTTGGTAGGCTGCTTGTTAGCAGCAATTAACATTAATTCAGGGAGATATAACTGATGTAGATCAGTCATTAATATACTCAGGGTTGTTTTTTAAAAAATAAATAAAAATGCTGGTACCAGGGCTTTTTTTCAGCCAGAATGCCCCGGAAAGCCACCTTCTCTTTCCTGTTCTGTCAGCTGACTCAACAATCCTGTTGGAAACAGAGCAGTTCTAGCCTAGTATCTCCTCCTTCCAAAAGATGGAAATTCTTCAAAAACAGAATGATATATACATACTATACTTGGCAGCATGAACACAGATTACACATACGAGCTCTTGCTGAAGCTGGTAGTTAATAGAGTGGAGTGAAACAGACTGCTTGCTCCATTTTTCCACTTCACTCGTAGCCTAACGCAGGGATGGAAATAGGGGGTAAGCAAAGAAAACCATCAGACTATTACTCAGATGCAATCTCTACCTCTGTAAACCAGAAGAGTGTCTGGTCCCTTTAAAATGGTCCTTTGGGAGGATTAATGAATGAAAAATTCCTCCTTAATTCCTAGCTAACTAATATCCACAAGGATTTTTTAGCAGGCAGGGCATTTAAGAGCTTATAGTATCTTGGAGAGGGGAATTTGAGTCAGAGGACATGCACCATCAGGCACATATCCACCAACCCCATAATCAACTTTTACATAACAGCATCAGGAGGGGGAGGAAAAAATATAGGCCTTTTTGAGCTGGACTGCTCTGGTTCAGTCTCTTCACATACCCTGACCTTGGCTACAGAAGGTTAGGGAAAATTTCCTCATCTTTCACAATGCCTTGCAATCTCTCCCTTGTAAAAAGATAGGAAGAGCATTGTTGTATGTCTTACAGATTTGTTACCCTCACGTTTGGTTGGTGGAACGCATCGCTGTGAAGGTCGCGTTGAGGTTTTCTATAATGGAACTTGGAATACCGTCTGTGATGACAACTGGAAGGTGGAGAACGCAGAGGTGGTGTGCAGACAGTCTGGCTGTGGTGCAGCCATCTCCGCTCCAGGGGAAGCTTATTTTGAAGAAGGCAGCGGAGGGATTCTTCTGGATGGTGTGGATTGTTATGGGAATGAGACCCATCTAGACCAATGTTATCATAAAGGATTTTTCAATCATAACTGTCAGCACAAAGAAGATGCAGGTGTCATCTGTGCAGGTAATTTCCACTGTTCCATGCTAAGCACTTGTTTTACCTTGATTGTGAGGAGGTTTGTACCAATTACTATATCCCCTATGAAGCAGGATATTGTGTTCTGTATTGAATGAATGAATACATAAGCCCTATATGGTTTGGAACCAACATTCTAGAAAGACTGCCTATGTACATTTCCTTATGTACCTACCTGACCACTGTGGTCATGTTTGGAGGCCCTCCTCTTCCAATATTAGTTGTGTGGCAGCCCAGGAGAGGGGTTTCTTAGTAGTGGCACCAAAATTCTGGGACTCTCTCTCCACGGAGATTCATCTTTCTCCTTATGTTGCTGTCTTCCTCCAGCAGGTAATGTCTTTTTTGCTTCGCTTGGAATTCCTTTAGGGATCCTTCCTCTCTCTACAACATTTTTAACTGTTGTTCTTATCTGGTTTTAAATTGTTTAAATGATGCATTTATGCATTTGTTTTAATGACTTTTAAGATATTTTAATTTGTATGTTTTAAATCTGTTAGCATTCTTGGTAGCCCTGTGAGGGCAGAATGGCAGGGTAAGAATTTTATTGATAAATAATAAACAAAGATAAGTCAATAATAATGCTAACAATCTGATTTTAGGTCGGGTGCATGGCTTAGTGGCAGAACATCTGGTTTCCATTCACAAGGTCCCAAATTCTACCTATGTTATCTCCCATTGTAAGGATAAGGTAGCAGGTGATGGGAAAGACCTTTCATTGAAATTCTGGAGAGCTGCTATGAGTCAGAGTCAAGAATACTGACTTTGATAGATCAGTGATGTGATTCAGTATAAGACAGCTTCATGTGATTTATTTCTTTTTGTTAAAATACATCCTATACAATACATATAATAATATACATCATATACATCATATAATACATCATATATAAGACAGTTGCTGTAGCATAGTGGTTTAGTGATTGGGCTGCAAGACAGCACTCTACTGGTTTGAATCCCAGTACTGCAATGAGCTCTTCAGGTGTCCTTGGGTAAACCACTACTCTTAGCCCTAGCTCCCCAGCTGCATTGTGGGGATAATAATAGCACTGACTTTGTTTGCTGTTCTTAGTGGGGCACTAATCTGTCTAGAAGAGAGGTATATAAGCACACTAGGGATCCCATTCCCCCGATGGGGGTGGGGGATCCCCTGCTTTCAACCTCCGCCCCCCCCCCCCACCTCCACTTACTTGGCTGGCAGGGGAGGAAGGCACGGGAACAGGCCTCCTGGGCATGCTCCTGGGATGGCGCAACGACATCACTGACAGCATCACGCTGCCCTAAGAGCACCCCTTCACTTCTCCACAGGCCAGTTTGGGTCCCAAATGGGCTGAATTAGGCTCATTTGAGGCCCAAATCAGCCCACTATTAAGCACGCACACATTTCTGCACCTGCACGGTGACCTCACTGGAAGTGACATGGCTGGAAATGATGTCATTGTGCAGCTGTGGGGCCGTGCATGCAGAGCGCACACAAGAAACACATGAAAAGGGGAAGAAGGAGGTGAGAGGCAGGTCTCCCCTCCTCCTGCCAGCAGGGTAAGGGGCCTAGCAACCCTAAAGAACACTGTTATAAATATGTGTAATATGTACTCCACCAGGTATGACTCACGATTTGCAATTATTTTTGATAATATCGATTCTTTCATAGGTATTCAAGAATTAACCTTTTATATCATACTTTAAACTTGCAATTAAAATACTTCTCGGCACCACCCACCTCACAGGGTGTTTGTTGTGGGGATAATAATAACATACTTTGTAAACCACTCTGAGTGGGCATTAAGTTGTCCTGAAGGACAGTATATAAATTGAATGTTGTTATTATTATTATATATTCATTTTATATTTCTGAGCTTCTCAGTATTTCTCTATTGAATACACCAGTATTGAATACACCACTAGTATTTCTCAATAAATAGCTTTAAAATGTTTACTGAAGATGTTACAGTACAATTTAACCTCAACAGCATCACCTGACCCATTTCTTAAGAATCTGCCCTATGGGGTTATAGTTGGTATTTGCATACCATATCAAAAGCTCTGTAATTTCTCCAGCAGTGACGAATTACAGTGGAAGTATCAGTACTGCCAAGGCTTTTTTTCTGGGAAAAGAGGTGGTGGAACTCAGTGGGTTGCCCTCGGAGAAAATGGTCACATGGCTGGTGGCCCCGCCCCCTGATCTCCAGACAGAGGGGTGTTTAGATTGCCCTCCACACCGCTCGGCAGCGCGGAGGGCACTCTAAACTCCCCTCTGTCTGGAGATCAGGGGGCAGGGCCACCAGCCATGTGACCATTTTCAAGAGGTTCCGGAACTCCGTTCCCCCACGTTCCTGCTGAAAAAAAGCCCTGAGTATTGCTGCATCTGTGAACTTACTTAAAAATAAAACCACCAAGTATAATTTGATAAAATTTGTCTTTTAAAAGTCTCAAAGTTTTAATTTTATTTCTTTCTTCCTTTCCCTTCTGTTCCTGATAATATCCCCAGAAAAAGTTAATGCGACTTCATTCCCCACCACTCCAGTAGATATTGAACCCACCATGATATCTACCACGAAACCACCTTCCCATGCTCCTCCAGGTATGAAATATTAAGAGTAATTTTAAAGAATTTGCACAGAATAACAATAATATAGTTCAAAGTACAATAAAGGCCGTCGTCACACGGGCATCTCTTCCGTTAAATTTACAGCATATAGCGTCCTACCTGTTATCGGCACAGTAACATTTCTTTGGGTCACCTAACGGCTCTTCGCGCCACCAGCTGTCCACACCGAAGCACTCTGTTCTGTTCTCTCTAACCACGCAGAAGCAGCTCCTCCCCCCCCCCCTTTTTTTATTATTCTGGCGTTTAATTCCTCTATAACGGAATAACAGCATATAAACATTCCGTTAGAGCAAAACATTACGATCCTTTTGTTTTTCCAACTTTGAAATTATATAAATAGCCCTTTGCCCGCAGAAAACTCCCTGTCTGACGTGATCCCCATCGCTGAAGACTCTGCCATGGCGATTGAGTCATTTTTACTTCAGCAGAAAGTTTGCATTGTGTTATGTCATTATGGCGTTATAAGGACATAATAAAATTAAAAAAGGGGGAGTCGCAGGAAGAAATGGATTCTGGGATTGAAGGGAGGGCATAGGACGTTGCGAGGCGAAATACATCGATGTGAGGCATTCACACTGAGGCACAAAATAGCGCGACTATCAAGCACAAAGCAGAAGAGAGAAAATCGCTACAGTGTTGGAATAAGGTGGGTGTTTGCTAGGAAATAGCGCCATTTTAGCGCTAAATAAAAGCCCGTGTGACGACGGCCAACGTGAGAAAGACTAAATGGTATTCAAACAAGGATTATTTATTAAAGAAGAAACTTCTAACAAATATACAAAATTAGAAAAGGATTAGGCCTTTTTTTAAAAAAAATGAAAAAGGAAACACAATTGACTAAATCCTCTATATGAATAATAATCAGCATCAGAGTGTTCTAGATTTGTGCATTTCTTTCATTATTAATTACAAAAAATACAAAAATGGGATGTTTTTAAATATTGTAATTAATATGAAAATGAAACAGCCTATCTAAACAGCCTATAATGATTTTCTTTCGCTATTTTCTGTTTTCTTTCATTACTGCAGTCTCTGCCTCTTTTGGTTTCACTTTTGCAAGGCAGACAGTTTTTTTCCTAATGAGGGCATAGAGACAGAACAAGGTGATAGTGGTGGTTTGTCTGCATGCACAAATGATGCTGGCAAATATTGCCAAGAGAAAGTAATAAAGAATTCTGGATAAACATAAAAATATTGCATACATGTATTTTGTGATTACTGACAAAGTTCTTTATTTGCACAAGTTCTTTATTCGCTCTTAAGATCAACATTTTAAATTGCTTTTCACTGCATTCTTTTATCCAGCATTAACAACTTTACTCAAAACGGAAATGACCATTACTTCTGGTAAGTCTTCAGGCTGAAACTCACATTTACCATTTTTTAAAATTAACTTGGTAGTTTCTAGTTCATGGAAGACAGTCAGTACTGTAAAGAATTTTGACTTGGTTTTTGTTTTCATTTGCTCTTTCTAGCCACCTTACTTGCCACAACAATGCAAACCATAACAGGTACATATTTGTTTCATAATATTTGCATTTCATAGGGTTTTCTTTATCAAAGCCTGATCTCAAAATGTAAGTCTACAATCAGCGATTATCATGCAGAGAGGCTTTGGTTACAACTAGAGATGGGCATGAAATGGGAAAAATCCAAACCATGCAGTTCATGGTTCGTTGTGTTTCATGAACCACAAACCACGAACTTTCACAAACTTGCCCTAGTTCATGAACCAATTTGTTCAGTTTGGAGTTTGTCACTTCCTGAGGCCCTAGAACAGCCCCCTTCACAATCAGAGATGCAAAACTCACAGGGACTCGTCAGCAGGCTCTCCTCCAGCCATCCTCCAAGTATGGCGAAGATTGCATTTCGGATGTCCAAGTTATACACCCCCAAGTGGGTGCCCCTAAAAAAGTTCCATTAGATATAATGGGACCCAGCCATGAATGCCAATTGACTTGTGTCTGGCTCTTGACCAGGGGTGGCATGCCCTCCGGTTTGGCCTGGGCAGTAGCTAGGGCTCAAGGAAAGCCTCCAATATGGAGGGGGGAGGAGGGTTAGAGACACCCTGGATCCCTCTCTTCCTCTGTTGGGACTCTGGTCACACTCTCTTGTCTCTCCAACTCACTCATTCCCAACTACTAATCACTGGCTCCTTGTCACTGCCCACCTTTATAGCCCCCCCTTGGCACCCTCCCCCAGTCAAAGAGATGTTCTTGGGGACACAGGAATATTCTTTTAAAGGACAGGAGGACAGAGACAATCTATGAGAAGAGGTTAATCTTGGGGGAAGGAAAATGTTCTTTGGGGAGACAGGATATTCTTGGATAGGAAAGGACAGACGCAATCCATGAGGGGAGCTAATCTTGGGGGGAAGGAGACCTTGAGGGAACAGCATTGTATTCCATAATGAGGAGCACCTGAGCCTGGCAGTGACCAAGAGACTGGGGTAGGGTCAGAGCCATGATCCCCCCCAGACAGCTCTTGGTGGGGGGCAAAGTTAACTTCCAGTGTGGGAGAACCTGGATCTTCTCTGGTGATGGGTAGCCCAGCAGGGGAAGGTTGACCTTTATGAAGGCCAATTGATCCACCAGGGACGGGTCCAGGCATGAGCGGCAGGAACAGAGCAGGTCTCCCAGGTAGTAGAATACCCACTCACTCTGGACACTGGGGGAGGGGCAGGAGAGGAACTTCATGGCCACAGATGACAAGTCTGTCAAGATGGCAGCTTTGCATGCCCAGTACTCCAGGGGATTGCAGTCAGGGGGCTGGGGGGCCTCGCACCATCACCTCCGTTGAGTCCTCCTCAAAGGCATGCATGGGCTCCCCAATGCCACCAACTTCTCAGCTCACCGCTGAGGACCAATAGAGGGGCCTTGTTGGGTGTTATCGCATGGCCTGGGGCACTGGACTGATCCACCTCCTCCTCCTCTGCAGCCACCAAGAATCCCTCTTCCATGCCCTCTTCCCCCTGGCCAGATCATTTTGCCTGGAACCTGCGAACCTCTCTGTGGAGGTCCTGCATCCATAGCTGGAGCTCAGGATTGCTCACGATGCTGCTGACCTTTATACGGAGGTCACAGGTGCAGACCAGTTTGTACACCCCCCCCCTCTTGGCAGAGAGAATGTAAGCAAGTGGCCATGTCTGCCTGCAACCTCCTCACCAAGTCCTTGACCCTGAGGAGAAGGGCTTCCCCCATTCCAGTTCTTTGGCCAGTGCCTGGTCTAGCCCATGGATCAGGGGGATGGCTTGCCCCAGGCTGGCCATGTAGGAGCAGAGGAGGTCAATGGTTTCCTGAAATGGCTTCAGGACATGGACCATTTGGGAGAGGGCTAGTCAGTCCGTGGAGCTAATGCTGAACTCCCTGCTGTGAAATGGGCACAGAGGACATGATATCCTGCACCACATTTCTTTGCGCCAACAGACAAGCCATCATGGCGTAGGTGGAGTTCTAATGGATGAGCATGCTCCACAGATCTCCTGAAGGGTAGTCTGACTGGAAGTTCCACTCCCATCCACAGCAATCTCAGTATGAGTGCGAGTCTTCTTCCTTTGGGTGGACTCCCATTCCCCTCCCCTTCTTTCTGCTCAGAAACCCTCTTTGTCCCCCCGCTGGACAGTTCTCCTTGCTTTGGAGGCAACAGGTAGTGCCTCTGCAGATGCCTGCAGAGGATGGTGGATGACAGGTACTTCAGGTCCGAGCCTGTACACACCAGGACATTGCAGGCCTAACCCTTGTTGGGGAGCATTAGGAAGTGCTGCCAAAGGGTGGGCCTGAAATGGGTACTGGGACATGTGTGGCTGGGCTGGGAGGACGGAATGAGGGGTAGACTGCAGGCAGGGGCAGCCCCAAGAGGTTGGGATGTGGAGGAGCTGGATGTTTCTCCCAAAAAACCCAATGCACCCTGAGATCCCTCCTCCTCGTCCTCCTGAAAAAGTTTTAGCAGTTGCTATTCTTTGAAACGCTGACAACTCTTCTGCCTCCTCCTCCATCCCCACAAACAAATATTGAAAAAGAGGCTCAGAGACCTCCCCACTATTTCTGGGACACTGGTGGGCCAGCAGGACAAACTTGGGACTTCTTCCCCCCACAACCACCTTTGCCCCTCACTCTAACTCTCATGGAACTAATAAGAGAG
The DNA here is from genome assembly GCF_028583425.1 of Eublepharis macularius. Lineage (NCBI taxonomy): Eukaryota > Metazoa > Chordata > Lepidosauria > Squamata > Eublepharidae > Eublepharis > Eublepharis macularius. The sequence goes on from NC_072795.1 coordinate 87,153,472, forward strand.
GCCCTCAGCTGAGGAAACCACTAAGCTTGGCCCCAGAGCCTGGCAGTTGGCCCTGAGACTGGGATGGGAGAAAAAGGCCCCCAACACCTTCCCAGGCAGGACAGGTGCACAAAATAAGAATGATTAACCAAGAAAATAAAAGAAAGTACTGTGAGTCCTCAGTCGAAAAACCCACTGAGCTTGGCCACAGAGCTAAGCAGTGGCCCTGAGACTGGGGTGGGGTGGGGGGAAAATACCCTAACCCAGCACCCAGATGCCTTCCCAGCCAGAACAGGTGCTCTAAATAAAAAAGATGCTGTTTATCAGTCCCTTTTAAAGCAGCAACTCCACCAAAAACCTCCAAAATCCACCCTCTCTCACTTCAGCTCCCAACAGCACTTCCTCCCTCCCTTCCTGCTTGCTGAAAAGTGAAACCATGCAGCTGAAAACAGGGTGTTATGTACTCCTTGCTCTCATAGAGCAGAATGGGAGTTCTCTGGTTGGCAGGGAGAGCTGCCTATCAAGGTTTTGAGGGCTAAGATTGGTGTTTCCATGGCTGCAGAAGGTCTGCAGACGTTCATCCCCTCATTGTCTAGGGAATTAATGGATCGGTGCCTTGCTGTCTGGCTTCACGAACCAAATATGAGCCTACAAACCTGCATAAAAAGTTATGACAGTTCGTGGAAAATGGGGTCCCATGAACCGCGGGTTCACAAATACCGAAACAGCTTGGTTCGTGCCGAGTTTTGGTTCGTAATTCAGTTCATGCCCACCTCTAGTTACAACCACTGTGGTAGACAAATGTGTTGAAAAGGTACAATACAGTACTCCCGGCTGTGCGCAGAGCATGCTCAGGCTAGAGACTAGGCTTTGCCCCACCCCCATCGGAGGGGGAGGCAGGCATTCTCTTCCCAAGCATCCTGGCCTTCCAGGGAAGTGGAGCCAAGCCTTATATAAAGTGGCTCTGCCTCTTCGAGTCTTGCAGACAGCTCAGCATGTTTGGCTCACCCACTACACCCTACAGCAATGCAGGATTGGCTGGTCACTGGTTGCCAGGGCCAGGAAGATTTTTTTCCCCTACATTGGCTCTTAGGAAGGGGTGTTTTTCACCTACCTTGTATTATTTATGAGTTGTGGTAATTGGTGAAGGGGAGCTGAAATAGTGGTAGGTTAGACTGGGTAGACAGAGTGGGCCAGTGAGCACTCGGTGGTACATCCCCATTGGTGTGGAATTGAGGTCTGTCAGGGATCAGCTGGCATGCTTCACAACTGCCCGCTGAGAGAGCAGACTGCCTGTGGGACCTCCTGTACAAGTCGTGCCCGCAAGTTCCAGGACTTGGGGTCCTAAGAGCTTTAAGGGGGGAAACCATTCACCTGGCTGGACTGGGGTACAGGCATGCACATGGATGGCTTGCACCTGGGGCAGTGGATGACTCTCCCAGACAGGTCAGAGAGGAGGTCCAGGGTGACTCCCTTGAACCTGACCTGTACCACTAGTGATACCCTTGCTGTAGCTATGGTTATAGTTACCTTGTGTTAATTAATAAAGTGGCCCTTTAGTACCCAAGCCTTGTGTCTGTCTCTTCATTCCGGGGGGGGGGGGGGCAATCCCCCTTGCCTATTACCTTCTACCCAAATTCCAATGCCCCTTTTATTGCAATGCTACTATAATTTTGACAGCACAGTATTCCATATGTCCTAAAGAAAAACAGATGCAAGAAAGACAGTCAACTGGGGTTTGGGTCATATTACAAGAGACTAAGTGGTGACTCCACCTCTCTTTCTCTCCCTGTATCACCTCTAACAATTTCTTTAGACCTCATTCACATGTAATGCAAAACTGTGGTTTGACATCATATGAGATTGGGGTTGTTTACACAACCTCCCTTTACCTTTAGGTCCACAAAAACAGTATTTCTTTTTGTCTTAGCAGCTCCTGCAGTTAATACTGAAGCATCTTCCAATCCTGGTAATTTTGTTGTTCTTTATTATGATGATGACTATTATGAATACACAATAAAATGTTTACTTGAACAACAGCTAAGTGGAGCTTACTCTGGGGAGTCTGTGACATCCCATCAGTGTTTTTGTACATCAAATTCTTTCTTCAGTGGCAAAATGGCATTAACTCAAAACCTATCGTTAGGCATGTTTATAGAATCCATTTATAAAAATCACAGCAATAGGAGTTCCAGCCCCACTCTGTTCACTGCTGCTTGAGGCTGTGAGGAATTGTGAAAAAGGTGACATAGTTCCTCCTATTGGCTTGAACTGTCCTGTCAAGAACAAGACAGTTGCTGGAAATGAATAGGAAAGGACCTGTCCCACAGAACTTGTCTGTCTTTTTTGGGTATCTGCAGCTGCTTCTGTCTACGAAAAAGGAGGTGCCTTCATGAACAGACTGATATTCAGTTTCCAAAATCTTCATGGCAAATGTCTGCAGGGGCTGCCACCACAGACCCCCAAATATTCCCTTTGTCCCCCTCATTCACAAGTATACACTCAAATGCTCAATTAGAACAGGTAAGCTGATGCTATCTCCCCAATGGCCCTTTGCCCAGTTCTCGAGATCCCCAGAGTCCACTGGAATTTTGCATCCTTAAAGCCACTCCCTGATACCCCTAAAATAAGAACTAAATCAAAAAACTGTCAGGGGAGGGGCAAATGCAGTATGTGTATCTTTGAAGAACCACCCAGTTCTAAAAAGAGAGGAGCTGGTGATCAAGCTTTCCTAAAAAGTCCTCAGCTCCTTCTTGATAGTGTTTCCGATCCCTGCTGAGGTAGAAATAAGGAGCACAGACAGGAAATCTTTACATAAGAACAAGTTGTTCCAATCAGTTCCAACTACTTAGTAATGCAATATTCAGTAGCTTTAGATGACAGCATGTCAGTGACAGTCAGGTATGTGGAAACAAGGATTCACCTAGGCAAGAATACATGCTATTTACCTCAGATTACACCGACATGAGGCATGGAGGATACACTGGAAAATGTGAATAACCTTGCAGTTTGAATAACAGGATTTGCCTTCAATGATTCAATAACACAATTTTTAGATCTTCGTACTGTTTTGTGGCCTCAACATCTTTCAGGACAGCTCATATAATACAATAAAACAGTATCAGGAGGACTATCCAATAAATAATTAGAATTTAAAACCTTTATAAATTAATCAGACAGTTATATTGAAAATATGTAATGGGAAATTTAATATACTGTAATGTTTAAATTGGTGAGCATACATGTATATACTCAACATCTCAGTTACAATTCTGTATTCTTTGCTTACATTTCCTAATAACAGTTTTTTTCCCCCACCCAGTTACATTGACCTGTTGGCCAGAAAGAATGGTGGCAGTTATTAGCAAAGCATATATTCGTTCAAAAGGTTGTTCTCCAACAAATTTGTACTTGAATAACCAGCGTTTTAGATATCAGCTTACAGAAGACAATGCTATAATCTCAATTTCATATAACACCTATGGGACAAGAGAAGAGGTAAGAAACAGAATATCTGAAAATACCACTAATGGTTTGATAACTTTTATTCAAGAATTAAAGTAAACATATCTGAAAACATAACTAGGGAATAATATGGCATATACAGACCCCATTCTAACCCTCCATGGTATAAAGATATAACCACTTCAGGATAATCCCAAGTAGTAAGGAAAATTTTACCATACATTGGGTACAATGTGTCAGCCAAAGCTGCTCATTATTTATTCAATAGTGATTAATCCAGAAGTAAATACAGTTAATAGATCCTAGGAACAAAGGATATGCTTGCATGTTGTCTGTACTTAATTTGTAAAATGAGGAGTGATGGGTCTCAAATATGCCTGCACATCATTTTCTCTTGAAGTAACTACCTCTTAATGCTAGATGTGCACTGACTAGCTGTAGCTGAGTATCTTCCTGAAAACATCAGACCTTTTCATTCTTCATGAGAGACTCTCGTCTCTGTATTGTTACTCTTGTATATGTTCTGTTGCTGGTACAGTGCACAAAGAAACAGGTTCCAAGGAATAACCCAGCTGAGTATGAGCACAATTCAAGATTTACATTCAGCATACAAAACACCACCACCACCACAATCCCGCTCAGCACTATACAACTGAACATCAACTTAGTGTATCTAAAGGCAAAACAAAGTTCATGTTTTAAAGAGTTGGTTCCCTAGACACAACTCAGGTTCTCCACAGCCACACAGCAGATGTGGAATGGCTTCTAAAAAATAAAGAGCCCAAATGAGCTGTATTTACAGTGTTAAAAGTTTCACAGAATCTTTGCTGTATTATCCACACTTTGATTGCTAGACAATGGGAAAGTGTAAAGACTTGAATTTTCTGAAAATATTTAAACTAGGTCATTGCACCCACACTCACCCCACCCCACCACAAAAGCCCATATGTCAAAGTTTCAAATCATTATTCTTGGCCAGAAGCACAATAAAAGATATATCAGACTGGTGAAATGAAAACCATTTAGTTTTACCAATACTAGAATATGGTGTAATTCAAAACAGACTTACACCATTCTAAGACCAATGGCTTCAATGGACTTTGAAAAGTGTAGCAGTTCAGGACTGTACTGTAACCTGCCTATTTGGTAAAAGGCAATACAGTTAACTATTTTTTTTTCTTTGCTTAAAAAAACATACCTATATGATTTCTCTAATTTTTATCAGAGAACTGGGAATGTAATTAACTACTGGAACACTGTCAGCTGCTCTGGAATGAATGAAGGAAGGATGAGAATTACTGAGATTCGTCTTATCTGCAAAATAAACCAACAAACAAAAGAAGAAACATATGTGGTCAATGGCTGGTTACAATTGAAATTTTTATTCTACTCATCTCCAGTTTCACGCCACTTGGCCTACTTTGTTCATTCAAATGAGAATTCATATACCACAGTCACTGTCACTACTAATTCTAACGATGTGGTGTTATTCTTAGAACTTTGTAGGGTTTCTTATGATCCGAATAACTTTACAACTAATGTACGTTATTTAGCAATGGATGGGTAAGTCAAAAAGAAAAATTATTCCTAATTTCATAATATTTTCCTGCACCTTTTATAGCATGTCACTTTCATTTTTTATTTAAATATTTTACCCAAAGCAGATAAATTTTATTTGTACTTTCTTCTTCCTTCCCGGTTGTTCTTCTGGATCAATCCTGCTAGTTCACTTAAGTTTTTCACAGCTATCATTTTACTGTCTCACTTAGTACCAAACATATCTGCAACACGCACATCCTTTTCTAGTTGGCCCTGCTTGGTTTATACCATCTTTTGTTCTGGATTGCTTCAGTATCTCAGTTCTCTGAGACCACAGCAACATATTTATTCATACCCATGTGCTCCAGTGTCCTTCATTCTTGCATCTGTATCTCTGACCATGCTTCATAACTCCAGCTTCCAGAGAACTCACTACAACAAGTTAAACATTAGGAAGGGAAAGTATGTAAACTATATATTCTCCTTGGAGGTGGCAGCTAATCAGACTGAACAGAGCAACTTTGAAGCTCCTTCTCATTCACTGTCAGTACACCCCAAGCACCGTTCTGTGACTAAGCACTTTTTCTACATATAAACATAGTGTGGTGGTGTAATGGCTAGAGGGATGGACTAGGATCTGGGTGACCTAGGTTCAATTCCCTGTTCTGCCTTGGAAATTTGCTGTGTGAACTTGGGCCAGTCACAATCTCAGCTTAATCCACCTCACAGGGTTTGTTGTGAGGAAAAGATGGAGGGGAGGAGAATGATGTAAGCCACTTTGGGTCCCCATTAGGGAGAAAGATGAGGTATAAATGAAGTAGAATGAATGAATGAATGAATGAATATGCTAAGAATTATATAATATAATTAATGAAATAAAATATAAAACTACAAAAATACTTTAATTCTGTATTATGCTTATTGGGGTAGGGGGTGAGAGTCAATTTCAGTCCCCTTGAAGGAAATTGCATAGCTTGGCAACATGATGTCATAGACCTTCCCAGTAGGATATTAACTTTGTAGCACTGAACAAAATATCCAGATTCAAATGGAAATAACTCTAAAATTGGACAACAGAATATGTGATCCTCTAAACTAAACATAGCCCACCAGCTGTGCATTATGATGTGGCAAGTACTTGAACAACTCCACATAATCCATTTTTATTTCCTGTGGCAAGCAACAAAAATGCCACATAGGGATTATGGTTTTATTTGCCTTGGTAAATCTCAAAGTTGTTTATTCATTCACTCATTTAGATTTATGAGTTCCTGAGTACCTAAAATGAATTATAAAACACAATAACACAATAAAATAACATACAATTTTAGAGGAAGACAAAATAAACTTATATATAGCAAATCATTACCCCAGGGAGCTGTCTTTTGTATAAATTTTAATAGATACTTTTCAAAAAGTTCTTATTCACAAAGCCTTGTTCTTCCTATAATGTTCTTTCTGGATTTATTTCCAAATCTATCAATTTGTATTGGCATATAAAGAAAACCCACCAAAGTCATGTCCAAATCATTATCAATATAGCAGAAATAACATAATACAGTTTCTTGGTTTTGTACAATAGATAACAAAGAAAAAATGCTTATTCTTTTTCTTTCAGGTGCTCGCGTGTGTCTACTTTCGCCTGTTATTATTCAAGAAACAGAAGAACTATCCAGTGTACATTTAAATCCTTTTCCAACAGACCTAGAGTTTACATGCAATGCAAGATTCTGGTGTGCTCCAAAACTGATTATCAGTCTCGATGCTACAAGGGCTGCCAAAGTAGGCATAAGAGGGAAACAAGCTTTGATTATGAACATGTTCAAGTTCTTGACTGAGCCGTTTAAGCTTAAGTAACCTGAGGAAATGAAACCTGGCAATTTCAGTGTGATTCCTAGGAATTCCTACCAACTACAATGAAAAAAAATTCTATAATATGGCATGTTGCTCCTTTATTGAATTACAGAAGTACATATTCACCAATGTAAAAAGATATTATCACTGTGCAATACTAGAAAATGATCCTTTATCCCGCCTTGTCATTCCTTTAAAATCTATTTTTTGACTCAGTATGAAAGACTGAGGGCCAAGCTACAAGTGACGAATGACACTTGAACGGCATGTGGATTGAGTGGAGAGCAAGTGGTGGGCAAGTGAACAGGGAGGAATACACTTGCCATTCAAGTGTCATTCGTCACTTGTAGTTTGGCCCTGAGAAAACTTTTTTGCTGTAAATCATCTTGATTAATTTTCTCTGACTTAACAAAATAAATCTATCTGGAAAAATTTTATGTTTGGCATGTTCAATCCTATATATCACTGTATGGAACCATATTGAAAGCAATTTCTCATATTCATTTTTGTCAAGAGAAAGTCATATAATAATTTGACTTATCTGTCACTGTCACATGGTTAACATTTCCTCCTGACTGTCCTCTAATGAGGATAATTGAATTTACTGCATCCTGGGGAAGTTTCCCATGTTAGTCTGTTGCACCAAAAATCTGTGGCACCTTAAAGGAAAACAAATGTTTAATTCTAACATAAACTAATCCACAAAGTTCATGCTAGACAAGTATACGTTAGCCTTTTAAGTTGCCACAATACTGCTATTTGTTTATATATTCTGGGAATGCATAGTTAAATAAATGTCACTTCTTACCACATTGTGGATTATCCAGAATCCCTGGGTGAAGAGTATGACACTGTTTCCAGAAGAAAACTCAATTGTCCAGGCAAATTTCATGAAGCCACTTAGAAAAAAATGTTCGTAGGCTCACACAGTTCAAAGGAACCAGGGGTATTAAGTGATACCGATCCATCCCCAGCAGGCTGATCAACACATCAATTTTGTATAGTTCAATCTATTCAATTTAGGCAACAGAATGCAACAAGTGGAGAGCAGATGCAACCCAGACAGAGATTTCTGCAAAAAATCCAAATGAGTCATGTAAGAGAGCCACATTTTAGAGAAAGGAAGAGAAAAACTGATCAATGGCAAACATCTAATCCAACTATCAGTCAGCCTATTACTGAGCATGAACAAAATAAAATTGTTTGGATTGACCCATTAGTGAAGTGTCTGCAGTTTAGTCTACAACAAATTAGTCAATATGAAACCAAAGAACATGCTTTCCTGTTATAAAGTGTAGATGGCAGCTGGTTCATAGGACTTCTGTGTTAAGCTAATGCGTGAAAAGAGCTTCAAAGTTCTCATGTGTGTTTATAGATCTAAATCAAAAAGAGTCCAGTAGCACCTTTAAGACTAACCAATTTTATTGTAGCATAAGCTTTTGCTACAATAAAATTGGTTAGTCTTAAAGGTGCTACTGGACTCTTTTTGATTTTGCTACTACAGACTAACATGGCTAACTCCTCTGGATATAGATCTAAATATATCAATCTTGTAGCTTACACTGTGAGCAGATCCTCTACTTGTACTTCAAAAGGAGTTAAGGTAACTATGGAAAGCATTGCACTTATAGCTCCCAGAACCAAACAACAGACAAAGCAAGGGGTTATCACCAGTTTACCCTTAAGGTATCTTTCTGTTGCTCACAGCAGGCATTCCTATAAAGAAAAAAATGACTCCAAATCCTTGCTATGTTTGTTTTCAAATCAATGTGCAACATCTTGTTGCTTGATACAGTACCAAATCCTGCCTTTGAGAAATGTGATTGCAGAAGCTTGAATCATGCACAGCCCTTTCCACACTTTCAGAACTTCATATTAAATACACTAAGGCTGTGTTAGAGGATGAAGTAGATGTCAGTTTTCCCAGGCCACTGCGGATATTTACACAGCTGCATGTAACTTGGTAATCAGACAACCTTACACCTCACACCTCCGCTTTGCTTTGAATAGCTACATGCACAGGTTTTGAGGTGTAGTTTATAGCATGGGTAATACTACACCTGTGGCTCTGTCAAGGTCATTGAAAAAAATTTGTAACAATGACATTACAGTATTCCTGCCCCCATGATATTACTCTTGTTTGTTCTGTTCTTTCTCTTAAAAATAAAAACTTCAAAGAACTTGTCTCCCCGGCTAGAACTTCTTGATCCTTTTTGTACATTTCTCACAGCTGGTTTTACTTTTGCTTTTTCCCCATACTTTTTGACAATTTCCCTTCCTCCTTTCAGTCATGTGACGTCTATGGCTATTTCTGTTTTACAACCCTCATTTGGAGAGCAGACCATTTCTGTGTCACTGTTCTCCCTAGGAGTACTGAAATGCTTGCAAGGCTCTTCCAACGTGCAATGGCTATACTTCATGAAGACATGTCAAGGACGGTCACACCCCTAGAACCTTCAACAAGTTGGAGGCAGCACATATTTGTTTGTAAACTTCTGTCTGTCAGGGCTTGCCGCCGCTGCCGCTGGGCATGGCATTGGGCGGTCTGCTCCTGACATCATAGGGGGGCCAGGGATGCTGCAGGACCCTGCTCTGTGAAAGGAGGGGCGGTATACCTCACCCAGACTCCCTCTCAGTCCACTCGCTGGCCTGCTCAACCTGGCCTGCTTGCCCCCTGTGTCCTCCTTCATCCCCTCCTTCTAGAACTCTCCTCCAAACCTCCACTCTTGCATTGCACCGCTCTCACTCCACATCATCACTCCTCACTCACACCCACCACCACAGGGCTCTTCCCAGCCAGCTTTTATAGGGCTTCCTTCTACTGCCCCACCCCTCTTCCAGCCTGGTCTCGGGCTGCACCAAGCAGTTGCAGCTGGGGTAGCTGATCTGGCCCCACTGACCAGCACCAGCTGTGCCTTGTTCCCTGGCTGCCCAGCCTCCCTGCCTTGGCTGATTGCTGAAGGCCTGTCCAGCTGCAGTCCCCTGGCTAGCAGCCCGGCCTCCCTGGCTGAGCTGATGGCTGAAGGTGGGTCCAGCTGCGGCTCCTTGGCTGGTTGCCCAGGGCTTCCTGCAGAGTGCCTCCAATAGCCCCACCTGGAGTGGCTTGGCTTTTGGCAACTCCTGGGCCAGGCTACTATTTTCTAGCTGGGGCGTGGCTTTGGGCTGTTGGGGCTGCTGCTGCTTCTCCTCCTTAGGTAAGGTCTTTGGGTGGGTGACTGCTGGGCCCCCAATCCCTCTGCCTTTGCCCCCTTCTGCCTTGCTTAGTCCCCTTTCCTTCCCCAGGGGAGTGGGACTCGCTGGTTTCTCTCTGTCTCCCCCTGACTCCTGAGGCCCTGGGCCTTTGCCTCTTGCCCCTGGCGCCGGCACATTCTGGCTCCATTTGCCCGTGGGAGGGGATGACCTGCTGCCCCCAGGCTGCCCCCTCTGCTTGCCAGTCAGACCGGTTGACCTACTGTCTGCTGGCTGACCGGTTGACCTGCTGGCTGCTGGCTGCCCCCTCTGTTTGCCCGTCAGCCCGGTTGACCTGCTGTTCCCTCTTGTCAAGTCTGGGGGCTGGGTCTCAGACCCCGGACACTGTCTCACATAAAAATTCTCAGCCATAAAAGCAACAATTAAAATGACCAATTATCAATAAAGAACAGCAAAAAACTTTCAACAATCAGTAAATACTAAGAACAATAACTACACTAGGAAGGAGCCACTTTCCCTCTATTACCTCTACATACCCATCACCAAAACTCAAAATCAACAGAGACATCAACAAAAGAACAAAATGCAACATTAAAATATTTGTTAGTCTTTGTGTAACACCTTTCCTGTATTTTTTTGGGATGTTTTAAAGTTAAGTAACATAACTGTTTGTATTATTTTAATAAGTTTTGATTGGTAAGATTTATAATTCTAAGTGGGTATGTATGTATATTGGCTAACACTGAATTTGTTTCTGTATAGCATGTTGATAAATAATTTTTCTTAAAAGAACAAAATCAAAAGGGCTAAGTGAAAAGCTTCCACCAGATGCCTAAAATTAGAACATATGACACTGCCATATATTACCTTATACTGTATCAGACCACTGATTCATCAAGGTCAGTATTGTCTACTCAGACTAGCAGCAGCTCTTCAGGCTGTCATACAGAGGTCTTTCACATTACCTACTACCTGAGCCTTTTTACTCTACCACTGAGTCGTGGAGATGTCAAGGATTGGACCTGAGACCTTATGCATGCCAAGCAGATGCTCAACCACTTAGTCATAGCCCCTCTCTAGGTGCCAGGTGAGTAATTGTGGAGAGAATGTTCCAAAACTACAGAAAAGGCCGTATCCTTGATGACCACCAATCATACCTCTGGTGATGCAGTTCTGTGCAGGTGGATAGGTTCATATTTTTATTTATTTATTTATTTATTTATTGTCCCTATGTGTGGTGAGTGAAGAGGCTCTTCCCCCATCCTCTTCTGATAGATTTTACCTCATTGCAACTTTTTGGTGCTGCTAGCCAATGCAAGTCAATTGGCATTTGTGACTCCTGTATCTACTGGAAGTTTCCTGGGGGCAGCTGCTTTGGGGGTCTGTAACTCGGAAGTCTGAAATGCAATCTTGACCAAACTTGGAGGGTAGGTGGAGGAGAGGCTGCTGAAGATTCCCTGTGACTTTGGGCTCTCTGTGTATGAAGGGGCAGAGCCAGGGCTGCCAGAAGTGATGGACCATGGACCAACAAACCGGTCCGTGAATGGGACTAGTCCATGACAGTTCGTGGTCCGGGGTCCATGAAAATCGACGGACCATGGGCCAATGGTCCATGGAGTTTTCCCAGTCTGTGCCCACCTCTACTCATCATCATTACCTATCAATTGATCTAAGTTAAAAGTTCCCTTGTCTGTCCTAGCCTTCCATAAAAAGATTTCTTCCCAGTTTTAAAATCTGGATTGGACTATGATGTTAGTTTAACACATGAGAATGGATCATTTTGTCATGATTTTATGCGCTATATTTCTCTAGCTGCAAAGATAGCAGGAGGAACAAAATCCACTTTAACATATGTAAACCCTAATACATTCCACTTATAAAGTGGCTCCAAAAAAGAAGCCTCCAAGAGACCCCAAGATGGATCCTCCAAGTGAGGAGAGGAATCCCAATAATTTGTGCCTGTTAACAAATATGCCTGATGATAGGCACTAAGGTTCGGAAAACCAAACCCTTCTTCATTAATTAAAAGTTGCATCCTCTGTAAAGAAATTTTAGGTGGTTTCTGAAACAAAGTATTAATTTTATGCATATATCTACAAGGTATATGAAAAGGGGTTGCGTGCATAACATTCATAATTTGAGATACAATGGATATTAGTTCACCCATTGATCCCACCTGAAACCTGGCAGCAGTGTGGGAAAAGAAAATTGGTGGAATGACACCAGTTACCATTGCCAGTGAAGGCACTGAGCCAAGTGGCTCCTGAGGCTCTGGCAGTGTTTTAAAGCTTGGTTATGCTTCTCCCAGGAAATATCCCTGTAAGTTAAATGGCCAGTTCACCCCAGGAGCCACGTATAGACAAGTCAGATTTTTCTACAAATCTGAGAAAAGCCCCAAGTTGGCAGAAAAATAAACTGAAATCTTAAAAAAGGGTTTGTGGGGATTAATAGATATAGCACCTATACCTTTAAGAAACAAATGCCCACAATGATCATTGTTGCCAGCCTTCAAGTCCTAATATCTGTTAGTAAAAAGTAGTGGGAGGGGATAGGGCTCTTTCACAGGAGGCTTTGGGTTTTAACTCTTAGCCGAGACAGGCCTGCCAGCAACCACCGGGTAACTTAATACCACATTAGTTGCATGACTCACCCACTACTAATTACTTTCTACTCTTCAACTTCAGCCACCTCACAAAAGCCAGAGCAGTATCGTTTCATGGAGACTCAGGTCCATATTGCCATTCTTCCATAGAAGTTCACTGGGCAACCTTGAGGCAGTTATACATTCTCAGCCTAACCTCCCTCATAGGCTTGTTGTGAGAATAAGATGGAGAAGAGGAGAAGGATGTGAGCTACTGTATGTTCTCATTGTGAAGAAAGGTAGAGTATAAATGAGATAAATAATAAATATAACTGAAGATGGGGCAGATAAAATGTATGTTGGTGGGCAAAGGAAAGAAGGAAGCAGGGAAAAGTAAGGATAGGGGGGGTTGGGAAAGAGGGGGAAAATGTAAGGAGAGGATACATGGGGAAATGAAGTGCATCCTATAAATCTTTGCAGGTTTCCCACTACTCAACTGGGCCTTACCCAATAGCCACTACCACTCAATTGAGCCATAGTTTCACCAGGTAGAAGCTACCAGAGGGAGGGAAGGAAAGAAAGCTGAGGATGGGGTGGGGGCAGGTAAAGCTATACTTGTTGGTGGGTGGAAAGGAGAAAAGAAAGCCAGAAAAGGGGAGAATCTATGAGGTTTTTCAGGTAAGGAGAAAAGGAAATTGGGGGGGGGGGTGCAAGTGAGATGCCCTTCACAAGTCCCTGTGAATCCCCTTGTTTAATTATATTCTGAGACCTGCAAGCATGAGATTGTTATGCATATTAAGATTTTCTTTTAACATGTGTACGCACAATATTTACTTAGCATCTCATAATGCAACAATAATCAGTTTATGTCAGCAGAAATAGATTGTGGGGTGCTTTTGTACGATCAGTATGGAAGGCCTATGTAAAATTCTGAGCAGATGCACTACTCAATTATGGATGAGTCTAATATGATAGCTACTTAGATGGTCTTAGTTTAGATTCATTCAAATTAAACGTTTTGTGGAGTATTTAGAAAATAAAGCAATGTCCAATTTGTTTAATGTGAACAATTCATAGAATGGAAATTTATGCACTGGTATCATTCTTCAGGTTTTGAGTAATATGGGCTGCCCATGCAAGTATATATGGTACTTGGCACTTTTGTTTCTGACTGTTAAGTGTGAACTATTTTATCTGCTGTTCCCCTGCTGTTTAGCACATTCAGTCCAGCATGTAACACCTGCAACTTTCTCACAAGCATATCTCACTTTATGCTTAAAACACTGGGAAAATCTAAAAGATTACACACGCTGTTCTGGGACCACATGAACTGAGATGATGATATCATTGTGAATTGGGTGGAAATATAAAAGGGCCAGAAATTGCAGGAATCTATTCTTCACCAAAATGTCAGTATTCCAACAATCCCATCTCCTGGTGCTTTTCTTTGGCTGGACTCTTGCCGTAAATAACTTGGTAGAATCCCAAGGTATGGAAGAATAGAAAATATTTATAAAAACTTTATACAATTGATAATCAGCCTGATTGCTTTATAGTTTGATGCTGACATGTATCTGTTTCATCTGTGCAATGTCAGAAACCTTGGTATTGTGTTACTCTCTGATGATCGTCCACAGAAAATGGATTATGCCTATGTTCTACTGAAATCAGTGGAGTAAATGAGTGATGATGACTCACTTAAATCCTATTCATTTCAATGGAATTTAAGACCAATTTTTTTCTGGACAGGGATCTGTATTCAGAAATTGAAAACCTGAACATGCTTACTTCGAAGTCACTTTGATTTCGCTACAGCTGTCTTTGAAATAAGAAAAAAATGTAGCTTAAAGTATAATTGGTTGCAACAGCACAGGAAATTTTAATGGATGGAAGCTGCAAGGATGCAAGTGCTGTCATTTATAGTCCAAAGCATATATAGTTTAAAAAGTCATTATTTTAAATGTTCTGTGAAGTTAAACAGCACAGCTACAAGTGGCAGGTTTCTGAATGTTTAGGTCAACTCCTTCCATAGAATCTTACAGATGTTAACCAATGATTGCTGATTTTCTAAAAACAGGCAATACCGAATGTGGTGGAATCTTGAGTGAGCCTTATAAAGCATTACCAATTGAAGTCAATGCAAATGAGACCTGCACATGGTATATAGAGAAAGATGTAGATCAAAATATCCGAATAATATTCTCTTATTTCCAGTAAGTATTCTTTAAATGTATTGTGGACAAGTATAACAAAAATGTAATAAAGTAGAAGTTTGTGATCATATTCTCAGAGAACACAGTTGAAGAACAGCCAGAACTGTAGACAGAAAGAAGGCTATAAAGAACATTATAGAGACAGTTATAGAGAAAGAGATTTGGACAGGTATATTGAACAAGAATGGCTGGGCGGCTCAACTGTCTAGTATAATTTTATCCAGCCCTTCCCCAAAGGAATTCATAGTGGCATATATAGTTCTCCCTCATTTTATCCTCATAAAAGTGTTTAAAAGTGTTTTTAACATAAGCTAGCTGTAAAACAAAACTCAATTAGTTTTCAGAAACCAACAGAATCCCGCTTCTGCTGACGCCCTTGAATAGGCTTGTGTAGGAATTAAGAAGGGTTTAGGTGTGTTTGTGTTCTACTCAAAGTCTAAAGATAAATAGGTCACCCATTCGTGACATTTAACAAGGCTTTCCTTGCCCATCTCTGGCTCCCTTGGAACCAGGCCAGGCACATTACAAGTAGGGAGGGGTTTTTTGGTCGTAGGCATACCTGTAGAGATTGGGGTTCAGGGACAGAGAGGTGGAGGGGAGGGAGAGGGTTGCAGGTCTCCCCCCACCTGCGTGGAGGAAGCCCACCCCAGCACAGCTGCCATTCACCAGCCTGGCTTCTGGTGATGAAACACAAAGAGAAGGGCTCCCCCGGAAAAAACTGCAAGGGAAGGAAGGCCACCACCCACCGGAGGGTAACAACTACAAAAATTTAAACCCAATTCATGAGAGTTAATCCGAAAACTTTTTGAAGTGCTGAAAGTGCTCTATTATGTAAACAATGAATACAATCTTATGTATACAATATGTAACAGTAAAATTTCTAGGAAGAGTTCAAAAAGTAGCTTAACATTGAACACCAATTTCCAATAAACACACCATGTATGATGTAATAAGTCCAGACTGCTTAATGCAATAAATACTAGTTCCTATACATAAATCATCAAATGCTAGAAATGAATTTTGCAAGTAAGTAACACTAAAATAAACACCATTTAGTCACTGAAGTTGTTTGGCAAAAAGACGTTTTGATGGTCTTGATAATGTTGAGCCTTTGAGAAAATGGATATCACAAAACGGGATTAATAATGCTGGCAAACGCCCATTAGGCTCCATCTTGACAGTCTCTTTTTGAAGATTCTGTACTAGGGATATCTTCTAAAGAAGTCAGACATCACATCTTTTCCCATATGGACCTATAAAGAAAGAAGATACAATCACAATATATTTATGGACTAGAAAAGCTGTTACTTACTTGCAAAATTCATTTTTAGCATTTGATTATTTATGTATAGGAACTAGTATGAACTAGTATAGGAACTCTTATGAATTGGGTTTAAATTTTTATAGTTGTTACCCTCCGGTGGGCAGTGGCCTTCCTTCCCTTGCAGTGGCTTCTGGTGATAGCAAGACAGTTCCCAAGTGTACTGGTTGCTGGGCTCTGGTATCAGGTTACCAAGTCTCTTCCAGTTACTCAGAATAACAAGGCCAGGAGAAGTTCCAAAGTCAGATCCTGCAGGTGTAGGTCAGGTCTTTCAGTAATCAGTCTCCAAAGATAACAAGCCAGAGAAGGAGTATCCGAAATTCAGAGTTGTTCAGGTTGAGGTCAGGTCTTTAAGTAATCGATCCAGGCAGTGTCAGCAGGTCAGAGTCTCAACGTACACATTGCATCCAAGCCCAGAAACATCTCTCTGGAGACTTTATAGTTTGCCCACCAGTGCGTCATGCACCCAGCCAGCTTCTCAGGCACAGTTCTGTAAAGACTCATCTTCACTGTTGGCAGGCAGTTGGAGTCAAGCCAGCAAGCATGCACTGTGCTTCCTTGCTTGTAATTCTGCTGTTGGTCTTTGCCAATGGTGTTCCAGAGGCAGTGGTGATCCTGGAGAGCTAGGAGCAGCTAGAAATCCTTCACCTGCTGGGTCAGTGCTGGAGGATGGAGGTACTTCTGACCCAAGCTTCTGGCTGTAGGTCCTGGCATGCCTGTACCTCTTTCTCCTGCTGGTTGGCTCCTATCGAGTCTAGGCTGGTTACATAGGGCCCTTTCTCCTCTGAGGAGTCCTCACTATCACTAAGTCCTGGCAGCACCATGATACCAAGGCCCTCTTTCCTGGGGCAGCTGCAGGAGCACCGCCCCCACCACAGGGGCCTGAGGCAGGAGCTGGCACTGAGGCAGGACTTTCCCTTGCTTCAGTTTGGTTTGGATGATTTTCTGGTTTGATGCAGGTCCTCATAGGGAACAATAGTGGATGGTCAGCCTGCTCAGGGGCACTTGAGGTTTGGGGGGTGTCAGTTTGGTTCTGTTGGACTGTCTGGTGTAGAGCGTACATATGGGAATGTGCCTCTTGCCTTGGTCTATGTGTTTCTGCAGTGGGAGTCAATTTGGACTTTTCCCCAACAGTAGGGACAAATGAAGTGGCTGGGGGCATCTTGTTCAGGGGCTCACAGAATTTGTCCAGTCTCCCTGAAATTTGAGGGGGGTCTTTAGAGGACAGTCAGGAGCAGGTCCCTGGAAAATTTTGTGGATTTTGCTTGCAAAATGCCATCCCCAGCCTCCTAGATAGCCCCACAGTTTCCCCCATAAGGAATAATGGAGATTGGAGATGGCTGGAGCACCTTCTTTGGGGAGCCATAAAATGTTCCCCTGGGGATCAATCTGCACGAAATTTGGCAGGTCTTTAGAGGATGGTTAGGGGTAGGTACCTTGAAAATTTGATGAAATTTGGTCAATAATGACCTCCCCAGGCCATCAGATAAACTCGAAATGAGTTTCCCATAGGAAATGATGGCCAAATTTTACCAAATTTGCTGTGTAATACCAAACCAAACTAGATAATCAATTCTGTATTCATGGAATACCAGATTTTTCACCAGTTCCATATTACCAAACCAAATTTACTGAATCCTTTTCCTGTGCACACCCCTACTTGCAAGTCCCCCACTCGTAAAATACTAACACACACTTCCAGACTAAATTCAAGTCTAAAATTGAATGAAGTACCACTCTGACTTAAAGTTTTCCTCACAGGGATTTTCAAGGGACAGAGTGGTGCCATTCTAGAAAATCATGGTCTACGGCACCACTTTTTACTGGAAATTCAGCCTGTGACTTTAATTTTCTTTTCTAGCTCTATATTTGGATTTTCAGAAAAAAAGTATGGTACATGACTCATTTTTAAAACAGAGGGGATTTTCAAAAGCCACTTGTAAAATACTAGAGTTAAATACCCTAGTTCCTATAGGACATCAATCTGTGTCTCATTTCTATAGGACATCAATCTGTGTCTTTGATTTAAGTAACTAACTCATAACTTTATAAATGCAAGATGCAAACTGTTATAACAGCAATGTAATAAACATTTTCTTCTTTTTCTAGATTTAATCCTTCATCAATCTGTGATAGAGAAAATATTATAGTATATGATGGTTCTTCAACTAACTCATCTTTTCTTGGACAAATATGCAATAGCCATCAGTCTGTTCCAGTATTTGAGTCATCCTCAAATGCTTTAACATTTCAGTTATCAACAGACTCAACAGCTTTCAAAAGGGCAGTGTTTGTATTTTATTATTTCATTTCACCTGACTCAGGTAAATTATCATCAGACTTCAAACATCAGGGCATCACTCATGATGACAGTTCTAGAATCCTATGAAAATTACTCAAGCACTAATCTGAAGTTATTCAATTCAGAACTTTTAATGAAAGTCTTGCTTTATTTAAATATGCTATAAACTGAAAGTCCGGGAATACACAATAAACCAACCGTTCTTTTTTCTTTTTTTCTTTTTTATAAACACTATATTAGTGCAAAGGTGCAAAAGTGCAAAGTGCAAATGAATAAATATATATATAATATACAATAAATACAATTGAATCTTTCGTTTCAATTCTTCTGTCTTCAACAGAAGAAACGAAAGATTCAATTGTATTTATTGTATATTATATATATATTTATTCATTTGCACTTTGCACTTTTGCACCTTTGCACTAATATAGAGTTTATAAAAAAGAAAAAAAGAAAAAAGAACGGTTGGTTTATTGTGTATTCCCAGACTTTCCGTTTATAGTTTCCGCTATCCGGGCTTTTTCCCTGGTTGTTGCGCTTATTATTTAAATATGCTTGCAA
Source organism: Eublepharis macularius (assembly GCF_028583425.1). Taxonomy (NCBI): domain Eukaryota; kingdom Metazoa; phylum Chordata; class Lepidosauria; order Squamata; family Eublepharidae; genus Eublepharis; species Eublepharis macularius. The sequence goes on from NC_072795.1 coordinate 87,172,476, forward strand.
GCACAGCTGTATGAATCAGTATAGGCACAACTGAAAAATGTAGAGGCAAGTTTAACAATGGGAATTGTAATACCAAATATCTGTGATTTCTCAACAGAATATATTGCTTTTGAAAAAAAAAATGTGGGGTGTGTTTGAAGATAAGTATGGAAATTTCTCTGACTACATATCTTCAGAGTGGGCTGAACAAGGGCTCAACTCCTTTAATGTGCTCCATTTTAAACTAAGGACAAAATCTGGCTACTTATGAAACTTTCTGAAGGCTTTGAATTCAAAATATATCCACATTGTACCTCAACTTATGATGATCAGTGATCCCCCCCCCCCCGCCGCCTGCCAGCTGATAGTTTAAAGGGCCCTGCCGCTTGCAATCTGCAGGGGAAAGTTTAAATAGCCATTTCCTCGGGGAAATGGCCATTTAAACTGTCCCTTTCCCTATATGACCCAAACGAACCCAAACCAGTAACCAATTTGTGGAAGCTCGTAGAAAGGAGCTTTCACGAACTGTGGTTCGCAAACTACGAACCGGCCTGGTTCGTGTGTTTTTTTGGGTCATAATTGGATTCGTGCCCATCTCTATTCTAGACCACTTTCCCATTGGCAGTTCCACCTTGTCTAAGATTGTTCCCGTCTGAAGTAGCTGATTAGGAACCTGCACACAATTGACAGGTCTAGGATTGGAAACAATTCCCCATTATCAGTGAATACTAGCTAGGTTCACATGGAGGGAGAAAGGGTGGCCACGCAACTTAGGGCCAAATTCTATTTTACTTCTTTATCACATAAACTGCTGTTTTGATAGTGTAGAAACTTTGAGTTCACTTTGGAGGAGTCAGCTGCTACTACTCATGCCCCTGTTACTCCTCTATCTGACTTCAAGGATCCTACAGCAACCAAAGAAGAAGCTTTGATACAACTGATCCTACACTATTGAGAGAACACTGAAGGGATACTTAGCCTTTTCACCATGGCAACAAAGCCATTAAGACCAGTCTTAGCTATCAGAAAACTAGGAGACCTTATTCGGAACATCTACCAGTAATAAAAAGTGCTCTTACTTTGAGGTACATGGCTTTTTTAGTTTATTGTCCTGCCACAACCACCTAGTAAGCTGCCAGAAAGCTGCACACATGGGAATAAGGAACAGAGTCTAAAAAGCAAATGTAATAGCTTTCCAGTATTCTTGGCTCCTCTACTCCCATACACACAGGTAAAGGTAGAGGTAGTAAGTGAGCAATTCTGAGAAACCTTTTGATTGCTTTTGTTATTTCTGTTCTTTAATGTTAACTTTATTTTTTAAACATTACTTTCTTTTAAACCCTCAGTTGAAAACTGTGGGGGTAGACTTCAAAGCCCAGAGGGATCATTCACCAGCCCTAACTACCCCAGCCCACACCCACCATTTACCTATTGTGTCTGGCACATCCAAACAGAAGCAAATTCCAAGATAAATTTAACATTCAGTGAAATTTTGTAAGTATAAATGTCTAATAGTTTTACATTTCAAGTTACCTCAGCTGCTGTATGTAACTGCACAATAGAGATACGAAGGCCTGTTTTTTACTCACATTTATATTTAAAAGGCACAATAACGTATGATGATATTTCAAAACATGTGGGTCCAATTAAATGTGACATTGGTATGACTGAGCAAGGCATGGGTGCAGTAGCATCTTAAAAACCAATTAGATTTCCAGAGTAGGAGTCAGATGAAGGGAGTTCTGACTCTAAAAAGCTGAAGCGCTGGAAATCTAGTTGGTCTTTAAAGTGCTACTGCACCCAAATCTTACTCTTCCACTACAGACCAACATGCCTACCCAAGTGAAACTATCTTATTGGTGTGATTAAACTGACAACATGCTATTTAGCCCTAAAAAACTGATGGAGAACCTCATATAGACATGGGATCTTGGCACTAAAGAATGGAGAACTTAACTCTTCACACTACATTGTTTCCCTGACTGAGTGGCCTTTTCAGCTTGCCTTTAGCCCTGATAGGATTAAAAAAGATGTTTGTCTGTATTGTGTTTGTATTTCTCACCAGTAAGATTTAAAAAAATCAAGCAGGGGCCATTTTCTAACAGGGAAACAGCATGAGGGAGGAGTTATATACACCCCCCTTCCCCATTGCTGTGGACAAAATCAGCATTCTCTCTTCATTTGGCTTTTTGTATGGCTAAATGATATTTTAGAAGAATTCCAGTCATTAGACTCCAACATCACATGTGATTTGACCCTTAATATGAATGTACTGCTCTACACAACTTATGGAAATGAAATTGTTTTGCCCTTAGCTCTCAAATGTAGGGAGGTGAATTTTAAAACCTGGGTCTGAGAAGCTGATCCATCCATCTACCTCACCTACATAGGAAATGTCTTGCTATATTATCTAGTCCAGGATTTTTTTTCAGTAGTGGCCAGTAAAATGTCTCTGGGGACTCATAAACAGGACATGAAGGAGATGGTCATCACCTGTTTTGGTCTCAGCATCTGGCACATATGCAATTCCCCATTGTGAAAAACAATGTAAACCTGAGTGCCCTTAAATTTCATGGTCAAAAACTTGCAGGAGAAATAATTACTCTTGGTTAAATGTATGTAGTATATCTTTTTTGCTACAGTTTTGTTACAGATTTACTCTGCCACAGGCTATTTCTGAGATATCAGCCAGGATCCAAAAATTCATGAAACCAATTCTGTGAATCTATGACAAATTTAAACATGCTTCTCAAACAGCAGTTCCTCATATCACATGCTGAACTACTTTTACAATTGAGGAAACCTGTACAACAGTTTATTATATAGGAATAGGTTTCAGCTATCCTACAGAGGAAATTGAATAATCTACTGGGCTAGAACAAGCCTCTTTCAGGAGCTGAGCTGTTCTTTGGATCCTGGCCAATATATTTACCTTTGCAGGCTATTTGTTGCATTGTATTTAATAGTCCTGTCATTCCAATTCCTTCTCTGAAGTTATTCCTTCCTTTGAACCCTAGCGTAGAAATGGATGAAAACTGCAGATTTGACTTTGTTGCCATCTATGATGGTGTAATGACCAACACTGGTTTAATCAAGCAAGTATGCGGCCTTGCTAAGCCAACGTTTGAGTCTTCTTCCAACTTTATGACTGTGGTGCTGTCTACAGATTATGCCAACTCTTACAGGGGCTTTTCTGCTCACTACACAAGTATACCAATACCAACAACGCAGCCCAACAGTAAGTCTAATTCTAGTCATGTGTATCTTGTGAGTCCTATAGCTGAATATAGAGGCTAAAAATGAGTTTAACTAATTAAATATTTTCTCCTATTTTTCTCCCACCCTAAGGACTCAAAGTAGCTTATAAAATTTATACACACAATTAAAATAACCCAACTGACCCCCCCCTTCCCCATTATACCCTTGAAGCAAATGATAAGAAGACACAAGGTCATCCCAGGTTAGCCTTGGTTCTACCGGTATGGGCTCTGGCTGCGAGTTACAGGCTAAGAGCCAAAGACCAAAACCCTTGCAACTTGCACATCTGGCTAGTCACACTGCAAAGGTGGTAGACTTTTCACCTCTGCAACATGTTACAAATATGCAGAGAAAATATTCCACATCTATCCTCTCTAGTGTCTAGAAGCATTTCAGTCACTCCGGCCAGATATACGCTTTATGTTCCTCAACATTGCAATTCTGCAAACTTATCTGCTCTTTTTGGCAAGCCTTGCATATCATTGGATGCAACTGTGAAGTTTCCTCTGAAATCAATTACACAGCTGAACAAACAAGACATGTTTTAAACTAAAAATTGTTCAGCTGCCTCTGTGACTACAGTAGATTTCACAGCCATCTGCTGGCGCAACAGTTCACTCTCATAGCTTTGCAAGACTGTGGATCTATTTCATAGTAAATCAAATTAAATTAAAGTGGAGTAAATTAAACCAGAGTGACAGTTAGTGATTCTAACCAATAGTTAATTGTTCTCTATTCTATTCTACAGTCTTTATAAAGTTTATAAATTTAATTACTTTTATAACCTAATTAATTGTGCCAGCATACCCCCCAAAAGCATAAATCAGCTGTGAATACTCATATGATCAAATACTGAAGTGCCAGTGACGTAATATATATTTGGCAATTGGCAGTTCGCTGTGTTTACATCAGTATTCACAAGTGGTTTATATTTTTGTATAAGCACAACCTTAATCTATTTTTCGTTATCTAATTATTTATAGTAACTGAATTCCCTGCTCACAATTATAATGCAGCACAAACAGGACAGAAGAGTAGGAATGGGTCTCAGACATCTCTAAGGATATGATCCTTACCCCAAGATCTGTGCATGAGATAAACCCCACAAATTCAACAGAGCACCCTGTTACCCTATGGGGTGGTCTCCTTGTGAGTTGGGGGAATTAGCGTACAAGGAGAGGCAGCAAGAGGTGGGTAACTCAGCAAGATCTCCACCTATATATGTGAGGATTGTCCCTGGCAGAAAACTCTTTCAATAACGAGGCAGATGTTTCAATCAAAGAGGGTTTTTTATTAAAAATAATAAAGAACAACAGCATGCAGAAACACACACAACACACACTCAAAGCAAACTAGAAAGCAGTGAGGAAAATTGGATAGAGTTTGAGGGATTGGGTGATAGTTATCATCCAGAAGAGGGTGTCTGGGAGAGAGAGCGTTGAGCAACCACCGTATCAATGCAGAACTCAAATGGAAATCCAAGGGTGGATGCTGGATCTGAGGGCATGCACAAAACTATGGTAGAGGGGCAGTCCAATTATACTGTGGGACGTATCCTGGGGAGAGAGTGCATCTTCTTTCCCCAACTTAATGGTTGTCTCTGGGGTGAGATAATAGACAGGTGAGCCATCCCCAGGATGAGACATTAACTGGGAAGGTTTGATAAGACTTTTCTGAGTGAAACTAAAGTTGTCAGCAATAATTGATGACTCGTGATGAATAGGTGGGTAAGACTATCAGCACCCTGAATTTCCTGAAAATGGGAGCGTAAAGAATGATCAGTATGGTGTGTTAAGGTGATTAATTCAGGAACCCTGGGAAGACCCTATTGTCTTAGGATCTTTGCACATCTCCAGTGCATGGAGGCTGAAACCTGGTCTCACTTGACACTTCCCATGCTAGTAATTTTCCATCTCCTGGCTGGGATCTGGCTTAGGCAGCATTTTTGTGTTTGAAACACATACAGAGAGGGGCTTATGATATAGCCATATTAATATCGCGAGGGCAAGTCTGACCGCTAACAACCCTCTCTCCGTCCTTTCACCCTTAGCATGCACAGCTAGCTAGAGAATAATAGTTCTTATGTGCTTTCCCTTTCTGCACATTGCAAATTAGTGCAGAGCTAAATTACATGCAATTTCCACAGCACTGACTGTGGCTGGAAGAGGATACAGAAAGAGTAGACAGGTGTCCTGTTTAGAGATGGGCACGATCCAAAAAAAAAAATACCAATTAAGCCATTTGTGGATCTGGGCTGCTGCTGAACCCAGGCCACCGATTCTAACCGATCAAGTCCCATTTCCGATCCGGAATCGGGAAGGCCAAAGCGGGAGGGCGCCCCACTGTTTCCAGCGATATAGGAACGGTGGTTGGTGGCAGCGGCCGCCAGGCCCGGCGGGCAGGGGGAGGCGGTGATGAGCCACCTCCCTTCAGGGAGGGAGGGTACATTCACACACACACACACACACACACACACACACACACACACACACACTTAGAGTAGAGGGGGGGGAGTTTTTAACCCAGCAACGAGCTGCCTCCCCTCAGGAAGGGGACATTCCCAGGGCCGGATCTACGGTTGCCAGTGCCCAGGGCAACCGTAGTCAGGCTCTTGCGCGCGCTCCTGGGTCGCCCCCCCTCCCACGCAGCAAACTGGCTGTCCCGGTGTGCTGCGGAGCTGGCAGCAGCGCGAGTGGCTCGGTGGCTGCCCACGCCGTTCACCTGCCCTGCAAGACACGGGGCGGCCAGCTTGCCCGCGCTCCCCTTGTCCTGGGGAAAGGCGAATGGCACAGGCGGCCTCTCAGCCTCCCACACTGCCTTTTGCCTTTCCCCAGGACAAGGGGCGGCTGGCTTGCCCACGCGCCCCTTGTCCTGGGGAAAGATGAACGGCACAGGCGGCCTCCCAGCCTCCCGCGCTGCCTTTTGCCTTTCCTTTGTGCCCATGGCTTCAGAACACCCCCTTCCCCCTCTCCTGGGTTGCTGCTCCGTGGTTGGAAGGAAGCCTGCTAATCAAGGAAAGCTGGGCTTCCATTTGTGTTTCGAGGGCAACAGAAGGAGGGCAAACACAGCTCATTCCCCTGGCTCCATTGCCCGGGGAATAAATTACTGGCGCAAGAGTGTCTGCAATTCTGAACAGAAACCGATACATCCAATTAAGTCCCGAACAAGCAAACCCCCGACTGCTGGATCGGTTGCCGTGGACGGAACTGATTAGCTGAGTCACGATGGCGCAAACACCAAAATCGGGGGGGGGGGGTGTAATTCAGATCGTGCCCATGTCTAGTCCTGTTCCTCAGACTGTCCTGGTGCACTAAATATACTAGAGATGGGGAGAAACTGGATTATCTTGAGCCCTATAGAAACCTCTGCCTGCAGGTATTATACCCTTGAGTAGATCAAGACAGTTGTCATAGATTGTGCCAGATTTTCATTTCAGTACCACTTCACAATGAAACTGAAGTTGAGGCTGAGAGCATTCTATGCTGACAGTGTTTTTAGTTTCAAGGTAGCCCAAGAAGCTACACCATAAAACACTGAATTTTGTAGCTAGTACAAAGTAGGTAATTTTTTCACCAACGTGACAAAGGTAACCTTTATGTCAAGTTATGGTGTGATTTTTAGGGCACAGAATTAGGTTCTCAGTATCAATTTCTGTGCTTGCACAGTGTAATTGTGGGATCATGGAACATACACAGTTGTGTCTATAGTTTTCTCTCACTTGGAAAACAATAAAAAAGAACTTGCAGTTGTCATGTCAATTACAGCTGTCCCTAGAAATTACTATCAAGCCACATAATTCCATTATTTATACATGAAAGTTTAAATGATGGATTGTAATCCATCTAAATTGGACTGCATCTATCTGTTAAACAAAAGAGAAGGTATTCTTTTGCATTAAAAATTCATGAAATGGACAAATGAATATAACGAAGTGTTAGGTCCCACAAATTACTTTCACTAACAGTGGCACTTTTTTCTGGACTCTTCCTTTGAAACAAAAAGCTCCTTCATTAAAAGTCTATTGATAGTGCAATCATAAACAGTTACACCAGTCTAAACCCATTGACTTCCCATGCTGAAGTGTCTGTATTAGCAAAATGGATCTAGAGGATCCCATCCTAACACTGGTATGTTGTACTTATTCAATATACACAAAACATATCAAAATCAGTATTTTTTTTAAAAAAGTACGCAAGTGTGCAAAAACCAAGTTGTAGAAAAGTGGAACCACAATTATAAAAAATTTATATTGTTCCAAGTTTGATCAATTCTGTAATTGTAGAACTTCTCTACAATTTTTCAACAGATGATTTTATTGTATGCATCCAGGGTTGCCTGTCCCCTTCTATTTAGCATGTGGCCAGGAAAAGAATATGCATATCTTCTGCACTGGGATTCTAGCAATGACTCCATCTCTTAAGAGTAGAACTAGATCCCACCCAGAATATAGAGGGTAGTACCCCAGTTGTTTCTTACTTTGGTGGTTATACTTTTGTTGTTGTTGTTAGCATCCCTCAGGTGTTCTTCAGACACAATCACAGTCATTCTCAGCAAGTCTTATTTGGATTCACTTGGCTATAATGACAATGACTTGGTTCTGAATGATCCAACTTGCAGACCCAGTGCCTCAAACCCAGTGATGTTTTCATTTCCATTCAACAGCTGTGGAACAATTAAAGAGGTAAAAAACAAACAAGCCAAAACTAAAACAATTTAAATCAAACTACTGTGATTCTGTTGTTCGCCAACTTTCCCATCATGTTTTTCTCCTGCCAGTTTAGCCTAGTCACTGGACCTAACCCTGTCCTACCATTGCATTATACTTTATTCCCCTCCCCACCAATTTTTAATCTAATCCTTTCAAGATTTACCTATCCAAACACAAAGTGGAAAATTACATTCATGTGCTAAACTAGGGGTGTGCGCTTCAGGAATCCGACTCAGGTAAAATACCCAAATCGGACCCGATCTGGAAAGCTTAAGGATTTCCAACTCGGGGTCAGATCCGGAAATCCCAATTCAAAGCTTCCTGAAGCATTCGCAATGCTTTGGGAAGCTTTGGGTTTAAATGCCTGTTTCCCTGCCGCTGCAAGCAGCAGGGAAAGGGGCATTTAAACCCCTGAATCAGCTGCTCGTTGGGGGCTTCCCCAACTAGCGGCTGAGTGAATAAGCCTGCACCCCCCCACACCGGGCCCTCCCCAGCGGGCGAAGGAGGCAGCGGGGGTGCAGACTTCAGGTAAGTGGGGGGGCTGGGGGTTGTGGAGTTTTTAAAGGGCCGTGCTGCAAGTGGCAGGACAGGGCCCTTTCAACTATCAGCTGGCAGGCGGCAGGGGGAATCCCCCCCTGCCTCCTGCCAGCTGATAGGGGGGCTAAGTGGGGTGGGGTTGGGAGTGGGGGTGGGTGGGGTTGCTGGGAGAAAACCCAGCCCCCTGAATCACTTTGGAATGCTCCGAATCTTTATGGAGCATTCCAAAGTGATTAAAATACCTGAATCCGAAGCGGCTTGCTGCTTCGGATTTTGGGTATACCTGAATGTTTTCAGCGTGCACACCCCTAGTGCTAACGGGCAAGTATTCAATGTGACTTTTCACTTTCAGCTTCTCTCAGTGGCAGTTTTCCATACAGATTAGCACTATCAAAACCATACATGTGGGATACAATAAGAAAAAAAATATACTGTAAGGGATACCATGAGCATATTTGGGGAACATTTAAGTCACAGCAAATATTTGCTGTAAAGATATGCTGAAATTAACAGGCCTTGTATCACTGTGCTTGAGATTCTATTAGAGAGTAAGGCCAAGATCCAGACAGCACTATATAGTCTGACTCTATATTTATTTACAAAACCAATGGCAATATGAAACAAGGCACCACTGCTTTCTTTCCAATTACATTTTTCATGCTGTAATGGAAATTACTCATAAATTTTGGCAGTACCTTGGTAGGAACTTGAAAACTGGTTCACCAAGACATTGTTTACTGAGACACTGCAGTGGTGGGCTTCATCAGATTTGGTAGCTTATGCATTTGTTTATTAAGGACTCAATTGCCAATTGTCAAGAAGAGATCTTTATCACATATAAATAATTAACAAAAATCAAAGTCTGAACTGAAAATGTTGGATCAGTCTTCAGTCAGTTAACCAAGAATTTGTTGTAATAATACTGACATTGGGAAAACTTTATTGTTGCTTTTTGTTCAATTGTTGAAATTCTAAAACTCGGTCTAGAATTCATTCTTTGACAATATTCTTTCTTCATAAAGAGTGGTTTGTAATACATGTTTTATTTCTGTTCTATGCAGACACAAAATCACACCATTTCTTATATCAATACCATCACTGCCTCCCCAGCAGGTGTTGTGATCACCCGTCAAAAGCGTGTTGAGATTGTTGTGAAATGTATAATGGAAAACAATTCAACTGTAGAAGTCATGTACGTAACAGAAACAGATGTCACACAGAACACAAGTGCTCTGGGAAGATACAACCTCAGCATGTCTTTCTATGAGTCTGATTTGTTCTCCAAACCCATACTTGATTCTCCATACTATGTGGACTTGAACCAAACTCTCTATGCGCAAGTCACTCTGCATTCCAGTGATGCGAATTTACTAGTGTTTGTGGACACATGTATAGCATCACCAAACCCTAATTTTGGATCACCGAATTATGATTTAGTCAGAAGTGGGTGAGTAATGTAACAGTTCAATAACAATTAAAATTTAATTCCAGGTGGAGTGGACAGAAAAATGTCCATGAGAGAAACCAAACATTGAAAAATACTAATTTTTTATCCCGCCCTCCCTCTGAAGAATTCAGGGCAACATTCATTGTTCTCCTCTCCTCAGTTTTATCTCACAACATCCTAAAGCAAGACAGGGGAACTGGAGTGCTTGATGCTTGGAGGCATTGGGTCTTCAAGTTGGACAATTTAAATGTAGTGGGTGTTTCAGAAACATGGTGGCATGAGGAAGATCAATGGGATGAAGTTGTCCCTGGTTATAAGCGCTATAAACATGGCAGGAGAGGTGTTGCTTTGTCTATCAAAGAGATGTAGAAGGAAGTATGTTAGAAAATATTAGGGAAACTCCCCAAAATAATCATTAAGGATGGAGATACTAGGCCCTAAGAGTTACTTAAAAGTAGGGGTGTATTATTGCCCACCTGATCAAACCCTTGTGGCTGATCATGAGATGGTGAAAGAAATAAGGAAAGTGATTAAAGCAGATAATACTGTATTATTGGTGATTTCAACTACCCTCACATTGAAATGTGTTCAAATCATACTGTAGAAATGAGATTCCTAGACATCACAAATGACTATGCAGTTGGTCATAGAGCCAACCAGACGGGTAGTGATCTTGAACTTGGATCTGAGCATAGTTCAAGACATGTTGTTGCACCAATTGGGAACAGTGACCACAATACTATTAAGTTCAGTGTTCGTGTCAATGGAAAGTTACCCTTAAAGTCAAAAACATTAATAGTTGATTTCAAAAGAGGAAACTTTACAAATAATGAGGGGAATAGTTAAAAGGAAGCTGAAACACAAAGAGAGTCAGATCCCTAGAGGATGCTTGGAAGTTATTAAAAATCACAGTAATTTAAGGCCAGGTAGAATGCATTCTCCATGCTAGGAAAGGTACCGCCAAATCTAAAAGGATGCCTGCAGGATTAATGACTCAAGTCAAGGAAGCCATAAAAAGCAAAAAGATTTCTTTTTAAAAGTGGAAGGTGAGAGCCAGTTTGGTATAGTGGTTAAGAGCGGCAGGACTCTAATCTGGAGAGCCAGGTTTTATTTCCCACTCCTCTTCTTGAAGCCGGCTGGGTGACCTTGGGTTAAGTCACAGCTCTCCAGACCTCTTTCAGCACCACCCACCTCACAGGGTGATTATTGCAGGGATAATAATAACATACTTTGTAAACTGCTCTGAGTGGGTGTTAAGTTGTCCTGAAGGGCAGTATATTAATTGAATGTTATTATTATTATTATTTATATTATTTTCACTGTGGAACATACAAAGCATGAACCCATTCCATAGTCACAATTTTCAGGAAAGGAGTCTGAAGAATTGAGTCAAATTGAGGTGACAAGAGATGAAGTTTTAGACCTACTGGGGAGAATTAAAACCAGTAAGTCTCCAGGTCCTGATGGCATACACCTGAGAGTTCTTAAGGAACTCAAATGTGAGATTTTTGATATACTAAACCATATATGTAATGTTTCTAAGACAAGCCACTGTCCCAGAAAAGTAGTAAATGTTATACTGGCTTCAGAGAACCAGGAAATTACGGGCCAGTTAGCCTATCATCTATCCCAGGCAAATTAGTTGAAGCTATAATCAAAGATAGAATTATTATTAGATTCATAGAAGAACAAAGTCCACTGAGGAGAAAATTATAATGGCTTTTACAAAGAGAAATCCTGCCTCACCAACCTTTTGGAGTTATTTGAGAAAGTGAACAAACATGTAGATAATGGTGACCTGGTAGACATTATATACTTGGATTTTTAAAAGGCTTTGACAAGGTACATCACCAAATATTCCTGAGTAAGTTTAGCATTAGGGGATAAGAGGACAATAAGAATCAGAGTAGGAATAAATGGACAACTCTCTCAGTGAAGTAAGCAGTGAGGTCCCACAAGGATTGGTATGGACGCTGGTGATATTTAATTTGTTCCTACATGATTTGGAACTGGGGGAGAGCAGTGCAGTGGACTAGGCTGCAGATGATACAAGATTATTCAAAATGGTGAAAACCAAGGTTGGCTGTGAAGAGCTTCAGGAGGATCTCCTAAACTGGACAATGTACATAAGTGAATGATGATGCCTATTGGAACAAAAAAACACTCAACTTTAAAGATATGCAATGGGGTCTCAACTTGCTGGGACTGAGAGGGAAAAAAACCTTGAGATCATAGTAGATAGTTGAAAGTGTCAGCCCAGTGTGCCACAGCAGTGAAAATAGCAATCTCTGTGCTGGAGATTATTAGAAAAGGGATTGAAAATAAAACAGCCATTATAATGCCTCTGTATAGATCTACGGTGCAGCCTCATTTGGAATTCTGTGTACAGTTGTCATTACCATATCTCAAAAATAATACTGCAGAGCTGAAAAAAGTACAAAAGAGAACTGCAACGATTAAGGAGTTGGGACCGTTTTCCTTGAGGAAAGGCTGAAGTGTCTGGGACTAAGGGACATCATAGAGGTTTATAAAATTGTGCACAGGAGAGCGATGACTTGATGGCACGTAACACAAACACACACACACACAGAACTTTTTTCCCTCTGCCAAAATGCTAGAACTCGAGGGCATTCAATGAAGCTGATGAGCAGTAGATTCTTTACTCAATGAGTGATTAATACAGTGAGATTTCACAATATTGTGGTTGAAATTAAATGGGACATTGGTGTGATTGAACTCCCATCGTGCTATTTGGCCCTAAAAAGCAGCTGATGGGGACCCCGTATAGATCCAGGATCTTGGCACTGAAGGATAGAGAATTTAACTCTTCTTCACCCTGCACCGCAGGATTTGAGTCCAGTAGCTCCTTAGAGACCAACAAGATTTTCAGTTCAGCACAGCTACTTGCCTGAAACTATCATCCTGCAATGAATCCTTCACTAAAATAGACTTTTCAGCCTGCTTTTAGTTCTGCTAGGCTTAGAAAAGGTATTTACCTGTATTGTACTTGTCTTTCTTTCATTTGGTTATTAATGTTTCCACTTTGGACTATCAATCGTTTTTAACATCAATTTCTTTAAATTTTGACATTTTGTAACCCATTTGTCATAGGGGTAACTATATTTAAATTTAGAATGTAAGGAGCCTAATGCCCAAATGCCACCCTCCCTTGCACTGCAAATACTAGGAAAAGGGAAAACAAATGATTTGTATTTTGTTTATTTGTAGATGTCTTGCAGAAGAATTTAGAAATATTCTGGAATTGGTTTACTATGACTACATTCAGACATCAGGAAAATTTGTTCACAATGGGCTCAATGTGACTTGTTGCTGTACTTATACACTCCCATCCCATCCTCCTCCCTTTGTACACAGATGGTAACTGAATGCTTCTTGGTCCTGGTAGCCTTTGAACAAACTTCAATTTGCTGTCTGAAAGCACTGACCTAGTAAAATTGGAGGTAATTTCTTTCCTAGAAAGAAGGATTTAAAAATCTGGATTAGAATCCTAGATTGATATAAACAAATTCCAGTTTGTCTAGTCACCATCATGGGATGCTATAGTAAATCTGAGTCTGATTGAAGCCATTTAATATCACCAAGCTTTCATTCACACCATGAGCAAGGGAAAAGATGAACAGGAGAGCATGGGAACAACCCATAATAAACACCTAAATGCAGTGCAGGGAAAAATGGACAGGTGACCTACGCCAAGAGAACTATTTTTGTATCAACACAAACATGCAGTACACTTAGGCTTTACATGTTGTCTGAGTTTTAAAACATTGATTTGAGAACCATTACATAGCACCATCGTTTCTGGTACACATTTCATTGCATTGCATAACAGGATCAAGCTAATCTGATCTTTTTAAGATAACCATAAAATTCTATTACAGCTGTGCCAAAGATAACACCTATGTGGCCTATCCAGTCCTTGAACATTATGGGAGGTTCAGGTTCAGTTCCTTCAAATTCTTGCGGAGCCATCCAACTGTTTACCTCCACTGTGAAGTTTTAATTTGTGACAGCAATGATCCTAATTCTCGCTGCACTAACGGCTGCATCACTCGACAAAAGAGAGAGATTTCTTCCTACAAATGGAAAGGGGAGGCTATGGTGGGACCCCTCAGACTGAAAAGTGATCATAGTTCTGTGGATCGCTCAGGTAGGTACAACACAAGATCTCACTTATCTTACTTATTTTTATCTTATTTTACCATATGGAGATTTCACTACCTAGGATTTATAAAGAAATATCTGCTTGTAGTCTAGTAATTCAACTTACAAAAACTAAACAAAACCATTGATTGGCAGGCAATGAATGGTTCAACCTCCATTCATACCGAATCAATAAAAACAAGCTGACCAAAGTGAAAGGGGATGTATTAAGTCACATAACAACTGTTGGAAAATAGTGTTGGTTACATGACTGATGAAATTTTAAACGGTTTTACATTCAAGTTAATCTTTTTTTCATCCGTTCAGATTCTGCTGCTCAAGTATATCCTGAGAAAAGCCAGAATGCGCCAGCTAAGGGTCTATATATCCTTACCTCTGTTGTGTTGGTTACAAATGCAATCCTTCTGGCTGGTCTGGCAGCAAAGCGTTTCTTCAATTGGCAACAAGGATACAGTTACCAGAAACTGCAGAGCTATTAATAAGAATTTCCTATCAGCAGCTTCAGTTTGAATCCCCCAATTTACATGCTTTAGGAAGAATATGTTTTCAGTAGAGATGGGCACGAACCAAAGTTCGTGACGAACTGGGCCAGTTCATGGTTTGCGAACCGGCGATTCATCAGAGCCTATTCCTGACGAACTGCCATGAACTTTAGGCTGGTTCGTTTGGTTTGGTTTTTGGTTCATCATTGCAGACAGCCTGGCACTGATCAATCAGTTTCCTAGGCAACAGGGGATGGACTTCCTGAAGACCTTCTGCTGACCTGGAAGTGACAATTTTCTGACCTGGATGTGACATTTTCATGAACCAAATGAACCAGTTTGTGAACTGGGGCAGGTTCGTGAAATGCGGCAAACCACGAACCATACAGTTCGTTTTTTTTCCGGTTCGTACCCATCTCCAGTTTTCAGGGATCTGTCTTTCCATAAAATGTTACTTATTTCAAATAAAACATGTTAGCAACTGCAGCATTAAAGAAACACTGAAAAATATTGGCTGAAACACAAATTAAGGGGGGGGGAGCATATTTGGAATGGCAGAGAAAGAGACTAAAAAAACTTTGATTTTTGTGTTTGTATGTGTACCCATGAAGATGTATGCGTAAGAGCAACACAAGTGATTTCAATAATTCTTTTCGTAAGCAGCAGCTAAATTAAAAGATTTGACAAAAATGCAGAGGAATCAAATTTCTCGTTCAGATATGTTGGTTTGTTTTGCAATACTGCAGAATCTCAGTGATGAACTTGATTTCTAGAACCAATAATAGTAAGAGATGATACAGACCAAGAAATGGGGCATACGCTTTCAGAACTGCATGTTAAGGCTGCATGGCAATTTATTCATGATGGAAACATCCCCACACCCACCATGCCTTTCAATAGAAGACTTCTGCATTACTCAGAAATATGACACAGTATTTAAATAACCAAACTAAAGGACTTAATTTAACTATGCTTTGCTTGTTACATTATGACTAGGAAACGAGTTAGAGATAATGTCACAAATACTTCTTTCTGAAATTTTAAATACATCTATTGTTTAATAGGAGGTTGATAAAGGTTCCAAAAAGTATATTTTTGGAAATGTTTATGAATAAATAAGTACAAAGTAGATGTAGAAAAATTCTTTGAACTGTAAAAAAAAATGTGTTTTGCAAGGTTCAGATATACAAACATTAGTGTACAATACTGGGGAGAAATACAGCAACAAGTAAAAATACGGAGGTTTTAAATATTAGCAAGCTCATAAAGTTTTGAAAGACTAGCAAAATGAACACTTGACACTGGAAACTACATTAAGATCTTACATTTTTCAAAGATTGCCTACGTATTCCCACTGGAGTTTCCTTCTTTTGAAGGATCATGATCTTCTCTAATGTTTTTGGAATTCTGAACCAAATACATTATTGTAGCAACTTTAGTATCAAGATATTCTTGAAGTTTCTGCATATGCAGATCAATATAGTCTGTTAGTCTCTTCTCCATCAGTTCCATATGTTTGGAGATTATGTCTTCCAGGTAGTGGCAAATAGGCTGTTCCATTCTGTTGGTAATAGATGTACAAATATTTAAAAGGCAAAGCAGTTTTTTAAAAAAAACATTATTTAGCACGTACTTTACACTGCATCAACAGAAGACAAAGAACATTAGAGAACCAGGAAATTTCAGAACTATGGGGTTAGATCCAAAGTTCATTTTCTGTTAAATTTAAGGAACTTCTGTCAATGGAATAATAGAACTTTTCTGCCTCCCTGCTCCCACTAAGATCCCCAAAATGCTGCTGCTGTGGAAGAAGCAGAAAAGCTCCATT
The DNA here is from genome assembly GCF_028583425.1 of Eublepharis macularius. Classification (NCBI taxonomy): domain Eukaryota; kingdom Metazoa; phylum Chordata; class Lepidosauria; order Squamata; family Eublepharidae; genus Eublepharis; species Eublepharis macularius. Next base: position 87,188,897 of record NC_072795.1, read on the forward strand.
CCATTGAAAAATGGGTCTCCAATTAATGGAAAATTTAATCAGAATCCAAATCAAAAAGCAAATATTACTTATATATGCTATTCAAAATAGTTAAACAATGTAAGCATAGAAATCCCAGCAATTCGATTTTCTCAGTTTTAGAATCAATTCAGGCACAGAGTCTAAGAACTTGCCCTGAAATCATTGCATCGTACCAACATGTAAAACTCAGCAACACAAATATTTTGGACAGGATGCAAGTTAGCATAAGTTTTAAAAGCGCTCAGAAAAATACAAATATGGGCTCCACTCAGAGGCCACCCATGCACGAACTCTTCCTACAATCCTACAATTATTGTGGGAATGTGCAATATGTGCTGCTGAGGGAAGGCTGTGAAATTGCAGCAGCTCTTTTAATACTACCAGTTTTAATTGTCTATATTGTATATTGTATTGTTTTAACTGATGTTATCCACTCTGAGCCTGTTTGCAGGAGAGCAGACTACAAATTGAATAAATAATAATAATTATGCCATAAACTGGCATTCTGAGATCCCTATTAGCCAGTCAGTGCTCAGTTCTTAAACATATATAATAATCCAGCAGCCAAAGACTGAGGGTGGGAAAAGAATTTACTCTCTACTTATTATTCTGGTCCACTGACGTGCTGGTATCTTCCATCAGGATAAAAAGCCAAAAACTCACCGAAGAGTTTGAGCTGCCACATCTTCAGACATAGATGCAGAATTATTCTCACGGTGTTTCTTCTTTTCATCTACTTGTAAACGATTTACTTGACCACATAAAGTTTGAAGAAATGGAAACAAAAATGTAGAACTGGGTATATTTGAGTTTTCATTTGACTGCTCTTGTAAAAGTGATGACATCAAACCTTTAAAGTCATTTTGAGAAAGCATGGCATTATGCTGTGGTGTGAGACCCCACAGAGGTTCAAAAACATTACCTCTATTAGGTTCTTGTTTGTTTATATTAGTGGATGTTTTTAAATCTTGTAGAACTTTTCCAACTGTTGAACCAGGTTTAAGAGAAGAAGGCCCATTGGGCAAGTGGCTTAGACTTTCAAATTCAGATGCCTTTTGCAATCCATCAACAGAATGATTGTTTCTAAACACAAATCCTTTTCTCCCAAAGATATTTTGTAGCTTGCTTCCAAAAGAGGGACCATTCTAATGGAAATAAATTGCATGGATACATGAACTGGTTGTTTATGAAGCCATATAAGCACATCTATGAAGCTCAGCCAATACACGTCTATTTGAATTTGTCTATCTTGAACTGATTCACCAATCTTGCACTACATTTCCTCACTGTTGAATCATCCCTCAGCTTGGTGAATCACTTGCTGTATGCTATTTAACTATCTTCTACTGAACTCTATCTCCAGTTCTTGTGTTTCTACAAACCATAATAACCATCAATATAATCAGTGACACAGGAAGGCAAAGTTAAGTAAATATAGAGAATAAGGAATAAGAAAACGGGAGGAAGAACAATTTGTCCTAAATGTGTGCTTCACTTTAAAACAAAGTAAGAGTTGAGGAAGAGAAGAATACATTATTTTCTATTTTCTCACTACATATTTACTTCAGATATCTAGATATAGTTGAGGAGAAAAAATACTAACTTGTATCTCTCTCAGTTGCACTGTGCAACAAGTGCAGCAGCACAGACATATATTAACAGAAACTAACTCAATACTCAACAGTGCCAATTTAGTTTTTACAGCCTTAATCTAAATCACATCTTAGACACAACTCCTTAATCCAGACACTGGATGGGTCAGTCCCCACTGACAGGAAGTTCACTGGGGATGCAGTTAGTGTGCTGAGCCCATAGAAGTGCATTTTGTTCTCTTCAGAGATCCTTCAATATGCAAGCTCTCCCTCAGTCACTCACGTGTTTCATTAGTATTTCATAAGCAGTAGCTTACCTTCTGTTGAAAGTGAACCATATCCAGGAGCTGTTGAGCACCAGGTGACAATTTTGATCCCATAGATTCCATTATAGCTTGCACTCTGTCCAAGTCAATGCTTGATCCTACCATAGAAAATTCTGGCACAGGTTTTGTAGAAACTTGCACTAAGATTCTGCTGATGAGTACTCTCTTTTTTTCTCTGATTGAGAGTAGCTAGCAAAAAAAAAAAAAAAGATACACACTGCTGTAGTATGGAACTGGTGAAATTATTACATTAATTTGTTAGCTGTTTATACAAAACACCCTGGAGAGACAAGTCTTAAAACTCAACAAAGATATAAGCACCTTCTACAGCTCTGATTATTAACTCCGTGGGCCCTCTGTCAGCACAAAGAGCCAGCAGATGCTGAATCATGACTATAGCTGATGTTAGGATACAACAATAAGCTTCTAGGTATATAAGCCTCTTCATGGTACCATACTAAAACATATGCTCCATTAAAATTAGTCTGAAAATAATTTAGATAATCATTAGTCAAAGCATGGCTACTGAAGCATACTTTGTATAAATCCAGTGACACATGGAAGATATGCACATTATCAAAGTAAAAATGAGTTCCAGAACCAATGTTTACTGAATAATGAAAGGCATTATCAGATAAGAAGTGACAGACAGATGGGAGAAGTGGGGTTACAGAATCTTTTGCCCCATAATCTCCTCCCAAACTAGTTTTCCCACAGTTCAGTGTATATTCAGTCTCAGAACAAAACAGAAGCAAATACAGAAGACAAATGGCCCGAGGGTAACGGATTGCCTATGTTCATATGCATTTAGTAACTTGTTTAGAATGAGAAAAGAAATATTCTCCAAAAACAGACTGGCTGTCGCTTTTGAAATTATCAGCCTTCCCCTGTTGCATGGCTTGTGTCTGCCATCTGTCTATGATTTACAGAAACTACTCCTTGTTATACCTGAAATCCTTTTGACTTGTTTTAAATTTTTTTTGTAAATTAGAATGCAGTCTTTTAGAGAAGGATATTTACTGTATCAATAGGAATAAGAACCCTATCTCCAAAAGGCATCTCCATATTAAAGAAAGGAAATTTCTTTCTTCCCAAGCCCAAATACAAGCCAAGGCATAGTGAATTTCTTCCAATACCACCTTGTACCTCAGATATAAAATATATAATATTTAAAAGACATGTTTCCCAAAGTTAAGAAATGATTTATTGTAATTCCTACCTTAATTTTACAAGAGGTTGTAGAGCACTCCAATTTTATATATTTTTTGTATAATGTAACCTGATTATTTTTGCTAGAAAATAAAATAAATGAGCTGTGAAACTTTCATATAATATTATATAAATCAGCACAACATTACCAATTATCTTCTTTTCAAGGTACTACTTACATTTTTCTAATACCCATTGTGAAACATTTACAGATTTACAAATGATTGAAAATTTCAGCATCTTTCAGCAAGTAATTTGGATAAGGCCAGATGCAACTTAAACACAATGGAAGAACTTACAATACAATCCTAAGAAAAGTTACTCCAGTCTAAGCCCATTGAAATCAATGAGCTTAGACTGGAGTAACTCTGCTTAGTAGGATTAGACTGTTAGATTCCTTGGCTAGAATCCAAAGATCAGCAGATATAAGGAAAAACTGCTTTCATATCTGCATGGTGTGAAGTGTTGAACATTTTCCTTCATACTATGCTATATCATATTCCTAAAGACTTCTTGAGCTTCAGAAGTGACTTTTGTAGGAACATAGGGAAAATTGAAGTGGGAATTGGAACAGCCCTAGCATATACATGGACCATGCACACAGTCCTCCGGATCCCAGACTTCGTTTGCAATACCAAAGTTCAACAACATTATCTTTATTTAAGTCATTCAAAATGTAATATTTTGACCAGTGTCTTTCTAATGTTAGTCAATCAACCTAGGTGTATCTGTCAGTTTACGTTAGTCTGATCCAGCCCGGGGAGAAAACACTCATCCAGTAAGGTTTGGTTACAGTGTATCACCATTTGAACTAAATACACATACATGGCCCATCTCACAAAACTGCAGGAATTGCCTGTTAATAAACCTGCCTTTGCTGTGTAGAATTGAAGCTTGTTGCCCTTAAAAGGGTACACACAGTCTAATCCATAATCCTTCATCTTCTCTGCCATTTCAGTCTCTTTATACTGGATGGTAGGTCTTCTTTTCACAAGAGCTTCCCAACAGAGCTTCCCAACCAGCAGGCAAGTTTGCCTTCTGCCTGTTTGCATTAAACTACAAACTATCTGCAAGCTAACACAAATGCCCTATTCAGTAAGGGAAACAAAAACCCAGCAACATTGCCTTCCACAGTAGATACAGCCAACAGCACAATGCTATAAGTCAATATCCAGCTCTTCCTTCCACCTCTGCCTTATTTAATCCAATGATAACTCTCTTATTAGCATTTAAGAAACATCTCTCATATCTGTATACTTTGTTGAATATGCCAATGCTTCCTATGTCTATAAACAGTATGTTGAGATGTCAACTTAAAAATGACCCACTCATTAGAAATAACCTAGGCAAAGTGTACTAGGTTTAACTAAAGATGCTGGAGAGCAAAAATTGCCTCAAAATGGACAGGCAAAGGTTTGGTAAACAGGAATGCACATGATTATTTCCTTTTGGACTGGCAACATGACACAAATGAATAAGGTACAGGTGGGCAGGCAGGCTGTCTAGGATAAGGCTTGTGGAATAACAACAATATAAGCTTGGTTGCAAGGCTGTAATAGTGATGTCCTAACTCAAATAATGATTGAATAATACAAAAGGACAAAGCTACTGACCTGCCATTTTGGATAGCAATGACTTTTTGTCCTCTACCAGTTGCACAATATTCTTCTCCTACATATATTTCCATGTTTCGTGCTTCACTAACAATGCCAAGACTCATAATTTCTTCAGAACCATTCGGGTCACAGTGCAAGTAGAGAAAACATGGATCTATGTTTTCATTATTTAAACATCCTTCCAGTACCACAATATTCTCACTATTAAAAGGTTGGATGATACAAAATATTAAGTTAGGCAATTTAAAGTGTTTATAATCACAGGTCATAAAAGTAACAGTTTTATACTTCTGCATAATTTACAACAAACTGTACCAGACAGACCAGAATAATATTGTTAACTAAAGATGCTGGCGAGCAAAAATTGTCTCAAAATGGACAGGCAAAGGTGAATAATATTACATTTTAAACTGAAAAGTAAACTATGTATGTCCCAATTAAATACTCACTGATATAGTCTGAATGCTGGATCTACAAAATGCTAAGAATAATTATACCCCAAGGGCCTAGACCTGTCCCTGTATAAATTCAGCACTGTATTTATATGTTTGATGACAGGAGATGATAGTATATATCCATAAACTCACATTTATTATTTGCTTGGAAAATTTCTATGCCACCTCTTCAGAGAACCTGTTCAAGGCAGCTTATGAAGTAAAATATAACATACATTATAAATGCTGTTAACAATTAATAAACTAATAAAATACATTAGAAACTCAAGCAGGCCATAGCTAAAAAATGTGACACTCATAAAGCAGTTCTAAGGCTAGAAGTAGATGATAAAAATAGAACTGCTGGTTTCCTGGTGGGGTGCGGGATCCCCTGCTCCCAGCCTCCTCACCCTGCTATCACTCACCTGGCTGGTGGGGGAAAAGGCATGAGAATGGGCCTCCTGGGACGTGCTCCCAATGCAGCATGACAACATCACTCCTAAGAGTAACGTCATCATGCAGGCCCTAGGAGTTTTCCCAGGCTTTGTGGTGGGCCAATACGGCCTGTTTGGGGGCCCAAATTGGCCTGGCATGATGCCTGGGAGCACTCTCAGGGCCTGCATGATGACGTGACTCCTGGAAGTGACATCACTGTCTGAGAGGTAAGCGCCGGGTCCCCCTACCTCATGCTGAGAGAGTAAGGGGGCCTGGCAACCCTAGGTACAAATGATTCAAGAAGTTCAACTCTTTAATTAAAACCTGGGCAAAAAGAATCAAGATATATTCACTATTTTAAGTTTTTAATTGTCTACATGTACAACTGAGCTGCAAAGCTTTTGAGTTATCAGAATTCATATATTAGATTCACATACGCTTTTAGTTTTCACAGAACCATCTACATATTCTGTTTTTGAGAAGGCTTTTAAACTGACATAAAAATAGCACTGGACAATTTAACATCGTAACAATGTGAATGCAATTTCTAATAGTCTGCTTTCATCATGAACGTATACTAACAGCACAATCCTAAGAAGAAGAGTCTAAATCCACTGAAATCAGATTAACTTTGTTTGGAATTGCACTATATGTTTTCTTTAATACACCTTGGCACGAGATTAGTCTTTTTATGAGGGCAGAACACATTACCTCAAGCTAGAACAAAATTTAGACACCAAAGATGTTCAATATCCCGTATAGCACCTCCTTCTCCCTAATGAGTTGGCATTGCTGAATGCTGTACAGATAAAATGAGCCAAGTCTTCGGGAGAGGCCATTTCTTAGTAGTAAAACAAAATTTGAAGCTCAGAGGTTCAGTCCTAGAATCCCCAGCTAAAGATATTTTACAGGTAGGAAAGACTTCTTTCCTGAAATTGAATTAAATAAAACAGTGATCAAATGGCACCTTTGAGGCTAACAGAGTTTATTCAAGGATAAGCTTTCAGGAGTCAGAGCTCAAGAATGGTGTGTGTGTGTGTATGCCTGCGTGGAGAAGTTGTAGCATAGAGACTTGTTATAAATCACTGTGTGAGTTGCTGTGTAAGGATTGGAACATAATGAATGAAGAGAGAGGCCAGAGGTTACAACTGCTCAAGATAAAAAAGATATTGTTAGGAGTTTTGCATATGCATAGCATGGAAAGATATACTCTATGGACCTAGCTAAATCAGCATGCTTACAGGGAGCCACATACAGTTTAAAAAAGGGAATGGCAGTATTTTTGAATTACTGACAGTACCTGATCTTTAGAAAATGCTTCTGTCCATGTATCCATTAAAACTTGGAGAAGGTGCCCCTCTCCTCCCACCTGAGGAAGGGGCAATAGTTTGTCTTTGGGTGAACAGCAGTGGCAGAAAGGCAAACAGGCACTGATGGTGACTAACCCTGAAGGTGTAAAATCTCTCCTCAGGAACATAATGAATGGTGGGCTTTGTTGCCCTATAATAGTATTGCCTTCACCTGTACATTGCTTATATATTTGTAAATAAATAAAAAATGCCACTGCTCTCAAACGTAACCTGTCTAGGTAACTGCTACCTCCGGAACTTCCACCACACAGAAAAACATGTAATAATATATTCACCATATACAAGTAAAGTAATGCTCAAAATTCTATAGCAAAGACTCTTACCATATATGAAATGAGAAATGCCAAATGTTCAAGCTGGATTCAGAAAAGGAAGAGGCGCTAAAGATCACATTGCAAATGGCTAATGGAATATACCAGGGAATTTCAGAAGAAAATCAGCCTGTGTTTTATAGATTACAGCAACGTTTTTGACTGTGTGGATCATGAAAAGCTATGGAGAGTGTTAAAAGAAATGGAGGTGCCACAACATCTGATTGCTTTGATGCGCAACCTGTACTCTGGACAAGAGGCTACTGTTAGGACAGAACATGGGGAAACAGAATGAACAGCTACTGAGGAAGGTTAAAGGAGAAAGCACCAAAGCAGGATTACAGCTGAACATCAAGAAGACAAAAGTAATGACTACTGAGGAATTACACAATTTTAAAGTTGACAATGAGGAAATTAAAATTGGTCAAGATTTTCTATTCCTTGGCTCAAACACCAACCAGAAGGGAGACTGCAATGAAGAAATCATAAGAAGATTGAGACTTGGAAGAGCAGCTGTGAGGGAGCTAGATGAGATCCATAAAGATAAAGATGTCTCTCTGGGAACCAAGATCAAGATAATCCAGACTATGGTATTCCCCTTAACTATGTATGGATATGAAAGTTGGACAGTGAAGAAAGCTGACAGGAAGAAAATTGATTCATTTGAAATGTGGTGCTGAAGGAGAGGTTTGTGAATATCACGGACAGCCAAAAAGACAAATAAGTGAGTACTAGATCAAATTATGCCTGAAGTCTCCCTAGAAGCTAAAATGACAAAAGTAAAGCTATCGTACATTGGTCACATCATGGGAAGATAATAGGGTTGCCAGCTCAAAGTTGGGAAATTCCTGGAGATCTGGGGGGTGAAACCTGGAGAAACCTGGAGAAAGTGGGGTTTGGGGAGGGAAAGGACCTTGGCACGGCATAATTCCATAGAGTCCACCACCCAAAGTAGCCATTTTCTCCAGGTGAACTGATCTCTGTGGCCTGGAGACCAGTTGTAATTCCGGGGGATCTCCAGCCACTACCTGGAGGCTGGCAACCTTAGAAGATAAGATTCTCTGGACAAGTCAATAATGCTAGGCAAAGTAGACAGCAGTAGGAAAAGAGGAAGGACTAAAACGAGATGGCTTGACTCAATAAAAGAAGCCATGTCCTCCAGTTTGTGGGATCTGACCAAGTCTATTAATGATAGGACGTTTTGGAGGTCTTTCCTTCATAGGGTCGCCATAGGTCAGAGGCGACTTGACGGCACATAACACACACGATATATTCATCTACCATCTCCTCACCCTCAGTCTATACAATGGTAATTAGTGAGACCCAATAAAACACTGGGTGGCTCGCCTTTACCTTTAATGATCAAGTAAAGTTCGACTCCGTATGACAACCTGTAGGAGGTAGGTAAGCAAAGAGCGAACTCCCTTATTTTACCCCATTAAGAAATAATGGTGGCTACGCAGACGTAGTGCAGGAAGAGCAGCGGACCCCAGGGGCTTTAGGTGCCTCAGCCACTTAAAGGGCGTCCCCAACAGCACCTCCTCGCCATGTCCCCCGAGCACGCGCAAAGGCCTCTTTTCCTGCGCTCTCACCCACTTCCAGGGAAACGGAGGTCTCTACTTAAGGCATCCCCCCCGCACGCACACACACACACCCCTAGAGGCCTCCCTCACCCGTTCTGCGGAGGGCCCAAAAGCTCCTCAGTTCCGAGTTCGTCCTCCTCCGGAATGAGGCGCAGGACATTGGTCAGGTCCGCTTGACATTCCCAGGAGGTGGCGACTGAGACCCTGGGGCCGCGAGTAATGGCGCTGTCGGCGTCGGGCGCTTCCTTAGGCGAAGCGGCGGTCGTTAGGCTACCACTGCTCGCCATAGCAGCAACACCGGCCCCTCGTTGTTGTCGCCAAGCAGATGCTGATCCTGGCCGGCCTCCGGCAGCCAGAGCATGGGTCCTTGAGGGTGGAACTTAGCTTTAGAAGAACGTGTTGTTCACCGGACCCTATTCCCGAAAGGAACTTCCGTTTTCGTGTGCCTTCTCTCAACACGGACACAGGAAATGAGGATCGCCATGGATTTAAAACAAAGGCGGCTCTTCCCTTGTGCGGTGTAGGGAAGTGTTAGGGGGGACAGTCCCTTTGCTTGCAGACCGGATTTCCTGGTGCTTTTAACCCTAGAGTTGTAATAATAGTTGTTGTTTGTAGGGGTCGCTGAATAAACCCGGAACTTTATAGTTATAGTGACTTGGCAGCGTTGTGTCTCCGCACCCCAGTAGAAGCAAAGACAGAAGTTTATGCTGTTTTGAATTCAGGTCTCTCTTGTGTAGGGTGTGGGTGTGGGCGTTTTATTTTGAATTTTTATTATTATTATTATTATTTATTATTATTATTATTTTGAATTTGTGAACGACTGTCTTGCAAATGTTTCCTACAACCGTAGAAGAGAAATAAGCTGTTGTTCCCGTAATGCTGATGGGGGTGGGGCAGTGCCTAGGCAAAAATATAACACGCCGGGAGGGAAGGGCTGAGGGAATAATATATGGCAACGTTTTAATATAAACATCATATATAATATAGCCCTGTCCCCCTCTACAGGTTTAAGGGTTGGGGGAGCGGGGGTGGGGGGTTCGTTACAGCCATCACATATTATTATATATCTACATTTCAGATGGGTTAGTACATGATGCTTTACAACTTTTTTTTAAAAAATAAAGGCTTTAAGAATTCTATCTTGGTGAAGCACACTGTCTCAAATGCAAGTCTCCACTACTGCAATTCACAGGTTATCATGTTGCAAGCAGACAATGGAGCAGTCACACTGTAGGTTGCCTGAAACCTTGTTGAATACAGTACAGCAAAAGAACTCAAGCATAATATACTTCTCATTTAATAAAAGGCAGTAAGTCCAGAAGAGCAGCCATGTCAGTCTGTTGCAACAAATATTAAACAGGAATGTGTGCTACTCTTGACAAGGTTTTAGTCTAGCATAAACAGAAGTCGGCTCTAGTGCATGAAAGTTATGTTAAACAAAGTCTTTAAAAGCCCTACAAGACTCCTTTTTTTTTTGTTTCCACTAGTCAAACTGCCACATCAGCACTTTAATCCTAAACCCATGGTGTGCTTATGCTACTCTCTATACAATGCCCTGACCTGGATAGTCCTGGTGAGCCTGATCTTGTCAGATCTCAGAAGCTCAGCAGGGTCAGCCTTGGTTAGTAATTGCATGAGAGACCTCCAAGGCCAGGGTTGCAGAGGCAGGCAATGGCAAATCACCTCTGTTAGTTTTTTGCCATGAAAATCCCCCACTGTAATTTAATTATGACTTGAGGGCACTCTCCATCACCTCCCTATAAAATAGACATCCCAAATAACTTATGAATCTAAAGCCATTCTTGACTCTTGACTATCACTTCAATATGCCAGTCACTGACTGAGGGGACATGCAGAAACAGAAAAGACAGCATGAAACTAAAAGCTTCTTGTCTCTCAAAATAAAAACACTTTTTTTTCCTTTCAAAACTATGACTACTCTGACCATGCATGTTCCTAGGGTGCTGCTTAAATGAGCTGCTTTGCAAAAAAGTTGATACAGGATCTTGAAAGGAGGAAAAAGTCATTTTGATTCTAATCTATAAACTTATTTTTATTTTATTTATTTATTTGACTTGATTTATATCCTGCCCTCCCCACAAATGGGCTCAGGGCAGCTCACATTATCATAAAATACAATAAATTAGTTATAATAAATACTGTTATAATACAATATTATAATTATAATCAGCTATAAAATCAATAATGCTCTTAAACCTATCACTAAAATAATCCATGCACCATTATACATAGGCCATCTTAGATAAATAATCAAAAACCTGCATAGGCCATAGCATGTGGGCAGAGCACATGACCGAGGGCAGTCACAGAAGAGGTGGTAATCTTAGATGGAATAAGGGAGGACAACCTGCTGGTCCTTAACCAAAGGCCCAGCAGAATATCTCCGTTTTACAGGACTAGCTCCTGTATATATTTACTCAGAAGTACGTTGTGCTGTGTTCAATGGAACTTACTCCAGAAACCTGAGTAGTATTGCAGCCTTAAAACGGCTTAAAACAAAGCAATTGACCTCTGCCATTTCAAGCAAGCTTCAATCCAGTTATGCTACTGTTAAGAAGTTCGTAGATTTCATTGTTTGGTTGCGCTCCACATCTTTAATCTGTTTTTCTTGAAAGTAAGATGTACTTGACATACTTTTTCCTCCAAGGCTGTAAGAACAAAATGTTAGAATCAAACCTATCACATAGCAGTGTGTACAGTAAAATATACACTTGCCTGATATTCACACATAGTATATACAGTTGTGAATGGCTGTGTGTGAAAGTGACAAACTATTATTCTCAGTGTTTTCTACATAAAAGAGTTGGGATTCATAACCAAGTTTGCCATTCATCTGCAAGTCTACAAAACTCATTTAAAAGAGATTTGCAATTCAATTTTTGTTGCTAGGAGTAAAGGATGCCTATGCAGATTGCTTTAGTTTATGGATTAAATGGAAACTTTGTGAGGCCAAGCCTTTTGTTACACAAGCTTTACATTGCAGTCTGCAAACCTGTTATAAATTGGAGTACTTGATGGAAGTTGGCTTAAATATAACTAATGAACAGGGTAACCCAACACAAAGGGAACATAGGCTGTAGTCTTGGTTCTCTATGTGGGGAGGAGTGTGTAGGGGGCGGGGTTAAGCCGCTAAGTTTCAGGCTTGAGTCAGACTTTGTGCTAATGTCTGTGCTTTTAGCTACAAGCATAAATATGTGATGATTAAACAAATATGTGATGATTAAACAACTAAATGTATCATAGTTGTTTGACAAGTTTCATTCTCTGCAATCCGCATAATATCATTCTCTGAAATCCACACAATATCATTATCATTTAAAACAACATGCTGGCTAAATTTCAGGATAAAAGTTGTGCCACTTAAATGGGTGCTTTGGGCTAACATAATTATGTATATCTTTGGAAGTGTTGGCTCTTCACAAATAACCTTGAATTATGCTTTTAAAAATCTTTAAAATTTTAATCTCATATGAAGGGCTGGCATGGTTAACATTTGCTATATTATTTCCTTCCTTAGGTATTCATTAACAAGGCTTCTATTTTGTGGTTAGCAGAAAAAGAGCCAAAGTTATTTAACTGCTATACTTATATGTGGTTTACACCATATCAATTACAGCAGTGAATAGGATCAGGCTACCTATGTATAGTCTTATTTAAATAATTAAACTATTGAGAGAGGCACCAGAGTCTGTATCGGAAACAATGCTTTAGTAACGAGGAGGGGCACAGGGGCAAACTCTAACTTTTGTGATGGTCCTCCTTAACTAATTTTTTAGAAAGCTCTGGAAAACATGGCCTGGCTCCCCTGACTAAAGCCCTATGCTTGAATGTCTTTCTGTGGCTGTGTGCCCGGTGAGGAGGGCAGTCAAGTCACTTGTTGCGAACTGCTTTATTTATTTTGTCCAGACCCAGCAGGAACCCCTCAGAAGGAGACTGGATTCTGTTTGGTCTGGAGGTTCTCCTGACAGACGAAGACGCAGAACTTTGCCCCAGAAGAAATAGAGAGGACTAGCTGTTCTCTCCTTAGTGAATATCTAGAATGGTGGATGAAAGTAATTAACATATTCCTTAAAAATGGAATTGAGGGGACAATTAGAGGATAAATTCCAACCCAGAACAAGATTAAGCCCTTATGTATGTTAGTTTGTCACAGTTGGACAAGTGACAGAATGATGCAGAGATTTCACTGGTTGATGAGATTTTGGTTATTGATTCTGTGTGCTTCATTGCTATTCTGTACTATCCACCATACAAATATATGTATATGTATATATCTCCCTGCAGGAGATGAGTAAAAGTTGCGTTTTCCTTTCGTTAAATATTTCTTCCACAATTCAATGAATTCTATATGAATAATTTGTACAGGATGCTGTAGGAATAGAGCTGAGAGTATGATTTATGAGGATCCATTGGAAAGGCTAAAATTGAGAACTGGTTTGAGGGGTTATGGATGTCATTAACATCTTTTTATAATTCAAGCACAGACTGATAAAGCATTGCTGATGTTTCTTTCCAATCTAAGGATGGTATGTTTATATTGGGAATCTGCTTTTCAGACAGTTCCAAAAGTGGCTCACATCCCTCAAGAGACAAAGGCTCTGCCCTCAGGATTGAAAATTTAAAATAAACACACACACAAACACAAGGGAAGTGGAGGGGAAAGGTACAGGAGGGAAATGAATCTGACAATATCCAATTGGGGCTAAGATGTTCTTCACCTGTGTTCTTGGTAAGATGGAGGCAGTGAAGCAATTATCCTGCAGCCCTTGGACTTCTGGTGCAAGAGTTGCCAACTTCAGCATGGGAAATTCCTGGATATTTGAGGGTGCGGCCTAGGGATAGTGGAGTTTGAGGAGAGGATGGAACTTGATGGAATGTGTCTCCCCATTGATGCAGCCATTTCCTCCAGGAGAACTGATCTCTGTAGTGTGGAGATCAGTTATAATGCTGGGAGAACTCCAGGCCGCATCTGGTGATCACTGTGACCTTCCCAACCCTCATTGCTGTAGCTTCAGGGCAAGTGGCAAGTAGAACAATTATTTCTGACAGGAAAAGGGACTATGCTCCCCACAGCTCCTCGTTTTCTGGCAGATGACTGGGCCCAGGATGTCTTCCCTTTAATAATGTGTTTGAATAAAAAGTGAGTTGGATTCCCTTAGTCCTCTGGTCAGTGATACAGTTTACAGCAGAGGTCTCTTGTGTGGAGCCTCTGTGTACTAAGGTGCCAACTTGTGCCTTTCCTGGCACCTGGCAAGTGTTTTTATAAAGTGGGTGGGCCAGGTATGGCTCTTGCCTAGCAGAGTTTCTGATTGGTCACTGGATTTGGATGTGCAGATAAAACAACATTGTTTCAGCAGCAGCTGCCACTACAGTATTGATTTTCTTCTCTCACTGCTTTTCCAGTGTATGTTTTAAAATTACTCTTCTTCTACCTTTCACCTGGATTTCCTTTATGTGGTTGGCTCCATCTCTTGTGGCAGCCATTTTATGGTTGTACCCACCACCCTGTGTCAGAATTCCAAAGGTAAAAACGGGTTCAAAAAGGTTGGGGAGCCTTGGTTTATAACATCCTTCTTCTCACCAGATTCAGGGCAACTATTTATCTTTCTGTTGAGAGCAATTATTTTCAAAGCAACAGTACAGTTAATGTTAACCAGTTTCAAACTTCCTATGCTCCAGCGAAACCTTTCCACATTGATTTGACTCCTTGCGGAGGATTCTGGAGTGTACTGTCAGTTTCCACCAGGGTGCAAGTATTGGTTCATGTCAAATGAAAGTAATTCTATACACATAACAGTCTCATATGACTGTGCATTGCAAAAAAAAATAGGGGGCAATAACCATAATGATTTATGCATATATTTAATTAGACCTGTAGCCCATCCTTCCTATCACTGAGATTTCAGGCCATGAAGCAATATGTGAAAGACAATTTCTTTTATGAAAATACAGCATATGAATTAAATCTTGCCTCACCTGTGGCCAATTATCAGTATGTTGCAGATAAGTTTCTAAAGGTTTTTTTTTAAATAATATAATCTCTTTAATAGTCACAAAAGAGGAAAAAAGTAATACCTCTACTTCATTTTCTGCTAAACTATTGACATGAGATAGAAATAGCTTACTTTTACAGTGACTGGAGGAACTACATTGCAGCTGTATCTTGTTTACTTCTCTAATAAAAACTATTGCTGTTAGTTCTGGAACTTGGGTCTTTATTATCTCAACCAAGCCCCCTCTTTAGTTTGTTTGATGGGTTTTTTTGTTTTTGCATGAGGAAGTTTCTGTATCTGTGACTTACACGTAATAGCTATATTGACTAGAATACACATTCTACTTTGAAACATCTCTTCAACTTTCCATCCTGTGCTAGCATTCACAAGTGATGCATTCCAGTCAAAGGCAGGTGCTTCTGTGATGAAGATTGCCTAAGGCCTTGTAAAAATGTTAAAGAAGAATCTAGTTTTGCTTAAACAGTCTGGCTTGCCCCAATCAGAGTATTTGTACTGCTAAGTTGTCTAACCAGTTTTTGCAGGATTGGCACAGAGCAAAGTTCCTCTTTCACTGGGAGTGTTATCTGAAGTTCTTTCTTTGTCGTCTGTGTTTGTAAGATTAAATTTTGTTGTTTTCTAGCCATTAAATGAAATCCCTGTGGAATTCCAACCCGAACATCTTCACAAGTGAAGTGGGAGAAATAGACCATGCTAGAAAGTTGTCTTCATTTATTCATTTTAGGCCTAACAACCTGCATTGCAAAACAAGTGCTAACAGTGGGTGAGTTTCTGATCTTTTTTCCTTGTGTATCTGTTTAAAAAGGATTATAAATTATCTTCCCCAGATCAATTAATATGAAATATTTGTCTGTTTAGGTTGTGATTTTAAACATGCTTTATTTAGAAAAGGGTCAGTGGAATTGCTACCAAATAAATGACTGTATATGTCAATCAGTATAATTTCTTATTTTTCTTCAGTAGAGTTGTGGGTCATATATTTAGGGCTTCCTAATCCATCTCCCCAAAACTAAATTAACACAATCAAAGAGAAAAATGGACTCAGTGCAATCATATGCAGCTGCTCAAGTCTAATGCCACTGAAATCAATAGGCATAGACTCTGCATAGGGTTGTACTGTGAGTCAGGGAAAAACACAATGATTAAGTCCATAATACTTTTTCTTTGGCAAATATTAAATGTGTTCTTCATTAAGAAATATAGATAGTGGTTTGTAGGATTTAAAAAGTTTAACTCTAATGGCCCCAATCAATTTTTTAAAATGTGTTCTTGATACTAGGTTCCAAAGAAAGATTTTATTCAATTCTATATTTTGCTGTCGAAGGGCAAAAGTGAAACAGGATCATTGTAATAGTTTTAATTCTAATGTAAACCCATGTCCCTATTACTACTGAAGAAAAATGGGAAGGAGAAAGTTTGGGCTGTCAGTAATGTTACATTAATATAACATAGAATTGTAGTAATCTGCTAATTTGAGTTGCAGAATACAAGTAACATTTGGGTTTATTTTGAAAAATCAAAATCAAAGGCTGTTGTGGGAGCAAGCTCCATTGAACATAATGGGACATTTGAGCAGAGCTACTTAGGATTGCCCTTAAAGTTTGTGTTTGAAGTTCTTGTTATATTGTATCCAGCTATAAAGGGAAACAATATGATTAACATGCATATCTTCCTTATGCTTTGAATCCCAAAAGGGGTGTGGGAAGTCAGTGCATCACTATGGGAATCTCTGTACTCATGGGGCAACAAAACTGAGCAAAGTTTTCTGATCAAATCTAGGGGCATTAAATGATACACAAAGTTTGGTTTGTTGAAAAATGTTATTTGTGCAAAGAACCTACGGGGAGGGTTTTTTTCTTGAACATTGATGATCAAGCTTTACAGTACCATAAAAAGGGCACCTTTTCGTGTATATTAGATTAGCATAGCTAAAACACTAAATATAGAGGGAAGTTAGAGCTGCAGTAGTTGATACATAGTTCACAAAGTAAACTGTGTAACACTATGATTTCTAAAGGAATGTTCTAGATGTGATATATGGAGGTATTTATGAAAAATAAGTAGAGAGATACCTGGTAGAGTTGGTGGATTATAGGGAAGGATGATGAGAGACTGCTCCTGCTACTTCGGGGTGGGGGGAGGGGGGAAGGATGATGATGATGATGATATCCAGTCTATGGATAGTTTAAAGTTTTTTTTAAAATTTAGAAAATCTCAGGAAATGTTAGCAGTCATTGCTCACAACAAGTTAGATTGATGCTAGATTGTCATAGATTTGGCAGAATCAATTTAGCGTTGTTGACAATGCAGTATTACTCAACTAAAAACAGAAATGAGAACATACATTTTACAGTACTGGATACTGGAGTGAACAGTACCAGCTTTTCCACTGGCGAAAGTGGGGAGGGAGACCCCTTTTCATAACCTAAAAGGTTATGATAGGGATTTTGGGATTATGGCTGCAGTGAGAAAGGGAGTTGGGCTAGATTGAGTGGGAAACCTCATAGGATACAATACAGTACTTGAAAGGCTGGCAATTTATAGGCTCCAAGCCAAAAATGTGTGGTATCCTCCCAATTACACTCCCTTTGCAACAAGTTGAGGTGGGCTAGTGGTCAGAGGAAGTAACTCCTGAAGTCAAGGACTGGAGTTGTCTGTCAGTGTATTGACAGACCCATATTACCAGGTAAATAAATACTAACCTTCAAGCAAAAATTGCCTTTTTGTATTTTTAATGGCAGCTTAAGATTGGTCTTTCCCAACTAGAAGGATATGGGTATTTTCACAAAAGGGTGAAGCTGAGGCATGAAACACAAGCAGAAAATCCATCCTTTGCTGCCCGACTGATATCATGTGCAGTAGCGCTGTCTCCATCTTGCTTGCTTACCAGTAGCGAGAGGGAGAGGCTTTGATGGGATTGGGCCTGGATAGCAGTGCCGGGGGTGTTGGCCAATTGTGCTTGAGCACGCCTCATTCCATCCGCCTGTTTTGTCTCTCTGCTCTGCCTGACTGCCTTACCTCTCCCTTCCTTCCCCAACTTGTTGAGTTACTAAAAAGTTAAGGAGGAAAGTTTAAGGCCTCCACTTGACTGAGAACGCAACTGATGTCTAGATTTGCCAACTTTTGGTGCCCGGTCTGTGCTCAAACTAGGGTTGCCAGTGCCCCCAGGGGCCAAACTGGGGAGCAGGGGGCTAGAGGGGCAGCACCTAGCTGAAACCTACACTAAGAAGGAAATCCTTTCTTGTTGTATGGATCCTCTGGCATTTTAATGGCGTAAAATAAATAAATCCTTCAGAACATTAAAAAAAATATATTTCATATCCTTTTAATAAAAAAATGCAATACAAACTAAAAACAATTTAACCTTCTTTTAGGTGGAAGTGCTCACCAGATCCCTAGATATTCTACCTATGAGATTGTCACTCCTCAAAGACTATTGGAGAAGGAGAAGCGCTGGGCACATCTTCATGAGGTTTATTTCACTGCCACTTCCCCCCCCCCTTCTGTTATATGGCATCCTGATAAACAACACTGTCTATAAATAAATGGGACAAGCATGTGTAATTAAAGATCTTTGCTTCAGTAAAGAAGTTAATGTGATCAGGAAAAAGAATTGCTGCCTAGCATCTTATCACAATATTTGGCTGGTGTTGCGAGCCAACCCAGGACATACCAACAGCTGTGTGTTTTAATGGTGCACCACCCCTCTTTGGCCAATTGTGTGTTCAGTGGCCTTACAAAGATGGATCACAATTCAGGATTACTTATCTTTATAGAATCTAGGATTGCCAGGTCCCTCCTGGCAACCTGCAGGAGGTGGGGTGGTGGTGCAGGTACTTATCTGTGCGTGTGGCCCCTGCCAATGATGTCCCTTCTGGTGTGACACATAAGTGAAGCCATTGTGCCAGGGTGATTCTTTAAAATTCAGCCTCAGACGTTTTTCGGGCCAAGTTTTAGAATCTCAATGATGTTATTGGCAGGGGCCATGAGCACCTGTTTCACCAGTATGTCTCCCAGTCTGCCTTCTCCTGTGGATCAACTGGTGGTCAGTGGGAACAGGAGTGAATCGCTAGGAAATTGTGTTACCGTTGGCAGGCACCTAGCAAAATGAATATTATGCTAATTTATTTTACTTCATTTATACCCCATCTTTCTCCCCAGTAGGGACTCAAAGTGGCTTACATTATTCTCTTCTCCTCCATTTATCCTCACACCAATCTTGTGAGGTAGGTTAGGCTAAGTGTGACTAGCCCAAGGTCACCCCGTGACCTTCTGTTGCAGAGCAGGGATTTGAACCTGGTTCTCCCTGATCCTAGTCCAATACTCTTTCTACTACACCACTGCTGGGTTTATCGGTACCATGGAGCCAGCCACATAAAAACAATGATACATGTGCCAGCATGGTGTAGAAATTAGAACGGGGTCCCCAATATGGTACCCATGGGTGCCATGGCACCTATGGAAACCTTTCCTGACACCCACTAAGTGTTTGTTTGAAAGTCAGTGAGACTAGATGGGGCTTTTGCCCAGCAGGACTTCTGCTTAACCTTTGGAGATCTGATTGGCTGTGCAGATTAAAGTAACATTTCAGCAGCAGCTTTCACTACAGTGTTGGTTTTATTCTCTCTCACTTCTCTTTCCCAGTGTATTTTTAAATTATCCTTCTTCTCCTCTGTACTGGAGCTTCCGCTTCCTTGGGCCAAGCACACACTTTCAGCCTAACTAACCTCGTAGGGGTACCTCATAAAATGGAAGAGGAGAGGATTATGTTATAAGCTGCTTTGGTCCCCATTGGAGATAAAAGTGGGGTATACATTTTTTAAAAATATGCTAATGACTGGTTGTGACTGGGAGGCCACTCTACTGTCTTGCATAAGATGCCTCTTGAGATCTGTGGTACATCAGTCATCGTGCTGAAGGCTTAGGATGTAAAACTCCTTTACATTTATGATGTACATAAATACATATTTATTTGGCAGGAATTCTGGTAGAATACCCAATATACTCCTAGCTGGACAAACTATGTGGATTTTTCTTCCATCTAATATATATATATATATATATATTAAAAAATAAAAGTATTTTATGTTGAATTAAATTGCATCTTATATATTTTTCAGGAACATTTAGGTAATGAATTATCTTACTTGATTCAAACTGGAAATGGAACACACATCTTGAAATTAAAGAAAAATAAGTATGTTATATGCTGTTCTAATATATTTTTAGTTTTTACTTTGATCAGTATAATATTTTGTATTAATATTTCATTGGAACAGTCACTTGGAATGGCAGAAATGGAAAGGAAATCTCATTTATTGAAATGGACGGAATGTGCAAAGATCTTTTTCTGAATGAATGAATGAATGAAATATAACAAGTAGCTGCTGTGAAAATGTAATTGATCTATACAAAAAATATAAAAAATATAAAAAACAAGCACATAGTTTTTGCTGACAATTCATATGAATTTCTGAATCCTGTTTTAATGTTCTTTAAATGGACCTGTAATTTACATTGTTAATATATAGTGTTGTTTCTGTGTGTGTGTGTGTGTGTGTGTGTGTATGTGTTATGTGCTGTCAAGTCACTTCTGACGACTCTATGAATAATCTCCCACAAAAAAGTCTCATTAGTCTAATAAGAAAATAATAGCTTGTGTTTAAATAATGGCTGAGATTTAATGTGGTTTGTATTGTGTTTGATGCATGGAAAGTGGCTTTTATGGACTTCTGTTGGCAATCTCTAGTATCCCTTGAAAAACCCTTCCCCAATGTTGGGGGCTCCTTTGGAGCAACCTTCCATGAGATATGAGATTCTGCAGAATCCACATGATGATGACTTCTGTTTGTTGTACTTTACTGTTTTTCTCTGCTTTGCAGAGAGCTTTCCCAAACCTGGTTTGACACAATCCTTTTGGAAAGATTGCAGTCAAAGTATCTTTGGATTAGGGATGCTTTGGATTAGGGATGCTATGTTTGGGGCCAGTTTTGCTCCTGTTGAGACCCCGTCGCTTTTGTTTTTCAACCAGAAGTGATGTTATAAGGGCCTCTGGAGTGCTTTACAGTTTGTGCATGCATGAGAACGCTGGATTGGGCCCTCATGCCTACAATACGCTCACTCATTCCCCTGCTTTACAAGTAAGGAGGGCTGGCAATCCAACCATACTTTGGAAACCTGATAGATGGAGAAATGTGTATATTTTTAGGTCCTGCTCCACATTGGCACCATTTTCTTTATTTCAGTCCTTGCTGCAGCCAATACGTCCCACCCCTGAGGGCTTTTTCTGACTTTAAAAAAGTGGTAATAGCTATATCACTGAACACATTGGTGCACATTCTGTGGCTTGCATAAAACTATGTTTATACATTTTTAAAAGAGCCACATGATTACTGTATGCCCTGTGTCCGACCCCAACTAATACACACATACAGTAATATAGGCTATAACTATTAATATTGAACAAGAGGGTCCCCTCCCCTCCCTGCTTTCCACAGCCTCTCCCCTTTTTCTGCTCCCTTCTCTCCTTCTCACCCACCTTTGTCTGCCCCCCTGTCTTCACCTTTCCCCTTCCTCCACCAGCCTCTCCCCTATGGCCCAGTTGTGTGGTGCCAGCTGAGCCAGGCCTGATTGCATGGTGGGGAACCTGCAAGGACTTGCAGGGGATACTTCACTTTCCCTGTATCCCCTTCCCCTTTCCTTTTTCCTGGCAGCCTGAATATGCTCTCCTTTCCCTATGTCCTTCTCTCCTTCAAACCCAATAAACAGCTTACCTTTTATTTGCCCTCCATCTTCAGCTGTATTTTTAAATTTACTTTAACGATACTACTCATTTGGTCAACAGACCTTGAGCAGTGCTACACTAAATACTAAAACAAACAATTTTAAAATGACCTAATATTTATCACACTTAAAATCATTTAAATTTAATAACACAGGCAAAAAATTAAAAACAGTCAGTGTAACACTTAAGTCCATGATTTCCAAAAAAAAAAAAAATTATCTGGTATTGACAGCCTTGCATTATCATAGAAAATAGGAGTAATCCACAGATCCCTAATACTACAAAAATTACTGCATCCCAGTAAACAACACTCCAAAATTTCTATCTGTCCAGTAGCACAGTTGTAAAGTCTATCAGAATATGGAATCCTTTGCATTTGACCTTGCATTACTTGGGAAGGAATAGAGCTCAAGCACCTAGAAATGCATGAACCACTTAATGGTGCAAAATGCTGACTGACTGAAGTGAAAGTTGCAATGCAGAGCGGCTTTGTCTTCCCTTCCTGACGGGGAGCCGGCTATCAAGTCTGTTTCAGATGGACTTTGTCTCCTGCCAGCCAGCAGAATGAGTTTGACAAGGAGATACTTGACAAGAATTATTGATGGCTTGATAATAGAAAATGCTGTTTTAGTTCAGATATGATACTAGCAGGGCTTTTTTTCAGCTGGAACGCGGTGGAACGGAGTTCCGGAACCGCTTGAAAATGGTCACATGGCTGGTTGCCCCGCCCCCTGATCTCCAGACAGAGGGAAGTTTAGATTGCCCTCCATGCCATGGCGTGGAGGACAATCTAAACTCCCCTCTGTCTGGAGATCAGGGGGCGGGGCCACCAGCCATGTGACCATTTTCTCCGAGGGCAACCCACTGAGTTCCACCACCTCTTTTCCCAGAAAAAACCCCCTGGATACTAGGATATAACACAGCTGCTACCCTAACAGTGAAACCCTAAGCAGAGTTACTCTAGTCTAAGCCCATTAATTTCAATGAGTTTAGACTGGAGTAACTCTATTTAGGATTTCACTGTAAAATACTTAATGGAAAATGTGCTCTTGTATGGATTGCTGAACTATCTGTTCCTTTTAAGTTTTTAATACAGACATAGTGAACCATATTATTTTTTAATTTCAGACATCTTATTGGTGAAAATTTCATAATATTTACTTACAGCAATGATGGGAAATTGGAGACAACGCCCTTTGAAGCCAAGGTATGGTGTGTATGTAGGGTTGCTAGGCCCCCTCAACCTCCATGCGGGGGATAGGGGCCTGGCACTTACCTTGGGGGAGAGGGGGTACGCGTGCCCCCACAGGCGCGATGACGTCACTTCAGAAGTGACATCATCGCGCAGCCCCTAGGAGCACGTCTAGGCTCCACAGGGGCTCAAAACAGGCTTGATCGGTGCTGAAACAGGCCTGTTTTTGAGGTGTTGCGAAACGCAGGAGTGATTCTGCATTCCGCAGTGCCTGAAAAGGGACCCATTTTCAGGCACTGCAGAGCACAGGAGTGCTCCTGCGCTCTGCAGCACCCGAAAATGAGCCCATTTTGCTGCCAATCGGGCCCGTTTTCAGGCGCTGCAGAGCACAGGAGCACTCCCGTGCTCCGCAGCGGCCCCAATCCAGGCCAAAATGGGCCCGATCCTGGTGCCTGCTATGCAAGGGAGCGCGCAGCGTTGCGGGGGAGCCCACAGGGAAGGTGCGTCCCCCCCGCCGGTTAGGTACGTGGGGGTGGGGGCGGGGGATCCCCTGCCCCCACCGGGGGTCTGGGATCCCTATGCATATGGCTGCTTTGTGGAGTTTTTGGTCTGGTTTTGCAACCAAACAGTAGTTTTTTTACACAGCACTGTTTTCTCAGTCATCTTCTAATTATCCTTTCTTTCTACTTGGTATGCTGTTTTCCAAAACTACATTGCTATGATATTTTTGTAAACAGCATAGTCAAAATTAATTTGCCCACTATTTGGATGAGAAAATTTGGATTTCTGAACCACATACTTGCAGTGCCATTTCCCCTTCATATCCCCTCAATGCCTGCTGTTCTGCCTCCTGCCCCAGCACGTTTTTGCCAGCTTTTTTTAATGCATAGCTTGCATTGTACCGCTTTATTGATATAGCTACTACCATTTTTTTTAAAGCCCAGCAAAACGCCCTCCAGCGGTGCAGGGTGGGAATAATGGGTATGGAGTATATCCCCATCTGGATGCTGTGTTGCTTCTGAGAATGCCTCTGCATTCCCCATGGGCTGGTCCAAATAATCTTTGAAGGCTTGTACCTCATTTGCTAAGAATTTAACTTTGCAATCCTGTGGTGAATTACTCCAGTCTAAGCCCATTGAAGTCAATTAACTTAGACTGGAGTAACTCCATAGGATTACATTATAAGAATTCTACTCTCCACGATATTGTTTTGAAAATTAAAGCACATTGTCTGTTAAGAAGATAATGCTATCCATCACATATCAAGATTTGAGTAAGCAGACTTTAAGCTAAGAATTTTCAAAGAGCCAGCTCATCAAATTTTCAGTAATGGAAAGCCAGAACTTAATAGTAGAATTATCTTTTAATTTGTTTTCTGAGTTGCTTGTTCTATTCATACCTTTAACTGTCAAAGGGCTCCATTGAGTTCCATGACAATTTTTTTCCACTCTGCTATGTCTGAATAGGAAAGATTTCTAAGCACATTGACGTGTCTAAAGCTTCAGTTGAACGACCTTTATTGTAAACATGTTTAAGAATCAGTTGCCAGTTTGTGTAAGCATAGTATGTTTATTTTTGCCAAGTAGTAGGCTGAATATGTCCCTTGCATTAGACAATGTAACAATTTACATTATTAATTGGTTCTAGACTCACTGTTATTACCATGGAGTTCTCGAGGGAGTTGCGGACTCTCTGCTTGCTTTCAGTACCTGTGATGGACTTAGGTATTATTCTTTCTTTTCACTGTATCTTTCTCTTGAGGTTTTTCATTTATCAGAGGAGAGGAGAACTTTATTACACTACTAGCAACAGAGCCCGTTTTGAAAAAGAACGGGCCCTAGAAAACCCAGGAACACTAGGCTTCCTGCGGCAGCTCCCTCTGGAGAGGTGGACAGGCTCACCTGGCTGTCCTGCAATGGCGGTGCCCTCCAGAGAGACGGGCGGATTCACCTGGCCATCCTGCCATGCTGTCTCCCTGTGGTGGCTCCCTCCAGAGAGGCAGGCAGTCTTGCCCGGCCATCCTGCCACAGCGGCTCCTTGCAGTGGCATTTCCTTCCAGAGAGGCAGGTGGGATCACCCAGCTGTCCTGCGGCAGCAGCTCTCTCCAGAGAGGTACTTGGGCTCGCCTGGCTGTCCTGTGGCGGCAGTGCCCTTTGGAGAGGTGGGTGGGCTCGCCTGGCTGTCCTACCATGGCAGCTCCCTCTGGAGAGGCAAGCGGGCCAGGATGCACTTTTTATCCTGGTGTTCCTGTGCTGGCGCACCAGGATAAATGTGCATCGTCGGGAACATGGTGCCTTTTTATATAGAAATATTTATACTCTACTGTTAATAACGGCTTAATAGCCTTGTATAGCATTATGACATTAGAGAATGATAGACAGTAGAGGGCTCCAGGTTTAGAGTGCAATCCTAAGTAAGTCTGCTCAGAAATAAGTCCCATTTTATTCAAAGGAACTTATTTCCAGGAATGTGTTCTTAGGATTGCAGCCTTAGACGACAAAATCATATTCTTAAATTTGGCATATTTGAGAATTCATTGTACACTTTAAAGCATGGATTACTTTTAACTTTTGATTAAAATAATTGAATTTACAAAATCTGAGAATATGTGGATATTTCTATCTGACTGGAATATGTTCATTAATAAACTTTCTGAAACTCAAGGTAGTGTATGTTGTGGCCTGTTGGGAAACTGCATTACATTAAAAATAAATTCCCAAGGAATTGTAAGTTATTTACCAATAATAACATTTTGTTTACTTTTTGGAGAGTAAGGGGGCTCGAATTAACAACAACGACAACCACATTTGATTTATATACCGCTCTTCGGGACAAATTAACGCCCACTCAGAGTGGTTTACAAAGTATGCTATTATTATTCCTACAACACAACACCCTGTGTGGTGGGGGGGGGGGGCTGAGAGAGCTCCTAGAAGCTGTGACTGACCCAAGGTCACCCAGCTGGCTTCAGGTGGAGGAGTGGAGAATCAAACCTGGCTCTCCAGATTAGAGTCCCGCACTCTTAACCACTACACCAAACTGGCTCTCAGATTTTCTTGCTTTTGTGGTTTCAGGGGAATCCTCCATATTGGTGGCAAACGGTATGGTATGGAGCCAATTGATGGATCAGATCAATTTGAACACATTTTATATCGAGCGGAAAATTTTTCTCAAGATTCTTTTCTGTGTGGTGTGCAAAATAATCACCTGTATCATCCTCAGCAGAACATAGAGGCTTTTCTGAAATACACAAATATATCATATGGTCATTCTAACAGGGATACAGTTCTACGGGTAAAAGAATTTCTTGTTTTTCAGAAACAGTTTAAGATGCCTAATCTAGTTGTTATAGCTTTAGTAAAAAAAAATAAAATTGAGATTCATAATTTATTTCTAGTATACAAGTATGTCTATGGTCTATTGATTTCTGTTGATAAAATAATGCTGTGGAAATTGTGTCAATGATAATTTTTAAAACGAGCTGTTTGTCTTTAGCTGCCCTGAATTCAAGTAGTCTTATCTTTATAAATTCATACCTTGAGGTGAGCTGTTTTATTTCTGTTTCTTGATTTAATATCATTGAATGGAACTTATGGTTCAGTTGTACGGAGTGTTGCATCAACAAAGAATTCTCAACAATGGCCATTTCCTCATGTCATTAAAGGGACAGCCCACTCACCAAATGTGGGTGGCTTTTCCACTTCACTCTAGACTTTCCCGTGGTACTAGAAAGGGCACCAAAAAACCTGAACCAAACAGCCTGCAGCCATTTTGAAAACATAGACCCCTGAAGTTCAGCTGCCTGCATTCAGTGAGTGGGCTGTCCCTTTAAGGACATGTGGAAATGGACAATGTTGAGAGAAAGGCAGGGCAGTCCTAGTAATATTTTAGAAAAGTAAGCACATGCAGTTTGACTTTGCTGCTATAACATCATTAGCAAAACGTAGTGCAGTGCAGCTGTCTCACACAAAGGTGTTAACTTTGCCTAAACATGAGGGAAAGGAAGGATGGTGGGGGTGGGCCAGGGATCAGGATTCACGGTGGCTTCATTAAGTAGTAGTCTTCTGGATCAATCAGGCATAGCTCTGATCCAAATATACTTACTTGGATTTAAGTTCAGTGATATATGTTGGGCTGACTTCCACTATGTAAATGAGTCTTATCCAAAGAACTATGAGTAAAACAGCACTCACAGGTCTCTGATCCTTTTCAACTAAAAGAGGGGGGAAGGGTTTCCCTAGTTCCATCCTCGTGCCCCCACTTTTTCACTCACCAACCAAGATGAACATAGGAGTGCCCTGTGACCATGACAGTTTTCTGTGTCAGACACAGCATTTGAATTACCCACAGGAGCACAGAAAGTTTCCTGTGCTTGTTGAGAGGGCAGTTTATATCCTTATCCCTGGTCTCTGGATTGGCCTAGTTCTGTTCTCTTACTAAGTAGATAAATTTGTGTGGGAAATGTGTCGCTTCATGCTGCAGGTGGAGGTTTATGTGATGGAATCCTCACTCATGCTGGGGAGGGGGGGGGGAGGTATCCTTTACATAGGGAGGAGAATATGCCAGAACCTTTCTCCTGGACATTAGATTTTCTGTGTACAGAGATTTATTTTTTAATAGCGTTGTATTCAGTCTTTTTAGATCAGACATATGTTACAGGAGGGTAGATTTTAGTTGAACACTGTGCGAAAGTCTTACTGCTAATGGTATGAGCAGTTAAGTGATGAAATCAGTGGTGGGGAGTACTCTCACTTGCTAGAGATCTTCAAGCAGAGGCTTCAAAGCTGTCAGGGAGGCTCTAGTTTTTGGTTTTCCTGTATTGACCAGGAGTTGAACCCCCCTATAAGGGACCTTCCAACTTTATGATTCTGTGATCTACCTAATTACCATTTTCAAAAAATTACACATTGATGAGATGTGAAAACATGGTAGTACAGGTTCAGATGATAAATTATCTTCTTCCTTGGATTTCTGGTATTTTTAAAAAATCTGGAATTGTTTAGAGCAAGCTTTATCTATTTTAACTAACTCAATTCAAGACTGACTGTAACGTGTATAAATATTTCTGATTTCCAATTTACAGAGGAGACGTGCTGTGCTGCCACAAAAAAGCTATGTCGAACTATATATGGTTGTGGATAACAAGAAGGTAATTTCTCTAAATCCAGTCTGTCTGTATTGCTGTAATATCTAAACTTTCCATCCTTGAACGTCTTATTTTTAATTGTTTCAGTATTTGCAGCTACGTGATGAGGCAGCTGTAACCAAGGAAACAGTTGAACTGGTTAATTACGTTGATGCGGTAAGCCATCACAGATATAAATTTGGTGTCTTCTAATAAAAATGTCCCCCATCAATCTATGCCACCTAGCATAGGAGTCAAAGAGGGGGATGGTTTCTGAATTAGCATTTTCTCTCCTGTATACATACAGTTTTGGAGTGCATGTTTTTAGTCATTGCTATTAACACATTTACAGATAAGGTGGAAAGCTGATGTGGAACCATAATATGGATTGTCAGGAATAAAATGCATGCATATCTATGCATGGTGGGAAACAGTAACCATACAAAAATGTGCATTCTTTGGTATCATAATGCATATTCACTGGCACTGGATGTAGCAGAGGTTGCCTTGTCAACTTCTCCTACTGTGTTAACTGCCTGTTTGGTGCCAGAAACAGAACAAATGCACAAGGTTTGAGGGAATTTGCTTCTAATCAGCTTACTGATGCCTGTACATGTAATGACAGTTGTGTATTTGCAGATGTTCAATTCTTTAAACATACAAATTGTCCTTGTTGGACTGGAGATATGGACTAAAGAAAACTTCATAGATGTGGATATGAGTTCAGCTGGAGACGTACTGAGTGCATTTGTGGCATGGAGACAGAAAGCTCTTGTAAAGCAACCAAGAAATGATATTAGCCATCTTATCATGTAAGAAATGGTTCCTCCACATCAGCCAATTTGTGATCACAAACTGGGCATGGAGTCCTGATGAGCTTTAAAAAAAGATCTCAAATTCTGTATCAGGCATAAATAATGCAAATTAGGATAATTTTCCTAAATAAATTTCATTTGTATGTTTCAAACACTTTCAGTACAATCCTAAACAGTTACACCCTTCTAAGCCTACTGACATCAGTGAACTTAAAAGGGTATAACTATGCTTAGCAGTGTACAGTAAGCATACTTTTTGTGTATATTTAGTCTTTTTTCTTTCAGAATTTGAAATTTTACGTTCAAAGGATTTGTGTGTGTGGATGGGTTTTGGTATTACGGAATAAGGACTGTTTAGATAATAGATTTGGTTCATTATGCAATCCAAAGAAAAAAGGAATAAGACCAAGATCACAGAGGTTTGGCTAACAGATGTGTTTAATGAGCAAAAACGTCCTCCCCGCTTCTCTCTATCACCCTGGCTACTAGAATCTAAACCTGAGCCTCTGTGTTTATTTATATAGAACATATGTATATCTCCTCCAGGTAGAGATTGTTCATGTGTTTCAAAAAATTACAATAAAATCATAAAAACAACAGACATTAAAAGTATCAATATTACAGTAAGTCATAAAACCACAATTTATAAAACAGCCTTTAGGCTAGAAGCAGACTATTAAAACAGCTAAGAAAGATGGAACCCTTCAGTTCAAAGTAAATAGAAATGTTTTAGCCTGGTATCTAAAGGACAATAAAGTAGGAGTCAGGCAAGCCTCTGGGCAAAGCATTCCTACTGAAAACCTCTGTGTCTGTTTGCCACCCATCTCACCACTGCAGGCTGAGCACAGGGAACAGAGCTTGGGAAAACATTCTTCACTGGCAAGCTGGACAGTACGGGAGTCAGTTCTTTAAGTACCCCAACCTCAAGCTGTTTAGGGCATTAAAGATAAAAAAAACAGCATGTCAAATTATGCCAAGAAAAAAATGGGCAGCCAGTGCAGATATTTCAGGACAGAGGGGATGTATCCAGCCTCAATAAGAGCCTGACTGCTGCATTTTGGGCCATGTTCTAGGTTTTCAGCAGGCTTGCTTCAGCAGCCATGAGGATTCAGTATTTTGCAAGTCTGTTGCAGGTAAGAGGGGTCATGTGAGGGTTTCCTACTATGGGCATCCCTTCCCAGGAGTCCTTTAGCCCACACACACATCCCTCTCCCTCTTGCTCCCTTCACCCTAAAGCAGGCAAGGGCCATACTGGCTGCCACCACTCTGGTTTGAGAGTTCAACTAGGTAGGGAGGGCCCAGAGCACCCCCTCTTCCCTTCAGTCTTCCTAGAAGCACACCTCTGCTAGTGAGGACATTGCCAGTTGACCAGTTGAACTTGAGGTGTAAGGACCCAGACAAAGTAAAGCAAAATGCTTTATTAAACAAGGGCAATAATTGAATAGGTGGGGGGAAATACTTGAGAGAAACAGTTTAAGAGGGGATGTATTTTGAATAACTAAGGCAAAATGAACACATAAAGGAGTTGGCAGAAAACAATAAAGCCTCCTAACATGGCTAACTGACTGTTCCCTACAAACCTGGCCCTTCCTGGGTCCAGCTCAAATTCCCTGGGTGGGGAACCTCTCCTGCTGGTAGCGATCTCTTTGCTACTCAGCTCCTGGGAGAAGAACACCTGCCCCTTTCTGTTATAGGGTTGACAGGTGTCCAGTTTTCCCCCAGAGAGTCCATTTTTTTCTTGATCTGTCCAGGGGAAACAGGGTTAAAATACTGGAAAAATAATATCTAGTATTTTTGTGTGTGAGGTAGGGGCAGCTGTCCTAAGCTTTCCCAGTTGTTTGCCAGTGGCAAGCAATCTCCCAGGGCTGTATTGCCGTGGTCCTGGCATTGTAGTTCCTGACGTTTTGCCAGCAGCTGTGACTGGCATCTTCAGACGTGTAGCCAGAGGCCAGGACCACGGCAATACAGCCCAGAAAATCCACAACAACCATTGTTCTCCGGCCATGAAAGCCTTCGACAATAAATCTCCCAGGGGTTTTCCCCATTGCCTACTGATCGCTGGCAATCAGCAGGAAGTAGAAAACCCCTCAGTGATTGCTGCCAACAGCAGGCAACCCAGGAAGGCGCTCACCAGGCGCACTCTCAGCGGCCACAACAACATCACTTCCTGAAGTGAAGTCATTGCGCCAGCTGCTGACATCACTTCCTGGAAGTGATGTCATTGCGCAAGACAAGAGTAGGGACCTGGCAACCCTAGGCTGGCCGCTGACATCCATGAGCTGGCAACAGTGCCAGCAGGCCTTCCTGCCCCACCTCTGCCTCCTCCCCCACCCCCTGCTTCTAGCACTGGGGGAGTGGCTGATCCATCCTCCAGTGCACTGGGGAAACAGCCAGCCCGCTTGCTCGCCTGGCCTCCTGCATGCCAGAGGAGCAGCCAGCCAACCCCGCCTCCTGAGTGTTGGGGCAGTGGCCTGCCCACCCAGCCTCCTGAGTGCCTGGGGAGTGGCCATTGATGATGTCACTTCTGGAAGTCCAATGCTAAAGGTAGGAAGATCTTGGGAAATGTAGGTCTGCATGGGAATTGACAGCAAGGCCTACTGGAAATTTACTCAAGGCCTCAGGCTTCCTGACCATGACAAGGTCCAAGATACAATCTCTTCCATCTCCAATTAGGTAAAGGTAAAGATAGTCCCCTGTGCAAGCACTGAGTCATTACTCACCCATGGGGGGACATCGCATCACGATGTTTTCTTGGCAGACTTTTTACGGGGTGGTTTGCCATTGCATTCCCCAGTCATCTACACTTTACCCCCAGGAAACTGGGTATTCATTTTACTGACCTCTGAAGGATGGAAGGCTGAGTCAACCTTGAGCTGGCTACCTGAACCTGGCTTCCACCAGGATCAAACTCAGGTCATAAATAGAGCTTGGGCTGCAGTACTGCACCTTGTCACTCTGTGCCACGGGGCTCTCCATCTCCAATTAAAGGTAGCAGATATTAAGAAATACTTTTTGCCTGAGGCCCTGGGGAGCCCCTGCCTGTCAGAGTAGACAAAACTACCAGATGAACCAATGACCTAACTCAATATTGTGTGTTTAAAGTGCTGTCATGTTTCCACCAATTTTTGGAGACCACATAGAGTTTTTAAGGCAAGTGGTGAACTGAGATGATTTGCCATTTCCTGTCTTTCTGTAGTGACCCTGGACTTCCTTGGTGTTTACCAGCAGTTTGTCAGAACCCATTTCTGTTGAACCACCATGAATTTTAGGCCAGTTCATTTGGTTCGTTTTTTGGTTCGTCACTGCAGACAGCCTGGTGTTGATCAATCAGTTTCCTAGGCAACGGAGGGAGTATGGGCTTTCTGCAGACCTTCTGCTGCCCCAAACGAACTGGTTCGTGGACCAGGGCAAGTTTGTGAAAGTTTGTGGTTCATGAAACGCGACAAACCATGAACCTCACGGTTCAGCATTTTCCCAGTTTGTGCCCATCTCTACTTCAGACCATAAGTTGAGTGAATTCATATTTTGAGTTGAGATTCCTTTGAGTTTTGCTCAGTCTGTTAGATTTCATATTGAATGCTATAGCTTTCATGGTTTAGCACAAATAAACTAAACAGTTCCAATTGCGATGGCTGTTGTGGGTTTTCCGGGCTGTATTGCCGTGGTCTTGGCATTGTAGTTCCTGACGTTTCGCCAGCAGCTGTGGCTGGCATCTTCAGAGGTGTAGCACCAAAAGACAGAGATCTCTCAGTGTCACAGTGTGGAAAAGATGTAGGTCATTTGTATCTACTCAGGAGGGGTGGGGTTGAGCTGAGTCATCCTGTAAGAGTTTCCCAGGGTGTGGAATGCTAATGGCAGGAGGCTTCACTGTATCCTGAGGAGGTTCTTTTGCATATGGATTGGTGCTTGATGTGCTAATCTTCTCTGCAGGGCTATTGTCGGGGATAGAATGTTTTGTTAGCCTGGTGTTTTTCAGAACTGGAAATCATGCTCTGTTCATTCTTAAGGTTTCTTCTTTCCTGTTGAAGTTTTGCTTATGCTTGTGAATTTCAATGGCTTCCCTGTGCAGTCTGACAAAGTAGTTGGAAGTGTTGTCCAGTATTTTGGTGTCCTGGAATAAGATACTGTGCCCTGTTTGCGTTAGGCTATGTTCAGCCACTGCTGATTTTTCAGGTTGTCCAAGTCTGCAGTGTCTTTCATGTTCTTTTATTCTTGTCTGGATGCTACGCTTTGTGGTCCCGATGTAAACTTGTCCACAGCTGCAGGGTATACGGTATACTCCTGCAGAGGTGAGGAGGTCTCTACTGTCTTTTGCTGATCGTAGCATCTGTTGTATTTTTCGGGTGGGTCTGAATACTGCTTGAAGGTTATGCTTTTTCATAAGCTTTCCCATCTGATCAGTAATTCCTTTGATATATGGCAAAAACACTTTTCCTGTGGGAGACTGTTTTTCCTTGGTTGTTTGATTCATCCTGGGTTTGATTGCTCTTCGGATTTCATTTCTGGAGTAGCCATTTGCCTGAAGTGCATGGTTTAGATGATTAATTTCCTCATTGAGAAAGTGCGGCTCACATATCCGTCTTGCACGATCCACTAATGTTTTCATTATGCCTCTTTTCTGTCGGGGGTGGTGATTGGAGTTTTTGTGTAAGTACCGATCAGTGTGAGTTGGTTTCCTGTAGACCCTGTGACCTAACTGAAAGTTTGCTTTGCGGATGACCAAGGTATCCAGGAATGGGAGTTTTCCCTCGATTTCTTTCTCCATTGTGAATTGTATGTTCAGGTGGATGTTGTTGAGATGATTCAAAAACCCCATCAATTCTTCCTCCCCATGGCTCCAAATGATAAATGTATCATCCACAAACCGGAACCATACACTAGGTTTGTGGGGTGCTGATTCTAGAGCTGTTTTTTCAAAATGTTCCATGTAGAAGTTTGCTATAACTGGGCTGAGTGGGCTCCCCATGGCCATCCCATCCATCTGTTCCACACCCTGGGAAACTCTTACAGGATGACTCAGCTCAACCCCACCCCTCCTGAGTAGATACAAATGACCTACATCTTTTCCACACTGTGACACTGAGAGATCTCTGTCTTTTGGTGCTACACCTCTGAAGATGCCAGCCACAGCTGCTGGCGAAACGTCAGGAACTACAATGCCAAGACCACGGCAATACAGCCCGGAAAACCCACAACAGCCATCGTTCTCCGGCCGTGAAAGCCTTCGACAATACATCGAGTTCCAATTGCATTACACTAATTATGTTCTTGCACTGCAGAGGGAGAGAGCCATTTGGTATGACAGTTGGAATGGCTTTTGTTGGGACAGTTT
This sequence comes from Eublepharis macularius, assembly GCF_028583425.1. Classification (NCBI taxonomy): domain Eukaryota; kingdom Metazoa; phylum Chordata; class Lepidosauria; order Squamata; family Eublepharidae; genus Eublepharis; species Eublepharis macularius. The sequence goes on from NC_072795.1 coordinate 87,223,074, forward strand.
GTAACCGGGATTTTGGAGGGTCAATCAGCACTGTAAGTACATTACGTTCTCATATTGGTCTGTTAAACAGAAAATATCTACACCTGAACTCCTTTATTCAGTCATGTCTACTGTATCTTGGAAATTTCCCTTGGAGTTGTTTATTATAAACCTAGCCAACAATCACTGTGAAATCAGATTCAGGGAAGATAGGAAATGTTTTCCTTAATGATTTGGTCATAAAGCTAAAAGCAAAACAAAATGGCAATCTTTTCTTGGTCATAATAAACAGACTCATTGATATTTGTGTAGATGCTTAATGCACATTGTGAAAAATAAATAAATGGATTTTTCAATAGCCCAAAGTCTACAGCAAGAAAAGTCAGACTCCATTATTTGAATTAATTATGTAAATTAAATGAATCCATATAGTCTTATAATCATTCCTGCTGAAACCTCAGTCTGAATTGTAAAATGTTATTAGGCATGCACCAATGTTTTCAAAGTCTTGTACATCCGCATGAGGTAGAAGGAGCTAAAAAGTTGGGGGGAAACACCAAACCTAAGATTCCAGATATTATATTCCATGCTTGGTAGCACGTATCATTGTATTTATCATTGTAAAGTACATACAGCTCTAATTGTAGGATATTTATTTATTTATTTATTTACTTATACTCTACCTTTCTCCCCAATGAAGACCTTAAACACTTACATCATTCTGTGGAATATAAATAAATATATTAAATAATATTTTTTTAAAAGGAACATTTTGCTGTACAAATAAGTCAGGAGGCACTGTTGCTCCAGAAGTTATCATCTTAACATTATATCTCTTTGATCTTTTTGCCAGTTTAAACATCAGGATGTGATTGGTCATGCTTCAATAGTTGCACATGAACTGGGACATAATCTGGGTATGAATCATGATGATAAAGGATGCCCGGGTTCCTACATTATGCACAGTACAGCTATGTAAGAGCTCTTTGAGTTGAGAGTTTTTTTAAACCTTGTTTTAATTTATAGTTTAGGTATTAACATGTCCATCTCGTTTCCTTGATCTACTAGAATACCTAACATCAGGTAATACAATCCCGCTATTGATACACTATAGAATCTTGTGTTGTAGCAATGGAATCCAGTCCTAAAGTAATGCAGGACACCCACTGGCACTGCCTTGAATAGAACAGCAGTTACTCTACAGAATATAGTGTAATCCAAGTGTGACCTTCCTTTGAAAAATGGAGCTTGCAATTACTCATTTTTCATCCAGTTACTTTCTGTATTCTGTCTATCAGATTTTAATCTTCTTTCCTTTAAGGAGCTCAAGGCAGCATAAATAGCTTTCCCCATCTCTATTTCACGACAATCCTGTCATGTAGATTGGTCTAACATACAGTGACTATGTAAGGTTACCCAGGGGTCATTGTGGCTGAGAGGCAATTTGAATCCAGGCCTCCTTTTACTTAGATATCAAACAGACGTCTTGGCCCTGTCTATAAAATGCTAATTGAAGGCTTGTGAAGCCTCAGTTTACCTCCATGATTGTTCAGGCAAGGAGAGTGCATTTAAGGGACAAGTTTAACCCTTCAATATCCACTAAGAGCCAAAACACACAAGAAGAAATACCTAGGTTCAGCACGTGTTCTCTTACCTCAAAGTTTGCCGGGATCTGTAGGCGTCCTGGAAGCTTAAAGTTTAGCATGTACAGAGCAGCAGGGAGGGAAATACAGATCCCGGCAAACCTTGAGGTAAGAGAACACATGCTGAATCTAGGTATTTCTTCTCGTGTGTTTTGGCTCTAAGTTTTGCTGTTCAGAGACAGAAATTGAAATGCTAATAGCAGATGGGAGAAGATGGCTTCAAATGGCAAAACTGAGTGAAGGTTAAAGTGTTAAACCAGGTCTTCCTCCCCTGGATAGCCCAAGGCAAACTGAGGCTGCATGAGCCTACAGTTTGCTCTTTCTGGAGAGGCATGGAATATTTCTGTCATTTGCTTGTGCAGTTAGCCTGACTTGCTAACCATTGTTAGTTGCACGCTGGCTTCCTGACCACTGGTACTAGAAGAATATTTCCAGCAAAGCCTGAAGTACTATGCTGTACACTTTCTTTAACGTCTATAACTTTCCTCCTTTTGCAAGAAACCCAGGCTGTTCAACCACTATCCAGTTTTAGAAAAAAGAGATGTGTTATCTCAGTTGGCTTGGTAATAATACTTGTAGCCACAAAATGAGTAACAGGGTAGGCATAATTTGATTGGGCAGATACATATGCCATACAATTTTCTCCTTTGTAGGGGGTCCAAGAACTTCAGCAGCTGCAGTTCCAATGATTTTGAAAACCTTATCTTGAAAGGTGGTGGAAGCTGTCTTAGAAACCCTCCCAAACCAAGTGATATCTTCACAGAACCTGTTTGTGGCAATCAAATAGTAGATAAGGATGAAGAATGTGATTGTGGCACACCAGAAGTAAGAATTTTTAATTATGCTGATTTTATGGATCAGTCTTTAATTTCTTTCTTTGCTCCTCAGTCCCACATGGGCGCCTTCACTTCCTTGTCATGCCTTGACAAGGAAGTGTTCAGCAGTGTGCATGCTTTGTGCATGCACGAGGTAAGTACTCCTTAGGCGCATGCCCCCAACCCCCCCCGTCCCCCTTTTTAGGCTCTGGGGGATCTGGCAACAGCAGCTGCTCCCAAAGCAATGCTGTTGTTGCTTTTAAATCTGCACAGCCAATCCAATCTCCAATGGCCAGTCAAAACCCCGGCTGGGCAAAAGCTCCACTGTCCCCACCCACTTTCTAAAAACACTTGATGAATGCTAGGAAAGGCATCAGTGAGTGCTGTGACACCCATAGGGACCACATTGAGGACCACTGCTATACACAGTGGTATAGTGTACAGTCCTGTTCTGTTTATAAAAGGACCTTTCTGAGCCCTGTAATATAGCCCTATTTCCTTTATAAAAATACCCTCCTGAACAATTCTGTTTAGGTAGTTTGAAGAATGACAGAAGTGCAAGAGCCTTCCTGACCTCCTCAGAGAGGCTATTCAACAAGATGGGAGCCACAACAGACTGTTACCAGAACTGCTCTTTATTATAATGGGGAATTAGCTGTAGCAGTCTGTAACTTAAAATTAGTGCGGATCTTAACCTATGTCTACGGAGGTCCCGATCCCAGACACTCTAGTGAAAAAGAGGCAGACTACAAATAGGTTCAAAACACGTGTATTGTCTAACAATGTGGCGTAAGCCTGAACTTGCACACGCGTACAAGAAACACACAAGATCTAGGAAATACAGAGTATGAAATATAGAGACGTTCGCATTAGCTGGTTCCCAACGATGATAGGGGGAATACTCACTTATCCTGGAGCGAAGCAGAGACACAGCAGCGAGGGTGGCCCAATGCCAGCACTGGTACCACAGACGGACAGCAAGGAAGTCTGGATAGGAATGGCCTAAGCCACAGACAGTGAGGGGTTCTGGATGGGAATGGCCTAAGCCACAGACAGCGAGGGGTTCTGGATGGGAATGGCCTAAGCAATGTGTGGTCTGAGAGACCAGCTTAAATACCCCAAAACGTACCCTGGGGCTGGTTCTTTACTTGGTGGTTCTCACAGTTTAAAACAAAGGTTCTAATGGGTTACTGAATGGCTTGGATGGGCCACTTTGGTAATCAGATTGTGATAAGTGACACCTCAGGAAGAGGGGACAAAAGAGGGAGGGGGAAATCCAAGTGGGCTGAAAGGATGTTCCAGCGGACAGGGCTTGTCCTGATGTCATCAGCTCTGGAATGCGGAGGTTTCTTTGAGATGCATTCTCTAAGTGCTTGGGATGGTCGGCACTTAGTTCCTTCTCCGGGGCGGCTCCTAAGATATGCAGAGTGGGGCGAGGTACTCTCGCTGCGGACGTGGTGTGCCCGCTTCGCCGAAATGGCTTCTCAAAGCAGTCTCTTCCTCAGGGTCTTCTAGCTGCCTAGGAACATGGATGCCGGCTGGGCATGGCTGGGGCTGGATAGCAGGCTGCCCGGTAGTGAGGGCAAGCTCGGCGACCGGCCCGCGGGAGGCTCCAGGCGGGAACTGACCAGGGAGCGCCTAGCCAGGCTCGCTGGAGGTTTCCCCGGCAGGCGCCCGGCTGCTAGCAGCGGCTTGGGCCCATATGAGGCAGGCTTCCATGGAGGCAGGGGGAACAACACTTTAAAACACAGTCCAAGGCAGGGAACAGGCACGGTCCGTGGCAGATGGCAATGCAGGCACGGGGCACACTTGTAATAAAGTCCAAACACACACTGGGAAGTCCAGATACAGGTCAGGGCAGGGTTGCCCAGGAAGAGAGTCCTTTGTGCAGTTATCCAAACATGGAGTCAGTAAACTACACAGTCTATTGCAGCAGCAAGGTAATTGACACGCAGGCAGGAAACTGACACGTGTATCAGAACACACGTGCAAAGCAGTCTTTGTGTAGCAGCAGTGAAACAGTAATGCAGGAAACTTTAACACAGTTCATGGCAGGCCTTAAAGCAGGAGAGGGGGCCTACTTGGCAACAATTCCCCCCCTCGGAGACCCCGTGACGTCAGGCGCGCGGGTCTCCGAACTTGACTTCAAAGGCGAGGTGGTCGGCAATGTCCGGTGGTCGAGCTTCGAGCGAAGAAGGAGTGGGAAGGGAAGGGGGAGGAGGCGTCACTCAAAAATTTAGTTTGGAGAACCACCTAACCGAATAAGTGCAATTTGGATCAGCCAATGGGCTGCAGGTCTCTGGGTTCACACTAGGGGGTGTGCTAAGTGCAACAGTCAACATAAACAGCAATTCATAGGCAGCAATGAGCAATTCATGCATATAAATAGCAATAATTCATGTGTGTGTACATTGATCAATTCATGGATGGAGGTAATTCATACGTGATTCATGGAGGATTAAAACACTTAAAACCAGGGGCAATTCATATACATGGATTAATTCATAAGCATAAGTTTAAAAGCAAAGGCAATTCATGGGTCAATTCATGAATGCAGGATTAAAAGCAATTCATACAAGATAAAAGTGAAATGTGCAAGCAAGGCATAGACCAATTCATCGAGGGTGGAACAATTCATGGGTGATTAAAACCATAAATACATATATATATAGGATTAAAACAATAATTCAGGAAGTTAAAACCAATTTCATAGATAAAAGCAGCAATGATAAAAGCAAGTGCGAGGAAATAATTCATGAGGGTAAGCGGCGGAAGGGCTCATAGGGGCAGAAAAATAAACTTCACAATTAAAAGGCTAACTCATGCAGCCAGATTAAAACCAAATTCATAGAGTCTAAAATCATGAATAAAACAACCTTTAAAAGAGACCGTTCAGGAGTGGTCCCGGTTAAAACCAAATTCATAAAATGATAAATAGGCTAGGATTACCTCGGCGGAGGGAGTCAGGTTAAAAGGCAATTCATAAGGTTAAAAGCAAATTCACAGGGATAAAGTTAATAGGGGGTGATAAAAGGGTCCCAGTTCATGGGAAGATCATGGGCGCACTTGCAGCAAATAGAGGGAGGGACTAGTTCGGGGCTAAATTCATGGGAGTAAAATTCATAAAAGCAATGGAAAGAAATTCATAAAACAATAGGGCAACAAAGATCACAGACGGCTCAGTCCGCAGTACAGCTGCTAGACTGGGTTGCATATTTACAAGAACAAGCAAGCTTAGTCCATGTGCTCCAAAACACACTTCCACCCCCCCTTGCTGTCTGCGTCAATCCGCAGAGCAGGGTCGGCTGGCGGCAAGAAGGGCTTCAGGCACACAGTTCTAGTCCTCATGGAGGTAGTGCCGCTGGCGGTTCGAGGGCTGGCCGTGGGCTGGGAGGCGGAGAAATATGTCCCCCCCTAGTCCACAAGAGGGCCTCGGAGCGGTGTCCGGCAGCAAAGCGTCCATGGGGCTGGTTCAGGATCCGTACACATAATAAAACATAATCATAGTTCATAACAACATAAGCAAATAAACAAGGGTTAATGGAGGGCGCCAAGAACAACCCTTAAGGCAAGAGGAGGTCTGGATTGTAGTGATCCAGGCGGTAAGACAGCTGGAGTTGCTGGAGCTGTCGGCGGCTCCAACAGCCCAAATAAAGCAGTGAGGCACACAACAAAACTTGAAAGGCCAAAATAACAATGATCGGGTGCAAAGCCAAATTGTAAATTCCAGTGGCAGTGGGGCTCCAGCCAAAGAGGGTTTCCCACCACGAGTGCTCACTGGTGGTCTTAATCTGCTGGGCAAGGTCCAAAATCTCTTTGCCGTTGTGGGACACAACCAAAGCAGTGGTGTCCCCGTCCCTCTGGATGCTCTGGAGGGTGCGGTGGAGCTGGGGGTGGGTCAGGAGCTCCTGGATTAGCTCCAGACCGATGCCAAGGGAGATGGGCTTCACATGTCGATAGATGGAGGGTGCCACCAGGATCTCTTCTTGGGTCCAGACCGGTACCGTGTAGGTGAAGTCGCAGGCTGCCACCGAAGACAGGTTGCAGAAGCAGCGGTTGACTCCCGGGATCACGGGCTTGAGTTGGAACGAGTTCAGGATCACAAAGTCGCAGGCCGTTCGCACACAGGCACATCCTTTCCCAAGGTAGACCACAGCGGAGCTGTTCTCCCGGACGACCTCAAAAGAGCACTCGTTGAGGGCGTCGACTTGCGGGGCTACACAGGGGTGATGCGGTGCAAAGGCTTGGTCTTGGCAAAAGAAGCCGGTCTGGTCTCGATGCTGGCACCCTTGGAGGCTGACGAGCTGCCATCCGGTCGGGGTGAAGCGGGCCCAATGGTCGGGGTGGCGGGCGTAGAGGACTTTGGTGTCGCTGACTTGGAGTCCCAGAGGCACGACTGGATACACATGGAATGACTCGTGCGCACTGGCCGTTAATAAAAATAATTTAAGCTCCTGGGTGGTCGGTGAGAATGAGGAATTTACGAGAGACCACCAGGATTCAAGCTCCAGTTCTATGGGTGACAATTTGGGCATAATCAATCTTTTAATTTCCAGGGGCAAGTGCCCATCCATGGCTTGCCAAATTAGCCCCATGGCCACAGCCTGATTTAATCGTTGGGCTTGCATACATGCCATGGCTATTGACATGTTGCGTTCAAAAGACTGTGTTCCCTTGAGCAGCAGAGAAAAATCTCTTTCAATTTGACTCTCCCAGTTAACTAAAATGGAGCTGATCTCGTGTTGCCCATTCGAAATGGAATTTAGGGACTGCACCACCGGTTTACCTAAGTCGGAGATGCTAGTCGTGACATGGGCAAACTTATTAGCGAGAGTCTCAATGTTGACCGAATCCAGGATTGCTAAGCCTCCAGCTGCAGGAGCAGTCCAGTCGGCAATGCTTCGTCTGGCACGCGAGAGAGAGAGAGAGGGATCGATCCACAGTTGTAGCCATGCATTCCAACCCTTGCTACCGGCCTCCAGATAGGGAGCGCACTGCGGCAGCCTCTGGGTTACATTTAGCTCAGCTAAGTCTATGCGGATCTCTTTTAAAGACATTTGCGGGCGGACTAGAACTCTCTCTCGAATGTCAGTTTTCAAAACATGGGAGCCCACTATATGCGTGCCGCCTTGGCTCAATTGTTCATTGCTAGCAATCAAAGGGTCAATTTGGATGGTGTGGGTCTCCTGGGTCCGGATCAGCAGGGAGTAATTGCCTGGTTCGTGAGTCAAATTTACAAAGAGCAGCCCAAGCCGGTGAAATTTCTCTACTAGGGGCTTAGTTTGGCATTCGGGCGTCTGTTGAACCAGTATCCAATCGGGTGGACCATGTTTGGCTAGGTCTTCCTCTTTTACGATCCAGGCCAGGTTCTCCCAGTGTTCTATAGCGAAGGAGAGAACTGCGCCTGAAGGGGGCGTGATAGTGACTGATGCAGATTCAGTGGTAGTAGTGCCTAGTAGGATGGTCATTCTAAAGGGGTCTCCTGCCTTCCATACTGCGGCCGACACAAAAACAACTTCACAGTATGGTCCGAAAGCCTCAGTGACAAATGGCGAGGTTTCGAAGTTGGCAGGGGTGGTATATTTGTCTACCACCGGGACTGCGGTGGGGGCTGGCCTGATACGGGGGAGAAACATACAAGGGATCGGAGCAAGTGGTGACACAGTGTCAGTAGGCGAGTAGCATACTAGTTCTTGGGACATGGTTTTCACTCCCACACACAAAATAACAAGCTCTGGGGGTCGGATCCACTGCTCTTCACAACTGCGGAAGTTTGTGCGCTCCATAGGGGTGGTCATATTATTCTGCTGCACAACCTTGCAGACCATCATTTCATTCCCTGCTAGTGTATTGATACATCTCCAGTGGGGGTAGGGCATTAATTTGGACGGGCGTCCCTCTGTTAGGGTGCCTGCCAGCACGAGCAAACACAGAGTAGCCAGGTGCCTCATCTCCTGGCCTTCCTTTCCTTTCTGTGGTGAAAATATCCTGGGGAGACCTGCGGATATAAGTACAGGTTCCCTGAGTTCGTTGCAGCAAAATGAATGAAGTAAAGCAGGGAAAAAGAAGGGTGTTTTTCTGCCAGCACTGTATGTTAAGCGGGGTTCGAACGAGAAGTCCCAGGGGCACTAAGCGAGCCTTCCAGCTTGTTGCTCTGGGGAACTCCTGTGCGGGGGCTTCTTCCTAAAGCATGTATATTTCAGAGGGTAACGTCTTTGCGTCGAGAGGGTCGGCTGTACGTTAGGCGGGATTATGCAAACTCGCCCCAGGGGTCCCTGGGTGTCTAGACTATGTGGCCTTCAGGTGCCCCTTGCTCGGTGGCGGGCTGCTTTTATTTTGCGGGCTGAGAGCTATCGGTCCGGCTCGGCCTGGCCTTGCCGTTTTGAAAGGAAAAAAAAAACTAGAGAGCGGTTTCCATTAACTATAAGGGTTGCTGCAGACGGGGGCCCTCGCTTTAATTTTCAAAAATAGGCCTTCGTCATATATTTGCAGGACAACCAATTTTTGGAGGGACTCCCTCGGGAGGCGCCATCTTCTAGTTAAAAGAAAAAAAAGATACACCGGGCAAAAAGGAAAAATACACTGAGCAAGAAAAATATAAGGAGCAAGAAGCATACGGGTGTGGGGTACTTTCGGGTTGCCCTCACTTGGAAGGCCTGGCAGGGCTTCACTATAACTTCAGTATGTCTCCCCCCCTTCTTTTCCCTTATACGGTACGGGCAAGGGAAAAGATTACGTGGGGCGGGCGGCTGCTGGCGGAAAGGGCCGAAGTGGAGCCGAGGGCGCTCGGCGGCGTTTATCGAAAAGCGGCGAAGGCGGCCGAGATCTGCCGGCGCCACTGGGTCTGGGTAATTCGGGGGTCATCTTGGCGCAGGGGATCCTGGCTATGTAAATGAGGCACGCTGCCCCTTGTGCGTAGCGAACGCACCCCAATAACACATTCCAGAGGTAACATATTTACAAAATACTGGCGGGTCTTTTACCTTTGCACTAAAGCGTACTAACTGGTGGCGCCGTATAGCAACTCACCATGACGAATATGAACATTAGTAAAAGAGGGGCTTGACGGGCTTGACGGGGGTTTCCTTCAGGGGAGGCACGGCCCTCAAAGCCAAAGCCGACCATCATGCGAAAGCGTGGGTCTGGCAGGTGAGACCCCGAATCTACGTAGATGCGGGATCTTCACCAGCACGGCGGGTGAAATGTTTTCAAACAAAGAAATCACCTTATTTGGTGGTTTCACCGTTGGAAGACTGCATTCACTTTTGGGCTAAAGCCTCTCCAAACACTTTCACACACAGCAAATCTCTTTTGCCTGTGTAATTTTTCTCCGAACACGCGGCTTAAAATCCAATTAAGAATCACTCTCAGTGGTGGTCCTATTTGGCTTTGGTTGCCGTGTTTCCCCCAAGGGTCCCAACTGTGGGGCCCGCCTAATGAAGTTAAAGAATAGAACTGAAAAAAAAAAACGTTTGACATTCACATCTACATTTACATCTACACATTCTGTTGTTTCTTTTATACTAGAGCTACAAAGGTCTGGTCTAAGGGGACACAGGGTATCTCTGGCCCAGGGTGAAGGGACGTCTGGCGAATCACTGGGCAGAGGGGGGCTGGGCTGGCGGCGGCTCCCCCAGGGTCATATACTGGCGGGGCGGTTTGGAGCGGCTTCCCTTTCCATTCCTTTAATTGAGAGGCATGGAAGTATTTTAGCCAAGTGCCTCCTGTCTTCCTCTGGATAGCTACCTGATAGACGGCTGGAGAGACTCTTTTCGTGATTGGGACGGGGCCTTGCCATTTGGCGGCTAGTGAGTGTGCCTTCTGTGAGAACTTTCTATATAAAACGAGCTGTCCTTCCTCCCACTGCCTGGGGTTCCTGACCCATCCTAGTTTGCGGTCCATATCCTTCTGAGCTGTGCCTAACTTCTGGGCCACTAGCATGTGGACGGCGTGTATGGATGAGATGAGGTCCTGAACCCAGGCGTCATTAATTACTACGGGTTGCATATCAGAAGGGAGCTGCGTGTCTAGCCAGAAGGCTTCTGGGAGCTGCATTTTCCGTCCTGTCATGACCATATGGGGCGTGAGCCCGTGAACTGCGGTGGTGCCTCTGATGGCCATTAGAATTATGGGGAGTTTTTCATCCCAGTCTCTCCCGGAGGAGCGAACCATCTTGCGGAGAGCCTCCTTGAGGGTCCGGTTGGTTCTTTCTATGGCGCCGGAAGCCTGGGGATGGCCGGCTTTGTGAAAGCGTTGTTGGATGCCTAACGCCTTGCAAAGTTCCTGGGTTACTTCTCCAATGAAGTGTGAGCCCAAATCGGAATCCATGACTCGCACAGTGCCCCATCTCGAAAACACATTATTGAACAGTAGTTTGGCCATGGTGGCTGCAGTGTTATGCTTACACGGGAATGCCTCGACCCATTTACTAAAGGGATCTATGACAGTGAGACAGTAGCGATTGCCGCGGGGAGTGGGAGGAAGGGGACCGATAAAGTCAATCTGTATACGAGCCCAGGGTCCATCAATTCTCTGATGCTGGAGGGGAGCTCTAGGTCCAGTTGGGTCTGCATTGACCATAGCACAAGACAGACAGTTGTCCACCCATTGTGCTACTTCGGTACGCATGCTAGGCCACCAACCAACCTCTTTGACCCTCTCCAGAGTCAGATCCTTGCCTCGGTGTCCCTGCTCGTGGACAAACTGAATCAGGTCGGCCCTGACTTCCAGTGGCACTACCCAGTGGCGTTCACCGGCTGCATCTACTGCCCAAACTATGCCTTCCTCTTCTCGGATCATTAGTCTTCCTGTCTGATCTCTTCCTGCGGCTAGGAGGTCAGCTACTTCTGGGTCAGATATCTGCAGTTGTGCTAGGTCTAGCGTTCCTGCGATTCCCTGAGCCTGGCTGCGGGCTTGTGCCCGGGTGGTGACAGGGTGGAGGGGACAATCGGTGGCTGGTTCCGGTAAGGGAGCATTTTCTGTGGCGGCTGCCTTGGCTGCGAGGTCTGCCTGGTCATTCCAATAAGCGGTCTCTGAGTTTGTCTTTTGGTGTCCTTTAACATGGGTAACCTGCGTTGGGCCTGTGCGGGACTGAAGGAGCGTGGCCACTTGCTGCCATAGCTGTAGGTGGGCTACGGGTTTCCCATCACTAGCTCTCCACCCCTGATTTTGCCACACCGGGAGCCAGACCGTGGCGGCTTTGGCCGTCCAATCCGAGTCTGTGTAAATGGCAAGTGGGCTTTCTGGGGGCTCAAACTCAAGCACTGCCAGAAGCGCTTGCACCTCAGCCGCTTGGCTGGAATGGGGGCGGGCTGGACCCTTTAGAGTGCATGCGTCGCTCACTCGCACGGCGCCGTAGCCTGTCCGAGGGGAGCCTCCAACGTGAAAGGAGGAGCCGTCGCAGAACCAGCATGTGAAGCCGTTCAGCCGGGCTTCTTCTAGTGGGACTCCCCAAGTGACTGGCCAAACAACCTGCGGTGGCGGGTCCAGGGGGCACTCATGCTCGGTCCCGGATACTAACAGGCCACAGGGGGCTGGTGGCTCAGTGGCTTCCTTTTTAAATTCTACTCCGCGATTGACCAAGGCTAGGGTCCATTGTGCTATGCGGGCGTTAGATACTTGTCCATCTTGTATTTTGCCAGACAGAATATATTTGAGGGGCGTGTGAGTGGTTTGAACTATTGTGCGTGAGCCTCCTATGATAAATTCCCAGCGGGTCAGACTCCAAACTAGAGCAAGGCAAGTCTTTTCGAATGGGCTGAACTTGGTCTCGACCGGAGTTAGATTACGAGAGGCATAGGCTACTACTCTAGCGGCTCCCGCTTGCTGCTGGGTGAGCGTGGCTCCGATGCTTTTATCCGAGACTGCTAGCTGGATAAAAAATGGCTGGGTGACATCTGGATGGGCTAAGGCCGGGGCTGCGGCTAGGCTGCGCTTCAGTTCGGCTAAGGCTGTCTGTTGATCCGGTCCCCATTCCCAGGGAGTGTTCTTCTTAAGGAGAGCATAAAGGGGGCGAGCCTTGTCTGCAAAGGACTCGATGAAGTCTCGGGAAAAGTTGAAGGTTCCTAGAAGGGCTCTAAGGGAGGGGACGTCGGTGGGTGCAGGCAGCTTGGAAATGACCTCCATTCGCTGGGCGTCCGGGGTGCGACCCTCGGGTCCCAGGGTCAGACCCAGGTACTTAACACTGGTCTGAACCAATTGAGCCTTTTCCCTGCTTGCCTTGAACCCAGTCTTGCGGAGGAGTTCTAGGACTTCCCTCGTGACTTGGCGAGCTAATTCTTCTGTGGGGGCGTGGACCAAAATGTCATCCACGTAGCTCAGTACGTGGGGCCTCGAGGAAGGTTGGAGGCGTTCCCACATCTGAACTACATGGGCATGGCAAATGCTAGGGCTGGAGTGGAATCCCTGGGGTGTCCGCTTGAATGCGTATTGCTGGCCGCGGAAAGTGAACGCGAACTTGTACCAGCAAGACTCATGCAACCGGATGGAGTGGAAAGCGTTGGCCAGGTCTATGACCGAGTAGAACCGGGACCCAGCGGCAATGGCCGTCAGGATCTCGTTGTACTTGGCCACAACCGGGGCAACTGGAGGGGTGGTGGCATTCAGGGCACGGAAGTCGACCGTCATTCTCCAGGTCACTCCATCTGCTTTTAGAACTGGCCACAATGGGGCGTTGCAGATGGACTGCATCGGGAGTATGACGTCCCACTCAAGGAGTCCTTCTATAGTCTTGGCTATCCCTGCTTCAGCTTCCGCTGGGTACTTGTACTGTCTCTGAGGAGGGGGGTCCTTTCCTTCTATCAGGACGCAGGCGCCCTTCACTGTCCCGCACTCGGCCTTATCTGTCACCCAAACCTCGGGAAAGTCCTGGACCCAGGGGTCTCCGGTGATGGGGGCGAGAGGAAGGGGGGCTTTAAGGGCAGCGCACCAATGGATTGCATTGACAAAGTCTGGGCCTCCTGGGATGCGCCACAGGAGCCCATTCGCTAGGTCAATGGTCAGTCCCTCGGCACGGAAAAATGGCATGCCCAAAAGTCCATCATCTTCTCCCCGGTTTGCGCATGCCGAAATCCGGGTGGCCAGGTTCCCAACGGAGAGGGGGATGTCCTGCCAGACCGGGGATTCTTGCATGCCGCCTCCGAAACCGGCGAGCTGCATGGTAGTAGAGGTCTGAGTTCCCTTTGTAACTAAGGTGGGTCGGAGTATATTAAGTGAAGCTCCGGTATCTATGAGGAGGGTGGCAGGCTTCTTCTTTTCCCCGGGAGTCCCGATCCCTGCCTTCACTGTCGGTCTCCCCCATGTGTCCGGCTTTAGTTTGGCAACTATGCCCACGGAGGGAGACTGGGACTCGGGGCGACCCTATTCTGATCCTACACCCTGGTCGGTGAAAGTGGCCCTTTCTCTAAAGGGGTTGTTGGGGCTCGGGCGTTCCCGGACCGCAGCTATCGGGGGACTCGAGAAGGGAGGGTCTGGCGGTAAAGGGGGTGCCGACGGGGGTACTGGGGGCTGCTGCTGGTCCTCCCACTCCATGATCGCCTTCATTAGAACGGACGTGGGCTTCCCATCGAATAGCTCCATGTTCGCTCCAATGTTTTTGAGGCGCATCCACAGTTCCCAACGGAGGGGGTCCCTGGACTGGGGCGTGCTGCCGCGGTCCCGGTAGCCCTCGTGGTCGCCCTGTGATGCTCCCCAAGCGTTAGACTGATCTGGAGGTGGGTAGACCTGATGGTTGTACGGGTGCGATGCTCGAGAGTGAGAAGGGGCTAGGGGCGCATCCTGTGATCGGGGCTCGTGGGGTCCCTGCTGGGCGGAGGAGCCGTAACTCGGGGTGGGTGCAAAGGAGACTCCCGGGCGGTAGTCCCTCGGCCCTCTTCCCCGGTTGAAACTGCTACTCCTTCCCCACAGGATTCCTCCCCTTGCCTCCGAGTACGGGTTGCGTCCCTGCGGTCGGTACTGGGAGTGGGGGCCATGGTTGGCATAAGTGACTGCGCTTATCGGCTCGCTCTCCTTCCTACGGGAGGCCGGGGACTTCACATGGCGGATGGCGCCGGTTTCTCGCAACAGGCCGGCAATGCTCCTGATGCGAGCTTCCAGGTCTCCCCATGAGATGCTCCCGGGCTCTACTCCTGCCAGGGCCAGGCGAGTGGAGCTATTGAGACCATCTATAACAGCTCTTCTGAACTCTAGCTCATCGAAGTCGGGTACATCGCTCGCGTCTAAATCTACTTCATCGGCTAGCTCAGCGAGGAGCTGCTTTCTGGCTAAATATGCCTCTGGGTCCTCTCCGGGTTTTTGGGATTCTGCAATGTATAGGGCTTTTAAACTCTTAGTGGGCCATAGGAATGCACATAACTCTTTGATGGACCCATACTGACTGCGGGTGGCCAGCCTTCGGTTGGACACGTAGGCATTAAGGGCTGTGACTATTTCGGGGCTGGCACAGTGGCGGGCCAGCTGGGCTACATCGGAACCACTAGCGGAGGGCTGGGAGGTAGTTACGTGAGTGAACCATTGGATGGCTGTGTCTCGGTTTAGGGGCCCCATGCGATCTGCTATGGCTTGGAGCTCGTCGGGCCTCCAGTTGCGGGTTTCTTTAACGACCCGGTCTGTCTTTCTGCCATCCTCGTCCATGGAGACAATTTCTTTAGTGGCTATTGGATGGAGGGGCTGTGGGGCTTCCTCGGGCTGGGGCGAAGGGGATGACCAGCTGTCGGTACTACCTTCGGGGAGGGCCAAGAGGGCTGCGGGATGCACGGCGGAAATTACGGCCTGCTGCATTCCCAGGTGCTGCTTTAGGGCCTCTAGCTCCCTCTTACAAGCGGAGTGATCAGCGGAGGTTACCTTGGAGTGGTTATGCTCTGCCATGAACTGGGCGGCATGGGTTAGCTTAGCGATTCTTTCCTGTCCCTCAATTACTGCATGCTCAGCCATGTCGGCACGAGCGGTGGCCGCTTCAGCCTTGTGCTGAGCGTCCTGGAGGGCAGCGGTTAGTCCTTGTTCTTCTAATATGAAATTGACGCGTTCAGCGCGCCACTCAACTGTCTTTTCCTCATGGTCTCTTTCCTGTTCGGCTAGTTTGGCCCTGAGACTCTGGATTTCTAGATGCAGGGCGTCCTGTTCTCGCTTTGCTTTTTCCTCTAGCTCCTTCCTCTCTTTGTCCTGGGCTATTCTGAGCTTCTCTATTTCCTGCTCACTATCTTCCTGCGCTACCTGCAATTTATTAATTAGGGACACGCTGTCCTGTAGGGCAGTGAAAAGTGCCCAAGCTCCGTATCTGTCTTTTTTACTTGACTTGGGTTTCTCCTTTTCGCAAAAATCCTGGAAGGCGCTTCTAACTATTTGGAGCGGGTCAGGTCCCTTAAAGGAACCGGCTTCCCACGGGCAATCTCCCTTCTTAACTAGCCACTTCTCCAGACGGGGCACGGTGGGGTTTGCCCGGTACATTTTACTTTCGTTTAAGGCTGATCACGGGGGAGGTTAAAGAGTGGATCAGCGACACCACGGGTGGGGCGGTTTGAGCTCCCTATAAGTTTTCCCGTCTAGGGGCCGTTCAGAGGTTATTTCCCTTCGGGTCCTCGGGGATTCTTACACTGGATTCTTAGGGGTTTTAACAACTTTTCCTCTCTATGTTCCTTTGGGAGGTTTATCCTTCCCTCCGGTTCTCAAGGATTTTTAAACTGGGTACTACACAGGTTTTTACCAGGGGATGTATTTAAAGGGTCCTACTATTAGGTTCACAAGGGTATTTTTAAGGGTCCTACACTCGGTTCTTCTCCACCGGGGGAGAAGGAAAAATTCCTATTCCCGTTTCAAGCTTGCCTACAAGCCACGGGACCAGGAAAAGTTTACTGGCTCAGAAGGTGCTCTCAAGCTCTCTAAGCCCAAGAACCAAAAAAAACGCTCAGTGCTCACAAGCCTCTGCTCAGAAGCCAAAGCTCAGGGGTCTCCCAAGCCTATGCGCTCAGAAAACCAAAAAGTGTCCCCAAGCCTCTGCTTGGAAACTGCAATTAAGGGGTCTCCCAAGCCTCTGCTCAGGCAACCAGAAATGCTCCCAAGCCTCTGCTCAGGAACTGAAGTGCTTCCAAGCCTCTGCTCAGAAGCTACAATGCTCTCAAGCTCTCTGCCCAAGAACTAGACTCAAAGTGTCCCCAGGCCTCGTGCTCAGAGACAAACGGTTAAACTGTCTCCAAGCCCAGACCAAAAGACCAAAAGCGCTCAAGGACTGCCTCTGCAAGTCCCCAAGCAAAAGTGCTCAGGAGTAAATTTACTGTACTCCCAAGCGGAAAAAGCGCTCAAGAGTTCTACTAACTCTCAAGCAGGGTACGCCCAAGAGTCCCACTGACTCCCAAGCGAGGTGCGCCCACGAGTCTGACTTAAAACTCGCAAGCGGAAAGGCGCCCAAGAGTCTACCTTAAAACTCTTAAGCACGGTGCGGCCGGTTGCCGCGGGGCTTCAGGAACCTGGCTTCAGATTCCCAAAGCTAAACTGACTGAACGAACGGACTATCAATCCCTTCACGTTTCCTCCGGAGCGGGGATTGAAGCCTAAGTGCTGGCAGGAACGGGGTTTGGACGGACTTAGGAGAGACGGGGGAGGGCGGAAGAGAGTTTTATATGTGCCGCTTCAGGATGTATATATGCGTATATATCTAGAGCCTACTTCTGGGATCCCACCCACATAGACGCGTTTAGGCGGCCCGGAAAGTGGCCAGGAACTTCACCAGTTCAGAGGTCCTTACCCACAGTACACCGGTTATAACGGCTGGAGGGCCTCGCAGTGCACCACAAAAGGCAAGTAGTCCAAAGCTGGCTGAAGGAGGAAATGGGGGAAAAGCCAACCCACAAGATAGAAATGCTCGCTAGAGCCACACACACTCAGACTTTTAATTCCCTGAGCTAAATTGCGCTCCTTACACTGAGGTCTGGAAAATTTTCCTCTAAGTCAGTTCGCTGAAGACACGCGTGTCGACTCACGTGCATTCACACGAACTGGGTTATGCCCGCATATTCTCCACCAGTAAACTGTTACCAGAACTGCTCTTTATTATAATGGGGAATTAGCTGTAGCAGTCTGTAACTTAAAATTAGCGCGGATCTTAACCTATGTCTACGGAGGTCCCGATCCCAGACACTCTAGTGAAAAAGAGGCAGACTACAAATAGGTTCAAAACACGTGTATTGTCTAACAATGTGGCGTAAGCCTGAACTTGCACACGCATACAAGAAACACACAAGATCTAGGAAATACAGAGTATGAAATATAGAGACGTTCGCATTAGCTGGTTCCCAATGATGATAGGGGGAATACTCACTTATCCTGGAGCGAAGCAGAGACACAGCAGCGAGGGTGGCCCAATGCCAGCACTGGGACCACAGACGGACAGCAAGGAAGTCTGGATAGGAATGGCCTAAGCCACAGACAGCGAGGGGTTCTGGATGGGAATGGCCTAAGCCACAGACAGCGAGGGGTTCTGGATGGGAATGGCCTAAGCAATGTGTGGTCTGAGAGACCAGCTTAAATACCCCAAAACGTACCCTGGGGCTGGTTCTTTACTTGGTGGTTCTCACAGTTTAAAACAAAGGTTCTAATGGGTTACTGAATGGCTTGGATGGGCCACTTTGGTAATCAGATTGTGATAAGTGACACCTCAGGAAGAGGGGACAAAAGAGGGAGGGGGAAATCCAAGTGGGCTGAAAGGATGTTCCAGCGGACAGGGCTTGTCCTGATGTCATCAGCTCTGGAATGCGGAGGTTTCTTTGAGATGCATTCTCTAAGTGCTTGGGATGGTCGGCACTTAGTTCCTTCTCCGGGGCGGCTCCTAAGATATGCAGAGTGGGGCGAGGTACTCTCGCTGCGGACGTGGTGTGCCCGCTTCGCCGAAATGGCTTCTCAAAGCAGTCTCTTCCTCAGGGTCTTCTAGCTGCCTAGGAACATGGATGCCGGCTGGGCATGGCTGGGGCTGGATAGCAGGCTGCCCGGTAGTGAGGGCAAGCTCGGCGACCGGCCCGCGGGAGGCTCCAGGCGGGAACTGACCAGGGAGCGCCTAGCCAGGCTCGCTGGAGGTTTCCCCGGCAGGCGCCCGGCTGCTAGCAGCGGCTTGGGCCCATATGAGGCAGGCTTCCATGGAGGCAGGGGGAACAACACTTTAAAACACAGTCCAAGGCAGGGAACAGGCACGGTCCGTGGCAGATGGCAATGCAGGCACGGGGCACACTTGTAATAAAGTCCAAACACACACTGGGAAGTCCAGATACAGGTCAGGGCAGGGTTGCCCAGGAAGAGAGTCCTTTGTGCAGTTATCCAAACATGGAGTCAGTAAACTACACAGTCTATTGCAGCAGCAAGGTAATTGACACGCAGGCAGGAAACTGACACGTGTATCAGAACACACGTGCAAAGCAGTCTTTGTGTAGCAGCAGTGAAACAGTAATGCAGGAAACTTTAACACAGTTCATGGCAGGCCTTAAAGCAGGAGAGGGGGCCTACTTGGCAACAAGACAATGCACGTGTATGGGTAGTTGTTGATCTTTCCCATTTGCAGGGTGGCACCTCCCAGAAGGCCTTGCTCAGATGTGCAAAGCTACCCATATTATCCACAATAGTTAGAAATACATGCTTTAAAAATCCTTGATTAATTAAACCAGTAGTGTGTGTGGAGATGCATTTCAAAATATTTTAGTCAAAAGTCAGTTTTCAAAGAGTTGGACTTAGTGGTCTTTTTAACTTAAGTTGCTTTTGACAATTTGGCACTATAATTGTCATCTGTGAGGAATGGGCAAAAGTCCTGCCCTTTCTGGAAAAAAACACAACAGTCCCCTTTAGTCCCGTTTGTTGTGTGAGCTGAGCAGCTAGTAGCCAATCAAGATCCATGGAATGGTTAGAGGCGCTGGTTTTGGGGGGGGCAGGGGAAGGTGAGAGAAAAAGGAGACGCTGTTTTTAGTTGGATAGGGCTTGTGTCTCCTGAGCATTTGGCTGGAGAGATCCTCCCTCAGAGACTGCCTTTTGAGAGAGAACCAGCAAAAACAATAAAGGGGTGGAGACAGGATTTTAGCTCCAGAGGAGTAGGCGGAAATAAATCCTTTGCTAGGAGATTCTGGTATCTTAGAGTCCAGTTTATGGGGGAAACTTGGCTGTTAACTGTTCTCTGCACTCCTAAATTATCTACTGTAACCTTATAAATATCTAGGAAGACTGTGTTACACCTGTCAATAGTTTTGATCCTCTTCCCTGAACCACCTTATTCCCCTATGCCCTGCCCCTACTGTGCTTTTCCTTTTTCCCTGATAGGTGCTGGACTTTCTACATTCAGAAGCCACTTGGGGTTAAGTCTGTCAGTCAGAGAAGGCTAGGGGTAAAGACCACACTATTCAAGCTTTACTTCTTGCTCCCTCTGTCTTAATGTAATTTAACACTATGATCTTCACACCAACTGAACTTGTTTTCCTAATAGGAGTGTTCCAGCCCTTGCTGTGATGCTGCCACCTGCAAACTAAAGTCTGGGTCAGAATGTGCAGAAGGTTTATGTTGTGACAATTGTAAGGTAGGCTTGACCATCTTCTTTGCACAAGTTTTTAACTGTCTTTCAATCAAATGTTGAGATTATTCTCCATAATTCAGGGATACTTTTTTCTCTTTTTAAATTTGCTTTTAATAATTCCAAAACATGAGCACTCCATAGGCTTAGTAATAACCAAGCATGCAATTATATGCTTAGAAGTGCAACACACACACACAGGCATGCATGTGCCTCAAAAGAAATTGTCTTTGAAATGTTGTCCAAAAATAACCAAGCAGGTGCTACTTACTTTCTGCAAGAACTTGCTTGCTAGCCCTTTATGCTAGTATCTGTGCAGGCTTAAATGTCTTCCTTTTACAGTGAGAGGCAGTAATCATTTGTGATTAGGAAATGATGGTACACAATTAATCTAATCATCCCTATGGAAATCTATTCAGAAAAGCTAAATTTGTGAAAGATCTTGTTGCAGATTCAGTGTTATTCCCCCCCCCCCCATATTGTAGTTCTTGCTCTGGAATAGAGACAAGCTTGATAGTACTGTGCAGTTTGCTGTGAGCTGTTCTAGAGAACATAAAGGAGATAATCCCAAGTGCACATTAATATCTCTTGCGTGCATAGTATGTTTCTGCAGTGTAGTGTAATGCCTATTCATAGTATTGGGTATCTGGTTTTAGATTCTATCAGCTTTTCCAGTTTTACAAGAGGGAAGATGGAAGATCTTGCCCCAGTTTGCCCCTCCTCCTTCCATGTGTCTTTTAATCTGCATGGGTCTCTGCCATAGCCTTTTTGTGAATCAGAAAGAGCCTCTCCCCCCATTTCACCAGCTGAACAGTTGGTTGGGTGCAAACCACAATATCTGTCAACGGACTGTATGTAAGGTCCAAATGCACATTACATTTTCTAACAAGTCACATCGAGGTTCATTTTGAGCAGCCCCAAAATGAGGCAGATACTTCCCTGGGACCATTTCAGCTCAATGAAAACAGCCTGTTTGGAAGGCGGGAGCCCCTCCCCCCACATCATGTTCCCAAGCCAGACCAGGCCGGTGTGGACCTGCTCCCCATAGCTGCTGCATGGCTGTGGGGAAAGTAAGTCTAGACCTGTCCCAACACATTAGAAAACATACTATGTAGTTGGCCCTTAGATAGCTTTGAAAAGGGATTAGACAAAGTTCTCTATGATAGCCATTGGCCTATTGGTTATTATGGCTAAATGGAACTTCCAGATGCACAGACAAGGCCTTAAGAGAGGAGGCCTAACCACTAGGAGTAAGGATACCTGAATTAACCTGTGCAGAGTTACTTGTGGCTGTTTAAAACCTTTTTCCACCCAAAGGAGAAATGTTCAGGTCCCTGACTGAAGAAATAAAGTAAGTCCAGTCCACGTGTGTCTTTCTAAATATTAATTAGACTTATTACAACAAAAAGTTCTTTTTACAACATAACTGTGGCTGATTGCAAGGAGGCTTCAGTGTTACTTTCATTCCCCTTTTGTAGGGATAAGAGCAATACTTTCCATAGAACAGCAAACATCATTTTTACTCAAATTCTTCAACCAAAGACTCAGAGTCTCTCTAGATGAGACATCTTACATGGGGACGCACAAGTGTAGGGAGACACAATGTTAGCCAGGAAGTGTAGTTTTAAAAGATAGAGCTGAAGGCTCTGTCAATTTGACCCCTCTATAGGAGGGTAGTTTAAAAAGACGGAGCCAATGGTGATCACTCCTCAGAGGGTTTGTTAATTCCATCCTCACTTCCCTAAAGGGAGGTGAAATTGACAGAGCCTTCGGGAGGCGAAGATGAAATTAATAAACCCTCTAAGAAGCAATCTCCGTGGCTCTGTCTTTTAAATCTACCCTCCTGTAGAGGTGAAATTGACAGAGCATTCAGGGAGGCAAAGATGAAATAAACAAACCCTCGGAGAATAGATCTCCTCAGCTCTGTCTTTTTAAACTATGCTTCCCGACTAACATTGCATCTCCCTACACTTGAGCATCCCCATGTATGTCTCGTGTAGAGAGACAGACTCATAGTTTCAAGTGGAAGAACAGATATACTGGGCATACATCCAAATCTTTGACTCACATTCAGATATCTTTTTTGTGCAACTAGCAAGCTTTCTGCTAAATAGAAAGTAGTCTGGGCCACAAACAAAGAAAATCTATCAAGATTTCAGAATGGAAAATTCTAGTAGAGGCCTGTCCATCACAGTAACCCTGAATACCATGGCTGAAGGGAAGGCTTTGTGGGGACCCTGCTTCAGGGGGATTCTGGTTGGCCTCTGTGGGAAACAGAATGTTCAACTAGATGGAGTGTAAGTTTTTCCTGAACCTTCCTCCCCCATAGCTATCTTTCAAATAGAAATTTCCTCCGAGAGCTTCTAGTCTTCCCTCTTTCACGTCTTTTGTATTACGAAGAATTCTGCCCTACTTCCTAGTTGGTTTTTAAGGACTACTGGATTGTAATGGGTTTTTATTGCTAAATTGGTTTGTTTAACTGAGTTCTTTAACTTTTCATTTTATTGTCTCTCTCCACCCCAGCAGTCTACAGATCTCCCCAAAATGCTGCTCTTTGGGTATAGGGGACAGCCCCAGGAACAGCATGAAGGGAAATTAACTATGAAATTAACTGTTTCCCTTAGTAGAAAATTAGTAGAAAAATAGCCAGCTTGTTATCTCCTACCATATTCTCCTCAATACAGCTAATACTGCAGACACCTTGAGTCTCAGTGAGAAAGCTGGACAATAAATAAACAAATGAAGGTACAGGGATCCCCTGCAGTGAAGAAACTAGCAACCATTTTTTAAAACTATCAACCATCACCTTTTCTTTCTTAAGCTGTGGCTGCAGGCATTTTTTCCTCCTGTTCCTTCCATGAAACTGTGTTTTAATATCATAGCATTATTATGCTTATAATTGTTTTAAATGCTCTCTTTCTAGTTCAAAGTAGCAGGAGTACAATGTAGGCCAAAAATGAACGGCTGTGATCTCCCTGAATATTGCAATGGATCTTATGCCTACTGCCCAGAAGACGTGTATATCATGAATGGCAATCCTTGTAACAATATGCAAGAGTACTGTTATAATGGAATTTGTCAGAATTACGATTCTCAGTGTGAATCCCTTTTTGGAAAAGGTATGTTTTAAATGAATCATGGGCCATGTGACACAGTTGAGATGCTATTGATTTATATAAAATAATTTTATGCTGCCTTACAAAAAATGCTTGAAGCAATGCATATAAAAAACAAACCCAATAAACTGCAGTTAAAATAATCTCTATGATCAGTTGCAGAAGCTCATTAAAAACAATATCAAATTACACAGTGAGAAGTCAAAAAATGAAACGTGCATCAGACACTTCAACCGCTTACAAACAGTCTGAGCAAATAAAAATGGCTTCACATGAGAGCCAGTTTGGTGTAGTGGTTAAGACCGTGGGACTCTAATCTGGAGAACCGGGTTTGATTCCCCACTCCTCCACTTGAAGCCAGCTGGGTGACCTTGGGCTAGTCACAATTCTCTGGAGCTCTCTCAGCCCCACCCACCTCACAGGGTGTTTTGTTGTGGGGATAATAATAACATACTTTGTTAGCCGCTCTGAGTGTGTGTTAAGTCATCCTGAAGGGCGGTATATGTTATGAAATCGAATGTTATTATGGTTCCTCTTAAATTCAGCAGTGAGTGTGAGGCAAACAGATGAGGGAGGAAGTTCCACAAATTGGGCACTACAACAGAGAATATGCTCTCTCACTCTGGAAGCCCACACTTTATTACAGAGAGTGGCAGAATTCAAGCAAGACCACTACTGATGATCTTAACAGGTAGGCAGGCCTCTAGCTTTGATTACTGTGATGTGGCTGCTGTTAAAAACTTGGAAACTTCTGTCCGTCCAAAATGCAGCCACTAGTCTTTTTATTGGAGTTAGCCAATTTGAATACACAATACCAATTCTTAAACATCTTCATTGGCCCTACTGCATTTGTTTCTGAGCTCATTTTAAGGAACTGGTTCTTGCCTTAAAACTCTCCATGTCTGGGACCTTCATCTCCTCCTGTAAAACACTGTATGATAACTGTGTTCCTTGGGGACTGTACCATCTCTAAGAGCTTTGAGCTCTGCCTCAGCTCTAGGGTTGCTATGTTCCCTGGGAGTGAGGGAGCTCCTGCCCCCCCCCCCCGCCATGGGCCCTTCCAGCCACTGGTCAGCTAGGTGGCAGAAAGAAAATAGGAGGATGGGAGCGATTACTGGCTTCCTGACATTCAGATGTCATTTCGCCTGCAACATGATAGCATCACTTTCAGTGTGACCCAAAGTGATGCCATCATGTTGCCAACAATGCTGTACTATTGTCAAAACTCTGGTTAAACCAGAAGTGACATCCATGCACACTTTCATCCTGGAATTGATGTCAACACGTCACCAGCAATGTCATTATGTTGCCAGCGAGCTCCCCACCCTGAGGTGAGTCTCCCACTGGTTGCCAGCCTCATGTTGGCAATACTACTCAACTCCTTCATTGACTTTTTCTGTATCACAAGGGGTAATGTTATTTATTTATATATATTCTACCTTTCTCTTGCAAAGGCAGCTATGATGAGAAAATCACAGTGAACAAATCATACTGTATAACAAAATGCACTACAAACCTCACTTGATGTGGACTAAGTGAGTCACAGTCCTTTTCCCTAGACAAAAAGTTCCTTCAGGGCCTCAGGCTCAGAGGAGGGTGAGGCTGAGCAACTGGTCATAGAATCATAGAGTTGGAAGGGGCAATACAGACCATCTAGTCCAACCCCCTGCCCAGTGCAGGATCAGCCTAAAACATCTCTGACAAATATTCATCCAGCCTCTTCTTGAAAACTGTCAGTGAAGGTGAGCTCACCCACCTCCCTAGGCAGCTGATTCCACTTTTGAACTACTCGGACCGTGAAAAAGTTCTTCCTAATATCTAACCGGTACCTTTGTGCATGTAATTTAAGCCCATTGCTTCGCGTCCTACCCTCTGCTGCCAACTGGAACAGCTCCTTGCCCTCCTCCAAATGACAACCTTTCAAATACTTAAAGAGAGCAATCATGTCCCCCCTCAATCTCCTCCAAACTAAACATTCCCAAGGCCCTCAGCCTTTCCTCGTAGGGCTCAGTCTCCAGACCCCTGATCATCCTCATCACTCTCCTCTACACCCTCTTGATTTTGTCCACATCCTTTTTTTGGTCCCTCTCAGCCTGACTGAATCTCTCTTTCCCCCTCTGGCAGCGTTCCTTGTCTATCAGGAAACTGCAAGGAAGTGTTTTTCAGGAGAGCCTTTAAACTGACAGCATTGTAATATTAAGTTGAAATGCTTGGCTTGGTTTTTTATTTATTTATTTATTCGATTTTGCCTGGTTTTTATATTTCTTTAAGCATAGATCTTATTTAAAACTTGTTTTAAGTTGTAAGATTTTGTGTGTTGTTCATATTCCAGATCAGGTTGTGTTAACATAAACTGCCTTGAGCTCCTCATAATCCTGCTCCTTATGTTTGAATAAATAAAAGTGTGGGGATAAGTGGTCCTTCATGGCAAAATATTCCACACAGAAAAGTGCTTGCATTGATAAAAGTTGATTATTTTTTATAAATTTATTATGTGTTGTATTTATAGGCACAAAAAAAGGACCAGATATTTGTTTTGAAACTGCCAATAGTAAAGGAGACAGATTTGGCAACTGCGGAATGACAGGAACAAATTTTGTTAAATGTACCCAGGCGTAAGACATCCACTGCTTTTACTCTTGTGTTTGTGTTTAAACACTGTCTTATCTGGGGGCTAAATTTCTTTGAATATGTTTTCAGGATTTTTTTTTATAAAGTTTCATGTTTTAAGTCAAAAGTTGTTCTAATGAATGGCAAATTTTATTAGTACTAAGTAATTTGAACCAACTGGCCTGGAGAAAAATGTCCTGCTCCTGTAACAGAGGTTTAATGCTCATCACTATGTACAGAGAAGCTTGTTGCACATCTTCCTCCTCAAGCTTACATCTAGAACCAACAGGGTATTTTAGGTATGGTTCTGGGTGACTCTGGTCAGGCCTGATTTAGATATAGGCTCTAGGCGTATCATTAACTTTCCTATATCAGATCATTTTCTTCACTTCAACAATGTTTTAGGTTTGTTGTGGATCTCGTACACAAGTGATTCTATAAGAGAATCTCTGCTTCTATTTTAATTTTTTATTAAATCATAACTATTGCATTTTTAACATTGACGAAATCAACAGAAAGTAATACCATTCTTTAGTGTTACATAGATAATTAAAAAACAGCAATTACGTGAGCCCATAAAAGTATCCTACCCAAAGATAAGCAGGTTAAAAGCAAGGAAAAGAAGCTCCCAATCAGTTAAACTTCCCATATTTATAGGTTTTTAGAATCATCGTCTAACAATGGTTAGCTGACCCACTTGATAAGAGCACACGTTTTGGCTAACTAATTATCTTACAAGTTCTAACACCATACAAAGTTATCCATACTTGGAACATAAAAAGTGTTAGTTCATTCTTGCTACTTTTTATCTTTAAAAAATATAATTGAAAATAGCGATTATATTTTTTCATACATATGAATATATGTTGTCCCTCAGCCAGTACACCCCATCTTTGAACTATATCTTCACTTCTGTAAAGTTAGACCCTCTTTTTATTTTTTTTATTTTGTTCAATTTATATCCCACCCTCCCCCAAGTGGGCTCAGGGTGAGTCACAACATCATAAAATCATAAAAACCACAAAAAATAATAAAATCCACAGGTCTTATTAAAAAGTGGAGGAAAAAGTGGAATACAGGCAAGGGACCAGCAGGATAGTTCACCAGCTCCTCAACCACTCTCATAGGCCTGGAGGAACATCTCCGTTTTACAGACCTAGCAGAACTGTAGTAAGTCTCGCAGGGTCTCAACGGGGAGAGCATTCCACCAGGCCAGAGCCAGAGCTAGAGCTGAAAAGGTTCTGGCCCTGGTTGAGGCCAAGCGAACATCCTTGGGACCAGGGACCACAAGCAGATGTTTATCTACAGAGTGTAAGGTCCCCCGGGGAACATACAGGGAAAGACAGTCCCGAAGATATGTAGGTCCCAGTCCATTAAGGGCCATTCTCAGATGCTTCTGTACTGCAATATCTATTGATATGGGTTAGACGGCTTCTAATCTACACCAAGTCATATGCTGTACTGTACTGTATTTTTAAAATTTTACTTATTAGTTTCTTGCCCCTCTCCGAGGCCTTTCTGTTCTGGCTCTCTAAACTCCCTTTTGGCATGTTTAGCTGAGAGGCTACGCCAGCTTAGTCTCTGGTTTGCAGAAACATCCTCCATGATCTTTTTGGTCAAGTTCAGCAACTGTTCATTACTCATATTAATTTACTTATTTATTTTTGAGGATATATGTGCTTTTAAACTATTTTCCTGTCTCATAGAACCTAACCAAATATCAATGGAAATTGACCCTCCATGCCCTCACAGTTGCTAAAAGATTATACTACAGCAGTGGAAAGACAAAAGCCCACTTCCTTCCAAAAAGCCCTCACTTTATATGAACAATAGACTAATGGCCTCATTGATTTTGCTTTCACCCTTATCTTAAGTTTTTCCCATGCGTATCCTTATGTTTGTCTTTAATCCGCCCTGAGCCTGCTGATGTGGGGAGGGTGGAATATAAATTGAATATAAATAAATAAATGTCTTTAATTCCTTTTTTGCAGTAATAGTTTGTGTGGGAAGCTTCACTGTACATCTTTCAGTCCTAATAATCTTCCTCCCGAAGCTTACATCCAGAACCAACAGGGTGTTTTATGTATGACTACTGATTTTGACTTAGGATCAGATGTTCCTGATCCATCCATGGTTCAGAAGGGCACAGCTTGTAAAGAAGGGAAGGTAAGAGAGACTCCTGCTTCTTACCAACTACTGCTTAAGTGCCAGTTGAGCTTCTTTAAGGCAAATCTTCTCATAGCTGGGAACAGGCTGAAGCTTGGGGATTAGAAACATGGAGAGTACCAGTGGCAAGTGCACCATGATGTCACTTCTGGGGAAAACTGTAAGGGATATCAAATTGCTTTATGGTAAAACCCCTTAAGTTTTCCCCAGAGGTGATGTCACACAATATGCAACACCAACTTTGTTTTACTTTTCTTCTGCCATCGCTCAGAGTTGCAGTGGGCAAAAAGGGTTGCTGGCAGGAGGCTTCCCACCATAACAGAAGGCCTGGCAACTCTACATTGTTCATTTTTCCTCCACTTGATCTGAGGCCTTCTTGGTTGCTGGACCATTTCTTTGGAATAACCTACCAGAAGAGATTCATATGGCACCCTGTTGAATAATGCTGTGGACATGACTCAGGTCGGAAAAGAATGAATTCAGTCATGCCTGGATCCAGGGGTCATTTCATAGAAAAAGAGCTGGAGGAACTCATTAGCATAACTCATTAGCATATGCCACACCGCTTGACATCACCGGAAGTGTGTCATTAGCATAACTGATTTGCATATGCTACACCCCCTGACATCACCTATCTTGGCTGTTTTGGACCCAATCCTGGCCATTCAGGGCCAAAATTGGGGCCAAAATGGCAAAAAGGGGCTGAAAATGGCCGAAAAGGGCCCCAAAATGGTCAGGATCAGGCTGCTGCTGAGTGGGAGAGTGATCCACCACCCGTCAGAGGCCCGATCCGGGCCGTTTCAGCCCCAATCCAGGCTGAAATGGGCCCAAAATGGCCGATAGTCAGGTAGGCGGGCCCGCCTGACATGCGACCTCTTTGGGAAACTGCCGGAACTGCCTTCCTGCACATTCCCCCTCGAAATGAGCCCTGCCTGTATCAGTATTGTATCAGTATCCTTGTCTTCCATAAAACTCTCCTGAAGGTTACTGAGCTCTCCAGTACAGTGTGGGATGTGGCACAGGGACAGGTGGAACCGGGAAGGCAGTGAGGATCCCAGCCTCATGAGAATGTGCATTTCACTCATTACAGGACACCTTTAAATTCAATCCTCTGTTTCAAGCATTGATATATTGTATTTTGGGTTTCCAACCTTTTTTTTTCACCTGGACATGTTCCTGTGTATTTATCATGTACAAATGGGGAAAAGTTGAGCAATTACAGCTGTTCAGTTGCTGCCTGCCATTCATCTATTAAAGGCCATGAAAGAAACAGGCTTCTTTATATGCGGCTTATAATTAACTTGAACACACACTAGTGTATCATGAACTCATGAAGCTTCCTTGTACTGAGTCAGACCATTGATTTATTAAGATATTATCTACTCTGAATAACAGCGGCTGGCCAAAGTCTCAGGCCAAGGTCTTTCTTAACACTGACTACATGATTCCTTTAACTGGAGGTGCCAAGGACTGAGCCTGGGACTTTCTGCATGCAAAGCAGATGCTGTTACCACTGAGCCATATCCCCCTCTCCAAGCAGTGGGCAGCATACCTTGCATTGTTGTTTGCTATACCGATCCTTATGCAGTCTACAGAAAGAGTCTTTCGAATGTGTCTGAGTTTCATTCATTTGAATGAGATATAAAAATAGTGTTTCTGATTGGTAGATTTATATATTTAAATATATACTTTCAAACCTTATTTTAAAACTCATTTCCTATTTTTACAGGCCTGTGTTGATTTCAAGTGTGTGAATTCAAGCTTGCTTGGTTATAACTGTGATGTAAAGAACAAATGTAATGGTCGTGCGGTAAGTAAAATGGTGATGGTGATGATTATAATATTGCAGTAGGGAGTAAATAGATTATATATAGAGATATACATCAATTCAAACTACTGGATGAAAAAAAATGAATTTCTATGGTAATATGAACTACTTAATGTGGTCTCCAAATAGATTTACCAGTGATAACTAGATAAAACCACCTTATGAATTATCAGTAATTTATGTAGGCATAATTATACACTTGCTTGTAATCCACATATAAAATGGCCCCTTCTATTATCACTTTAGTTTCTTAGGAGCATCATATATGTAGGAACATAAAAAGATCTCAAGTAATCATTAAGTGTTTCTGATTTACTTATTTTGTTTCCATAAATCAGTAACATAATGATAACCAGCAGACCTCTACCAAAGTTTATTTTAGCCCCAAGTAGGATAAGTAGTATACTGGTTGCAGAATCAGTACAATGTCATTAATCATACTATGATTGCTTGCAAATACAAAACTCAAGTCAAAACAGATACACCAACACAAACATGGACCTTGTGTACAATTTGGTTCTTCTTTCCATGTTGACCATTTTATAATACCATATTTGGACGTTATTTAAGTATGTCTTTTATATGAAAAAGTGCCTGAGAATGGGAGTATACTAATAAAAAACAATTTGGTCTCAGTGGACTTCTAACACATCATAAATATTTAGAACCATATCCATTATCTCTTCTGAAACCTTATTTTCTTAAAGACATCATATATCATTAAAGTAACTGGAAATACTATATAAACAGAATAATGAACTCAAAGAATGAATCTGGGAATGAGGAAAAATTGGAGCTTCCCATCATTCTGTAGTCATTGCATGTCTTAATAGTCTCTGTCTCCATTTTGCATCTTCTTTTCTTGCTTTCCAAATAACAGGTGTGTAACAACAAAGGCAATTGCCATTGTGATCCTGGATGGGCACCTCCCTTTTGTGACAAATCTGGATATGGTGGCAGCATAGACAGTGGTCCGACTCACATAGGTAAGAATAATAAATCTTTTGTTCTAATTAATATAATAAATTATCTGCTTCTAGAAAACGTAATTTAAACACCTCCTACATGATTCCAGTTCTTTTTCACTGGAGTCAAATATAGTATAGCAAATATTCCCCGCTCCAATACAAATACTTTTTTCAGTAAGCACACTTAAATGGTTTATTTTAAGTAAAGTATAATATAGGATGTTATTTGGTTTCTTAATCCATATAACTAAAGCTGCAATCCTGCGTACAGTTTCTAGGAAGTAGATCTCATTGACCAAAGCAAGATTTACTTCTGAATGAGGATGTATGGGTTTGAGCTGCCTATGAGACAGAATATAGAATTGAGAGCATTCTTTCTCCAGCAAGGAATGTTTCTTAATGGTTCTGCTTGAAGTGCTGCTAAATTAAAACTGCTAGCTGTATCCTCTTGTGCCTGGTGAAATAGGTAATTTGGCTGATTTGTCATTTGTTTCATGTTTTGTTTTGATCTGAGCAGTGTACAAAGGAGTAGTGGAGACTTTATTTGAGCTAGCTACAATGTGGATGGTCTAGTATGTTGTTTAATCTGTTCTATATTTGAGTATTGGCATTTCCCACCACTCCTTTTCATGCAGCACAAGAGCTGCCTCTTCTTGAAGGCAGATTACATTGTTTCTCCTAGACATGAATTGCACATTCTGTCTTCAAAGTACTTCTTTGGATTTAACATCAGAAGGCTCCTAGGAACTAATGTCTAGGCGTTCAACACCCTGGCCACCATTCCAAGTGCTGCTCACAGCCACTCAGACCCCTAGCAGCCCTCCTGGAGGGTTGAACTACCTGTTTTCACTTGAGACTTGCCAGTCTCCAGGTTCTTTCTTTGGGTAGATTTGCACACAGCTGGCCAGTAACTCAAGACACAGGCTTATATATAAAGGTTGTTTATTAGCTTAGAAGAGTGTATGCAGGGTTGCAGGAACCACTCTATTAAGGCACAAGCAAAAGGCAATAAAAGAACAAACAACTTATTCTTTACTAAACCTGACTAAAAACTTAAGCTTGCTGACTTGCATTTCTCCTAAAAGGCTTGAGGTTCATACTCACAAAGTCCATAAACCACGCCAGGCAGGTCTGGTCATTTCAGGCCTGGCATAGAGCAAAGTCTCTCACATGCTGATGGAATAAGGTAGCATAGAATGATCCAACGAAGTCTCAGGGAGAGAGTGTGGCTTGACAATGAGTGCAGTGAGGAGCCATCTTTTCTACTAGTGTCAGCCAATCAGGGCACACTTACTATCAGCGTTGCTAGCCTGAGAACAGGGAAGGAGGACGTGCGGAGCCAAGGCTCCCTTGTGTCTCAAGGACACTTTGCCTGGGCAACAGCTCACAGGTACACTTAATTAACTGAGCAGCACATTCCACTCCCAGAATGACAAGCCAAAACTGGGCCTGGGAAATCTTAGAAGCCTATATCAGTGTACTCAACTGGGCTCAATGTGCTCTGCTAGACACTAGTTTTCCTAAAACCACAGCCAAAGGAGAGCATATTCCAGAGTAAGTCCTGTTTTCACCTCTGTCTTTGAATGTAGGGGTCCTTCCAACCTCCCTTTACCCATATTAGTATTTAGGCAGATGAAATGGTATAGTTACTTGCCTCAAAGAAGCCTACTAAATCTTTGTTTCTACAAATAGTTTTTTTTCATACCAGTGTAGATAACTAAATAAATAGGTAATCTAAAACAATCACTCTTCCCTCTCTTCTTGTTCATCAGTAACTTTTAAAGATCCATCCATTCCAAGGGTTTATATGTAGTCAAGCAATAAATCAAATAATGTAGAAAACATTGTGGCCTAGGGCATGGGTTGAAACCACATGATGCCACTACATTGCTGATGCCAAGCAGGCTCTAAGTAGAGTCTGAGTGCTTAGATGGCAGGCCATTTGTGCACCCTGTAGGCCGCCTTGAATGCCCAGGATGCAAACGTTAACAATTGTATGTGTGAATATATCTTTGAATATATGTATTCTTACACTGCAGTTCTGTAATCACTTGCTTATAAATAAATATGAATAGGATTGTGATGTAAGGGACACTTTGTACTATATTTGCAAAGCCACCAGTTGGGTGACACCTTTATCAGAACTAGCTAAAATGAGTAAGCAAGTTTTCAAGTTCCCCAGAACTCTGCTTCAAAACAAAAGGGAGGAAAATTTATTAAGTATGACAAAAAGTCAGTGTCTCAGATTATAACAGTTTCAACACAGAAGAGAGCTGTGATACAAACAGACAAGTCCTATGCACGTTTACATGGAAATAAGTTCCACTGAATTCAATCTGTTTAGGGTTGCCAATAGAGTTGCCAGGTCCCCTTACCCTCCCGGTGGGAGGAGGAGGGGGGACCCAGCACTTACCTTCTGTTTGCTCCTCGTGGGCTTTCCCAGAGCAGGAAGTGACATCACCAGGCAGGCCCTGGGAGTGCACGCACTTTGCAGCACGTTGATTTGGGCCTCAAATGAGTCCAATTTGGCCTGTTTGGGGGCCCAAATTGGCCCTCATTGTGCCATCCCGGGCAGACTGTTCCCCTGCCTGTCCCCTCTGCTGGCCAGGAGAGGGGGGGGAGGGCAGAGGCTGGGAATGGAGTATCTCCTGGTGACATCACCAGGCAGGCCCTGGGAGTGCACGCACTTTGCAGCACATTGATTTGGGCCTCAAATGAGTCCAATTTGGCCTGTTTGGGGGCCCAAATTGGCCCTCATTGTGCCATCCCAGGCAGACTGTTCCCCTGCCTGTCCCCTTTGCTGGCCAGGAGAGGGGGGGGGAGGGCAGAGGCTGGGAATGGAGTATCTCCTGGTGACATCACCAGGCAGGCCCTGGGAGTGCACGCACTTTGCTGCACATTGATTTGGGCCTCAAATGAGTCCAATTTGGCCTGTTTGGGGGCCCAAATTGGCCCTCATTGTGCCATCCCAGGCAGACTGTTCCCCTGCCTGTCCCCTTTGCTGGCCAGGAGAGGGGGGGGGGAGGGCAGAGGCTGGGAATGGAGTATCTCCTGCCCCTACTGAGGGGGGGTGGGCTGGGATCCCTAATTGCCAGGTGGTGTCTGGAGATTTCTAGTTATTATAACTGATTCCCCTAGAGAAAACGGCAGCTACAGAGAGTGGACTCTATGGTATTACATCCCACCCTCCCTTGCAAATCTCAACTTCCAGACTTTGAGTTGGCAACCTTAGCTTTCTGAGAGGTAGGTTAGACCTTGCAGGATGCAGTAAAGATCTCAAGAGGCACCAACAGCTTATTGGGGGAAATGCAATGGTCCTTCTTCTTAAAAATATAAAAGCCAACAGTAATTTGATATGTAATCCTTTGTATTCCACTGTTAATGACTGCTGAGATGCCCTCATCAGTTTGTTAGGTTATCTCCATATTAAAAATATTATTTTGTTTTTTATTGTTTTTACTTTTACATAGATAATTCACTTTCCGTTTCTCATGTCTTTAGGAACTTGACAGAAACTTCCATTTAAAAATGTGTGCTTAATTAAGAGAAAGGAAGTAATTTTTCATTTGCTTCCTTCCCTTAGATACATCACTTCGAGACGGTCTACTAGTATTTTTCCTGCTTGTGTTGCCTGTGCTAATTGTAGCAGTGATTGCAATTGTTAAGAGGCATGCAATTGAAAGAAGGCTTTGCAGAGAATGTAGAAGACGCCGCAGGTATAAAACAAATAATAAGAACCATAAACACAATAGGCCCTGTGTAAAACATGGTCAAGACAGCCAGTGTTAAAACAGTTTGACAGCTGTGAAACATTTTGTGGGGGGAAAATGTTACCAGTTTTGTAGCCTATGTAGTTACCAGTTTTTGTAGTCTAATTTGTTGTTCTAATGAAAAACACTTTGGGTAATGATACCATTGTCTAACAAAACAGGAGCAAACTCTTAAGTACACATTCTGTTCTAGCATAGTAGTTCTTGATTGTGACTTCTCACCTCCACTAAAAGCTACTTTGAAGCATGGAATCACCAGAGAGTAACTTGTTATAGAAATGCATAGAAGCAGCACTCACACTCTTTGCCACTCTGGAGATTATACACTTCTGCAGTAGGTGGCAGTCCCTGGTCTTCTAACAAAATCAAAAAGAGTCCAGTAGCACCTTTAAGACTAACCAATTTTATTTTAGCATAAGCTTTCGAGAATCAAGTTCTCTTCTTCAGATGCCTGATACAGAGACAGTCTCTGTATCAGGCATCTGAAGAAGAGAACTTGATTCTCGAAAGCTTATGCTAAAATAAAATTGGTTAGTCTTAAAGGTGCTACTGGACTCTTTTTGATTTTGCTACCACAGACTAACACGGCTAACTTCTCTGCATCTATGGTCTTTTAACAGCACACACTCTGAGGGAATGCTAAAACTTACGGCAGCAGAACTTTTGAAACCACTGAAAAATGTAATTCCAGTAACCATTTGTTTTATAATGAGGTCTAGATTTAAAACGCTTGTAACTATTGATAGCTAGAATTCAAATACGTAAAATCTTTTAAATTGGTATCATTGGATGACCAGCCATAGGTGACAAAAGGAGTAAGTTTTTGTAAGATATGGAGGGAATTGTGAGGCGGGGGAGAACCAGAGAGAACCACCCTAAAATAATGGAGTGTGGTTCCCAGTTTGGGAAGAGAAGACTTGTTTTAATGCTTATCCTTGCTCTGTTAACCCCCTTGAACAAGTTAACTCTCTTTGATCCTTATAGTTTTTTTACCCTGAGGAGCCAGCATCAGATGCTTTTTCTAAACTTGAACATGATAGATTTTACTTACTGCCCCTACCATGAATATTAGGTTACAATCATAACCAAGTGAATTACATAGTGGTAAATTTGGTTTTGCAAAATTTTGAAATAGAAACTATTCTAGAAAAAACGCATAGCTGCTGGACTTCCCTAGTAATGCCAAATCCTTATTCCCCGACTATCCTAACAGTTATATTCAGCGTGTGTTGAAGTCATAGGAAATTGCTGGGGCTGTGTGGCCCTAAAAACTACCCAATCATTCAGAACTCACTTTGCCATTCTGGATTACTCTTCCTCATAGGATCAAACTAGATGAAATACTGGAGATCTTTGAGCAATCTTCTGGTTGTTTTTCTTTTCTTTTCTTTTCATATAAGTAAAATAGAAGTCATGAGGATTAAGATAAGGATTGGGGCTGTAGCATCCTGTGAGGAAGATCATTTTTCCCTCTCTCAAATGGCCTCCCAGAGTAGCAATAGTAGCTCTGAAGAGCTATTTGATGTCAGGAAAATGGCACCGATGGGAAAAGGCAACCTGTTAAATCACTGATCCATGCAATTCAAACTGGAGGCCCCGTTGGCTATTATTTACCAGTAATAGAACTGGGAAACCCATTCACTGATCTCCTAGTGTCTTCTACAGTTTGCCCATCAGACACAAACCATCAGTCTCATTCTGTGTGTCATCTCTAGTCTTACATACGGCCTTTTCCACAGTAAATCTCCTTAATGCTTTGGGTTCTTGGTCCTCAGTGGCCACTGCTACATATTTGAGTTGCCCATTATTCCCACTCTCCCCTGCATTTTTCTATAGAGAGATGTAAATTCTTAATGGTAATAGTTGATCTGGGGCTTTTTAAAGGGACCAGTTCTGTGTGAATGAAAAACAGCACTTAATCTATAAATATATTGATTATCACCAAATGGGGAGACTGTTTCTGGGGGGGAAAGACAACATTTTAAAATGAGATACCAAGAAATTAAGTAACGTGATCAAGATTGTGAAGTATACATCCATTATACCAGACTGAATCTTTTACTTATCGGTTTGTATTTGCAAGGGCTAAAAATGCACAGCAGGCAAGGCAGAATAATACGCTAAGTGGGCCAAACCAACCTAATGCAGTGAACAACAGGAGGGTAAGAGTTTTGATTTGTTTGATCACGATTTTTTGCTTTTGGGTTAGTGTCACTAATGCCATTTTTCTTAATGGTCTGTGGAAAAGCCTAGTTTTGCAGAACACTGGATTAGTAGAACTATTAAAACAGTAAATGTTTCTCTAGCTCATTTTTTCCTTATCTTAAAGTTATATTAGATGATGGGTGGGGATGATTTCTGTACCCATAGGAATTGTTTATGTCAGGATTTCTGTAATAATTTATAAAAATCTGAAATAAAATTTTAATTTGTAGGGTTTTGCTAGAATATGTAAATGATGTTTCACCGTTATGCTAGAAAACAGAGTAATCTGGATTTATTGTGTCTTAGTAGCAGAACACTTATTTCACATAGAAAAGGTCCCAAATTTAGGATTGCCAACCTCCAGGTGGGGCCTGGAGATCTTCCAGAATTACAACTGATCTCCAGATGAGAGAGATCAGGTCCCCTGGAGAAAATGGCAGTTTTGGAGGTTGGATTCTATGGCATTTTATATCCTGCTGAGCTCCTTTCCCTCACCAAACCGTGCTCACCCCAAATTCTACCCCCCAAATCTCCACAAATTCCCCAACCCAGAGTTGGCAACCCTATCCAAGTTCAATCCCTAGCATCTCCAGTTAGGAAAAGATCTCAAATAGCAGGTGCTAGGAAAGGCCTTTGCCAGAGTCCCTAGATAGCCAATCCCAATCAGAGTAGACAAGACTGAATTTAGAGTTGCTGGTTCCCTGGTGGGAGCAAGGGACCCTCTGTTTCCAGCCTCCTCCCCCTGCTATCACTCACCTGGCTGGTGGTGCGAACAAACCTCCCGAGGAGATGCGACATCTCTGCCAGGAATGATGCCATCGTATTGTGCTGCGAGTTCTCCTGGGCTTTGCACCAGGCTGATTCGGCCCATTTGGGGGGCCAGTGGGTGTTCCCCTTACCCATTGGGAGGGTAAGGGGACGTGGCAACCCTAACTGAACTAAATGGACTGTTTTAATTAAATGTCTGAATCAATATATATTGTCTGAATCAATATAAGGCACTTTCATATACTTATATGAATCATGACTTATTTCTACTAATTTTTTTTCTTCCTCAGCTTGCTACATCAAATTCTGGAGTCTTTACAATATCTCACTTTCCTACACCAAGGTTTGCAATTTTTTAAAAAACCTTTTCAGAATAATTGAACACGTATTTCTACAAATAGACAACATTTAAACTGTTTATTCTTTTAAAAGCAGGCAGTAACAATGTTTTCCATCCCTTTAGGCCACCAGTACAACAACTACCCGGTCCACCTCCACCAAGACCTCCTTTGCGACCCCCAATCCCACCAAGGCCTGTGTATGAAAAACCATCCTGAAAGAGTCTCATCCGTTTAGACAGACACCTTGGGTATAAGGAAAAAAATGTGCCAATGCTAAATCAATGACATGATTTTTCAAGTATTGTTTTTACCAATGTACAAGTGAAGACCTCATTTTAACTATCGATATTTTAATTAACGAATCAGGATGAATATGATTTTGTTTTATTTTTTGAAAGATCAGTGGATTGGCTCTAGCAAGATAAAGTTGCTTTGATTAGAAGAATAAAGGAGAATGCTTAGGTTAGCATTGTCCTCACAACACAAGCAAATACAGCCTTTGCCTCTCACACACTAAATTTCTATGAAGAAGTGTTGCTTTTAAGTTGAGCTGCTCTAGACATACAAAAAAGTATTTTGTGAAGAAATATAATGAAGACAGGGGTGAACCACTTAGAAAATTATATACATAAGGGGACAAGCACTTTTTCCAGATGCTCTTGAATGAGTTTAATGCTCTTTCTTACTTACGCATCCCAGTTTATCAGCTGTGGTCAAGAGCATGGAAACAGGCATCTCTGCATAAATTACAGTTCTGGGTTGGGTGCATGCACACAAAAAGGTGCTGAATAGGTAGGGGACACCTCTATCCAGTATATCTTC
This sequence comes from Eublepharis macularius, assembly GCF_028583425.1. Taxonomy (NCBI): domain Eukaryota; kingdom Metazoa; phylum Chordata; class Lepidosauria; order Squamata; family Eublepharidae; genus Eublepharis; species Eublepharis macularius. The sequence continues at coordinate 87,261,638 of NC_072795.1, forward strand.
AAATATTAAAGAACAAATGTTTTTATAACCATGTTAGCGAGATATTTCTAGAGGTATTTTCTAGGCGAAACATACAACAAAGATGCATTGTTATACTGGAATGAGTATGGCATTGATAAATGTAAATGGAAGACTTAGTGCAACCCTAAGAAGAGTTACACTTTTCTAAGCCCATTGATTTAACTGGATTAACAGGGTTTGACTTTGTTTAGAATTGCTCTGCTAGTGTCTTCCATTCCTATAGTTTAAACATTTGAAAACTATGCATCATTCATTACTTCAAATATATAGTATAGATTTTGGTGACAGTATTGTACTATCAAGAGGCAGTAAAAATCAAACCTAGTAAGTCTTCCATACTACCTTTATTTTGCAAATGAAGAATATAAAGTTTGATTGCTGTGAATTTTATACCTCAATCAGTAGACCATTTGCCAGAGTATTTATTTTACTTGCTGCTATCTCTTAATGAAATCTGGTAATATGCAACAGTGCATGCTGATATTTAGCCTATTAATAATTCTGTACTGAAGAGAATTAAGACCGGCCATGAAGGATCTAAGATTAATTTAGCCCCACAATTGCCACATTTCAGGTAGAGATCAATTAGTAATTTTTCTGTGGATTAATTTCATTTAGGATTGCTAACCTTGGCTTGGAAAATTCCTGGGGATGTTTGGGTGATGCCTGAGGAGGGACTTCAGCTTTTTCTAGGACTCTATTGTATATCATTGAGTCCACTCTTCAAAGCTCCCATTTCATCCAGGGGAACTGATCTCTAATCTGGAAATCAGATCAGTTGAAATTCTGGGAGAACTCCAGACCCATCTGGAGGTTAGTAACCCCAATGATAGGAAACAAACAAAACATGGTTTTGTGGGGCAAAAATGGTTTGTTTCCTTACCCATTATATATCTGCTTTAAACCAATCCCCACGTCTGCTAATTATGCATAATATCTGCTTGGGTAAATGTATGATGTGAAAGATGTAATTTTGGGAAATCTCCAAATATTTTGCTCAAGTATTATATGTTCCTATATAGATTGTTCTAGAATATACACATTATGCATAATCAATTAAATCTCTATGCTCCGTCAGCACAATTTATGACCCACTCCAGCCAAACACAACCCGCAAGCCTGTCACATTCCTGTGCTTGCAGATAAGCAGCAAATTCCCGAGGTCTCAGCCCCTCGTAGGCTATCACATCTGGCTCGTTTGGCTTGATGAGTTGCAAGTTGTGCAGACCTGCTTTAACTTTGTATCCTCTCCAAAGATTGCTTTTAAGACAACTTTAAAGCCTTTCAAATGTCAAACCTTGTGACATACCATGAGGAGAGCCAGAAATAAGAATATACTGTTGCACTGAATTCAAATGTCTTTAAAAATACATGAACAACTGATATAATTTAAGATAATCTATATTGATATTTATCTAATTTCCTGAGACATAATGAATGTTTAGAGAATTTAAAACTCTTAACAGAAATTGTCTAACAATATTTTAATGGTAGATTTTTTAAATATGTAGTCTTTTTGCAGTTTTGCACAGAGCATTATATAATATCGCTAGTCAAAGCCTACACATTTTCTATCTCAAATGGTCAAACTGCGTGAACTATTTTGTAATAAATTTCTTGTGATTTAAACTGCATGCATTTTTATTATGACCCACCAATATTTCATCAAGGACGTTTCTTGAATATCAACAGCAGGAATATATTTTGTAAAACTTTTCAGTACCACTGCTCCCCCAATAGTACATGAAGTTTTCATAGGAAATAATTTACCAAAAAAAGAGAGGTTCAATAAGACACACATTTAATCTAGTGACTATCTGTAAACCCTTCGTCTCATTAGAATTCTTACCACTTCAAAACTAGCTACTCTATGACCAAAATATAAAAACAGGTTTTAAGAAACTACTGAGCTTTGGCTGGTGAAAGCAAATATAGTCATTACCTTACACACAATCTCGAAGACTCTGCTGTTTATATCAACAGCAAGTGTTTGAGTAGCTTTTCATTTTTGCGGGGATACAAAAACTGACGGGTGAAGAAGCAAATCTGTCTTCTGCATGTACCATATTAAGTGAAAAACACGAAGACAAAAAAACTCCATTATTTTTACACTTGTGTCTAGATTTAAAAGAAATCATTGCAATATCTGGCAGGATGTCTCTTCTCAGCAAAGGTCAAAGCTAGCTTTTCCATGAAGGACCGAAGCAGTGAAAATAAAAACCCTCCAGTCAATCTACTTGCTTTCACGGTACCCCAATACTCCTTTTCTTTTAGGAGGAAGGTGGCGTCCCAATGTGAGAAAAGCTTTTGAAACCTGATACTGGGGGCGCCTGACGCGCTCCCGCCCCTCCACCTGTTTTATGACGGACGGCCCTACGCGAACAATTCACGTACTTCTCACCCCGCCCCCCGCCCGTGTACAGCTGAACTCCAGCAGCCAATCAGGGAAAAGTCCAGACAGCAGCTGCGCAAAGAGCTAGCCACGCCAATCTCTACTACTACCCGGATTAGAGTGTAAGACCGCTTTACCACAGTATACAGTTTAGTAAGCATGCGCAGGTTTTTTTTCCTCCAGCCCCGGTAAGGGAAGTGTTTGCGGCGCAAGAGTTGCGATCTATGACGCAAGAATTAGAAAATGCCTCAACCTGGCCGGTGGGACTGTGCGTGTTTTGTGGCCTACCCGCAGCGGGCAAAACGACGATAGCACGAGCGCTCAGCGAGTCTTTGAGGAAGCAGAAAGGCTGGCTTTGCGTTCACCTCGCCTACGACGACCTCATGCCTCTGGAAGCGTTCAGCCAATCGGAGACGAGTGTGGTCCAAGAGGGACGGCAGCCATTGGTCAGTAGCGTTATTTTGTTTCTTATTGGCCAATACATATTGCCATTCTTTTTGCCTAATCAAAGTGTCATGTTTAATAGCGGGAGTTTTCCATGAAAATTAAGAAACTGGTTTACCTCCAAAACTGCTGTGGGCGTTTTTTTCTCCTCACAAACTCAGCTATATAATCCAAGCGTATCCAATTCATCGTCCTAACTAAAAGTTAAAAAGTAAACTACATGCAGAGGTTCCTTTTCTATATCAAAATCAAAAAGAGTCCAGTAGCACCTTTAAGACTAACCAATTTTATTGTATATCACAATGTCCGGCAGGCAGGGTGGCAAAGCAAAGCTGAGCCCCAATCTGCCTGCTCTGCTGGCTGGCTTTGCTGTGCCGAGCTTGCTCAAGGTGAAGCAACTACTTTCAGTCTGGGCTCCTCCTCATTAGCCACGGTGGCAGGGACAACAACCATGTATAGATGAAGTAAATAAATGTCTTGCTGTCAAGATACTAAATATTACTCTAGCACTGCTGGCCATCATCGCAGCAGAATGTTAGATATTGTGGTGGCAAAATGCTAAGTCTATTGTTTTGTAAGACAGGGCTGTACTCAGAAGATGGAGAAAAATATAAAACTGAGTGATATTTGTACTAAATGTACTAAAATGTCAAGCATGTGAATTGCTTGCACTGAAGCAAATGTCAAAACTTGTTTTGTTAATGATCTCTTGATTGTGGTTGGAATCATAAGCAGTTTAAATGTCATTGAATAAAATGGAACTTACTTCTGAATAGATCTGCTTAGGATTGCTGCATGTATCCAGTATTTTGTAATCTAAATACGGACAATTCTATTTCATAGGCATCTTACTGGAAATTATATCGGCATGTGTTATTGCAGTACCTTGAACACTTCCTGCAGGCTCTTATTGAAGGATGCCGTTATTTGCCTCCTCCCAAAGGAACTGAAGGAACCTGGAAAAAATTTGTTTGCTGTTTGAAAGAGCAAGGCGTATTATCTCTGGGACCAGAAGCTCCAGCACCTTGCCAGCATTTAATCAATACTACTACTCTCCAACCAGTGTATTTTATTTTAGATGACAACTTTTATTATCGGAGTATGAGATATGAAGTGTACCAATTAGCTCGCAAATGTAAGTTTAGCATACTATATCTACTCAAAAGGAATAAATTGTTTACTTTGGGGGGGGGGCTTTCTATAAAGGGGTGTGTGTGTGTCTTCCACTCAGGAATACAGATCTGCTAAGTGTGAGAGTTAATTCATTGTGCACTCGGGAGAACTTGAGTGAAAGCTCACTGACTCAGTCACAGCAGAGAGGAGTGGTGGTGAGAGTGATGCTGCAATCAGGCAAATGCTGCCTTTGTGCTGCTTTACATTTCAAGGGGAAAGAGGAGGAAGTCAGTAGCTCCTTGCCTGGCAAATGGTAAGAAGTGGTAGGAGCCATGGGAGTCAATTTGATCCTTAACTGGCCAGTATTTCTGGCGCTAGTACTCCTCACCGACTTTGCACTTCAGGCTGGAGTTGCTTAGTACTTGGGCTCTTTTTTCCAAGGAAAGAGAAACTCAAAAAGTTGGTGGGATTACTGCATTTTAACACAAGACTAGCTATAGCTGTTATGAGTTTGCGGACATTTTAGATAGGGAAGGATAGGGGGCAGGTATTTAAACGTTCCTGCTGGATTGGAGATAGAATCCTTTTGTTGGAAAATTGTGGCCGCCTAGGCTACAAAAAGTAGGGGGTGGTGGTGTTAACAGTGCATTACTAAGGAGAGTTACACCGTTCTAAGATCCTTGATTCAATGGATTTAGAAGCGTGTAATTTTATTTAGAATTTCACTGTCAGTTGATCATTTAACAGAGCCATTGCCTACTAGTTTGAGAGGGGCAGGTGAGTGTAAAAAAGACAGTCTCATGTCATTTTAAATTTGAAACAGTATAATCCATTACTACTTGTGAATATATCAAGATAGGTAGCCGTGTTAGTCTGTCTGTAGCAGTGGAAAAGAGCAAGAGCCCAGTAGTACCTTTAAGACTAACAAAATTAGTGGTAGGATATGAGCTTTCCTGAGCCACAGCTCACTTCTTCAGATACTTGTGAATAGTTACAATGCAAAGAGGTGTAGAAATTGGAAGTAATAATTTCCTTTTGTAATCTATATTGTTTACTCTATACTGATTATTATATAATTAAAAAAATGTTTTGTTATACTGCTATCTTTTTAGGAAGGGTATTTTAGATTCATGGTCATCTTTTTTGGGTGTAACCTTCATTTTTTTTAGAAGGGTCTTCTTACATTCAGGGTCATCTGAGTAAATACAGTACTTAGCTGGAAGCCCATAATATCCATGACTATCTATAGATAAAAGGAGTTCCTGTCCTTGGTTAGCAGTGCAGAACTCTTTGGCTCTGTCTGACTTCTTGATGGCTCCTATATGCCCTGAAGACTGACAGTGTGTTGCATTGAACACCTATATCATGGCAAAATCAGTGGGCACTGGGCATACTTCTGTCATGACTGGGTCTGCCTCAAGCTGAAAGGCCTCCTCCCTTCAGCTTCCAAGTGCTCTTAGACTATTGGGGAGGGCAGATAGTAGCCAGATATTTGTCCATTGTGCCTAGCTACAGCTGGGAATCTTGTTCCCCAGTGAACACTTATATGGAATTGAAATGGTCACTTGCTGTTTATTTTTGTATGCTCGGGAACTATTTTAGGCTGAAGAAGGGGATAAAAATATAGTATTGTTGCTATTTGCAGATGTTGGCATCCACTTTTCATCCTTTATATAACTATTGTTCCCACCATAATATATAAAATCTGGCTGAAAGTATTTAATATTGACTTGTAATTCCAAAGCTGATGCTCCCGTACAGCTGTGTTAAACCAGACTGAAATATTTAGCTATTTAGATGGTCCTTTTCATGACGACACAAATCTCTTCTGGTTTATGTGATGTTCTTGTATTGTAGTTTTCAGAAAATGTGATTAAAATGACTGTCTTATGCAAAATATTTTGTAATTCTTGTAGATTCACTGGGCTTCTGTGAGTTGTTTTTAGACTGTTCTGTTGAGGTCTGTCTACAGAGGAATTGTCAGAGAACGCAACCATTACCTGAGGAAACAATATGTGCAATGGTACAGAAACTAGAAATTCCAAATTCAGAGAAATACGCATGGGAGAAGAACAGCCTCATTTTGAAGAGTACAAAATACACTTCAGAGGATAAGTATGTTGCCATATTGAAGCAGCTTTTTATGTAATGAATGAGAGACTACAGGAGTTCCCATGTGTGTTGTAAGCTACAAACAGAATTCTGGATTTGCATAGCATTTCTATAGCTTGTTTTTATTTTTAAAAATGGGAGCATATGTTTAGGAAACTTCCCAGGTATTGATAAAATTGATTTTGTAAATTAACCAAAAGCAACCTGATGAATACTGAACATACTGCAAGACCATAGAGCATTGAAAGTAGCTGATTTTCAGTTACAGGAAAGTGTGGGGTTGGGGAGGAAAAAATGTCCTTCTTGCTGAAAGCTGGTCAGTGGAGACGCTTTGGAACTTCTTAGGGCTGGGATATTTCCAAATTCTTTCTTCCCACAAATCTTTGTGGGCCCCCATTTCTATAAACACATCAAATAAAGAGTGTTAAATAAGATTACAGCCCCAGCAAAAAAAAAAAAAATTGCGTATACAGCAAGTCCCATTTTTCATGGGAGCCTCTGTCGAGGCCTAAGAGCTTGTTACTAATCCTATGAGGAAGGGAAACATAAGATAGCCAGTTTTTGATTTTTGCCTTGCAAGGCCTGGTTGAACTGCAATTTGGACATTATGGTGGTTCCAGGTCTGGCATTCTATCCTTTATCCGACAGTCTTTTTGTTTCCTAAAGGTGAAATTCTGATCCTGTTGATCTTGGTGATCTGTTCACTGAATTGCATGTTCTATACTTAGCCAAGTGTTTCTGGTACAGTTGCACTTTCAGTTTAACTTTTTTTGTTGTTATTTATATTCAGTCTTCGGGTGCTCAATTTGTTGTCTGCTACTTTGGAAAATCCACTGAAACCACTAGAAGAAAATACAGAACACAAGGTAATGGGGGAGTCACTGCAAAGCTAGCAAGTTCAACTTTCACTACATGTATGCCAGAGGTGCAACTTGAAGAAAGACATTAGGCATCTGGCACTTGTGGAAAGAATACATATGCCTATAAAACAAGAATAATAGTCCTTAGAACCATCCTCACCCCAGGGGTCCCATTGTTGAAAATGGGTGGCAGAACTGGCTGTTTACCTCACTGCATTCCTGCAAGGTGAGATTATTATTATTTTTAATTAACCTAGTTGTGATGTATTTTGGCATCATTCAAGAGTGCTTTGGTCTGCTTTCTTGCAGTGGATAGCTGAATTACTAATTTGTAATGTCACACTGGTCTGTGTATGGAACTATAGCTAGAGGGCAGTCTAGTTCTAAAACTGCAAATCCTACTGCCGCTAACACTTGTTTTTGGAGGTATCAGGATAGATAGCAAAACACTAATTTTTTGTTTTCTTGAGTGGCTGAGACCTAGCCTTTTTCTTCTTGACTAGGAAGTTGATCGAGCTCTTTGTGCAGCCAGTTTCCTTCATCAAGCTGACCAGGCTGTCAGGCGAACTGTCTCTCAAACAATGAAGAACGCAAAAGGTATGCCTAGCAAGGTGTCATTTGTTTGCAAGAGGTAGATTAACTGTTGCTTTGCAGAGACTTTAAATATGAAAGATGTTCTGCTCCTGAGTAGCATAACTGAAGCGTATATTACAGAACTGGGGGGTGGGGGTTGACTCAAGGGTAACAGAGCATCTGCTTTGCATACAGAAGATCCCAGGTTCAATACTCTAGATCTCCAGTTAAAAGATCACGTTGACCTCCACCTCAGACGCCCAGAGAGCCACTGCCAGTCAAAGTAAAACAATATTGACCAAATGATTCAGTCTCATGGTGTGGGTGGAAGGCAAACGATAATGGCAACCTTGCTGAAACTAAACAGAATCAGGGGTTGACTGGCAGGAGGGAAATATCCTGTGAAACACATGTATGCCACCTTGGGTTCCACAATGTTATAAATGACATATCTGTAGTAACTTATGGCACAGTTTAATACTCTATAGCAAGCAGCTGACATTTTCCATTAAAGATTTCTTGTGGCAGACCCCGCTCCCCAAAAGTTGAACCATTGTTCAATTTTAAAAGTACGAACTGCACCTGCCGTATTTTTGGGTAGCAGCACCTTTCTTTAAACAACACAAGCAAACAAAAATACCAAGAGTCTGATACAAAGTCTTAACAGTAGTGCTTTGTTTTGTTTCATTAGATAATAACCTTACCCCAAGCAAGATGAAGAGCTTGGCACAAGAACTCAACAAGCTGAAAGTGGAATTTCTGGAAGATTTAAAACACCAATATAATGAGAAAAAACAGTGTTATTCAGAGAACACACTTGCTATGAATACATCTTTATTCCACCAACAGACAAATGATACTGCGAAAAAATACTTCTTATGCAAGTAACTGTGTGGGCCCGTGCATATGCATGCACACACCATGTAGAAGAAATACAAAACACAAGTGATAAGTGTTTTGGCAAGAACTCTTGTGTCATAATCCAAATTTCCACAGAGGGAATCTTTGTTGGTGGATGCAAGATTGAATTGCTCTAATTTAGAAAATAAGCTATTAGCTGCTTAGAAAATACTTAAACATGATCTAACATATTCCTTGCCTGCTTGACATATTTGGTGCTTCAACAAAAGCGGTAAGCTTCTTCCCTATCAAAATGACCAACAAGAGAAAAAACATTTCTGGAAAAAAAGTCATTAACTGACCAGAGTCATGTGCCTATGGAGTTTATCATTCAAAACCTTAAATGTTTCTTAAGCCAAGATATTTGTCTCATACACTTAGATAAAACACCATGTTAAGCTTTTCTGTTGTATCTGATTCAGCTCATTGGTAAGGACTTGCCATTGTGTCTCTTTATTTTAGCTGATGAGCAGTTATATAGTTTCTTCTATGACTTAGATTCTAAAACTTGCTTCTACCAGAGCCTATTTCATTGCAGGGCCTTTCCCCCATTGCTTCAGCAAGCCAAAAAAACAGCTAGTGCCAGAGGAACACATTGCACCTATGCAGCAGGAGGAGGGCTGCAAAAGGTAAAGGTGCAAGCACCGAGTCATTACTAACCCATGGGGGGGGGGCGTTTTCTTGGCAGACTGTATGGGGTGGTTTGCCATTGCCTTCCTGTACTGTACTGTATTTTAAAAGGGCTATAATGTCAAACAACATAGGATTGCTGTTTGTAATTTTGTAAAACAGTACTTCTTTACAGGGTTTATTTGATTTTATTGTAGTATAAAAACATAAAACATAATTTTCCATGAAACTCGTTTGATCTGCATTGCATCATTACAAATAGCCTTGCACAAAAAGTCAAGGAAAGGCTCACTTGAGTTTTTCTGATCTGTGTGTTCCTAGGGCAGTGTGTGAATTATCTAAATTCTTGGTAAAATCAATGGGCATAGACTGGAAGAACTCTGCTTAGGACTGCACTGATTATATATGATCTATAAATCAAGGGAATTCCCACAGGGCTCTGATGAGTCCTACTGAAAGAAGACTGCATTTGATCAGTTTTACTCCTGAAGCACTTTTTCTCAGAGACTAAACCCATCTCTCAACATTTTAAAATACTCTGCTCACCTTTGCTTGCAAGTAGTTCACTGTTCTCTTGAGACCAGTGAAATTATAGTTTACTCCTCTATAGGCATTTTTTTTAAAGAATACGAAAATTATAGTACTGTTATTATCTAAAGTTTTCTAGCAACAGAGAGTGCTTTTCCTCTCCCAGGGCAGACGCCACATAGCACCAAGTCTGTTTCCTGTTGAGGCAAGAGGAGCACAGCAGGGTGCCATATGAAAGAACAGGTGAGAAAGCCCCTCCTTGCTGCTTTCCTCTTGTGGTTCTTTTGATCCAGGCAATTATTCCTGTTTCATTGGGTTATTAGTTTCTATCATACTTCCAAAGTTATACATCCAAGCTGTTTGTAATTTTAGCATTTTCTTATCAAAGCACTGGTCATACACACTTTCAAAAAGCTCTACAATGCTCTCACTAGTTTATACTTGACACTATCACTAGAGAAAGAACCAGAACATTTATATTCAAAATACTTGGCCTCAAGGTATCTGGAAACAAAAACAAAATGATAAGGGGGGAGGAATAATCACAGACCATATAGTCATACTTTCAGGCTTATTCCAACATTCTTGTTATATCTTTTAGAGAGTACAGCTGGAAGTCTGCTTGATCAAGTTTCTTTGACTCCTCTCATCCTTCATTACATGCTTGTGTGAAATAAGGCTGCTGAGCAGTCTTACCAAGTTGTTTCTACTATTCTCCCCTGCCCCCAGTAAGATTAAACCCTTTAGGTTCCCACTTATTAACAGAAGTGGTGAGTGATTCTGGAAAGCACAGTGGAAATGCAATGTAAACCGGTTTCAAGTGCAGAACTGTGGTAAGCTTTTCCTCTGTACAATATAGCCATCATACAAAATGGCTGCCTGTACACTAAGGTGAGTTACCTTTTAGCAAAAGAACACTGGTATTCCACCAGCGTTAAACATTACAAAATTGGCCTGCTGATGATGCCAGAAACTTCTGAGCTCAGGCAGCCACACAGGTAAAGTGAGAATTATTACAAAGTGCTATTTTATTCCTAAAAAAAAAAAACCCCTCAAAATATGAGTTACACTGAACATAATTCAATTCCCCTTTCTGGAAAAAGTATCACTATGCATGCGGTTTGGGGTTTTTTACATATACAAAATATGTTCTTTCCATTAAAATACATATTAAAGTAGGCCTTAGGAGGACTTAACCAAGAGTACTTAAAGACTCTTCTACAGGGAATACCTTTGAAGCAGAAAATCTGTCGGAAAATATTTTCAAGCTCTGTTTTGTTCAATAGGGAAGTCGGACATATACTCTATAGTTTCCCCTTAAAATTAGTGAATGTTAAGGGCTTGGTTTTGATTAACTCATGATCATCAATTTTATACATTCTACTGATTCTACATAATAAATTTAACATAGCTGTATCACTATTCCATACTTCATTAAAAGACTTCAGTCTACAAAGGTGCAAAGAATAGTTATGGCTTTAAAAATGTTAAATAAGTTTAAGGCATCAATATGCTACAGCACTCTGGTCTACTTCAGGAGCGAACAACTGCCATTTAAGTGTCCCAGATGAAAAGCATCCTATGAGAGAATGTCAATACAGAATGTGGATTCGTCTGCAGAAAAGAAACTGAAATCTCTTAACACAACACGATCTTGACATACAAGGATTCATCAATAACAGCCTGACCCCATAAAGCTATGTACTGCTAATCGACACCCTGATTAAAAGGAAGATGTTTATGAAGTAATGGCTGTAACTAATAATTTTTTATATATTGTTCATATATTTGACATATAGCTCTGGGTTAGTGGAACTGTAGGAGGAAATGCATCTTTAGGAGTCAGAAGTAGAATTTTGCATCCTTGTTTTGCTACAAGAGAAATTGAAACAGTATGCTTTTCGAAGCCCTTTCACTGGAATCTGTTAGAAGGCCAGCTACAGGATCAGACTGCAACTCATCCTACTATAACTAGCCAATTGTCAACTAACACTTGAGAATACTTCTTGAGCATTTCTTTTTGGTTTTGTAGTATGGATTTGCTTACCAGATGAAGCCACTGATAGACGTTACTGTCTGCCATGTTCCACTGGTCCTTTGCAGCAGCTGTGTAGTTGCTATGCCCTTTGCTTGCTGGATAAGTGCTGAGTTTCCCCCTTTCTACTTACCAAACAAATTCTGTGCTATGCAAACAGGAATCAGGAATTCTGGTTTCCAGAAAAATTATGCTTCTGGACTATCTTTGTTGTATGCAGTTAGAAAAGACAACACTACTTAAAAAAATTGGTACCCTATAACCTACTTACGGTCAATTCTAAATATATTTATTTGTACTGAAGTTCCTTCTTATACTACGCTATGCAAATTACAGTGGCATTCAGCAACAAGGTTGGCCAATGCACCATCCTGAGAAGGCAATTATATGATTTCAAAGATTCCAATACATATAACCTTAACCTGGCCTTGTGCGTACATTTGCTCCCTTGTCATAGCTCGTCCTCTCCCCCTCTTTTCATTACACTGCACCATGCTATAGGACTGTATGGTAACAAAAAATTAATTCTGTTTCAGCTGGAGGATCCAACCCCTGGCTTCATGCAGCTTGCTTCAGTACAGCCCACCCTGTACCCTTTATTACCGTTTATCACATGTGGATTCATGCTCCCCTTATGTGCCAAAGCTATGAAATTCAAGGGCAAGGGAAATTATTACAACCGAAGAACGCATAGCTTCATTAGCACCAACAGTGGAAATTTAATTGTTTCTCTACCAAACAATGCTATAACCTACTGCATTTGCACAGCCATGCATTTGACCTGGCTGCTAGATGTAATTACCATATTATACTTCACAAGAAGTCATGTTTTGGGGAACATGAAAAATAAATGCACTCCACCAGTTACCTTAAATCAGTCTGTATGTGCATATTTACTCGTTATGCAAAGAAATAGTTTATATTTCAAAGTGAGTAAGACTAAATGTAATAAAAGATAGACAATCAAAGTGCTTGTTGAAATAAGTATCTCCCCTCAAAAAAAGACTATTAAGGTTTCCCATTACAGAGCCAGCACTCCAGTTTTTGCTAGCATTTTTGTTTAAAGTGCCTGTTCACTCTTTTAGGTAGCTGAACAATGTTAAAAGTATACAGTTTTTAAAAGTTCACTACCACATTGTCTACAATATTAATTCATTGCCACTAATCTTCATCTTCACTTGTTTGGTCCTGTCCAGAATCACAAACAAAACACTTGCTCAGAGAACATTTGATATCGATCACTGTGTACATTGACTAGAATATTTTTCAAAAGTAAATGCATTCGTAGTTCCATATTTAAACTCTAAATGGAATATTGACATCAGTGTTATGGAACCCTGAAGGTGGTCAATATGCCATGAACAGAAGGCAAAAAAATGGCTCTTGAATCAGCACTTAAAGGCAGTGGAATTTTTTTATAATGCACCACTAAGTTAGGCATGAGTATTATGGTATATCATTCAAACATTTCCCATTTTGTTTTGTTTTTAACACAGACCATTAAGAGTTACTGACACTTAAATCTAGGCACCATTTAGTTATTTCTTAAACAGATGAGTAGTAACTGAAAGGTGGGAGTCTTTGTACCCTATTTCACATATTTATTTTTTAAAGTTGCTATCCTTTTAGCTTTCCATTTTTTTCACATGAGCTTTAAAGGCCTCACAGCAAATATACTGTCAGATTTTAACTTTAACTGTGGACATGAACATTTTCCTTGTTTAATCTCTTCAAAAAGATTTAGCAGTTAGGGGATAGCCAGTTGGTATACAATAGTATGTTTTCTACATTAACCATGTCAGAGCAAATTAAATGTGGCAGAAGTTTGAATGAGCTGTTTTGTGGGACAGCTTCTGAAGGATTTTAAAACTGTATTTAGATACAGGCAACGTTCCAGAGATGCACGTTAGGTAGGTTATGCTAACAATCCATACAAAAATGTAATTGAACTATGAGCATCATTTCCATTGAGGAACCACATAAAGAACACCATCGTGACTAAGAAGAACATACCCAGCAAATCATGACAGTGTAAAGACATTTGCCTCCAACGTTAACTGTGTAATTCTTCCACCAGGACAAGCACACTTTCTCTCAGAATGTAAGAGACAGATAGCAATGTGCTTAAACACACACAAATAAATGAAAGCATGATGCTACTTGTATTCAATCAATGCTGGTTATGCTGGCCTCTGGCAAAGTGGCAAGCAAAATCGTATTTGTTTTTACACTTGCAGCCACAGATGTTACACTGGAAAGGATTTTCAAATCCATGACATCCCATATGAATAGTATAAAGAATATTGTCAGCAAAATACATATCACAGTGCTGGCAGTGATGCAGAAGCTGAGGATCCTGAACTGGAAGAGTTGGTGCAGGAGTACTTGGCTGACTATTACTTATGCTTGGAGTACTGGCATGGGCACTGTGGTCACTGCTAGGACCTGCCACTGGACTGTAGTTTCTTTGAGTATGTGCAGGACGAGGATCAGGGCTTGTAGGGGGCGAGCTCCGAGGAATACTTGTTGCCACAGCTGGAATGATAGTGGGTGCAGCAGGCTGCTGCATCATAAAAGGCTTTTCGTCTTGACATGGTACAACATCAGGGGAAGGTGGGTTTTGGTTTTCAGGAGGCAGACTAGACAACTGTCCTGCTAATGTGGAAAGCTGGTTCAAAGGATTATCTACCATAAGATCTTGTGGGTCTCTCGGCAACCCACCAGTCTCTGTTGGCTTTGTCATACTTTCATATGTTTCAGTCTGAATGTTTGGAATTTCATGGGTGAATTCGTTAAGGTAATCTGGCTTCTGAACCACCATGGAAGGTGGACTCAAGTTAATTAGTGCTCTTCGGCTGTACCCCAAGTTACTGGTCTTCTTCTGCAAGACCCCCCACATCTTCTTGCTACTAAGGGAAGGCCTTGTACCCTTTATAGGCACCATTTTATGTTTACGCCTACGATGGTGTGACAAATTGCTCCTGTCACTACAACGGAAGGAACACAGTTCACATTTATAAGGTTTTTCACCAGTATGTGATCGCATATGAGCTTCCAGGTGACGTTCATAGGCCGATGCAAAGGGGCATAAATGGCATCTATGTGGCTTCTCACCTGAAATAACAAAAGTAATAGGTTTAAATCAATTAGTGTTTCAAAAAAATCGCAACAGGACAATGAAAGAAAATACCAAGCAAATTCAGTATTATGAAGTGCTAAAAATCAACAAGATCATAAAGTGCTACTATTTCCCCAAGTAGTGCCATATAAAACATTCCATATGGTTTCTTAGTTTCAGTTTGCACTTACATTTTAAGACATACTATTGGGAAGAAATAAAAAGAACGAAAACCCCATTAACTTAGAGCTGCAAGTCTCCTGACTGTAAAACATAGTACATATCTGATACGACACCACCACATGGGTAAATTTGTGCGTATTCACATCAACTTTTGCAAAATGGCCGTGCAGATACAAAAATTGCAGCAATAGTCATACCTGTGTGGATTCTGATATGTTCTATGAGACGTGCTGTTCCTTTGCTGGCATAGTTACAATAGCGACACTTTAATTTTCCATCAAAAGTTCTTTCAAATCCATCTACTAATACTCCCGAGTTTTCATCCAGCGAGACTTCAACTGAAGGATGATCTAATCCATTCTGATCACCTTCTGTCCCTGCTGTAAAAAGAAATAATGACATAAAAACACACACTGAAAATCTACTCTATCTCCAAGTTAGCTTGTATGATATCCCAGTAAAAGAGGCAGAAAAAACATTTCCTAGACTTAACTTCTCTCCTCATTTTCATTTAAACACTGCTTAAGTTCAACTGCACAAAAGTTAACTTACCACCTTGAAGAGTCTCAGCTTCCTTGTCCCCACTAACAGAGCCTGAAATCATGTTCACATGGTGAGTCTGCTGAGTCAAATATTCTTGAAAATCTTTTACAAAATCCAAAGGTTCTGGTTTCTTTTCACCCATATTCACACTACAGCTTCACAATGTTGTGGGCCTAAAAGTTTAAAAAAAAAAAGATTCACACAGAAACTAATTAGCATTTAAAATTGTTAGCAACTTGCTACATCTGCCTGTACTATTGAGAAACTCAGAACATTTTCGCCTCACAGTTCCCCCATAAGGTATGTTATGATGAGGAATGATGACTTATCAAGGGCTCCCCCTGAAATTCACAGCTGACCAAGGAACTGAACAAGGGTTTTCCACATGCACGTCTAACACTCAAGAACTTGTACAACAATAACACACTTGTATTCACCAGAAAACCATTATTCCTGTACAATTCATACCAGAAAAAAGCAAACCAAAATGACCAAGGGATTCAAAAGGATATTCCCTGCAAAGAAAGGTAAAGACTCTGGGGCTTTATAGCTTGGGGAAAAAACCAAGGGATAGCTTGACAGAAATTTTATAAGGTAACACATGGTAGAGAAAGTAGTAAATAAGAACGTTTTCTTCATTTCTCAAAATACCAAAACTTGAGATCACACAATGAAATCAATAATAGTTTTATTTACTTACTTCGCTTACAGACTACCCTTCTCATAGAGACTCAAGCCATCTACCCCATTACAAAACTTCATACTCAACAATACAATAAAAGCCACTTACACCTTTCAATGAACATTAAGAACTACAACGATATCCCTGTCATAGAAATGCTCTCCTGAAAAGTTACATATTTCGTGTTCTGCCAAATGATTCTAACACGGTAGCCTTCCTGACCTTGTCAGGTAGGCCCCCACCACTACAGTGCCACAGTACAAAATGCTCAGGTAGGGCAGTTGTTGATCTTACCCTTTGTACACCAGCACTTTCAAAAGGTCTTGCTCAGACAAGCAAAGTTGTTGCAGCAGAGCATACTGGAAGAAGCAGTCCTACAAATGTGTCCCAGGCCATGAAGGCAATAAACAGCACTTTGAATTTAACCCAGAAACTAACTGGTCATCAACAGCATGACTGCAGAATAGATGTAACACACTCACTCCACCTAGTACCTGAGAGTAATCAAGCTGTGGTGTTCTGAACGAGCTAATGTTTCCAATGTTTCCCATGTAGAGCACATTACAACAGTCTAGCCTTGAAGCCACTGTGGCATGGATCCACATATCCAGATCAGCTGGATCAAGGTAGGGAGCCATCCTCCATGCTAAGTGGAGATGGAAGAAAGCATCAGTTGCAGCTGAATTAACTTGCTTCTCCAGCAATAACACTGGATCAAGTATAATACCCAGCCAGGATAAACTGAAGCTCATCAGCTTAAGGCTGTTAAGGACACATTCAAGGTTGACAGGTCCATTAAAGGCTATTTAATCATGATCGCTAAATTCTGCATACCTCGGAAAATTGTTCAGGGGACAGTAGCAAGGGGAGGCTTTGCCCCAAAATGGGCCTTCTGGGGCCTCTTGTCAGCCATTGTGGAAACAGGATGATAGACTGGATGGATTACTGATCCGATCCAGCACGCCTCTTCTTAAGAAGTCCTTCCAACGCATGAAATTTCAGGTTAAAGATCACAATTTTTCACACACAGTTTTCAGAACTCAGGTGTTATCAGATGTTTCAATTTCTGTGATTAGAAACTAGAACTAAAAATGTAAAATACAGTGCTCCAAGGAAACATAAAGATCTTAAAATTCAGTATTTTATGATCTAAAAAGAAGAGAAGGAAGCACCTCAACATTACTGAAAGTAACAAAAGTGCATGGAAGGAAGGGAACACAGATCTAAAGGAACTGTCTTGTGAAATACACAGTATTTTTACCCACTGATGCCTCACACCTTGTTTGTCCACAAAAGCACCTTTGGTTTCTGAATACCTTTACCTATACTATTGTTTACATTTTAAACCGTCTCTAGTCATACAAGGGTTTTTTTGGTTTTTTAAAAATGAAAAACAGAAACTACAGATTCTGAGTCACTAGACTCAATACTAGCAGCCAGCTATCTTTTAGTTATATAGTACTCACCTGTTTTGAGGATTCCTAGCTCCCACAAGCTGCCTACTATTTATATAAAATACTCAACTGGAACTAGCTAGACTGACTTAAGTCCATTCATCAGATGCATATTCATTCACACCATCTGTTTTGTGAAATGTGTGGTTATATTGCAGCCTTGTATGACTACCCAAGATTGAATGAAAACAAAGAGTAAGAAACCTTGAAGCCCTTTTGAACATTGACATGAACCAAACTTCTCTACAATTCCATTTTGCTGATTTGTATGAAAATAAAATATTGCACAAATGAGCAACTTTTATACAAGTTTTTTTATATGACATCCTCTCACCCCACCCCCAAGAAATTAGACAAGTTTCCTATTATGCAGAAAACATTCCGAACATTTCTTCAGGATAAACAAGTACCTATGTTCCGGTTTCCCTATCAGGGAGGGGCGGGGGAGATATGTTTTCAGCAAGTTTTATCAACTCCCTTTCAAGAGATAGTATTTGTGGTATCAGAACATGACAAAACTTCACTTGCTCTTTGACATACTTTTTCACCAGTGGTCAGTGTAGTCACATTTAAAAACCACCTCTTGCTAAATGTTGCCATCATATCAGTAGTTCTATCGACAAAAAAATCTTGTCATAGTGAGGAAGTTCATAGTTACTATTTTAACTGAAAGAGGTAATTTACTGACATGTGTACTGTTTTCCTAGGGCCAGTTTGATAAAGCTGCCAATTTAGAAAAATTTTGCAGTGAACCTTCTGCTGCCCAATTAAAACCAAGAATAAACAGGAATGCAATACAGCCCGGAAAACCCACAACAACCATCGTTCTCCAGCCGTGAAAGCCTTCGACAACACATCGACAATACAGGAATGTTTTTGTCTCTTGATTGCAATAGTTCTCTGTTTCTGGCCTATTTAGTAAAGAATATTAATAGTTTCTTAGGATGTCTGCAACAAGGAAACATGTGTAGATAATCTCTTTGCTCCTGCGCATCAGATAGAAAAACAAATCCTCGTGTTTTC
Source organism: Eublepharis macularius (assembly GCF_028583425.1). Lineage (NCBI taxonomy): Eukaryota > Metazoa > Chordata > Lepidosauria > Squamata > Eublepharidae > Eublepharis > Eublepharis macularius. The sequence goes on from NC_072795.1 coordinate 87,280,249, forward strand.
TACAGTCAGAGATTTGAGGAAGATAAGTCCACAGATATAAGAATTCAGAATGTAACAACACTTTGACAACTTAAACTCCAGTATCTCTGCCATACAATTGTGGATGTATAAAGAAAGAGATTCTTTAAAAAGTGCTACAAAAAACAAGTTAACAAGCAGCCTTACCTTATCAATCCAAATAAAATGCAAATCAATGAAAGAGATATCAAAAATCCACTGTTGAAGTGTAGATTCCATTATATACGGAGACAATCACAAAAGTGTAACGTCTTTAAGTCTGCAAAAAGAGAGAAATTAAATTTTTACACATTGGCATGAAAAGCTAGCCACCAGCATGGTGTAATGGTTAGAGTGTCCGACTAAGATCTGTGAGAAGCAGGTTCAAATCCCCACCCTGTCATGGAAGCTTGCTGGGTGACCTTGGGCCAGTCACCTTCTCTCTGCCTAACCTATCTCACAGGGTTATTGTGAGGAAAAAATGTAAGCTACCTTAGGTGCCCATTGGGGAGAAAGCTGAGGTATAAATGAAATAAATAAATAATATATAACAGAGAATAAATCAAACCTCAGAACAGAGACCAAAGTAGCAGCAAAATTACACTTTTCAGTTTCTGTGCTTCACAACATATAGCAGTTTATAACCAGGTCCACTCAGTTGTTTGAAATTGGGGGGGGGGGGCATATATGAGAGCAGCTCAACTCGACTTCTTGCTATTTACTTTCCCATAGTCCTACACAAACACTACCCCAGAAAAACTCATTTTTGTTATCTGTACTGAACTGAGGAAATATTTATTGGGGTGACAGAAGGGAGAAGTAAAGTAGAGGTGTGGAAACGGTATATGCACGTCCCACGCATTCACCACTTTTGTTCTCAAAAGTTGAAGGTTTCTTCACTCTCTGCTACCAAGCTTCAAAAATGTCCTCCTTAAGTTCATCTGATAATTACATCAGGTATCCCATGCAAGTATGAAGTGGTTCATATACATGTAGGCATTCCATATGACAGACCAAGCTTGTACACCTTAAAATTCATAAAGCTGTATACTGGCTGAAAGTGATGTGTAACAGGGCCAGTGCAGGCTCAGTAAGTCTTATTTGTCCTGCCTTCTTGGCACTGCAAAAAAATAAGGGAGTAGTCAAGCACAACAAATGTCTGGGGACTAAATTCAATTTTATGAGTCACAAAGCTGCTGTAGTCTGATCCTTTTGCTTTTGAAGAGAAAAAACCAAAAAGCAGTTCTATCAGCTTTTTATCTTGCTTCCTTTAAGGAGCTAAGGGCAGCATATATGTCTTCCCCACCACAACCACCCTTTAGCACTCTCAGTAGGTTAAGCTGAAAGAAAGTGATTCGTCCAAGATCACCTAGATCTCCAAGGGTACTGTCTGACTTCTGATACCACAACAGCTAATGAGTAAAGGGCTGTCATTTTAATGGCCTTTGTTCACCTACATTATTCAGCTACATGACAACAGGACCTGCACATTATTATTAACTACAACTACTCCAAGTCTCCTTTGCAAGACAGTTTTGCCTACCTTCTTTCTGCTGTCACCAGCAGCTTATAAGCTTAAGTTAACTGAGGTTCCATTTGTTGAGCTCTGCAAATGAAAGAAAAATGACAATATGCACATCAGTGACCTGCAAGGAAGATTTTGTACTAGATTTACTTTGAAAATGACTGAAAGGCTGACATGAAGGTAGAAAGAGGCATACATAAATACTTCAGGAACTGTAGACTAAAGTCTGGTAGGGTGATTTCGAAGCTGCAAACCTGTTTTTTAGAGGAAATACAATCTCCACCTACAGCAGGCTGAAAACCCAAGTCTCAGATTGGCTGCAATAACTATGTACAGCATCTCCGTTTGTCAGAATTGCTCTTCAGTTTATTGGACCTCCTCCTGCCTAATATTACCTTTAAAACCTATTTAAAGTATTCGCTTCCACCATTCAATCAGCTGAAAATGGAGAAACATAATTGAATGGCGTACATATGTTGATGACACTACTCCAAGTCTCCAGGTAACCTTTCCCATTACTTTCATTAGATGTTCAATAGCTTGGAAGATAAGACTGTACACAGTGGTACTCTATAAAATGAACACCAAGGGGTTCAGAGGCTGTTTCCCAGTATCATCTTACTTATTTAGAAAAAATTACATATCCTTCCTCAAGATACCTGCTTAAGGTATCCTTAAAACCTCCAGATACCTGCTTAAGGGAGCTCAGAAAGTAAAACATGAAAAAAAATTAGTAATTTTACATTTTTTAACAAACTATTAAAATGCAGTCAGAATATAACAGCATAAAACATTAAGCAGCTCAAAATATTTTTCATAGAGCACTTGCAGACTATAAAGATAACTTTAAAATATCAAACCCCTTGTTAAAAACCTAGATTTTAAAAAAGGGGTTGCGTTGGGGCCTAAAAGAAAGGTTGATACCAGGCAAGTCTCAAGGGAGACAGCATTCCACAACCAAGATGCCACCACTGAAAAAGCTCCTCCTTTGGTCACCATCTGCCTCTCCTCTGCAGATGGAGGCATAGACAGCAGGGCTGTGAAAGGATCTTTGCTGACAGACTGGACTGTATGCGTGGAGGCTGTTCATCAAGTACTCTCGGCCCCAAGCCCTGTAAGATTTTAAATGCAAGAACCCTCTTCTGATGTCAGTTAGACAGGAACAGAACAAAGAATGTAAATTAATAAATGCTCAAACAATAAAAATTAGTTTGCTGTTTATATATGTCTGTAAGTGTATGAACAATAAGGTAGTGTATTAGAAATTAGAGGATCTGTGGGGTTGATTCCCTTCCCTATTTCTGAGGTCACTTCTAATAAATGTTTAAACATTTAAAAGGTTGCTTTTAAAATGAAATTTACATTTCTAAACAGAACTACCTGAGTTCAGTGCCCTGATACCCACCCTGGACAACCAACCAAAAAAGATAATCGTGGTTCATAATATCAAACCACTAAGAGGTCTCTGTCTCAAAACGGGGAAAAAATTCTTTAGGAGGTATTTAGAATTGCTCTAGCAAACCCAAAATGGTGCCAAACAACTAAAGGAGGGACAGGGAAGGAAGCAGTGAAACCATGAGGGCACAGAAGACCAGGCAAGGTGACTAGGGGGGGGGATGTGATTTTGAGGGTGGGTGACCAGGGGAAGGGGAGGAAATGGGATCCCCTTCCCGCCACTCAACTCTTGTATAAAATAATTTGATTTCTGTTGTGCAGCATCAACATGAATAATCCCCTGGCATGACTTTCCTATGAAAGAGAAATGTGCACTCTTTCACAAATAATACTGCTGAGCAAGGCACCATTTGAAATCTTCATACTAAGTTCTACCCACAGGTCAACAATACTATAAACCAGGCCCAGGAATTTTTTTTTAAAAGCTTAGCAATATGTTCAACTCTTTACTGAGTAGGCATCTATATTTGAAACATGTTTAGGAAATTTGAACTTTTTTCCAGGCCTCCCCACATAACACTTAACATTTAAATGGTTCTATCATATCAGAAAAAAAATCAGCTTTCACCAAACATATACTGCAATTCTAAGAACACATTCCTGGGTGTTCCATGAATAAAACAAGACTTATTTCCAAGCCTGTTTAGGCATGACATCTAAACAAATACAATCAATATAAAATCAGTATACATAAGAAGCCAGACAAAAGCATTGAAAGAAAAAGATAAACACTTTATCTAAAGCAACAAAAGACATTGGTTCATTTCCTAGATCTAGCTAAAATACATGCCCATGCCTCCATTGACATGTTAGTATAATATGCTCGCTGCACAGACAATGCAAAAAAGTTCAACCCCAGGAAATACAAATACATATCACAGACTCCACAGCAACTGCATGACTCCTTTACCAACTTCAATATTTTACCTAGCAAGCTCCTTTCTTAAATGCACAGCAGAAGTAACTATTGTAATGCAGCAATATCACTCTTCTCCTTGATGACACCACTTATTTCTCCACCCTTGCAGACTGTGCCCAGTGAGACCTGAAGGGCCAAGGAGCAGCAATACCTTTTCTAGAGTCATCCCTAATGCTGAAACAATGTTTCTATGCCATTCAATGGTATCACTTCATTTTCCCATCTATTAACACTCTTGCACAGATATTATAACTGCAAGATCTTAATATTTATGGTTATGATCATATTTGGCATCATTTAAATGTTTAAAAACTGAGAAGACAGTAATCAGCTGAAATAGAATGCAGTTTCCTCAAGAACAGACTATCAAATAGTTTATCACATATTTTAATTCCTAGTCTCCACCTCTTCAAGCCCATGCAGGGACCATATTTCCTTACACCAAGCAATTCCAAATATCTCAACTCAACTCATATTTTTCTTCTATCAGTGTGAACATCACAGCAGCTTGTCTTCTGTACTAACTCCCAACTACACTTCATATTATCTTCAAGGTTCCATCCTCAAGGTTTTCCAGTTTTGTTTGCTTTTAATGGTGGAAGGGCCCATATATTACATATAAACCCAAAGATACACAGAATGCATGTAATAACAAATATACCCATTATAAGAAGTTGGAATTGGTCACATCCTTCCGTCAAGTCAAGTCCATGGCAAATCTAGACCTGCGTGTTTTGTGTTGCCAAACATTACACACTTTCCCTACACGCACAAGCTCATATACAGTCAGCTCTACTTGGCCCACACTCTATACCAGTGATACTCACGCCATAGAGAGCCATATTTGCAATTACTATCAACCTAAGGAGCCATGTTTACGTTTATCCCCGGCATGAGGCCTGTATTTAAAGGAGGCTTGCAGCTTACCTGTTTCTCTGGCAGCAGCTGTATCAAGGTGGGAACTATCTGTCAACTACAGGCTCCACCAGGCAAGGGCCTTGCCCACTTTCCAGAAACATGGTGCAGGTGTCTCATTGGAGAACAGTGCTCAGAAGAGCCACAGGAGGCACATCAAACAGCCAGCCACCTGAGGCTCCCAAGCCAGAGGATACATCACTGCTCTATCTGTAACCTGTGCTGTTCTTTTCTCTTCGAATCACTTCCCTGTCCATTTCAAGACTTTATCTAATAACAGAAGATAAAATGTACTAGGGCAAACCGCTTTTGTCTCCACACACATACAATATTAACAAAGTATGTGACGAAGGGAGCTTTGACTCTCGAAAGCTCACACCCTGGAAATTTAGTTGGTCTCTAAGGTGCTACTGGACCCGAATCCTGCTCTTCTACTAAAGAACCAATACGGATACCCACATGAAACTATCTTCACAGAATTTCTAGATGACCACCAAGATGACAAGATGCGACAGTTAAAGAGGACTCGGGTACCTGGAATCGTTACGTGAAAGTAGGAATTTCAGCCGCTCCAGCTTTCCCTCGCCCCCATGGTACTGTGACCGGGGTTGCCTGACCCTAAGAAAGCCAGCTTCCACATCCCCCTCAGAGGCTGGCAGGCGCCAGTTCCCTCTTCCTAGGGAGAGGAGAGCCCTCCTCGGCCCTCTTTTTCCGCTCACGAGCTCAGGCATGCTCTACCGGGTGGGCTCTGCCACCGTATCTCCTCTCCGCTTCTCTACCATCGTCCTAACTTCATCTTTCGCAGGTGGCAAACGGGGGCGGGCGAGAGCAAAGAGAAGAAAGGAAGGCGCGCAAGATGGTCTTTCCCCTCCACTGCAGTCCGGGATGTCTGCGAGCGCCGTCTAAGCCTCCACCAACTCACCTCCGCTGCACTTTGCAGCGCCCGGCGCCCACAACACCTTCCCCCGCCGCCGCCTCCATGTTTGTTGTGTCTCCCAGAGCGCAGCCGTAACGCGCCAACCCCCGCGAGAGTCGGGCAAACCACGCGCTTGCGTTCCCCGCGCTCGAGCCGCCGTAGACGCGGCGAAGAGAGTTCTTCAAGAGATTGTCTTCTTAATGGTTCTGTAGGGTGACTTCCGGTTCTAGGCTATAGTCGCACAAGTCGTGAATGTAAGCTTGCCAGCCTCCAGGTAGTGGCTGGAGATCTCCTGGAATTACAACTGGTCTCCAGGCCACAGAGATCAGTTCACCTGGAGACAATGGCTATTTGGGGGATGGGGGGGGGGTGGACTCTATGGAATTATGCCGTGCCAAGGTCCTTTCCCTCCCTAAACCCCACTTTCTCCAGGCTTCACACCCCCCCCCCCCGCCAGATCTCCAGGAATTTCCCAACTTGGAGCTGGCAACCCTACGTGAATGTGTGGGGGTAACAACGATGGAACTGATTATAAGGCAGTATTTTTGCTTGCTCTTCTCCCCCCCCCCCCCGCCCCCAATTCAACAGAAGCTAAACCAGGAGAATGAATGCAGCGGCCAAGCAAGCAGTCATGCAACAGATAGATGACGGAGAACTTCATCGGTGGAATTTCTTCATTTGTCTAGTTTTAAAAGACGCAGAAGTGTGTAACTAGCGGGATCCGAGTCAAGTGACACCTTATGAGTCTCAACAAGATTTTCTGGGTATGAGAGACAGAGCTCCGTTCTAAAGTGCTTTGAATGCATCGTGACCTCCACCTCCCCAAACCCCCCCCCCCCCCGCAACCAAGATGACTATTGAGGACAGGGCGCCTACATTTTTGACGAGTTAGTGGCAGGCAGAAGTTCAAAAATTGTAGTCCTCCCCCATCATGAAGGTCACTGCACCTGGTAAATGTCTGCTTGTTGTGCCTCAGAAACATACAGGTTTTCTCAGCTGAAGCCCAACACTAGATGTGTAATATCGAAGTACAATCCAATAAACTCTCAATGCGTCCTTGACAATCATATAAGTACCACCCCCAGATCTCCAGGAATTTCCCAAGCTGAGCAGGACTGGTGGTCCACTGCTGCTTGGGAAATTCCTGAACACGGGGACAGTGCTACAGGAAAGCAGTTTCACAAGGGAACTCAGTGGGGAAATGATGCCATAGGGTTCACCCTTTGAAGATGCCATTTCCTCTACAGGGACTGATCTCTGGAGATCTCTTGTCATTTCAGAAGAACTCTGCCCCCCACCCCGTAGACTGGTAACCTCAAGAGTTGGCAGTCCTGTAAAGACCTTTTGGGGGAGGTGGGGGTATACCTCAACTTTGTTGAGCCTGCAGGAACTTTGGGAACGTGGAGAAAAGGTAGTTGATGCCACCAGAAACTACTGCCATGTGGGCAGGGCCAGTTACTAAATACTGAGGGGCTCCTTGCCAAGCATCTTCCTATGATGGAGGCAACTGCTGAATAGGAGCTCCTTGGGAAGGCCTCTCACCTTCTGAATCACCTCGTGCACCCAGGCACCAAAGAAAAGTCAGAACTGGTTCTTTGCTTTAGAGGGGAAAGATGCTGTTTGCCTTCGATTTTCAAAGAAAGAGAAGGATTTGCCCCTTAGAAGGCCACAGGGAAAGGTGACCAAGTGGGAAACGTGTACTTATGAGGAAGCATAAGACACACAGCTGTGATGAGCCTGTTGCATTTTCAGCAAGGCGTTTGGTAGGAAGTGAAACAAAGCTCCAAGCCCCCATTCCATTCAAGATTCTTGGATTCAAGCGCGTGCCAAGAAAAGCTGGGGACCACGCCCGAAGGTACGTCAAAACGCTCTGACAAAAGGAAGGCTCTCCCTCTGTCTTGTTTGAGTGTTTATGCTAATTCTGATGCACTTCTACCACTTTGCAGGTGGAACCGGTAGTGTGCATGGTACAGAACTCTTGGTGTTTTGTGTTTTTAAGGAACTCCCTCTTTGGCTTTGCTTTCTCCAAATGAAGGGGCGGGACGGGACGGGGCAGGAGACGCCACGACACGGGCACGAGAAGCCGCAAGCGCGATGGCAGCCTCGCGCGCCCTCTCCTTGTTGAGGCGGTGCGGGAAGAAAAGCGACGCGATTACCAGGCTGAAATCCGGCGTCTGTTTGCAGAGTCGAGGCTATGCCGTAAGCTGTCGCCTTCCTTGCTGACTGGGCTCTGCCGGTTTGGCCGTCATGATGTAATAAGGGTTCCCAATAATTGCCAGTTAGGGGGCACAGCCTGTTGATTTCCTGAGCCCTGGTACCTCTGTCTGTAGAAATGGATAATTGGTTGATATGAGAGGAGGGAGGCCAGAGGGAAATTCCTGGTCAATACTGTGTTTTTCTGAGTTTGCAGCTTGCCTGTGCGGTAACCTGAAGGCAGGATCAATTGAAGAATTTTTATCGCAGTTTATAACTTTTGCATTACTGGCTAAGGGTCTGAGTAGCCAGGGAGGGTATTTATATATTTATTTATGTGTCCAAGTATGCAGTGGAAATTTATAGCGCTTTTTAACAGAAAGCATGCAGATGAGGGGAGCTGAGTATTCCTTCCTCCTCTTCCTGTTTTAAGCACTTTTTCCAGCCTAATTAGGCTCTGGTATCAGATCTGTATTTGTGGGAAATGCTTAAAGCACTGAAGAAGTGTTATGAAATGAAAAACGTGGCCTCATTTACAAATGCAAGAGAATGTGGTTTGAATGGCAGAGATAAGGCCCATCCTGAAGTGTGAACCTTCTGTGAATTTTCTGAGTCTACTCCCAAATGCTTGAGTATATGGCCCATTATAAAATGTTACAGTGGCATTTAGCATAACCATCATTAACAGGCAAGCTTTCTTTTTTTACAGAGCAATCTCTGTCCAGTTATTTCCTGCCAGCAACAAACTTTTAAAGGTAGAACTGGATTAACTTGATCCAAATACTGAGTACAACTTCTGTATAGCAGGAGTTAATAACAACAATAATAATACTTAGATCAGTGCCTCTCTCAGAGCTGTGAACAAAATCAGTGTTAATGTTATCCCCACAGTACAGCTGGGGAGCTGGGGCTGAGAGGAGTGGCCTACTCAAGAAGACCACATGCTGAGCTCATGGCAGTAGTGGGGTTCGATCCAGCAGAGTGATGATCCACAGGCCAACCCTGTAATCGCCATGCTAACAGCAGCTCTCCCTCTATTAACAATCTATAGCTCATGGGCCCCATCATGTGTGGCCTGTTAACATTCTCAGGTGTGGTCTCCTTAAATGCCTGAAGAGAACTGACCTTTCCAATCAGGTCAGGCAGTAGAATGCCAGGTAGATGGCCCACATGCTCTTGCAAGTTGAGGGAACCTTGTGAATTTTAGGTGCCATTCTGGTTGCCTTGGCACCCATCAGGCATCAGTTGAGTGACCCTTGTGCTAGAGCAAGAAAACTTGACTGGGGAGCCCACAGCAGAATGTGAAGCAAATTCCACACTGTATGGTGAAACTGTTAAGGCAGCGAAAATGGTGCCTCGGGGAATTTTACAATAGTTCAGGGACTCTCATTAGAAAGCATGGTATTCTACCCAGTATTTAGAAGGTTGGAGAGAGCTGTAGGATAAGAGAAAGGACACGAGGGTGTGTTCAGCCTCCTTCCCTCCTGTTCAGATACATTGGGAGAAGCAGCTGACTGCTGCTTATACAGAGTTAGCCATGCTTAAGCTAATTGAAATAAGTGGGCTTAACTGTGCATGGTATCACCTAACTGCATAGATTGAACCATTTTGCCACAATATGAGCTCAACTCTGTTACATGCGCTTAAGATTAGTTTCTGTGAGATGTTAACTTTAAGAAGTGAATAGTGCAATCCTAAGCAAAGTTACTCCAGTCCAAGCCCTTTGAAAACAATGGACTTAGACTGAAGTAACTTTGCTTAGGATTGCACTGTAAGTCAGGTCAAGTTGTGCCTGGTCTCTTGTTTATAATCGTAAGGGAATTGCCTGGCAGGTCAGTTCTGCTCTCTGGTAAATACAGCCTTTCATTTGATCTTGTCCATTCTATCTCAGACTACACCTTCCTTCCTTCCTTCCTTACTGTCTAATTCCACAGTTTAAGAGTTTGTCAGTCATGTAGAACTTCCTCCCTGTAGCTTTACAATGCAGAGAATGGTTTACATAGATGTAGTAGGTCAGCTTGATTTTTTTCTTACTGTGACATCTTTTTAATACCTTGTCTACAGATCAGACAAAATTTGCCTCCGTACCTCTGTAGTATGGTTCATCCCTGTGACTTTAAATCTTCCAAAGCAGAAGCTTCATCTAACAGTACTATAATTTACGCTCCACTTCAAATATTTACTGAAGAAGAGTTAATGATTAAGGAAATGGGTAATGTATCTAAGTTCTAATACTGTTCAAACTGTTGGGCCAATCCTGTGATTAGAACCACTATTTCAAGAAGGATTGTATCAAAACATCCTTAATGCTACATTGAAGAGCGGAGTTCATGTCTGTTAACAAGTTGTTTTATTCACAATACTTAATTAACATTTTAAACACACTTTTAAATAACAAGCCTGTGTGCCTAAGTTTATTTTATTCACCAATGTCACCTTTCTTTCCCCATGATACCGAGTAGCACAGACCATTCCAAACAGCAGACTTACCAAAATACCAAGGCCCAGTTGCAGCCATTGTTGACCTATGCTTCTAAAATCGACACTTATTCAAGTTTTGACTTACTGCATCTTGAGAGTATCTGTCTAGCTCATTTTTATCCCTCCAAGGTTTCCTCCTGCCATTTTATTCTTTCAGCAACCCAGTGAGGTAACTTGGGTTGAGACAGTGTAACTGGGCCAGAATCATCTGACGAGCAGGCTATCCTTAGTCCCAGCCCAACACTTAACACAACTACACCAGACTGGCTTTGTCAGCATAGTGTAGTTTTATTATTATTAATAATAATAATTAAATTGTTTCTATCTTTTCTTCCTTATAGTAAAAAAGTTCGCTCAAGAACGAATTGCACCACTAGTACAAAAAATGGATACAGATGCAAAATTAGATGAGGCTGTACTACAAAGTCTGTTTGAACAAGGGGTTTGTGATTTTTGTATGTTTTAAGAATTAGTTTTATAACCTCTTTGTACATTGATTATGGTGAGGAGAACTGTTTTTATAAACAGTTGTGTGGGAGGATATGTATAATCTATAACATCTAAAGGATGTTATATACAAGTGAATATGGACAGCATATGTCTAAACCTGCAGTTCTTTTTCTTGTGAATAAAATGTTGCGCCTTTACCTTCTATTTAGCAATCAGATAATTATGTGGCTGTTGTAATGGAAGTAAATTTTGGGAGAAAATACTTGCTAATTAAACCAATATTGTGACTAAACTTAAATAAAATGACATCACTAGCAAGACTGTTGTAATATTATGTCTTTCTGATTCCACGAAACATTGCTACAGCAGTCCAGATACGAAGTTCCACCAGTACAAATGTGAGGAGGACCGTGTCTGACTGCTAAGCAGATTGAGATCCTTATGTATTCAAGGATCACTCTCAGTTCAGTGGGATTTACTGTCGAGATCTTTAGAAATTAGTGGTTCTTGCTTGAATATTTAGCTTTGAAATTACAAAATTTTTGTCGCCCTGAATATCGTTCTTTCTTGCTTCCTCAGTTGATGAGTATTGAGCTTGAATCGGAATATGGAGGAACTGGATCTTCTTTTTTTTCCACCATCCTGGTGATTGAGGAGCTGGCTAAGGTTGATCCGTCAGTGGCACTTGTATGTGAACTCCAGAATACCTTAACTAATAAATTGTTCACAACATATGGCACAGAAGAACAAAAGAGAAATTATTTGCCCAGGTTGGCAAAAGACCTGGTAAGTGAAAATTAAACAAAATATATATTAGCATAATTGCGCAGAATTTTGGTCTTGTTCAAGAATTGAGTTCAGTCCAAATATTTAGATCCCAATCCACAACCTGGTGATGTGGAGTATTGACTCCACATGGGCTTAAATTAGATCTTAATCAAATAGTTTACTTTACTAGAATGACTATTACATGGGTAATTTATTATATGCCAAACAATGCAGTTTGCAAAGCATTTAATTGAAAGGAGTTGGAAATACTATTTATTTCAGTTAATATCAGTGGTGTCAAACCAAGTTAAATCAAGGCAAGGTTAGAATTAGATGTGCTACACTGTGTCATACTGATGAAAAGCCATGTACACATGTCCTTTTGCTTGGCTATATCATGCTGTCATTCCTGCTGTGTCAGGATTTCCTCCTTGTCCCCATAGTGATGCTAGGTAAGGGTAATATGTTGCATTCTTTAGGGTAAGTCATCTGTCATTATGTGGTGATTATTTGTGACTCTTGGCCCTGATTGAGCTTACAAAAGATTTTATTTTTGATCAGAAAGACACAAGAAGGTGTGGGAGGTTATCATGTGTGACTATTTATAGATTTATAGATCAGACAATTAGGGAGCAATTCTAAGCGTGTTTGGAAGTAAGTCATATCTTACGAGTGGGGCTTACTTCTATAGATTTATAGGTTGTGTGACTATTTATAGATTTATAGATCAGACAATTAGGGAGCAATCCTAAGAAAGTGTGTTTGGAAGTAAGTCATATCTTACGAGCGGGGCTTACTTCTGGGAAAGTGGATTGCAGCCTAAGTCATGACTTGTAAAAATCAGTATAAAGATCTGATGTGCTTATTATTTGGAAATGAAAAAATAGGCCGTCTTCTGAAATGAACGGGATGTGTTCATTCAAGGATATGGGTTTTAGGGCAACTTTGAACCGAGATGTTTTAATCTGTAATTGCCAGGTGTCATCATATGCTATGGGATAGCTTTGCGAGTTCTCATTCTTTCTATTTGCCTCTAGCCCTGGTTGTGTAATATACACAAAGCACCATTAGAAGACAGAATGAACCTTTCTTCCATGATCCTCCTGCTCCAGCACTCATGCCTAGTATTGCCTAAACGTAGCCTTTAGCATTCCTTACTTAGTTTTTGAATCTTACAACTTTCCCTGATTCACATCAAGGTCTGTCATTAAACTCACAAGGAATGTCAAAAATGTTGAAAGAAACATTTTATTGGTTTATTTTTATTTTGCTGTTCCCAAGTTCTCAAAATTCTGCATATAGTGAATGTATTTGAAATGTCTTGGCATTATCTTACTTGGTAGATGGGCAGCTTCTGCCTTTCAGAAGTTGGATCTGGCAGTGATGCATTTTCCTTGAAGACTCGAGCGGAAAAGAAGGGTGACTATTATATCATCAATGGGTCAAAGATGTGGATTAGCTTTGCTGAACATGCAGGAGTCTTTTTGGTGATGGCAAATGCAAATCCTTCTGCTGTAAGTAGCTAGGAAATAGCTGTCGCTTAGTTTCAGGATAAATCAGGACAAATGGGGTATAAATAATCTTGTACTGGCGTATATTGGCTGTTTCCCCTGCCCCAGAGACTTGCCAAACTTTAAGCCTGAACACTTCTCTGGAGTGTCTTTTATGCTGGCTTTGCTTGGGGACAGGGTGATGTCATACTTTCATGTGATGAAATTTCATTTTGTATTATCATGGGGTTTGTTTTGTTCTTATTTGTCTGAGCCTTCAGAAGAGGGTGAAATATTCATCAAAATAAACTAGCTATTTTATATGTAACTGCACACATTTGTGCAAATTCTAATAAACCTCTTCATATCTGTAAGAACCAAGAATAGTAAAAATGTGGCATCACAGTTAAGATATTTCAGCCACTGATAATAGCTAATACAAGCACTGAAAGCAGTGATGCTATTACATGTGACAAGACTTCCTGCAGAACAAAGGCTACTGTCACCAAAGGGGACCCTTCCGTTAGGTCACCTGCCCCTGCTCCTGGTGTATTGGGGGGAGCAGGGTAATTGTACCAGTGTTTAAAATGTTCTTATGTTCTACACCAGCATGTGATGTGTTGTGTGACAAGGTTGATGATAAAGGATTTCTATTGAGCCTAGAGCTGTGATGAAACTTTCTGAAGTATAGTAGAGAGATTCTATTCCTGTGCTAATAGCTGTTCTATTGTTACAGAGAATGAAGCAGGGCAGTATCATACTAAGGAAGACAGAAATAATCCATTAGAAAGAAACTATTTCTTGGGTTCATTTTGTAGAAAAAGATGCAATTTCTAGATATGATAAATGTTTGTGTCTTAGAAATGTTAATTATGGAACCAGGGGAGGTGAAAAGAGAAATCTGCCACGGAGGCAGATAGACTTTTAGATGGCAAATGTGTGAATGGGGTGTGAAGTGTGATAGGGAGATTACAAAGAAGTTCAATTAATTCTTTGCATGGATCTTTTCTACTAAAGTTGGTGGACACTTACCCATTGCTGAACCAATTTTTTTAAAATAAAGTCATCTGAAAAAGTAAATTGAATACAGACGAAGAAACAATTTTGTGTACATTACTGTGAGGGGGTAGCATTATTGTGGAAACTATTTCAACCACTAAATCCATGGTATGTTTGGAATGGTTACCAGTACAGTTTTATGTATGTCTTGCTTTTTAAGGGATATAAAGGAATTACATGTTTCATTGTCGACCGAGACACAGAAGGCCTACATGTTGGAAAGAAGGAAGATAAACTTGGAATCAGAGCAACTTCGACGTGTCCTGTAACATTTGAAAATGTGAAGGTAATTCTTTTAAAGCTACAAAAGGCATTTGGTTAAACCATCAAAACGTTATGGAGCAGTTCAGTGGACCTGCAGTTGTTCTAGTTAGCATGAGTCTAGAAGCGGAATAGTAGATTGGGGGTGGGTGGAATCTAGATATCTTTTACTGTTATAAAGAGCTAATGATCACGAATTGGAACTTGAATCGTTTAAACTGCTTCAAAATTGATCCAAATGAAAAAGGGCTTTTTTTTCAACCAAAAGCATTATTTGTTTAAATGTTCGTTTTCGTTCCATGTCCATCAAAACTGAATCAAATTTTATAAATTTATCCTAGGTTTGAAAAGTGGAGGAAAGGCTAACTTTGTTTCTGTAATTCCACAGGTGCCTGAGACCAAGATACTGGGGCAGGTTGGACAAGGGTATAAGTATGCCATTGGAATGCTCAATACAGGCAGAATAGGGATAGCTGCACAGGTGTGTAATGCTGTAAAATAAGTCTCATGCAGATATAGCAAAAGAGTTCTCTTGGCCATAATTAAAGTAGCTTTCTCTGCATTATACGCAGCTAGTGTTCAAGAAGCTGGTGCCGATACGTTCTTTAGGCATGTACTGTATTATTTGTGTGGGTTTTTTGAGTCTCTATCACTGACTATATTTTGCTGTGATCATCAAAGATTGCTTTTTGTATCAGTAGTTAAAGAATCTTTGTTAATACTTTGTTCTGATATCCTGAAATGGAGAAAGTTTTATAAGTAGAGACTGTTTTTTTTAAAAAAAAACCTGTGGTATTAGTTTAGCTTACAAGTTAATTAACTAAAATCTTCTTTTGATGACTGATTAATGGTATTAGACTTCCTGACAAGAAAATAAATTAGGAATATGGAGACTATGATCTTAAAAATTCTCAACTTCTTGGTTTTTTTGCATTTTGGAGTGTTTTGTTAGATAATTGGGTGACTTCATTGTCCCTGCCTATAACTGTGTTCACAGGCTTCAGCATCAGAGCTCCTCCATTTTCATATACTTTTGAAGGCCTAGAAAACAAACAGTGAAATTCTAAGCAAAGTTACTCCAGTGTAAGCCCATTGATTGCAGAGGGCTTAGATTGGAGTAACTCTGCTTAGGATTTCGCTGTAAGTCACATTCAGTAATTGTCATTTTGTCTTTCTGTTTCCATTAGTTCTGTTCTCTCTGACAGTGGCGTGCCCAGCTGGATCCTAGCCTGTTCTAAAAGTGTCATGCTGGGGTACTTAGAGGAGAGCAGTGGCTCCCCAATAGAGCCCTTCTAACTTGTCATCTTTCAAGCTGGCCTCTTCTCTGCCTTAGTATTTACTGGAAAAAAGTATGAGGCTGTGCTGTTGTACGTATTTATTTATTGTGGTATAGCAGTTAGCTTGAGGTCTGTTAAGGAGGAAAGCCTGTTAAGGGGTGGATGAACTGGCTGCTGAATCAGTGCTGACGGTGCTGAGCTGCTAGCACCTTCGAGTGCCAGTGAGCTGCATTGCACTCCCTGCGGTTAACACTCAGTAATGTTTAATAAAGGGCTGATTCTATAATGAGCTGAGGTAAGGCAGTATCCTCCAGTGGCAGAGTTTGGAGGGTGGCAGCTACTGCCACTCCTATCTCACCTCCCTCCCCTTGCCTCATTTTTCCACATCAAAGCTCAGGCTGCTAATGCTCCTTCCCTCCTCGTGCCCCCAGGCATCTTTAAACTGAGAGCAGCAAGCTACCTATGCCTAATGGGACTTCCCAGACACTCAGTAGATTTCTCTTGTGAGAGTTCAGAAAAGGTATGTATGTGGTGTGTTTAAAAGCACCTGGAAAAGCAAGGAGGGAAGGAGCATGCACTGCTCTGGGTGGAGGTAGGGGGGAATAGCAGAAGACAGCCTGTACTGGTACCCCTTGAGCCTTTACTGTATAGTACCTGTGGTATGGCCATCTTTTTCACAAGAGGTCTGAGGCAATTTGCAAATCATAATAGTAAAGTTTTTGCTTTTTTGTTCACTCACAGATGTTGGGATTGGCACAAGGATGCTTTGATCACACTATTCCGTATACAAAGGAAAGAACCCAGTTTGGAAAAAGCATATTTGATTTTCAGGTAGTAATTAGTACATGCTGTTAAATTGGTTGCAAAGGGAAATTATTTTTCAAAGGAGATGTCAAGAATGATGGCCTTTGAAAGTAAAGCTGAAATAATGTAAGCCACAGTGTTACAGTTGTGTGTGTGCAGCTAATTCTGACTTACAAGGATTACCTAAATCAAAAAGAGTCCAGTAGCACCTTTAAGACTAACCAATTTTATTATAGCATAAGCTTTCGAGAATCAAGTTCTCTTCATCAGATGTCTGATCAAAACTGATCAGAACTTGATTCTCGAAAGCTTATGCTATAATAAAATTGGTTAGTCTTAAAGGTGCTACTGGACTCTTTTTGATTTTGCTACTACAGACTAACACGGCTAACTCCTCAGGATCTATGACCAAGGATTACCTAAGTTGTTAGTTTGAGGAATATATCCAAAAAAATGAATGTCCTTCTCAACACTGGTGTAGCAGAAAAATTCTGTAAATGGGCTGACTGCTGCTTCTTTAGTTACTTCATATAGCAGGAAAACCTAAAGCAAGCACAGCTTTAAAAAAAGATCTAAAATGTGTCCCTCTCTCACAAGTTCCAACACAAGAAGTGGGATGGTTAGAGGGGCACTCAGTAAACTGCAGAGACCTTAACTGGAATTTACACTGGGGATTTCCTGTAGATATCCCAGTGGTAGTGTTAGGTATGATTCCTGTGCTAGTTGCAAATGTATTTACTCTTTAAAACCACCTGTTACATGGGTAATTATGCCAATTTTTATTTACTTAAAACCAGTGTTTTTATGAGATGTTGTTCTTACTGTATGATATGAAAATGATGATTAATTTCCTGAGGTTTTAAGGGTTGTTTAAGTATTTTTGGCTCAGCCCTTTGGCCACGTAGCATCAGGATCTGAGCATTTGAGTTGAGGAGAGAGGGTTGATTTGTCTCACAAGCTCTGTTGCAATGAGGGGCTCACTTCTTTTAGGGAATGCAACATCAGATTGCTCAGGTGGCCGTACAGCTAGAAGCGGCAAGATTGCTTACTTACAATGCAGCCCGACTTGCAGAAACCGGAAAGCCGTTTGTCAAGGAGGCAAGCATGGCCAAATATTATGCAGCAGAGGTAAGCTTTGTTGAGTTTGGGTTTCATTTTAATGTTGATGCATCATTAAAGAGAAAATATTTTCTTTTTGAGCAGTGGGTAGTATCCTATCTCCCATGTGCAGAAGGCACATAGTTTCCCCATGTTCCCTTCCATCAGTGCCTCCCTTTGACCCCCAGAATGATTCAGTCCCAGGGTTGCCGAACCATATGAAGGAACAGCCGTGAAGGATGGTGGGCTGCAGTGAGGAAATTGCCCTCTTCCGTCAGCAGAGCTGCGTTTGCAAAAGATGGTCTGTGGATGGGTTCCCCCCCCCCCCGCAGAACAATTCTTAAAGGTTGTGTGCTGTGCCATAGGCACACATCCCACACCGAAGTAAAGTTTTCTTTGCTCTTTTCTTTCTTTTGTTACCCTCAAAGTGGAAAATTTGAAGTAACTGACAGTGAGAAGGTTCCTGTAAAGGCAGCTGCTGTGGCGGCGGTTAACAAAGAACTGTTGGGTCCCACCTTTCCTTGCTTCTCATTGTCAGGCTAGCTTTGAATCTAAGGCAATTCACAGCATGCTATCTATATATTTAATAGGTTGCAACTGTAACAACAAGTAAATGTATCGAATGGATGGGAGGAGTAGGCTTCACAAAAGATTATCCTATTGAAAAATATTACAGAGACTGCAAGATTGGTAAGTAACAATTTATCTTGAATCATCTACAGTACATGACATAGCATTTAGAGTTTGGGGTGAATAATCGGAAAGTTATCAAAAATTGTGTTTTTCCTTTGACCTCCTTGCTCTGATACAGACACTCAGCAATATGTGTATATATGGATCTAGAAGTCGGACAGCTCTCCAGTTTTGATGTATAATATAAATGCACTAGATGATGATAATAATAACAACAACAACATTTGATTTATATACCACCCTTCAGGACAACTTAATGCCCACTCAGAGTGGTTTACAAAGTATGCCATTATTATTCCCACAACAGCAAACAGCTGTGAGGTGGGTGGGACTGAGAGAACTCCTAGAGCTGTGACTGACTCAAGGTCACCAAGCTGGCTTCAAGTAGAGGAGTGGGGAATCAAACCCGGCTCTCCAGATTAGAGTCCCGCACTCTTAACCACTACACCAAACTGGCTGTCGTGATTTATGCTGTTTATTATATAAAGTGAAATCTTTCTGGTACTGTATTTTGTTATATCTAGAATTAAATTGTATGGGCAGCCACACGGGAAGGCCCCATACAGAGACGTCTCCTCTGCTTACTTTATTTTTCTGATTGTATATTACTACTATTGTAGTGCTTGGAGCAACAATGTAGTATTGCTTTGCAGAAAAACTAATTACTATTTTATATTCTTAGTTGATGGATTTTTCTTCTATGATTTATTTCAGGAACCATATATGAAGGAACTTCAATTATCCAGTTGAACACCATTGCAAAATGCATTGCTCAAGAATACTAGAATCCAAAAGATTAATTGATTTTTACATGTTCCAAAAATAGTTAGAAGCAGTTCATATCACTAGAGTTTGATTATGTCTTTATTGCCAAGTTCTAGATCAAAAAAGCCAAAGAATAGTTATATGTTTCATGTACAACCTCCCTGTAAAACATCACAGTATAAATTACCAGACTGCTATGTGCCATAGGATTGCAGCCTAAATAGTCCAGGGTAGCCTGAGGTTGTCAGAGTTCAGAAGCTAAGTAAAGGGTTGGCAATGGTTAGTACTTGGATGGGAGACCACCAAGGAAGAGTGGGGTTGCTATGCAACAGAAGATTGAAGCAAACAAACTCTGCTCATCTTTTCACCTTGGGAAGTCCCATGAGGTAGAACTTTATATGATTGCCATAAGTTAGTTGTGACTGCTTTAGCATAGTGGTTAAGTGGGTGGGTTGCAAGACAGCACTCTGCTGGTTTGACTCCCACTACTGCCATGAACTCTGCAGGTGGCCTTGAGTAAGCCACTCCTCTCAGTCCCAGCTCCCCAGCTGTATTGTGGGGTAATAATAACACTGAGTTTGTTAACTGCTCTGGGTGCGGCACTAAATCTGTCCAGAAAAGTGTTATATAAGCACACAGTTATTATTACTATTATTGATGGTGTTTTGTTATTAAGTACCATAAGAAGGCTAACTATTATAAATGTAATGGCACAAGTTCTGCCTCTTTTTAAATACTTGTTGAATTTTCTATCTGTCCATGCTGAAACTTGTCAAATTGCTAACTCCATTTGTTTCTGAGTTGGTGAAACATTTCCTGCAGGAAATACCTGAATGTATTACCATACGGCGCTTATTTTAATCCTTGGAATCTGTTTTAATATAGGGTGTTTATTGGGATATGTGTACAACGTTTTTTTTCAAGTTGTAAATTGTAGTAAAGCAGTGTATATCCCAGAAGGTCTGAAACTCTATTCATATGACGATAGTGCTCTTGACATATTAGGTACAAGGCAGTAATAAGGTGTTCAGATTACTCAGTTACATTCATGAACATGTCAGTGGGACAATATGAGTGAAAGTGGTCAATCATCCAAATATTTGAAAATGGTGACTAAGTAGAATGATGATGGTCAAAATTTAATTGATGTCCTTGCTAGTTTTCCAACCTCTTTTCTTGGAGAACGGGGTAGTGTTGGACTTTGATTCTGATACGGTGCCTTTCAAAATGTAAACTGGTAGTTACTGGTCACAGCATTTCTAGGGCTTTTCCTCCAAGCGCCTTCAGTCAACCCAGTACAAAAAAATAAAATGGAAATCTTGTCACCATTACAGCTGAGCCATCCTAGTAGATGAAAACCAGAAAGTATTGCCTCTCCCCTACAGGTGCATTTTATATATAAAGCGACTTGTGTTAATTATGAAATTGTGTGACTCAATGTTCTACATGTGCCTATATGTCCTCTGTAAGTCTGCAAGAAACAAACAGGTTTGGTTCTTTAAGGCTGAGCTCTTAACAGCTGCATGACAAGCTGAAATTCACCAGGTATGGTTTCCTTTATTGTTACATCTTGATGCTGGAGAAAGCTGTATTACTTAAATTTCTTTCAGGGATGCAGTTGTTAAAGGGACAGAGCCTCTACCAGAAAAAGGTAGCATATCTAGCACCAGATGTTTCATATCCAGCATCTAGAGTTGCCAACAACCTTGAAGGAAAATGTTCTGCTCCTTTAACCAGAGTTGGATGAAATAGTCTTTTATTAATGTTCATAGACCAACAGTTCATAAGCATACAAGAAAGATTATATTAATATACAAACATTGTGAGAAGCATAATTATACAATATGGGAGACATAAATATGCAATTTTAGGTTTACAGTTTTAGAGAGAGATGCCATTTAATGCTGTTGACAAAAATTTTACTTCAGTCGGAGTCACATTTGGATCAGTATCTGATAATAACTGACATCTTGTTTTCTGGCAAAGCTCCATTTTTTTATATAGATTTTGATCCATTTGGCTGGATGAGATGTTATTTACCACTGTCATAAAAAGCTTCAACTGCCCTTTTCCACACATTAAGCCTCTGTTAAAGAGGCAAGAAATTCTTCTCCAGACCAATGCAACCCTACCAGCTGCAAACATGCAAATATCTCTTCTTAGAAGTAGGTTTGTATTCTGTTTGTTTTGGGCTGCACAGGCATTGATTGTAATCAGATGTCTGTATACAAAATTTCAGTTCTTTTAAGTCTTACAGTTAGCTTTCAAGTTTAAAGCTACAGTTTGTATATAGAACATCAAAAAATTGTACGGTTTACTTATATGTGCTTTGTTTCTAGAAAAATTTTGTAATTATTCTCATGCAGTGATTGTAAAATTCCTCTGCAAAGTGACTCTTTGAACCTGAAAAAATAATTAAATTCAAGTGCATCTGTTAAGTGAAGGTGGTATGAAACAGTAAACTAAAAGCCTGCAGGCAAGTTTTTTCTCAAATACCTACCCCCACCCCTATCAACGTAGTGTCCTCTGTCCATGCTGTCACCCATCTCTCTTACCTACAAGCTTTTTTAAATTGCATTTTCTTCCCTGAAGATCCTGACCCCCAACTACACTGTTTTCCCGTCTCTCGGTTGAGCGGAAACATGGAGATAGCTGTTTGTGACAATCTAGTTTATGCCTCTAAACTGTGTGTTGCACCAAAAATCTGGTTTACCTATTGACTTGCCTTCTCCTTTCTTCCTTTTCCCCCAGTCACCCTTGCTGTTTCTAAGGCTTCATGACCACAAGGGCAATATAAAATTCCCAAAAGAATCCTGACTGTAAAAAGATCCATCTAAAGAAAGGTTAGGTACAAAAGGATTTTTTAATAACTGTACATTCTTCCACATCCTTCAGAAGTTCAGTTGGGTAGGCACGTGATAGAGCCCAGCTTTCAGTCAGTGGAAGCTTTCCCTTCCTGGGATGTACATTCGGCCCACCTCTTTGAAGTGCTGGAGGACATAATTTAGAGGACCTTCCTCTTTTACTGAGCCTTTGATCTGGATCGATGATGGTCAATGAAATATTCTATTCATGTCTTTGTTGTAGATGCTCAGTTTTGGTTTAATGTAACACTGGATTCTTGACTTTACCAGCTGGGTGTTTTAATTTGCTTTTTGCCTTCTTGAACTTTACTGTGAGTTGTATATTTAATTACTTATTATAAACATGTCTCTTAATTTCTTGTTGTAAGCTACTAACTGTGAAATCCTAAACAGAGTTACACTCTTCTAAGCCAGGCTTGTAACAGTATAACTCTATTTAGATTTCACTGCTAAGAAGCACTGGTGAATAGCAGGCTTTAAATATTAAGTAATACGTTTATGGTTGTCAACTTTTCAGCTAATTCCTGTAATGGTGGCTCAATGTGGAGTCATTAGCCAGTGATCACATAAAACTTCATACAGTGAAAAACTGTGCATGCTGATTTCTGCACATCACACTGCTATTGAACACTAAAGAGCAGGCCTGATCTGCTGGCAACTCACCGTACACTGTATCTACCTTTGATTTAATAAAGATGCATTATGACTGCATTTATATTTGATGAACACACGTACATGCTTCCCCTGTCCACACATCGCAGTCTTGTTTTCTCCCCATGAGCCAGAATTCTAAACCAGTGGTTCTGATTCTGAGGACCCCTTTTCTAACAATTTTGCATATTAGCCATCTGATAGTAGTTGTATCTATGGGCTTAGAAAATGCATAATGACAAAATCAAAATGACAGTGCTTACTGTACATACAGATTCATGGACCCCTTTGCAGTAACTCTGTGGCTCGCCAAGTGAGAACCACTGTTCAAAATTATGGATTAATTACAGTTTAGAATCCCAGTTTGTGGAGAGGAAACAAACACCAATTTGACCAGGCTTTGGGATGTTAAGGGAAACACAACCAGGAAACTTTCAATACTGCTGCAACGGTGTGTGTCAGGGGGCGGGGGGAGAATGCCCAAGCATAGCATCGTCATATTCACACCTGCTGCAAGCAAACCTACCTGTTTATGATTTTGATATGCTCAAGAAATGTGTATTCTCTCTTTAACTTTGATATCTAACAAAGTTAGCTCTGACTCACAAAATATACCCTAGATGCTTGGAAAATTTTATTCATCTCTGAGGTGTGACCAGACTTGAATTTTGTTCTGCTAGTACAGCTTAACACAGTTACTCACCTGGATCTCTTCTCTACTTAGTTTGTTAAAGAAACCTAATGAATGTAAATATTTTAACTTTTGGTCTTCTTTGAAAAGTGCTTTGTGCAATCAGTGGAACTTACATTTGCCATTTTAATTTCAAGTAATTTACAAGTAAAATACTATGTCAGAGAAGCACACACCAATGTCTATACACACGGTAGTTTTTGTTTTTAAATCCTGAACAGCAACTCATTCTGTAACATATCATTTGGCGCTTAAAAGAGTTCCTAGAACCACTTTGTGATGCAGTTCATAGTGGCTGTTATAGATCAGTTTTCTTAGGAAAGACCTAAATTGCTAAAAACTGCTCCTAGCCTACCTGGATATGTAGGAACCCTTCTAGACCAAGAATTACATATAAACTGTGACCCGGGGCCTTGAAAGGGAGGAGAAAACTAGACACGGGCACGATCCAAAATAAAATACCGATCTAGCTGTTCATGGATCTGCTCTGGTGACGACCCCAGATCACCGATTCACTCCAATCAAGTCCCGTTTCCGATCTCGGAGGGGCGCCCCCCCACACACACACTTAGAGTAGATGGGGGGGAGTTTTTAACCCGCCGACGAGCCACCTCCCCTCAGGGAGGGGACATTTTCTCACACGCACACACGCACTTAGAGCAGAGGGGGGGAAGTTTTTAACCCGTCCCTGCCTCTCCAGAGAGAGAGAGAGACACCCTGTCAACAAGTTTCAGCCAGCTTTTTTAAAAAGCAGAGATAGAATCCTCCATCCCACCCGATTTTAAAAGCAAGCAGCCAGTCTTCCAAAAGCATATTTTAAACAGGAAGAAAGTAAAACCAGGATCCTCGCGGATCCTATGGTTTTTTAAATAGGAAAAACACAAATGAAACATCAAATCACATACCAACTTCTTGCAAAAAGCAGGCACTGGGCTGAGAAGCCAGGAGGAGAGAGAGATCTCTTTTCAGTTAACTCTTTCAACGCACTGAGCAAACTCAGGAGAGGAGTGCAAAACAGCTTGATAGCTGCTCTCAAAGCAAGGGGTTTTTGAAAGAGTTAACACTGAGAAGAGATCTCAACTCTTTCAACGCACTGAATGAACTCAGGAGGAGCACAAAACAGCTTCTGCTGATAGCCGCACTCAAAGTTTTCTCTCTCTCTTAACCCATTCCTCTCCCAATCGCTTTGCTTTTATTTTTCTCAGGAAGCCACCTTTTCACTCACAACTGTTTGCTTTTCCTCGCTAGGGGAAATAATATCAAGTTTCAAACAGAACTCAGGCATTCCCCTGCCTCCGTTGCCAGCGGAATAGATTGTTGGCGCCTGAATGTCTAGCCTCCCTGTCCTATCACGATCGCCCCGGTCCAGCCCCGTCCTGACTGCTGGATCATTTGCCGTGGAAGACAACGATCCACCAGGTCATGATTGGGAGATTCCCATTATCGTGAGTTTTTTTAATTGTAATGGAGATCGTGCCCATCTATAGAGAAAACCCATTCCGCACAGCCTGATGATCACCTTCATCTTAGGCTTGCTGGGACTAACCTTTAGTTTGTTCATTCCCACCCAGCTCATCACTACATATTCATTTGGAGTCTGTTTGAGAAAGGTCTTCTCAGAGGAAGATTTTTCTCAGGAGGATTTATCAAAAAGAGTCATTGAATCCAACTTAGGGGTAAGGGAGTTAATGGATCCAGCACATTCTGAAAAATCCATATGGGTTGACCTAAAAGTATGGTTTGCTTCACCCCTTACCAGGGTGCCAATATATTTCAGACTATTTACATATTATAAAGACAAGTGTCCTGACTGCCTCATCAATGCCCAGTCCAAACCCCTGGACCTAGAAACATGAAATTTGGGGAGAACATTCCTTTCATGATGTAAACACCGGCTAAGGTATGTGAATGAAAAGTGGGGTGCTTCAAGAAAGGAGCTGCTAGATCTTGAACTTATACTTGATTCCAACATCTAGGTTACATGTAAATTGGTTTAGTCTCATTGTAAGCAGTCAGTCCGGTCTTCGCCAGTTGTACAGCAGTTTTCATATAGCTGCATGCAATATTAAAAGTGTACAAGCCTCTGGAGTTTAAAATGGCTACTGTATAGCCACCAGAGAGCCTCTGCCGTTGCTACATCCCACCCGGGAGAACCAGGCTTGCAAGGAATGCTGCCCTGGAATGTGGGGTGATTGTGGCTTGATTGGATTTACTATCTCTCTGGTCCCACTGGTGCCCAGAGCAACAAAGGACTCGCAGAGTCACCCCCACTTAGCACATGCCTTTCCCTCCTTCTGTGATGAGATCTCCTGTCCATGATTGAGGAGCTAATCAAATGACAAAGTATAGACCGTCGTTCCTAGCACAATGTATCTCCTCCCTAAAAACACTTAACCTAGCTCCGGTGTACTTCATCAGAAAAACTGTCCTTTTTGTGCAGCACTAGAACTAGTTTTGTATCTGCATTCACACACCCCGGCAGCTATCTATCAAAGTACTCAAGCCTTTTGTCTAACCCAGGAACTGACCATTGGAGTCTTTGTCCTAACTGCTAGGAGGACTCTCCACCTCAGGCCACGTTTTACCTACAAAGGTAGAGCTCTGGCCCCATTCAAATTGAACACATTTCTGGATCCACAAGCATTGTTCCCTTGAGGTTTGCTCTAAGCTTCTTGCTGTCTTGGCCAAGGACGCTGGACGTTTGAAGTTTCTCACACAGACTGGACCCCTTCTCCAGGATAGGTAGATCTATTTACTCCTCCTCTCTATTCCCAATTTCTGGCTACATTTCCTAGGACTCTGTGTGCGTGTGTAATTATTTTCCCCAGTAATTTGTATGTGCATGAAGCTCTTGTGCTCAATAAAAAGTTATTGTTTGATATTAAGCACCAGACTCACTTTTTCTATTGTCAGAAGGGACCTGGTATACAAAGGTGACAGATCCCAGTTACCGCCTCTCGTATAGCCGTCTTCTTTGCTTGCTAATTCCTCCATAAATCATTTATTGCAAGGAGACCGCTTCCGGTAACATTATGGGATGGAGTCCTTGCTGGGTTTTGTTCATTTGTTAGAACTGTAGACTGAAACCAGTTGCTCCCTGCCACAAACCCATGTCCACTGAGGCTTAGGCTGATCTTCCCCTACCCTGAGGTAAAACTTCTCTTTAAGCCTATGAAGCTGTATACTGGGCTGGGAAGCCTCTGGTAGCATGGTTCAACTTTCCTTCTTGTGCCACTCTTAAGGATTATTAAAAATGGTTACCCAGCCAAGTCTTAGTAGGGAACAGATCAGGGGTTTGTGCTTCCCTTTAGCAGAAACTGGCACACAAGGCTTGGGGAGGTTCAAAAGGTAACAAGGTTTATTTACAGTAGGTTAAAGTCAAAAGGCAGGTAGGTAGGTGTTTGAACTGAAGATACAGAAAGGTTTTTGTACAGGAACTTCACTGGTGTGAGGCACAAAACACTTGGTATAACATTAGGTTGCTGGCTTCTTTCAGAGGTTGACACTGCTTAACAAATGCTCTTCTTTCAAAGCACAGACAGAGCACAACTTTCCCTCCTCTCCAGACTTAAGGGTGCTCCACTGAGACAAACCCTTACTAGATAACTGGGCAGGTGTTACAGCTATGAGCTATAACCCTGTTCCTGGCACTGAAGAGGAGACTCTTTTCTACCCACTTCCTTGGCCCTCTATAATTCCCAGATCTCTCAAGTCTAAGCAGGAGTTAGTGTTGGTTTTCCCCACTTTAGTCCTAGGACTAAAAGTGTTTCACAAACATTATTTCCTCTCACAGAGGATTCTCTGGCTGACCCTCTCTGGTCTAAAGCCAGGCTCCAACTCCCTTTCACTCTCTTGTTTACTCTCCAACTCCAACTGACTTCCCCAACATTCCATCCCCAACTGCCATTTCTGGCTAGCCACATGCGGGGGGTGGGGGGAGAGACATGTCAATCATAGCTCACTGACTGGAAATCTCAGCATCTGAACCTGAGTCCATCACACTCCCATCCCTGTACGAATAAATGGATGTTTTGAACATACCTATCTTTGCTGTGTGAATCTAAGACCAGGAACCTCATTGGAGACCCAAAGCAGCTTATATCATTCTCCATTTTATCCTCACAACAACACTGTGAGGTAGCTTAGGCTGAGTGTGTGTGATTGGCCCAAGATGACCCAGCAAGCTTTATAGCAGAGTGGGGATTTGAACCTGAGTCTCCCACATCCTAGTCTGGCACTCTAACCTCTAGACCACCCTGGTCCCAGTTATTCAGAAATATTTTCAGTTATTCAGGATGGCTTATGATTACCAGAAGTTGAGTTGCAAGGAATGTTTTTTATTTGTTACTCAGCTTTGTTATTAGTTTGAGCTAGTTTTATGTTGGGTTTACATTTTGATAGTAAGTCACCCTAAGTTTAGGTAAAAATAATTTGAAGAAATAATATTTCTCCTCAAAGGAGAAACACAATCTATTTCTGGGAAAGTTACACTGGTAATCATCCCAGTGTAACAATTCCATATATATATATTCTGAAGAGCTAATTTCTAAAATCTATTGTATAAGTATGGAATGCTGTTGCTAGAATCAATCTTCTTTAATTTGCACTGAGATGGCTTAACATTTTTCCTCTTAAATCAGCCACTAGAGGGCCATCCATTTTCCAGTAAAATAGACAGTACATATCTGAATCTATACAGTAGAGGGCATAGGAGTTCTTCCATACAAACCACCAAAATCCTAAATCACTGTCATCTCCAAGATGTAAGGGGGGGGGGGATGTGCCAAGAAACCTTACCAGCCTAGGAATAATTAAATGTATTCATTTCAGAACTTTTCTTAAGGTTAACAATAAGGCCTCTTTGGCACTAGAGTGAGCTGACTTCATACTGAAGTGTTCATTATGTCTTTTCTTACTGTTTGGCTTCAGATTTTCATTTGGAGCAAAATTCAGCTGGCTCCCCCCCCACACACACACACAAGAGAGCTAACGTAACCCTCTTATTAGGCAATTTCATTAACTTGTAGTGCTAGAAAGGTTTGGAAGCCCACCTAATTCCCACCCAGTGAAGCAAATTTCTTTGTATCAAATATTCCTAAAAGACTAGGTCATGTCTACTTGGGTTAACTGCTCTTCAGGGGTTGTGGCAAATGTGGGCTAGTTTTATCCTCTGGGACAAATGAGAGAGTCTGGTAACTGCTACTAGATAGCCCTTTTCTTTATTAAAAAAAAAGCTTCTAAGAAATTGTAAGATAATAAATGATTTGGGGGCTACAGGAGGGATGGACAGAAGGCAGCCCACAGGTATCACTGCCATATTTGAATGATGGTGTAGTAAACACCTTTGATTCGTTTCACTTGTAAAGGAAGAAGCAATGCCAACCTGCTATTTGAGGTGATTTTTCACAAAGAAGCCTTTTCATTCTTTTAATTTTTTTTTATAGTCCACCTTTCTCACAGAGACTGAGGCAGATTACACAATATATGTCAATGTAATCAATACGATGGAACACCTAATAAGCAATGCAATAGGATTACAGCAATCTGAAACAAGTCATGAATTATTTTAAATGATACGTTAAACAAAAGAGAAAATGGTATTATGTAAGTATGAAAACAAAGTAGTGAGAATAGGATAATACATGCAGCAAAAAGATAATACATATTATACACAATGGTATAGTAGTTCACAGCCCTGCTCCATTTACAAAAGTGCCTTCCCAAATCATTTTTTTATAATATAACATTACCTTTGGAAAAATGTCCTCCTGAACAATTTTGTTTTACATAGTAAGCACAATGACAAGACGTGTGGGAGCTTTCCTGACCACCTGAGGCAAACCATTCCACAAGGTGGGGGCCACTACAGAGAATGCACATATATGAGCTGTAGTCAATCTTGCCCACTTGTAGAGTGCCACCCACAGAAGGCCTTGCTCAGATGAGCAAAACAGTCATGGTAAAGTATAGCAGCAGAGGCCGTCCTGTAGATATGAGGGTCCAAGGCCATATAGGGCTTTATATGTGGTAGCCAGTACCTTGAACTGAACCTGGCAACTGATGGGCAGCCAGTGGAGAAACTGCAGCATGGAGTAATATGCATGCTCCAGCTGGCTCCCATAAAGAGTGAGCTATGGCATTCTGTACCAACTGGAGTTGACTTCAAGAGGCAGACCCATGTAGAGTGCACTGCAGTAGTCTAGTCTTGATGGTACTGTGGCATGCCTCTTCCAGTGATGAGGTTATACCAACTGAGAGTCTCAGGATTTTATCTGAAGGCACATGATGCAGGAATCTTATGGGAACTTAATGTACAATGCTTTGTTTGATGAAGGAAGAATGGCAGGATATAAATGTGATAAATAAAACATTTAATATTTGATAATGCTAATTTTATTACAGATTCTATTTGTGAGTGGGTCAGATTGTTTCCCCTGGATCTAAAATTGTTTTGAGAATGGTGTCCCCCACACTCTCCGCTCTAAATACAGAAGTTAGCCATATCTAGACTGCAGTAAAACAAATTGCTAGTTATACACGGATATTTAATATCCATCTATCATGCATCTATTTATCCCACCCTTTCTTCAATGAACTCAAGGCAAAATCTATTGATCTCTGCATTTTATCCTCATAACCCTGTGAGGTAGGTTAGGTTAGCATGCCAGCTATGGTCTGTGATATTCCTTTCCGAAATGTTTTACTGTGGTGAGAGGGGGCTTCTATTGTTTATTTCCAGTATCCAGAATATTTATTTATATATTTATTTTATTTGTCCCTTACCTTTCTCCCCAATGAGGATGCAAAGTAGATTACATCATTCTCCTCTCTTTACATTAGGTAGGTTAGATTGAGTTAACACCAGCAAGCTTCAATGGCAGAGTGGGGATTCAAACCAGGACCTCCCATATCCTAATCTGACACTCTAACCACTATACAACAGTGAATAGCCAGAGAGGATGAACCATGCTTATACCTATACACCAATATGTAGTAAGGAAGCAGCACTGGGTTTCAGTTAGCTATGTATGTACAGAAAAGGAAAGTTAGCATAACTGTAAGGTTTTGCATGTAATTAAGTTTGAGTATTTTATTTCTGCTTGCTAATGTGGGGTTTTAAAAATTGTTACTGTGGGTTTAAATGTAGGCCTCTGAGGAAAGGAGGAGGAGGGCTGGATGGGCAAATGGAGTCAGCTCTGATTGGACAGTAGCTGTACCCTAGAGGGAAGAGTGAACTGCAGTTTTTAGTCAGTGTGCTGAGAGAAAGTGTTCCTTCTAGTTGAGTCAGGCAAACTGTGCAGAGCCTGAAAGAGTGTGTCTATGTGTTTCTGAAAGGAAGTTAATCAGCCAGGAGATTCTGGTTAAGTCAGTCTTTGTATATCTCAGAGAGAGATTATTCTGGCTAAATCAGGCAAACAGTGTATGCACCTGGGGCAATCTATGTATATCTGAGAGAGAGAGAATATTCTATCTAGATCAGACAAGCTGTGTGGAAAGGCCTGAGTGAATCTATGTCAATGCGGTTGAGATGAAACTTTAGTCTGCTAGTGCAGATCTGTGTGGAAAATTCAACTGTGTGACTGAGTCTATGAATATACCTTTAAGAAAAAAATAATCATTTGTGAAACGCTTAACTATCCTGAAACAAATACACTTTTCAAAACTCTGCAACCGTCATGCTTATTTTCTTATAAATAAATTCTACTGTTGTTTAAGCGAGAAAGATCCCTTTTCTCCTCACAACTACAACAAACCTTCCTATATTGCCAGTTAAACTGAGGAAGTCTAAGGAAAAAGTCTTTAGTGGCAGTAAAAACCTTTTGAGGGAGTCTGCAATATATATATGAAAGGTGTTCTTGAGGTAAAAGCCTCAATAAAGTAGAGAACACCTGAAGCTAAGGCTGCCAGGTCCCCTTGTACTCCCAGTGGGAGGTGAGGGCCCCGGCACCTACCTTTTGGGTGTCTCCTTCACGTGCACGCTCCCGGGCCTGTGCAATGACGTCACTTCTGGGAAGTAACATCATCACGCAGACCATGGTTGCCCCAGAAGCGCTCCCGCGCTCCATGGGTGGTCCGATTCAGGCCCAATTCGACCTGAAACGGGCCACTGCAGCATGGAGGAGCACTCCCCCACCTGGCAGCAGCCCAATCCAGGCTGTTTTGGGCCCGAATTGGGTCCAAAATGGCCCGCACCGCAGCAGCCTAATCTGGTCTATTTTGGGTTCATAGGAGCGTGCTGCGCCACCCAGGAGTGCGCACATGAGGCCCATGCCTCCCCCACCAGCCAGGTAAGCAGGGGCAGGGGGACTGGCAACCCTACCTGAAGCTTGGGCTGATTGTGACCAGAGCCTTTCTGAGGTATAAGGTAAAGTAAGAAAGAGCTGGACTAAAGGTCCAAAGATAAAGGTTTAAAAACAAATTTAAAATAAGCCAATCATTACACTGTATCTTTCAAGTCAAAAGAAAGTTAGATTCCTTCCTATTGAAGCAGAAAGCAGTGCTGGAGATTCAGGCTGTAGTCCTAAGTGTACTTGCTTGAACCAGGGTTGTTGTTACTGGAGTCAATATAGAATTAGACATAGAAGATTCCAGCATGTACACTGAGTCAGTTTCTTGTGGCAAAGGAATATTTGAGCTTTAACCTGAGGTTTTCACATGTTAAAATCTAATAGCAACCAAGCCTTCAGATATACAGAAAGGAAGTTATTTGTCAAAGAGCATATGTATACTTTCTTTAGGTAGTGAAAGGCCCTAAGTGTTCATTATCTGTCATTAAATTAGTGTTTTAGGGTTATCTGGGGTACATATCCGTATTAGTTCTACACCACTACTGTCTCCCTCAAAGAATTACTGTTCAATGAGCTAAGACACAAAGAATACTCTGGAGGCTACCTAAATATTTCTGTTGTTTTCTAATAACCTAAGACAAGACATAGGGCTACCAGCCTCCAAGTAGGGCTTGGAGACCACCTGGAATTACAACAGATCCCCAGACTACAGAGTTCAATTGCCCTGGAGAAAATGGCTGATTTGGAGGGTGGACTCTATGGCACTATAACCTCACTGAGGTCCCTCCCCTTCCCAAATTATGCTCTCCCTAGACTACATTCCCAAATCTCCAGGGATTTCCCAAGACAGACTTGGCTGCCCTACAAAACAAGTTAAATTTTGCAAGTCTTACACAAATACAACATTAAATACTGAGGACCTAACACAATTAAATTAGAACCCCAAATAATAATCACTGTGTAGGCTGGGCTCGCACATTAAAACAAACAGGTAGGCCGGATTCCACCCTAAATTCCATGCCTGCATGGGTAAAGGCAGGGCTTTTTTTCTGGGAAAAGAGGTGGCGGAACTCAAAACTGCACAATGACGTCACTTTGGGTCAGCTGGAACAGGGGGGGGAGTTTTTTAAAGTTTAAAGTGCCCTCGGCAAAAATGGTCACATGGCCAGTGGCTCCGCCCCCTGATCTCCAGACAGAGGGTTTAGATTGCCCGCGCTGAGCGGCGCAGAAGGCAATCTAAACCCCCCTCTGTCTGGAAATCAGGTGGTGGAGCCACTCGCCATATTTTTAAGAGGTGCCAGAACTCCGTTCCACTGCATTCCCGCTGAAAAAAAATCCCTGGGTAAAGGCACATTCTGAACTTGGGGGGTAGAGGACTGGGGGAGCAATTTGGATTGAACAAATGTGGTGGTCAGGAAAAGGGTGGTCAGGAAAAGGGAAAAGGGCTAAGCACATTCTTCTCTTCTTCTTCCACTTCAGTGTTCAAAATCCTCTCTCCAGCTGTTTTAAAATATGGAGAGTTCCATTGCATATATTTATGCATAACATGGTTAGTCTCCAAGTAAGTATCTGTAAATCCTTTTCAGAACTGAGTAACTTGTGCCTCCTCCTGCAGCTATGATTAGGGCAACTACATTTCTACTAGCACTCTCTCTTGGAGAGGAGAGAGAACAAATTTACCTTAACTCCTCCCTGCTTATCTGAGTATTTGTGTTGCTGAACATTCTCTTTACAGAGATACGTTGCTCAAGATTGTAGGTTCCTACACAGGGTATATTTAATCGATAGAGAGTAAAGCCCAATTTTGCAATGCCTCTATTTTTTTTTGCTTTTAAAAGTACACTGTAATAATTTTCTAAACAGATAATGAAAGCCTTGCCTGTCTCCTAAACTGGGTGATTTATGTGCTGTTTGCTGTTTTTGAGAACACAAAACAATTAATTTATGTATGAAAAGAACAGTGAATTAATCCTACAGAGCCCTGGAGCCTTTAAAGACCCGCATCGTATGTTGAGCTCGTTTAAAACTTGCATAAGAAATTAATGTAGACTCAAGCCCTTTCATTTGAAAAGTGCAGCTATAGTAGCTGTCCCTAGGATATCTGCAGGATCATTATTCAGAAAGGTTAAGGGGACTTTATTATTTTTTTCTTTGCCATATCCAGTATATATTTTCCAGTAACAGCTCAACATGGTGCATTTCAACTTATAAAGAGAGACAGAGATTTTTTTAAAAAGAAAGAACGAAAGAAAGAAATGGGAGAGCTTTTTATTCACCTTCCACTTAATTTCCTTGCTGCCATGCCAGTCCTGGCTTAATGAATGTAATTGCTACCTTTGATGAAAATACTATTATCAAGATCACACATTACATTGGAAAACAGTTTTTCTTTAAACACAGCTACTGAGGTCTCTAATTATGCATGTAACAAGTGGCTCCCGAACAAAAGACCATGTTGTCTACAATTGCTAGGAATTGGAGCAAGGCAAATTTGAACAAAGGACAGATTAGATGTGCTCCAGGCTCCACAAAGCTCATTCCCCTGATTAATTTCCTGCAAAAACTAAAACAATTCTCTCTTTAAAAAGGAACTAACCCTCAGCTCCAGAATGATCCATATGCCTCTTGTGTCAATCTATAGGATAATAATGGCAGCAGATTTTAGTCTATCTGATAGTTAATAATTTAAAAGAGGAAAGCTCTTTTATAAACTTCTCTTTTCATATGTAAATTAATACTACACTCTTTTAAAGAATAACCAACAAAGAAAATCTGACTTCCCTGTAGAAATCAGGAGCAGGGACACACCTTAACTATCTCCTGCAAGTCCGTATTTCTGTGTCTGGGATCCAATTACGTTATCAATTTATTCTCAAATGTATATTGCCTACAAAGAAATTCATGTTGATACAGTGGTAAACTTATCCTACCAATCTCTCCAAGACAACACATTTCAAAGCTGAATCTGTTTTGCTGTGACTTGAAGGCTGTTGCTTGGTTATATTCCTCAATTAGCTTTACATAGTTAAAACCAAAACCTGAAAGTGTTTGCTTTGAATTTTTCCATAGCAAGGCAAAATCATGTAAGATCTGTCAGATATAACTAGTACTAACTTGTGAAGTGTATAGACTAACAGTAGTCTTAAGCCCAAAGCAAGTTATGACCATCTTGTCTTGGGCCTTTAACATTGCTCAGGGACTTGGCTTGGACCTGGAAGGCAGCATCATAAACCCAGGAGGGGCTACTGTTCCCTTCCTTATGATGCTGACAGCTGAGAGTGGAATTCCCACATTATCAGCACCCTCTTTGTGCTACCCAAAGCAACCATTGGGTGATTAGATTGGTAAACCAACCCTCATTTCCCTCAACCCTCAACAAGAGCAGTGTTGGTTGCTACTCATCTCTGTATGTCCACACTGATTCCTTGTTTACAGACCTGTTAAGCATGGCAGGCTTTGCCCATTTCATTAGAGCGAAACTACATATTACATTGAGGATCCATGATTAGCTCTCCTCCAAGTATATATACTTAAAAAGAGGCCATGGGTAGATGGACAGAAGTGTGGGACATTGTCACAGAAAATTAGGAACACTGTTTTGTTTGTTTACATTATTTATTGTCTTTCTCAATGAGATTCAAGGCATTACATGGTATAAGTCAGATTAATAACATTATAAGATCAAATCATTGTTTGTGTATATTCTTTTCAGTGGTACTCATTGGATAACTTTGTTTTATGACACTTTGTGGCTTCAGTGCTGTGGAAAATAATAACTATGATGGACATTACCATGTTTTACAGAAGTGCTCATGTGGGGCTCCACATTCAAGTGATGGTTTGTGTGTGTGTATATATACTTCCAATGTTTGTAAATCCTTTTAGCTATGGATTAGATATGGGCACAAACTGAAATACGAACCAAAATTCATGACAAACCAGGCTGGTTCATGGTTCATGAACCAGCAGTTCGTCATATCCCATTTCTGACAAACCACCACGAACTTTAGGCTGGTTCATTTGGTTCGTTTTTCAGTTCATCACTGAAGACAGCCGATCAATCAGTTTCCTAGGCAACAGGGGGTGGACTTCCTGCAGACCTTCTGCTGACCCGGAAGTGACCTTCTGCTGACCCAGAAGTGGTGATTTGCTGGCCCGGAAGTGACATTTTCATGAACCAAAATGAACCAATTTGTGAACCGGGGCAGGTTCATGAAAGTTCGTGGTTCATGAAATGTCACGAACCACATGGTTCGTTTTTTTCTGGTTTGTGCTCATTTCTACTATGGATGCTTCTAGCAGCTTTGGGGAACAACCATAGGCAGATGTATTTAAAAGTAAGTACATTATTCAATGGGGCTTTCTCCCAAGAAAATGCCCTTAGGACAGCAGCCTTTGGGAGCGCTTCACAAAGTGTAATGTACTATATATGTACTATATGTCTCCTGAACAAATGCATAAATGTCTCTAGGCATTTAGATATTGCGCCCTGTTCTGGAAAAATATTGACCAGCAGGCAACCATATTGATCTAGAAATGCCCAGACAAGATTTGAAATGAATAGCAATAGTCACTGGCATGCTTCTACATTTAAAATGTTTTTTTGTCATTTTTTCCAAAAATATATAAATCCTTTATTATCAAAAGATTGTTCAGTTGTAGCCATTTGTCTTCCATGGATTTGTCCATTTCTTAAAATCTGCCTAGGCTGCTGTAGGCAAATGTAGAAATGCTGGATAAATATCTTCTAATCAGAAATATAATATAAACATGTTCTAATCAGAAACATAAATATCTTCTAATCGGACTTCCTGTTTGGGATCCATGGAGGTCTAACGCAGCTCCACTTGCGGAGCTGACCGGACTGCCGTTTTAACCGGCCGGCGGGGTGAAAATAGCCCGCGGCCGACTGCTCTCAGGCGGGGAGCAGGCAAAGAACGCTCAAGACCCTAGGGTGAGCTAGATCTCGGACGAGGGGGGGCTTTACACAACGAGTCTCCCCCCGATCCTTGAGGTCCCACCTTGCGACGGGTCGGCTATAATCTCTGCGGCAGTTTTGGGGCCAATTCGGCTGGCATAAGACCTACATACCCAAGCATCGATTGGGGGAAGAAGCTGAGAGGAGAACTTAAAATCGAAACAGCGATTACAACCCGAGAAAAGTGAAGAGAAGGTAAAGATCATTATCTTCTGAGACGGGACAGATTGATAAAAACAGAGAGGAAAAAAAGTAGATTTTTAAACTGCAACAGACTAGTGAAAAGGAGGGGAAGACTCGGCAGGAATCGAATTTAAAAAGAGACTAAGTTTAAAGAAGTTATTAAAGAAATGGGACTATTGTTTTGAATACCTGTGGCTTTGGAGCTGTGAGAAAAAGACACCATCGCGAGATCTGCTGTGGGAAGACGGGAGACAGGAAGTGCGTAATAACAATAGAGTGGCTGGAGAGAAGCGGCCCTTGCTGGAGGGCAGGAAGTAGGGAATCGCCATTTTTGAAAGGGGAAGGGTCGCGGCTTCAGCGGAAGAGGAAGTAGGCCATCTTGGATTACAAAATCATAGAGAAACCATAGAGAAAAGACGCCCGACATTTTGGACTCTTTAAAACTTAATTTCTATAAGAAGACCGGGACATTTAAAATAGAAAAACGTTAAATTTTACGCCACGGAGTTAAGGAAGAGAGCGGATTCGTGGGAGCGAGCTAAAGCAAGCCCCACGATGTCAAAAAAAGAGTGGCAATCGGCAATAGAAAACCTGGATAAAAACCTGGACAAAAAACTTTTAGATATGATTAAAGAACTTAAGGACACGAAATTGGAGCTGATAAAAGAGGTTAAAGAGGTTACACAGACAGTAAAATCGGAGCTGTCAGAAGTGAAAAAAGGTATGGAAACAATACGAAATGAATTACAAGGAACGCAGCAGAGAGTTAAAACAGTAGAAGACGCGATGGAGAATTTAGCAGACACGCAACAAACAGAGATGAGATTGGTGAAGGGGAGAATGTCAGTTGCAGAAACTAAACATATGGAGAAGCAGCTACGTTTTCGTGGCTTGCCAGAAGTGGAAGGAAAGTCAGCGCAAGAACAGATGACTGAGGTGTTGGCTGAGTACCTGGGGAAGGAGGAGGAGGAAGTTGTGGCTATCCTAGATGTGGCATACCGTGTGAATTCGAGAATAGCAACCCAGAGGAAACTACCAAGAGATGTGATTGTGCAGTTTACAACACGAAATATGAAAGAGAGGATTGTGACAAAACAGTTTCAAGATCCATTGGAGATTGATGGCAAGACGATTATTATAATGAAGGAACTGCCCAGATCAGTGTTACTGGACCGGAAAAAATATAAAGTGCTAATTCAGATTTTGAAGGACATGAAAATCAGGTACAGATGGGAGTTACCGGAAGGAGTGTCCTTTGAGTTTGGAGGGGCCAAAAAACGCATCAGATCTGAGCGAGAGATGGAGCGATTTAT
This sequence comes from Eublepharis macularius, assembly GCF_028583425.1. Lineage (NCBI taxonomy): Eukaryota > Metazoa > Chordata > Lepidosauria > Squamata > Eublepharidae > Eublepharis > Eublepharis macularius. The sequence goes on from NC_072795.1 coordinate 87,318,283, forward strand.
TAAGGACAATGAAAAAGACTTACCAACAAGATCATGAGTATGGAGTGTAAAGTATTATCTTGGAATGTAAATGGACTAAACTCACCGAATAAGAGGAAAAATACTTTTCACTGGCTACTAAAACAAAAATGTGACATTGTTTGTTTGCAAGAGACCCATATCAGAAAGCAGGATGTAAAATATTTAAAATCTGGAAAATTGGGCAAAGAATATGTAGCGGCCTCCAACAAGAAAAAAAGAGGAGTGGTGTTGTACATAAAAGAGGAGCTACAGCCAAAATTTGTTATGAGAGATGTGGAAGCTAGATTTGTAGCAGTGGAATGTATTTGGAATTTAAAGAGAGTGTTGGTAGTCGGACTTTATGCACCTAACGGTGCAAAAGAAAGCTTCTTTGAGGATTTAAGGAAGCATTTAGACGATCTTGCATACGACCAGATAATTCTTGCTGGAGACTTCAATGGAGTGACAGACTTGGAACTAGACAAAAAGACTACAACGGCACAAAAGAAAAGAGGACTATTACCAAAGCTTTTTTTTGAGTTGATTCAACAAGAGACTCTTGAAGATGTATGGAGGAGAGAATATCCTAAAAGCAGACAGTTTACCTTTTATTCTGCAAGGCATTCTACATTATCAAGAATTGATATGATCTGGGCCTCAAAAGACTTAGCATTATGGACTAAGGAGGTAGAAATAATGCCTATGGTAGGCTCAGATCACAACCCAATTATGTGGAAATTTGGAAAAAAGAGAAAAAGGAAAGCATGGAGAATAAATGAGGACTTGTTACAGGAAAGAGAGAATATGGAAATACTGAGAAGAGAGACAAAGTTTTTTATACAATACAACGTGAATAAAGAAGTACCAACCAATAAAGTTTGGGATGCTTACAAGGCGGTTGTAAGGGGCATACTAATGGACTTAAATGGTAGAGCAAGAAAGAAGAAAGAGGAGAAAAGACAAGAGATTGAGGAGAAAATAAAAGCCAAAGAAATACAGCTAAAAAAGAGACCAGGGAAAAAGAAGGTATACCAGGAAATTAAAATACTTCAAGAACAGCTAACAGCAATGAGCAATAAAGAATTGGAGTGGAATCTCAAAAGACTGAATCAAAAAGCGTTTGAGGGTGCTAATAAACCTGGGAAGTACCTGGCATGGCAATTGAAGAAGAAAAGGGAAAAGAAGATAATAAATAAAATTTGCGAAGATAACAAAACGTATTTGGAGCAGGCTACCATTAGTAGAGCCTTTTATAAATTTTACGCTAAGCTGTATAATAAAAAAGAAGTAAACAAAGAATCAATAGCGTCATATTTGGAGAAAACCAAACTTCCAGAAATCTCGGAAGCTTGGAGAAATAAGTTGAATAGTGAAGTAACTGATGAGGAAATAAGTAAGGCAATACAATCTGCAAATCTAGGAAAGGCGCCAGGGCCAGATGGACTTACGGCTAAATTCTATAAGACAATGGCTAATGAACTGGCACCATTCCTAAAAGAGGTGATGAATGGGGTTTTAAGGGATCAAAGGATTCCAGAAACTTGGAGTGAAGCGAATATATCATTGATCCCAAAAGAGGGCCAAGACCTGACTAATGTGAAAAATTATAGACCTATATCGCTACTCAACAATGACTACAAAATTTTTGCGAAGATATTGGCGGAGAGATTGAAGGGGTGGCTCTCGGAAGTCATAGAGGAGGAACAAGCAGGCTTTTTGCCAGACAGACAAATAAGAGACAACTTAAGGACAGTGATCAATGCTATTGAATATTATGACAAGCGTTGTGACAAAGAGGTTGGTTTCTTCTTTGTTGACGCTGAAAAAGCGTTTGACAATTTAAACTGGGACTTTATGTTTGCCACTATGGAAAAGCTACAATTGGGAGAAAGATTCATCAGAGCAATTAAGGAAATTTATAGAGACCAGACTGCAGCAATTGTGGTGAATGATGAATTGACCAAGAAATTGACGATAAGTAAAGGAACAAGACAAGGTTGCCCGTTATCTCCATTGTTGTTCATTTTAGTATTGGAGATTCTGATGATACAAATACGTCAAGATGATGAAATTCGTGGAATAAAAATAAAGGACTATTCATACAAGGTCAGAGCATTTGCGGATGACATAATGTCAATTGTAGAGGACCCATTGGAGAACATGCCAAGAGTGATAGATAAGATCAAGGAGTTTGGAGACTTGGCAGGTTTCTTCATTAACAAAAAGAAGTCAAAGATATTATGCAAAAATATGACTAAGCAGAAACAACAATTGTTAATGGAAACAATGGATTGTGAAGTAACAAGTAAAGTGAAATATTTGGGAGTCGAATTAACTGCAAAGAACATAGATCTATTCAAAAACAATTATGAAAAACTATGGACTCAGATAGAGAGAGACTTGATTAAATGGAATAGATTGAATTTGTCATGGTTGGGCAGGATTGCAGCAGTTAAGATGAATGTGTTACCAAGAGTAATGTTTTTGCTACAGACAATACCAATCATCAGAGACTCCAAACAATTTGAAAAATGGCAGAGGAAAATATCAGATTTTGTTTGGGCAGGCAAGAAGCCTCGAGTGAAAGTGAAAGTTTTACAAGATGCAAAGGAAAGAGGCGGAATGCAACTGCCCAATCTGAGACTTTATCATGATGCAATCTGCCTAGTTTGGTTGAAAGAATGGATGACATTAAAGAACAAGAAACTATTAGCCCTAGAGGGATATAAAAAAATATTTGGATGGCACGCATATTTATGGCATGACAAAGTAAAGGTCAACTCGATGTTCCTGCATCACTTTGTTCGGAGAAGTCTATACATAATCTGGAAGAAGTACAGAATTTATCTACAAGAAGGAACCCCTTTGTGGGTGGTTCCATATGAGGTGATAGACCCGAGAGCTGTTGATAATGAACAACAATGGTTAACGTATAAAGAAATAACTAAAACTGAAGCATCCAAACTTAGAATAAAGACACAAGAGGAACTATCACCTAACTACGATTGGTTCCAGTATAGACAGATCAGAGACTTATATAATTCGGACTCTGTAAAGGGAGGTATACGAATAGAGAATTCGGAACTAGAGCAGACCCTTCTTAAAGAAGATAAGAAAAGAATATCCAAGGTATACCAAGTACTGTTGAAGTGGTATACCGAGGATGAGATAGTTAAAACACAAATGGTGAAATGGGCTATAAACTTTAATAAAGAAATAACAATGGAGGCATGGGAATACTTGTGGAAAACTACAATGAAGACAACGACATGTATTAATATCAAAGAGAACATTTATAAAATGATCTATCGTTGGTACATGACACCAAAGAAGATTGCGCTAGGGAATTCGAATACTTCTAATAAATGCTGGAAATGTAAGAAGCATGAGGGCTCCCTCTATCATATGTGGTGGTCGTGTGAGGTAGCCAGGCAGTACTGGGGGGAAATAATAAGAGAAATGAGTGAAATTTTACAATTTCAAATTAATAAGAACCCAGAACTCCTGCTACTGAACTTGGGAATGGAGGGAATTCCAGCCCAACACAGGACGTTGATATTTTATATGACAGCAGCAGCTAGACTTTTGTATGCGCAAAAATGGAAAGTACAAGAAGTGCCAACTATTGAAGATTGGACTTACAAATTGCTGTATATGGCTGAAATGGACAAGATGACAAGAAAATTGAGAGATCTGGACTCAGGGCAGTTCAACACAGACTGGGAGAAGCTGAAACAATACCTGGAGAAGAAATGGGAGGTGGGAGGAAAACTGTGGCAGTTTGAGAACTACTGAAGTATTGAAGTAGAGGGGGGAGACTTTACCGGGGGGAGAAGAGATAAATGTGAATTAATAAGCAGTCAGATTAATAGATTGACATATATATAGATATATATAGGTTAACAAACAGAACATAGAGAAAATAATTAATTATAAGGACTAAATATAAGGAGCGATTAACTAACAATATTTTCTTTTTTTTTTTCTGACAAGTTTTGTACCAAACTGAATGTCTGAAGATATAGATGGGTCAAATTGATTGACTACGTGAGGAGAGATATATAGAACTATTATAAAAAGATAGAATGAGTAATATATATAGAGAATAAGTCAAATTGGGCATATAATGTTAAAAATAGTTAAGGATGTACTGCTTAGAATAATGGAGAATATATATTTGTTTTAGATAGAGGAAGCTAATAAAAGTAAGGGAAAGGGGACAAAGGGTTGGAAAGCTGTTGGAAGTCAACAAAAAGGGGGGGAAAGGGAGGGGGTTAGAGATGAAAAAATTGGGGAAAATTGAATGTAAATGTGGAAATAATGGATTCTAACCCAATAAAAATTTTTCAAAAAAAAAAAAAAATCTTCTAATCAGAAACATAATTCTGTATTGCGTCTTCTTCTTTTAGCCACCACAGACTTTGGTTGAATGTGGCTGGATTTGTCCTAATTCAGCATTTGTTCATAATATAACAACATCCCAAAGGGATATAAGATGCAATGGAAGTGGCTCTTCATTTTCCTTGCAGGCTCTTTTGCGTCTGATTTCTCAGCTGCTGAATGCAGTCACTCAACCAGAACTTCTTTTGCTCAGCCGTACACAATAACTAACCTAACCTCAGGGCACGAGAGAGGAAGACAGTGAGGAAAGGTGAGAGGAGGCATTCAGAGTGAAAGCGGGAGAAAACGGCTCTGATGGCATCATCAATGTTTGACAGGATGGTGCAGTTTTAAATCATTGCCCTCTACTACTTTGGGATCAAAGCTGTTCAGATACTGTTTCAGTGGTCCTTTTAGACAACCAACCCCTTCTAGAGGAAGACAAAAGGGATTCATGCTGGTAAAGGATGGCGGAGAAAACCTGTGTTATGCCTGTTGTTAAAAAGCTGTTAAGATACCCAAGCACAGTAATGTTTGCGCTGTTCACAAATGATCCTTGTTCATGAAATGTTATAAAGACTCTCCTTATATTGGAAGCCTCTATAACACACCATTCACAGAGAATATTATGACAGATACAACACCACTGTTTACTATCTAGGCTTGGATCCTATGCTATGTAAGTACAGTACCTCTCATGGAAGGGAATTCTGACATTTCTCTCCCTTGGTAGGTTGCCATGAGTCTTCAGATTCTGCCTCTAGGAGTCAGTGGACCTGCAGAGACAGCATGGCAAGGGACAAAGCGGGGATCTGTAATGTGTATGGTAGGGAATCAGTGAAAATCTCCCTCGTTTCTATTAGTGGAATTGTCTTTTACCAGCAGAGAATGTAGGTATGATCCAAGCCATATATAGACCCTTTAATACACATTCCACTCTTTGTATTATAACAAACAAATAATTTCCTTTAACAGCAGGTATGATTACAGTTCTCATTGACTTAATGCATACTTAAAAGAATAATGATAAGATGCATGCACCCAGCTTAACAAATTGTCATTCACAATTGTCATTATGAATCCCATGGGTAAGCATAATCAAGGATATGAGAGTCCCCTAAATACACTTTAACAACTGTTATACCTTGCAGGATGGATTGTAGTAATTCCAGTCATTAATCTATGATAACCGTGTTTGCACAAATTTCTGGACTGATCATACTTTACATATGCGTATACGTATAAGCTGTGGTCCTATTCTATCATCATATACAAAGCCTTATGCCACCATTGTCTAATGGTTGGAATTTTTTGCTGCTTCCAGACTTGAGCCAATACCATTCTGGTTGCAATAATTATATATATGTGAGATTTTGAAGGCATAATCACAAACAATTCCAATGATTAGGAAAAATGGGAGGATTCTAAAGAAGCCAGGGTAGCTCAACAAACAGCTTTGCAAAGATTTGAAATGGAAGGATTGTCATGTGGTCAAGGATGAATATAAACAAATTGCCTGTGCTTGTCGAGAGTGTGTTAGGCTAACACTCAGTATGACCTTACGCTAGTGAGAGATGCTAAACACAACACAAAAGGATTTGTTGGTTATGTTCAGAGCAAGAAAGAGAACAAGGAAGTGGTAGGCCGGCTATGGGGAGAGGAAAGGGAAATTTTAACATGTGATAAAGAGAAGGCAGAACTGCTCATTACCTACTTTGCCTCAGTCTTCTTTTCCATGGGAAATTGCGCTCAATCTGTCAAAAAGAGAATACATAATGAAGGAAGAGAATTGCTGCCTAGGATAGTCATAGGGGTAGTATGTAAACACCTAACTTTTAAAAATGAAATCAAGTCCTCGGAGCCTGATGAACTGCATCCTAGGTAGGGTTGCCAGTCCTCTGCTGAGGGTGGGGGATCCCTCACTTTCAACCCACCATCTCCCATCCTCACTTACCTGGCTGGCGGGGAGGAAAATGCAACTCCTGGCATGCTCCCATGCACTGCAGTGGCCCAATCTGAATTGGGCTGTTTCCAGGGTGGCCTGCGGCCCGCACAATGACATCACTTCCCAGAAGTGATGTCATTGTGCAGGCTGGGTGTGCTGCTGGGCTGTGCTGCATGCACCCACGCACTGTCATGGCCCTATCCAAGCCCAGACCCCGGTCAAATTGGCCCGGATAGGACTGCTGCAGAGTGCAGGAGTGCTCCTGTGCTCTGCAGCAGGCCAATCTGGGCCAAATTGGCTCAAACCGAGGCCGAATCGGCTCAGATCAGGCCCAAATCAGCCCAGATGGGGGCCCGCGCTCTGAAGAAGCCCGATTTGAACCAAATCGGCCTGGATCAGGCCTGAATTGGCCCAAATTGGGCCCGATTCAGACCACTGCAGAGCACAGCAGGGTTCCCACTCTCTGCAGCAGCCCAATCCAGGCCATTTGGACCCCTGTGGAGCATGGGAACGCTCCCAGGGTGGCCCGTAGCCCACATGATATCATCACTTCCCAGAAGTGATGTCATCACGCAGGCTGGGTGTGCTCCTGAACCGCATGGTGTGACCACAGGATAACAGGTAGATGCCAAGCCTCCCACCTCCTGCCTGGGGGTTGGGGGGACCTGGCAACCCCTTATCTTTGGACACTAAAGAAGCTTGCTGATATAATTTTGGAACCTCTGTCTATCGTATTTGAGAATTATTGGTGAACAGGTGAAGTGCCAGAAGATTGGAGGTGTGCAAAACTTTCAACACAAATGTAAGTTAAGAAAATTTCTTTACATCAATCAAATTTACATCAAGTCATCCCGATATTTAATTGTCTCAACAATGTTCTGTATGAGTCCCTGGAACATCTAGTTTGCATATCACTATACGTTAGATCTCTGAATTCTAGCACTGTACTAGAGCAGTATGATGGGAATGTATTTTTCTGTTAGGAAACCATATAATACAATTTGTTAGCTTAATGCCATAAATAGGGCCCTGAATAGAAGGAAAGATTATGAATTTAATGATGTACAATGAACAATAATACAACTCCCATTTGCAGAGCTACTTTAGCATAATAATAGGCATATGGCAACCAAATTTTCCCTTCTTAAAGCATTGGTTAAAACATTTGAAATACCTTTTCAGCTGACTGTGCCTGACAAATTTAGCTAGTTTGAGGTGGTTTTGAGCAATGAAGGTCAGAGTTTACTCTCTGTACTCTATCAGTGCCTTAACAAGGTAACATAGAGTAGGTAATGCAACTTATTTTCATATTATTTATTGCCATCTATCCCTACATGCCCCTAAATCAGATCATAAATCCATAAAACAAGACCAGCATCACAAAAGGATAAAAGCATTAATAAGGCTATAATCAAATACAGCACAGCTTTACTATGTCATACTAGTCCCGATTTCTTCTGAAAGAGGAAGTCTTCATGTAAAGGTGACAAAAGATTGAGTCAAATGAACCTAAATCTTAAGACGGCAATTCCACAGTAATTCCATTCATCCCCTTTTGAAACAATGTAAAATGGCTGTAATCAAAGTTGGGTCATACTAGTAGATGTCTGCAGGTAAGGGGAATGGGGGTTTAACAATGCCATCATAAGCAGAGTTACACCTCTCTAAACCCACTGACTTCAACCAACTTAGAAGGGCATAACTCTGCTTAGGATGCCTGCAAAAGGTAGAGCACAGAAATGTAGTCCAAAGAGACAGGAACCAATCAGAGCAGCTCACTGAATTGGTCAATACTGTACTTTATAGTACTGGGAAACTTAAGATCTGAGATTGTAAGACAGAAGTTATAACAACAACAACATTCAATTTATATACTGCCCTTCAGGTCAACTTAACACCCACTCAGAGCAGTTTACAAAGTATGTCAGGACGGAGTGAGGAATCAAACCCAACTCTCCAGATTAGAGTCCCACTACACCAAACTGGCTCTCTAGTTAGGCATTAAAGGTATAGCGAGAATGGTTAGGTTTACAGGAGTGAGGAGACAACAGAATCTTTGTTTTAAGTTTCCTTGACTGGGGACCTGAATGTACAGCATTACAGTATGCCATCAGGGTTTGCTGCATCTTAATTGCAGCAGACTCGTATTTTGATGTATTACAAATTTTCATGAGAGAAGATTTTTCTGGAATCTAATGTCCCATAACTTGTAGTAAAGTGATAATATTTACCTCAGTTATGTTTTTTTCCGATTAAACTTTGTTCTTGTCTACTTTAAAAAGCAGACTATCTCATGCCTGTCAGTTTACCTTAATTATCAATCCAGGCTTTGGTGGGTTTATTTTGAGACCCAGATTCTGTCAGTCACAAACCCTTTTGATTTCCCACTGAGAATCCCAATGCAGTGGGGTAGCCATGAAATTGTGTGTAACAGAGGGGGGAAATCCTGTGGGGTGGTATTTATTCCCTAGGAAATTTGCCACAATGGCATCATGGGTCACTCAGACAAGGTAGGCAAAAGCTAGTTTAGGAACAGCATGTGGAGAAGATTACCCAATCCACATATTCTGCATTCCTTGTCATAAGAGTTCCATCATCATGCCTCTTAGTAAGTAGTGGGAGTTCTTCATGACAACCACTAACTATTAGAATATGCAGCTTGTTTCAGTCTTCATGATTTTCTTGTCCTCCTTCCTGTGGTACTTTTCTCAAAGGCTACACAGAATAAAAAGCAATATTAGGTCCCTGTAATTCAATATTATTTCGTGTTAGGTTGCTAACAGTACTAGATACTTTTATAGATCTGCCATTTCAAAAGTGATCTTGATTGTTGTTCAGCAGGCAAGACTTTAGCCTGACAGAAGTGAGATGAAATCCTACTGTACCCATAGACTGGTAAACATCTGAGGTGGCTCACAGATGTATCAAGGAAGAGAAAGAACCATGCGCACTAAAAGTTGATTTCTACTGTAACTTCAAGTGGAACTACCTCCAAATACAAATTTGGACTGGGACTCAATGAATGCCGTCTCTGTTGTATTCCCATGAAATCGTATGTGACCAGTCTCACAGGGTTGTATTGATGGTGGAAATCATGAAATACGGGAGGTATTGTTCAATGAGTAAGAAAAAGCTAAGCAAATATTATTTCATCACTTTGTATCCATACAATTAGCTCTAATGCTTATATCATTATTTTACAAATATGAAAATATAAATCATTGTTAAATTAATACAATTACAAAATTCTAGTACCTTCAGAGTGATGACTCTGAAGGGATTAAAAGTAACAACTGAGTCCTTCCTTGTTATGATTTGTTCTCTGTTACCTTCAGTGTTCTATAGTTGTAGATTCTGGCCTAATTCATTCATTTTAGCACCCAAGTGAGATCTAAAGAGAACAGTGCCATCATGATTCTGATTTATTTGTTGATTATATATTTTTTTTTAAAAAAAAGAAGGTCCTTCAGTGGCTTTCATGTATAGTGGATTAATCAGGCATGGAGTTGTGATGGAGCAGGTCAATATTCAACCATCAAAAGCCTAAATTAAAGAGAATGGTTTTAAATAAAGGCACTTAACTTGAAATCCATTGTATGAATTAATTGATCACATAAGATGAGTGGGAAAGAATAACATTTCAAAATGCATTGATGCAGTATGGCTAAGCAGCATTCTCCTGTCTCTTTCAAACTTATCTTTGTCCCCTCAGTTCCCACATATCACTTCTAATGGCCTTTTCAATTTATAGTAAGCAAATACACAGCTGTTGCTCCTGTGCAGTGAGGAATCCAGAAGCCTTTTTTTTCAAGAATGTACCTCTCTTTCAAGGATATCACATATTGGGGGATAGTACTCAACCGCAATACATGATTGCTTGGGAACTATGGTTCCATATAACAAGGCCATTTCATTCCTGTACCATCTAGAATGCAGTTGAAAGATGCGGTTAACACCTGTGATGTCACTGATGACAAGAGACCGAAATCACCTCCAGATGTGTATCCTATCTTGTGATTCTAATACTCTCAGCCTGTCAAGAGGGGGTTTATATTGGAATGGACAGAAGCTAGCCTCAAGCTAACTGGGCAGAAATCCTTTCTAAGTTGGTCTCACCTGCAAAGACAACAGCAAACTGTCCGATTTTGTATTGAGACTTTAATTAGGCTCAGAGATACAGCAGAGCAGGGACGCAAAGGAGAGTAGCTCCAGGATTTTTTTTCAGGCCTGCCACAATAATATCATCAACTGGAGCTTTGGAATGAGATGCCTGTTCTCACCCTCTCAAGTGTAACCATCTTGATGCATGCAGCTGTGTTTTGGGTGTAGTTATCTTTCAGTATTTAAAAATACATAGCCAAACATCATCCAGGAACTGCTTTCCCTAGCCCATTCACTTTGCACATTCACTTAAAAAGAGGTGACCCTATTATAAGGAAATTGCTAATCTGAGATTAGATCTTTGAAAGAAACTGGCTGAATTTAGATTCAAGTCTGTGTTATAAAGTTTGTGGCGTAGCTCAGATATGTGGTTGCAGACCTGATTAGAATCACCTGTGGAACAGTCTCTGAGTTCCCCAGAGATTTGACCTTGGAGAGACTATTCTCAGCAAGCTCTGTGTTAGCTCCAGGGCTTTTTTTCAGCTGGAACGTGGTGGAATGGAGTTCTGGAACCTCTTGAAAATGGTCACATGGCTGGTGGGCCCCGCCCCCTGATCTCCAGACAGAGGGGAGTTTAGATTGTCCTCCGCGCCACCAGGCAGCGCAGAGGGCAATCTAAACTCCCCTCTGTCTGGAGATCAGGGGCGGGGCCCACCAGCCATGTGACCATTTTCTCCGAGGGCAACCCACTGAGTTCCACCACCTCTTTCCCCAGAAAAAAAGCCCTGGTTAGCTCTGTAGTTTTTCACACAGCTGATTGGTTCTTGAGTTGCCAGGTGATTTACTGAGTCTTGAAAAAAATGACTTCTCAACTCAACTCACCTCACCAAGTTTGGCTAGTTTTCAACATGATGCAAATATGCCAGAGAAAAGCTGAAAGCTGTTCATCACCTCAGCATGTCCTTATGCTGAACCAACTTAGGCATGAGAGTGGGCTCACATTCTAACGGATTGGTGAGATATGGAAGAAGATGCATATACCATTCAGAGACGCTTAGGTAGCTAGCTTTCAAAGTTTTAGATAAGCAGTTTTATTATCTAGCAATAATAAGGTTTTCTTGTTTTAATGCTTGTTGCCTGAATAAGAGTGCTTTGTGCTTTTGAAGATACTCTTTTGCTAATAAACAAATCCTGAGTTTGGAAGGCCTGCCTTTGGGAAAAGAATTGCTCTCAGTCTCACAAAACAAAAGGATGTGCATCCTGCCTGTCTGATTGCTGGAGTGGCTGTGATCAACACCCAGAATTGGGAGGTGAGGTGCCGGGTCCCCTATGTCTTCAACTCTTCCTTGACCAACCTAAAATTCAAGTAGCCTGTTGGTTTCCTATTTCCCTTCCTGTCTCTTGAAACTGAACCCCTATTCCAAGATCTATCTTGTCCTTTCCTGCCAAATAAGAAACACTGAAGATTTTTTAAAGTCCTGCAAGACTTTTAAAATGCTAAGAGAAAAATATGCTTCTTTATAAATTTGGAGCAAATAGTGCTGGAAATGCAGAAGGCAAGCTTTTGGCTGAAAACAATGACTGAGATATGGAGTGCCTTAACCATTTCTCAAGGTGCTGTATACATGTGTATTACAATTAACAATAGCTGTGATTATAAACAGTGCTTCTGTCTTACAATGCTTTTAGAAGAAGACTAGACAAACTCATGTTTGATAGGTTTATTAACTACTGTCAGCTATGATGGCTAAACAGAATCTTCATGTTCAAAGACAGTTTATCTCTGATTAGTAAGTGCTTTCAGCTCCATCATGAATTTGCTCTGCAGGCTGAGCACTCTTCTGTGTACCAGAAATTGCATCATTCTGCTTTTTAAAAGGTCTTAAATCCAGAATGCAGCCTTTATGAAACAGACTGAACAGGCCATGGTTGCACTGTCCCCAATGAAGAGGCATTTCTCCACTGGAGCTATTGCATTTAAACATGCCGTTTGGCAGAAATGATTGGAGCATAAAGGACCTAGTGAATGTGGGATTCCTCCACCTAAAAAGAGTTATCTTTTGCATCTTATGATAATTCCCTCCCTCCTATTTTGGTTTGACATGGTAGACTCCATTTCTAGGACAGTCACATGTTGAATCAGCAGAAATTTTGTCTTGTCCATTTGGATACATTTCAACACAAAACCACACAAAACAGCCCTGTTGAATGAGACTGAGGATCTATCCTGTTTCCACAATGGTCCACTAGATGCTTCCAGAAAGCCCACAAGCAGAAGATGAAGGCAACAGCCTTCCTCTACTGCTGCCTACCAATAGCTAACACACTAGGGGACATGTTCTGGGAACGTGTCTAGGCCTCTATCAAAGCCACTTAAATGAGCACCTTGCTTCTGGCACGGAATTCCGTTAGTTAATTATGTGTGGTGTGAAGAGATATTTCCTTTTATCTGTCCTAATTCTACTGTCTTCTCACTGAATTACCCTGAGTTCTAGTATTATGGGAAACGAAAATAGAATTTCTCTGTTTTCATGCGTCATTATAAAAAACCTGTATTTTGATCCTCTTTGTCATCTTTCTTTTCCCAGTGAAAAAGGCCCAGTCTTTTTAGCCTTTCCTTGAAGGGAAGGGGCTCCAACCTTTATATCATTTTCATTGCCCTTTTCTGTTCCTTTTGCAGCTTTGCAATATTCTACACCAGTCTACATTTGTGTGAGGTAGGAATTAAAGTGCCGGACTAGGATCGCTTCTGTGCCATGGAAGCTTGCTGGGTAACCTTTAGCTAGTTACACACTCTTAGCCTAAGCTACCTCACTGGGGAAAAAAAATGAAGGAGAGGAGAATGATGTATGCCACTTTGCGTTCCCATTGGAGAGAAAAGTGGAATATAAATGAAGTAAAATAAAATATAAAAACCTACCTCACAGGGTTGTTGTAAGTATAAAATGGAGGAGAGGAGAATGTAAGCCACGATTGGATCTCCACTGGAGAGAAAGGTGGGATATAAATAAATAAATACATACATTTTTGAGCTAAGTCAACTAGAACAGTGCAATCCTAACCCCCCAGGCAGTGCCGTCGCTCATGCATTGGTGTAAATGAGGCGGCACTGGATGGCACCCTATTGACTTTTGCAGGATAGTCCTGCTGGTGCTCGAGTGTGGCAAGGCGAAATGCAGCGGCCCCTGGGAGGTCCCGCCCACCGTTCCCGACAACCCCATGCACACCAGCCAATGGCCACACCCCTCCCCTCACATCCAGGAGAGGGAACAGCAGCGGTGCAGCCAATGGGGAGGCCGCAATCTCCGCTGCCGCTGCCACCGCTGCCTCCAATAGGCCCCCTTCAGAGGGCAGGCATCCCTGCCAGGGAGGGAGGCAGAGGTGACAGTGAAGGTCTAGATCGAACACACACCCCCGCCTGCCCAGCCCCCATTTCTGATGAGGTGCTCGGTCCACCTGCACATTCCTGCTTCCACTGCCACCCCCCCAAAGAAAAAGGTTTCCCCCCCTGAAAACTAGGGCCAGACACTAGGGAGTTGATCTCTGTTGCCTGGAGAGCAGTTGTAATTTCGGGAGATCTCCGGCTACCACCTGGAGACCGGCAACCCTAATTAGTCCCCAGGTTCCAGAGAAGCAGGTGGGAGGGGGAGGTGGGGCTGGCAATGAGTGACAGAAACACCCATTGGGAACCACGTGGGAGGCTGGGAGGCTGTTTGGAAATGAGGGAAATGAAAAGTGCGCTCAGACTTGCTGCTGTGCAACGTGAACACATCACTGCATCTCTACAAAGCGAGAGCGGGAGCCGGACCTTGACAGCCATATCCCAGTACTGGGGAGATGCCCCCCCCCGAGTGAACTGAGAGACCCTCCCCATGCCGAGCCCGTCCCTGCTTCCGCAAACACAACCCCCACCCCCTGGCAGCAGCTTTCCACCTGCACCCCGTCTTCCTGGCTTATCAGATGCCAGCCGCTCAGCCTATCAGAGAATGAAAGTCCTCAGTATCTCCCCCCTCCCTGCAGACATTTATGGGCCACAGTTCAATTCTCACCCCTCTGCCTGACGTTACATGGGGGGGGGGAGGAAGGGGGCGGTGAGGCTGAACGGGGTGCTGCTTGATTTATTTGTGGCGATGTGCAAGTGGAAATGTGTGACAGGGTGTTTAGGGAGAGGCTAATGACAATGTCAGTCAGACATGCAAACACAGAAGTTAGTTGTTTTTCAACTCGTTTTATTAAACTGGAAAAAGTGCCATTGTTTCTATGCTGGAAAGGGAGCCAAGGCATTCCGCGCAGCCTTCCTTCTGCGCTCCCAGGGGCGAGGCTGAGGTGCAGACTGCTGTGAGATATTGCTTCCTGGGCTGGATCCGAAAGTCACTCACAGAGGATTACGGGGTGGGGGGGAGGAAGCAGACATGCTTGGTCGGTCATCTCCCAGACGGGTCACGACGTGCCTGTGAGAGAAAGACACATGTGGGCTTTGCCCCATCCATGGCTGAGGCAAAGCCTGCACTCCAATATCTGAGAAGATGCACATAGTAGAGGGCGGCAGTGGCAGGAACCGGCTGATGCGAGACCCTCTGGCGAGGATGCGCTCTGCCTTGGGGTGCTTTAACCTTTAAGGGAGAAAACGAGCAGGTAGTTATGAACACCTGGTCAAGAGTAGTTTCCTGAGCAACTGCCTCTGGGGCAGGCAGGGGCTATCGCCACCATCCTCTCCCCCGCCTCTGCTAGCAGTCAGGCGAGTTCAAGTGATGGGGCGGCCAGTACAAATCAGCCAGCCGGCTTAGCCACCACCCCATCTCCTTCTTACCAGTAAGTGCTACCTCGCCCCTTACTGAGATGGAACTTCAGAGTCAGATAACCTACAAGGAAACATGAGTGGCTATTGTTAGTGGCTATTGTTTGCCCTTCTTCCCTTCAGCGAGTGCTAAGTTCTCCCACTTTTCCCACAAAGTCCCCAAAGTGCACCCAGTGCCTGCCACCATGGGCATCCTCTCTCCTGCCTCGCGTTCAAAGTGCCCACGGCACACAGCAAACGGGCAGAGCTTCCAGCCATGTGCTCACTTACCTAAGAGCGCGGGCAGTGCTGGCCGGATGTTTTATAGGGTGCATTTGTGGGTGATTGGTTGTGGGGAGGAGGGCTCGTCCATGCTAGGAGCACACGCTGATTGGTCCCCATGATAGTTCCCATCCTATGCTCCTTTGGGCCACGGGGGCAGGGCTGGGCGCTCGGAGAGGGAGGCCGAGTTTTCGCAGTTCAATGGGCGCCTATGGGCTACACCTTGTTCTTTCGTGGCGTAGCTCTTTTGCGCCGCTGTTGGTGTTCCCTCTTCTGGAAGGGCTTAGGGAGCAAACTAACTCTGGCCCCGCCCTCCTCCCCGCCCCCTCCTGCACTGACGTGGGGCTCTACGCCGTTTCTCCGCCTCCGCCCGGCCACCTCTCACTTGCGGCAGCACCAGCCCACCAGCGGTGCTGCACCTCGTGCCACCGGTGATGGAAGGGCATTTACATTCACGTAGGAGCCCGTTCCACCGTCGCAAGCCTTCGTTCGGTTCCTATTCACTTTCCCTGCACCCCTTAGGATTGCACTGCCCGTGTAGAAAGTATTCCAAATGAAGAATACAAGAGCATTATGATACTGGATGTTTTATTTTCAATCACTGTTATAATAATAATAATAATAATAATAATAATAATAATAATAATAATAATAATAGGTTTGAATTTGCATTTTTCACCTCTGACATGCACAATTTATTTTCATAGATCTGTAGGAGAAAAGCAAAACAAATGTAAGTTGACAAACACACAAGCAAAATGAAACTGTCCAGTTTTCTAAAAACCTTGATGTTCCTAGACTTTGACATCCTACCAAACAACCTAAATGCTCTTCCAAGGTTACACAACTACATTTCTCAATGACACTTTTACCAGTGTATACTATGTCTGTTGACTCTTCCCTGTTATGATCTACTAGCCTAACTATATAGCTTTTACACTGGACAAAAACATCATCATGCAGTCAAAACACTCATCACAAATCCTTCTTTCTACTTAAATCACCAGTTACTAAGAACTGCCTGTCTTCAGAGGTGGCATCCTTGGTGACAAAAGGCATTTGTTCATCCTATCCCAAGACCACATTCTCCAGGACAGTTGATGAGCTGTTGGCATAGAAAACATCCAGTTCGGAAGTGAGATGGTCTAATGTGTGCCTGAAAATCTTATCTGCAAGCCTTCCTGTCTCTTTCCATTTCTCAAGGTCAGTTATCTTGGTCTCAATGCTATGAATTCATTCCACCAGAGTTCACTGTGTTCAGCACACATCTGCAACTTTTGTGCAAAAGACAGATAGCAATATATGTGACACTGCAATACTTTAGATACACACACACATCCCGGGGACCCCTGCTATGTTTAAGATTGTTTAACAGTTAAAGTGTTTATATAAAAATTAATGAAATTGTTCTTAAGATTTCTGCAGGGAGATAAAAATATTCTAGGGTTCTTGCTTCATCGCCCTATACGTCAACTCACAGAGATGCTTAATTCACATTGAACCTTTACTTGTTTCCAAGATGCTTTGTCTCCAGTATAGTGGTGCTCTGTTCCTGAGTCTCCATCATATTTTCAGAGATTAGTATTAACAACCAATGAAGGTTTGCTTAGGGACAAAAGAGTAATCAGTTGTATTTCAGCCTGAACTAACCAAGATAAGATGATCCATTACTGGCTTGGGGCTACTAGAACCTTGATATGAAAGGACAGGGTTCTAGATGGCCTCAACTTTGTGGATATGAGGCTCCTACTAAAAAACACCAACCAGTTCAATACTTACATTTGATTCCAAACAAGATACACACTACCTGGAACTTTCCCTTTATGGAAAAAATGATAGAGAAGAAAGCTATTCTTCATCTGCAGAGATGCTTTCCAGGATGATAGCAAATATCCACCAGACTCTCCAAGTTTCCCATTGCAGGAAGAACTGTTAATATCTTGAAATTGTAAGTTAGGCACAATATGAGGTAACTTTGAATGAACAGACATAAACTTAAAAGAGAAGGGAGGATACTAGTCCTGTAATGTCAACACATTTGGTAATATTCTGCTACCCTTTCCCCCTTCCTCCTTATGTAATCAATGAATTCACATCATGAATTTTAAGCTAACGGCCTTTATTCCCAACATTGTCCTCAATACAGGCTTTTTATAGTTGAGTATTGACCTGCTGTTTCACAACAGCCATGTCTTTGATTAATTCAGAGTACATGAAAGCCACTGAAGGACTTTCTGTTTTTACGATCAACAAATACTTCAAAATCATTATAACAGCACTATCTCCTTAGCTTTCAGATGGGTTGCAGAGTGGGTGAGTTAGATAAAAATCTACAACTACAGAGAACTGAAAGCAGGGGGGGGGCTTGATTTTGAATTATGACAGATTCAAATTTATTAATATCTTCAGATTCATCATTGTAAACAAACACCAAAATATTGATTTAACAATGTGTACCCCTTTCTACACATTTCATATCGGCAAAATGATAGTGAAGATGCTTCATACTCAGACATCATAAAAACTGCTATATACTATACTACTATCAGAATAGCTAAGCACGCTGCAGATTCGACAACAGCCCCTCCCAAAAGCTCACAATCTAAAAGACCTAACTGCATTAAGATCTTCATAAATTATGGCAAAAGCATTACCTGGCGACCTTTCATGTTTGATTCCTATATCTTTGTATGATAAATTTAATGCACAGTTTACAACCCTTAATCTATTAGAAGAGCCTCCCTGTTCACTTTTGTTACCATTTCTCAGACAGAAAAATAAGACACAGAGATAATAATTTACCCAGAACTGTTCACATATTGCACAAATGCAAAAAAAGAAGACCAAATTAATCCTGTTTCTACTTTCTCTATTTTAATTTTGACATGAAAAGTAGAAAGATTCGTGGGCAGCCAGTTCACAGAGTTTACTGGGAGTGAATTTCACATTGTAGTGCTCAACAGTAGAAGCTGGGAAACAAATGTGAGCAGGGCTCATTTCGAGGGGGAACATGCAGGAACACAGTTCCGGCAGTTCCCCAAAGAGGTCATATGTCAGGTGGCCCTGCCCACCTGACTCTCGGCCATTTGGGGCCCATTTCAGCCTGGATTGGGGCCGAAATGGCCCGGATTGGGCCTTTGATGGGTGGTAGATCACTCAGCAGAGGCCCGATCCTGACCATTTTGGGCCCCTTTTCAGCCATTTTCAGCCCCTTTTTGCCATCTTGGGCCCAATTTCAGCCCTGAATGGCCAGGATTGGGTCCAAAACAGCCAGGATAGGTGATGTCAGGGAGTGTGGCATATGCAAATCAGTTACGCCAATGACACACTTCCGGTGATGGCAAGGGGCGTGGCATATGCGAATGAGTTATGCTAATGAGTTATGCTAATGAGTTCCTCCTCTTTTTCTACAGAATGACTCCTGAATGTGAGTATCCAGCACAGTGACCCCATCTGCAACTTATGCCTGCTAGGTAAGGATGGTGTTTTTTTAATTCCTGTACATCAGCAAAGCACAGCTGTATTCCAGTACACCCCCCAATACTGCATCACAGGAAGGGGCAGGGCTACTACAGCTATAGTGAGATGCTTTTCATTGGCAAGACCCATTGCTCACTGCTGCCGGAAGGGTAGATCTAGGAACCTCTGAAATGCTAGAATGTCCTAGGTTCCTAGAGCTACCCCTTGTTAGTAGAGATGGGCACAAACCGGAAAAAATCCAAACCATGCAGTTTGTGGTTCGTCAAATTTCACGAACCACAAACTTTCACGAACCTGCCCCTGGTTCATGAACTGGTTCGTCTGGTTTGTGAAAACGGCATATCCAGGTCAGAAAACCATCACTTCTGGGTCAGCAGAAGGTCTGCAGGAAGTCCATCCCCTGTTGCCTAGGAAACTGATTGATTGGCACTAGGCTGTCTGCAGTCATGAACCAAAAAATGAACCAAACGAACCAGCCTAAAGTTCCTGATGGTTTGTCAGAAATGGGATCTGATGATCTGCGGTTCGCAAACCATGAACCGGCCTAGTTTGTGCTTAATTTTGGTTCGTATTTTGGTTTGTGCCCATCTCTACTTGTTACATCTGACTTGTACTCAGAAGTCATGTAGTGATGCAGCAGCATTACACCCCCTTTCTCCCACATCCAACCTTCCCATAAGTTGCCAGGCTTGGCCTGGAATTGTCATCATCATATCAGGATGCCGCTGATCATGTCAGGATGCTGCACTGCCCCCATTTTTCTCCCATCACCCACTGAGCAGTGGCAGTAAAAGCCAACATGGCAGAAGGTGAAGTGGGAGATCTGGCAACTCTGGCCCCTTCCAAGGAGCCCTCCAGACCCCCATACTCCCTCCTTTCCTCCTGTCCTCTTCAGCCCTGAAACAGGCAATGGCCTTAACTGGCTGCCACCACTCTGGTTTTGGGCTTTACTGGAGAGAGCTCAGAGTACCTTCCCTGCCCACTCCCCCTGCAACTTCCTTTTGATCATATCAAAATTAAAGTAGAGAAAGTAGAAATAGGATTCATTGGCATTTCCTGCATTTGTGCAATGTGTGAACAGTTCTTTATGGCTAAACCATAGAGTTTTTGTCCAAATACCTAGTATCCCCCAATGATGCATTGTCATCACTTCTGGGATGGGTGCACAGGAATGATGTGTTGAGCCCATTTCTCATTTGGTAACATTTGGTAGAAGATTGGAATGGGCCAGTAAGAAAATGCTTAGCCATCTTCTGCCCTTGCAGTCTTAGAGGACCCATAGGTCCATGAATGGGAGCATGCTTTGCATGTAGAAGTCTCCAATTCAATTATTGCATCTCCATTAAAGGATCTCTTAAAAGAAAGGATGGAAAGGGACCCTACCATAGACTTTGGCAAGCTGCTGCCAATTGGAATAGATAGAACTGCATCTGGTGGACTACACAAAAGTAAGGCAGCTTTATATAGATACGGGTTTTTGGACAAGGACAGACCTTTCGTGAGATGGAATGCCAAAAAATTATGGCTGATGGATCCAGCGCTTAAAGACAACTTTATCTACTATACTGGGGGGTGGGGGACCTTCACTTTTAAGACCTTTTTTAACAGCTAGTGTTCCTCTTAGTTCAGAGCTATTTTCCTACATGGCATATATCTTGATTTATTAAAACAGGTCATTCTGTATGCAACAGAAAATCAGCTTCTTATATATAAGTTGCTTTGTTAAAGTGAGGCCTAGAAAGAAGGGGATGGGAGTAGCAGTCAGTAAAGATGGAGTTCTACTACTCCAAGTCAGCCCTGCTCAGTCTTTCTGGGTTTTATTAAAGCCATTGAAAATCCAGATCCTGTGTTTAGGATATTGATGAGCCTTTTCAATTAATACACAGGCCTGATAATAGAAACCAATTTCTTAATAAAGTATTTTTTTCAACTATCAGAATATGTGCTTCTGACCAAATCTTTAAACAGAATATATTGACTCCATAATATTCTTTTGCTTACCCATATCGATTGTTTATCTCAGTCCTCAAAAATGAGATGTATTATAAGGAAACAAAAAAAAAGTAGATCAGGTTTAAATCCTTTCCACTAAAGTGAGCCTCCTTCTGCATTAAAAAAAGGAACCCCTATCCAGACGTCGTAATAGGAATGGCTCCAGTTCTGGTGTCATAAATTTGAGTGTGTAGAAAGAAGACTTATTGGTGAATTTAGCAGTATTTTTCGTGGAAGTGGCAGTTGCTAACCATTACACCAGTATTTATTTGATTCTTAAAGAGCACAAAAGCATGGACTACAAATAAAGAAGATGGAGTAATAGCTTTTGACTGGGCCACTAGCTTTAAACTTGAAATGAAGTGTCCAGTTTTGAGTTACTGTGTCCAAATGCCATTTGTACAGTTTGAAAAGTGGGGGCATTTTTCCAGCTTGTCACTGTTAGCTGTAGTTCATTCCAATGAATGATACCACTGAAGGAGCACGTTGCGCTGCTATAAGTACTTCACTCATGACTGGAATGTATTAAATGTATTAATCTGTGCCTCAGAGTGTAATTTAGGGAAGCCCTACGTTTGACACATTCTTGTACATCCTTGTTTTATGGCCCTATCCTGCAGGTAACCATGTCTCAAAAGCAAGGTGACAGGATGAAGTTAAAATTGTGTGTCACAAACTATCATATGCACTTGTGTTGCTTATTTCACTGTCAGAATTGTAGGTATTAGATTAAATATGTCCACAGCTCTATTTTATGTTGTCGGGGCCAATATTAAGATCCATGCTGGTAAGCCCAAGTGATTCTCTCTCCTCCTTCTCCAGGATTAAAAAAACTATAAATGTAAAGCTTTTATGCACATGCATATGAACACATTCACACACTTTCTTGCCCCTTGAGCTTGAATTATCAAATGGTGTCACAAATAGGAAATAAAGTCTCAGCTGTGCCACCCAAAGATCAAGTACCAGGCTAGCTTATCTTGCCAAATATTTGTCAAACCTATTTTAAGGTTTGAATAAAAAACGTTTTTACCCTCCAAAAGGTTGGTTCTTATGTCAACCTGCTGAATTCATAAAGCATTTATAGCTACCTTTTAACCATTATCTCTCATAAATCTGAGCTAGACTTCCTAGAAATGTGTGATTTGAAATTAATGTGACTTTTACTAGAATTCCTGTGCTGTACCTTAGATATAATTTTGTCAGCAGATATTTTTGCTGGTAATTAAATAGTTAGGCTCTTGTCACTAAATGTATCTTGGAACAACAGCATAAGCCTATATAATTCACTTCTTTCAGGTAATCTTGTTGCAGTGTGTACACACACACACAAACACAGAGTCAATTGTTTCAATATATGTTGCTTGCTGATCACAGTTGGGCTGCTGTGTTCGTAGACCAGTTGCAACTGAGAGCCAAGCTACAAGTGACGCCTGACACAGGTTAGACACTTGTCAGCTTCCCTCAAGTTTTGATGGGAAATGTAGGCATCCTGGTCTTGCAACTTGGCTCTCCGACTGCTGTCCAATGGACTTTTCAACTGTCACTTGTCCAACATTCCGCCAAGCTGCCTACATTTCCTATCAAAACTTGAGGGAAGCAGACAAGTGTCCAATCAGTGTCAGGCATCACTTGTAGTTTGGCTCACAGTGATGTGGTCAGGGCCGTTTCCAGACGGCTTACCTTCTGCTGCTCCATGCCGCAACGTCACAGCTCGTGCCAGAGAAAACGCAAAATAGCGCGTTTTCTCATGCGAGTTTTACGCGTCGCACAAAACTCGCACGATATTTCGTGTTCGCCCCAGGATGAGCCACGATGTTGCGGCATGGAGCAGCAGAAGGTAAGCCATCTGGAAACAGCCCAGGTGGGGTGGGGGGAATAGTTACTGCTTCCCTGCAGCTTTTCCCCACACAAGTAATTTGTAAACACCATACACCATAGGACAGGCAGATCACAATGGACTTAACTGTATCATCTTCTATGGAACTGCATCACTAGAGTCCTTACATCTTATGTTATTCACCCATTCCACATGAACAGCATATTTAGATGTTAGTTGAGCTATGTGGCAGGAGTAACAAGGAAATGGAAATCAGCTTTGGTAGGCATATAATCTCTTCAATGTACACTGACCAGCAACCCAATACTACTAAGCAGCTTTAGAAGCAGTGATGCAAGTACTATTGACTAGTTTCATTACATCTGGAACATGATTCTGTCATTGTATTGGTTGCTGGGAAACCTCTTTCCCCTGCTTTTTGCACCAACAATGCAAATTTGCATCAAAAAGATCCACAGTATATTTCACATGGAGCATGTCCTCATCAAAGCCACATAAAACCTCATCTCTGCTCAGGAGCCTAGAGGAAGAGGGGGGGGGCTGGGGAAGATGGGTAGTGTTTTCTCCTCTCACCTAGTCCTGCTGCTTTCTCCTTTCATCCACTTTTGTGGGCTTCCTCGGGGCTTGTGTTCATGCTGCTCTGAAACTAGCTCTGCAATCAGAGACAGAACAAGAACCATGCCGCTATGTGCATCCTGAGAGCCAAGCTACAAGTGATGAAGGACACTTGAACGGCAAGTGAACAGACTCACACGTATTCCTCCCTGTTCACTTGCGCTCCACTTGATCACTAGCACAAGTGGAGCAGGGAGGAATACATGCAGTGATCAAGTGGAGCGAAAGTGGAGCAGGGAGGAATACACATAGTGATCAAGTGGAGCGCAAGTGAACAGGGAGGAATACACATAGTGATCAAGTAGAGCGCAAGTGGAGCAGGGAGGAATACACATAGTGATCAAGTGGAGTGCATGTGAAGCGCAAGTGAACAGGGAGGAATACATGTAGTGATCAAGTGGAGCACAAGTGGAGCAGGGAGGAATATACGTAGTGATCAAGTGGAGCGCAAGTCAACAGAGAGGAATACACGTAGTGATCAAGTGGAGTGCAAGTGCCACAGGGAGGAATACACGTAGTAATCAAGTGGAGCGCAAATGGAGTGCAAGTGAACAGGGAGGAATACATGTGAGGGCCAAGCTACACATGATGAATGACACTTGAACGGCAAGTGGATTGAGTGGAGGGCAAGTGAACAGAGAGAAATACACTTGCTGTTCAAGTGTCATTCGTCATGTGTAGCTTGGCCCTGAGTCTGTTCACTTGCCATTCAAGTGTCCTTCGTCACTTGTAGCTTGGTCCTGAGTGAATCAAGTCATGGCAGAGGAGGGTGGAGAAAAGGGAGAAAAATCTTCTTGCACCCATCCATTCTCTGTAACAGCTGTGTCTACTCTCTGCCAGATTGAGAGCATCCCTGCTCCAAGGGGTCTGGTATTCTGTTGGCAGCAGGGGCCAGCCAAAGCATGGATGCAGGTGATGAAGACTCTAGAACTCTGCTATTGTTTCAGGTACATCCTGCCTTTGGTTGTAGAGGCTCTATTTAGTCATAGCTAATGACTGTTGATTAGTTATGGCTGCTAGGGCTCTATGGGCCTCAGGGCAAGAGCCGTTATTGTCACCACGAAGAAAGCACCACCATTACCCCTCTTCCTCACTGTCTGCCCACCCTGTAAGAATGTCTCCTGACCCTGATCTTCACAGCAGTTCATAGCAGTGATGGAAGTGGAACGCGTGTCTTACGTAAGTGATGATATTTGTTTTTGCTTCTGTGAAAGCGATGCCCATGATAGGCACAAATGGATGTCATATAAAGATTGGTGAAGGAAGCTATTCTTTGAAAATTGGCAGCTGACACCATACAAATTTTTATAAGGTTGTGCAGTGCTCATTAGCAATATCTGTGTGAAGTATGTGATACTTAACGGACAATATTTGGATAAATGAACAAAATCACATTCATGTTGATGTGGTCTAGACCATAATTTAAATTTTGGTATGTTCTGTGAGTCAGGCTGCAATCCTTAAAAAGTTTACTGATAAAGTAAGCCCCACTAACTTCAGTAAGGCAAAATCTGGTTTATCTAAGGCAAAATAAAAGATTATTTAAATTCAAATAAAAATGTCAAGATGACAATAATGTGTGAAATTGTGTAATTCGGTTCCTAATTTATTTGTCTGTTTTAAATATCACTGGATCTTGTATGCTCATCTCCATGCTCATACAGAGGAGAAGGGTCATAATCCCACCCTTGTGATAGGCGAATGAGGGTGACCAGGACTGGAGGGAAAAGGCTGAAGAATAAAATGGTTTTCAGGGCAGAATATGTCGTCCTGTTCCTCTTAATTGTTCCACCCCACTAAAAACCCACCACAGTTCAATCTCACACAGTTTTGATCTATTATTGAGAGACAGAGAGGAGGAAGTAATACTTTGTGTTGGACACTTCCTTTCCCTTCCAACATTTTCTCTACTGCCACACCTTCATTCTTGCAGCTTCCCACCATCGACACCCCTTCATGACTATACATATAAAGTAGAATCTAGCTGCCTTAGTGACCTTGATTGGACAGAAAGGCAGGATATGATTTTTTTAAATAATAAATAAATAAATAAATAATCTGAAAAATCACGTCCATTTTTAAAAGGTGTTCATCTGAGAAAGCTTGAAGCCAAAGGTGGCAACCCTATTCGTGGGTCATAGCCTAATTCTCTAGAGATGTCCAATAAATCCTGAATTTTATTGAATGCTATAGCCAGAGTTCTCACACACTTTCTTCAAAAGTCGTATCAGTGCTGCTTTTCAAGTTACCTTACTTCCCTAATATATTGAATTTCTTTTTCTGTTTATTGACCTCTTTTTTCTTTACTTGCACACATTTCAAAATAAGTATCTGCAGCAATATGTGTTTTATACATATTTTTTCCTAAGTCCTGCTGGGCTGATGAGACTTCAATATGAAGCCAGGCAATTCATAAATGTAGAAAGCCGCAACGCTCCACCTGCAGGCATCGTTAGCTGGCAATGATGGGAATGATAGAAGTGATGGGAACAGTGACTGAACTCTGACCTTATCGATCCGAGCCACCTCTAACCAGCTGAGTTGCTCTGGCCCAGTCAGCTGAAAAGGAATTTAAGGGGTAGTCATCTTCCCTGTTCAACTTGCCTGTCATTAATAATGTTTTCATCCATGACAGTGATAAACACGTGGTACTTGAGGAGAGTTTATTAAGGTCAGTCCATAAATAAAAATTAAAATTTTTAAAAAATGGGTTAACACAGATGAACAGATGGATGAATAAAGTGATTGGAAAAATAATAAATATGAAAATGGACAGATGGATAAAGTATCTGCTAGTGATCCTTTGAAAAAAAAACTCCCATGCCTTAAATAACTGGCAACATCATACAATACCCTTCTGTCCCTTAAAAAAGAAACATTTAATGAAGCTCCTTCAGAACTTATAGGCTTCATAGATCTATGGCCTGACTAATATTTTGTCATTTAATGCCTATTGTCTGATCCGATAAAAAGGATTATAGCCATTTTTCTATGTCAGATATATAACTGAGTGCTACTAAAATTTAAATATCTGTCCTTGGATTAAATACCGATAGCCCTAACATCTGAGACTTTTGCTTCACATCAGATGTTATTGAATGTACTATCTACTTCTGTTTCAACACCTCAAAGAAGTGTAACGTTTTGCATTTTAGTGAAATAATACAAGTCCCAAGAAAATAATCAGGTCTGTTATTTAACCTTTAAAATCAAGATAACCCTAAAGCTTTTTATCCTTTTACATTATGCTGATACAAACAGATTTTTTTCCTCTCTACTGAAGCACCCAGCTATACCCCAACTGAAATTCTGTGCTTCATATCACAAGGGATAAAATTCCTTCAAAAACATTTAAGAGACTGTGATCTGCAATTAAATAATATCAAATCACCCGAGTTTGGAAGTCTGTAGAAACAACTGAGAAAACCCCAGAGGGGGAAAAATGTCACTGAAATCAATGGATTTGAAGAGCTTAACTGTGTCCTAATTGCTTACTCTGTCCATGTTTACTTGGAGCTCAGTTATGCTGAGTTTTATTGAGTTCTATTTTGTTTTTAAGTAGTGATGGGTAAACAGTACCCCCCCACACCCTTTTGATTTGGAAATGGTCTATCAATCATGGGTGTCAAAAGCGTACTAAGAAAAAATATTTTCCAAAGTGTTCTAAAGAGGTTGAAGTGTGTGCAGTGTCTGTGTGTGCACATATGCAGTTCCCTTCTAGGAGGTAGACCTTGGCTAAATCCACACGCCTCAAGTTTGCCGCTATTTTCCCACCATTTATACGTTTCTCAGAGTGCTGTTCACATACTCTTACCTCAATCCCGCCATTCTATCGTATCTGTTGTGCTGCACCTCAGACAAGGTTGTCATGCTTTCAAACGCTTCTCCTGCGCACTTCTCACCATGGATGTGAACAAATAGAAGCGGTTCCCAAAGAGACCGCCCCCTCTTAACCACCCCCATTTCCTTGTTTCTTGCCTTTCTGGAACACTGTCCCTCTTTGCCAAGCAATTCTTATGGTCCCAACTCTGTCTGAGGCATGCCCACATGCCCATCCTGTCTATTTTTTTAAAAAGGGGGCATTCCTAGTGCTATTGCACAATCCCATTCATGAAGATCACCCACAAGCGGTTTGGGAAGTGGCGTTGTAAAAAGTCCATGGAGGCATCAAGGGGGTGGGCAGGTTTGCCATTTTTTTTACAGTAAATAATGTTTCATTGCTGAAGGAGAGCCTAGGTAATTTCTGATAAATGGACTGTGCCTGCAAAGGTTGACTCTTTCCGTTTTTTTTTAATTGAAATTATCAGTATAGCGAAAAATCGCTATTATTTATTTATTTATTTAATTACATTTCTAGACCGCCCTCCCCGTCAGATGGGCTCAGGGCAGTTTAACAACAGCTTAAAACAGTAAAAACATTATAAAAACATTAAAACATCATATCAAAACAATTAAAATTGGCAGGTATAAAATATTAAAATACAGCATTGTCCTGCATGGGTGGTGGAAGGTCTTCAGTGGTATGGCCGGCGAGAGGACAGCCCAGCCCCCACCAAATGCCTGGTGGAACATCTCCGTCTTGCAGGCCCGGCAGAAAGATAACATCATTATCTTTATCATTATAGCTGCGCGGTAACATTAACCAATCACAGGCATCAATGGGGGTGTGGCCCTGCCATTGCAATTGAGCAGAAAATTGATATAGCAAAAATCTAGCAGTAATTTTTTTTTTAAGGCTACATGATGTCATCATCGGCAATGGCGGATCTAAACCTGCCCCATATCACGCGATTCTCCCATGGATGTGAATGGAGTACAGCATGATGCTGGCGCAGTAAAAGAGGGAATGTGAACACAGACTGGGACATTGCGGGATAGAATCCCGTGCAATTATTGCGTATGAAAAGTGGAAGGTAGGGAAGTGTGGATTCAGCCCTTCTCACACCAGCTGGTTCCCCACAGGGCAGGAAAATGTAACCAGCCCATAGGAGCTGCAGGACGACAGGAAAGGCATCCATATGTGCCAATTCCTGCTGCTGCCCCCTTTTTCTATCACTATGCAAAAGGGTTGAGGTGACAGCAGTTTTGTCCCCCCTCCATGTCTTGGAAATTCCCCCTTTCCTCTCCCTTTTCTTTCCAAGCTGCAACATAGCTGGTTGAGGAGGCTGGTGATAGGATGTCCTGCATGTTGGACTGCATTAACCATCCCCTTAGCTGCTTGAGTAGGACGTGGGAGATGTGGCATAACATATGTTGGCACAGTGTTGATTGAAGAAAAGGATAAGTGGTAATGCCGTCCAAGTGGGAGCCAGGGTGCAGTTATGCACAAAGAGGCCTACTGTTCGCAGCAACCTGCACTAAAATATTCAGATGAAGTTTTGATGTGGATCAGCCATGAATAAACTCAGTTTTGCCCATACACTGGCTGGCTCATGATGACATGAGACATGTCTTCTTTGTGTGTGCAAATGGATTTCTTCTCAGAATATATCTGCACACAACAAACTAGATACACTTTTATTTCAAACCAACTTGGCAGAATCACTACTCTTAAGTAAGTGTGCATCAGGCTGCAGGCAAAGTGGCATCAAATGTGAGGGAATTTAGGTCACTAATTCTCTTCTGATTGTGTCTAGAAAGGATTGTTCATTCCTTGGCTTGACTCTCACATGGCTCTGGATCATGAACAATGGCTATGTTGCTAGTGAGCTTAAGTTCATAAAGACCAACCACAGCACTTTTAAACTTTATACTTCAGTATTCTTTCTTCAGGTTTGCCAGTGGCAAATAGTGTGATATTTTTGGAACCTTCAAGACTAGGACCATCAGACTGTCCCATCAAGTAAAGGTGCTTGTTTGGTGGGTACACAAGAGAGAGCTTTTTTGGTGACAACCCACAGTTAGAGAACAAACTTGCCAGGGAGGTTCACCTGACCCCCTCACTGCCTATCTTTAGGAGGCACCTGAAGACATTATTATTTAGAACTGCTTTTGGTTAACTTAGTGTTCTCTAGTTAGTGGTAATCTTAAACAGTGTTTTTAAATTCTGGGGTGTTTGGAGTATATTTATTATTTTATTTATCTTATCTTAATCTTATTTAATCTTATTTATGTGCTGTAGCACAGTGGTTAAGTGGTTCTGCTGCAAATCAACACTCTACTGGTTCGAATCCCACTACTGCCATGAGCTCAGTAGGTGGCCATGGGTAAGCCACTCCTCTCAGCCCCAGCTCCCCAGCTGTATTGTGGGGATAATAATAACACTAACTTGTTCACTGCTCTGGGTGGGGCACTAATCTGTCCAGAAGAGCGGTATATAAGCACTGTTGTTGTTGTTGTTGCTGCTGCTGCTGCTAATTACCTTGAGCTTCTGAAAGGTAGAAGGGTGGTTAATAAATGATTTAAATAAATCATTTATCATTATTAAATGATTGTATTAAATAAATAAATACAACATAAATAGAAGGCTCATTCAAAAATTAAGGTAATTATCACAAGTCTGCTTCTGGAAGAAGTAAGCAGTTCCAGGTGCTGGCACTTTCCTGAGCTGGTTCTCTTGGAGAAAGAGTATTGGAGTCTCATCATGTCTTTAATATTTATTTATAAATTTACAAATATTTGCTAATAAATATTTACTAATGAAGACCAGAAGTGGAGATACAAAGACACCCTATAGATCTTGTACCCCACATCATCTCCCCAGAGAGAGATCCTGCACCTTCTAGGAGCTTTAGCCAACTCTCCCAACAATAGTTCTCTGCTTTTGACATATTGCTACAGCTTTACAATATTCTAACAATCTATCTACTAGATGCTCTAAATTCTCAGCCTTCATTTTTTAAAAAGTAAGTCACTTGACCCTTTCATTGTAGAGATATAAGGGAAGGCATATCTCTGCAACAAAAAAAGAACTAAAGACATTTTAAAATAAAACCTTGGGATTCAGCAGAACTGAGATAATTATAACATTATAATTTTATAGTGATAAGTCAATTGACTTTTTTAAAAAGCCGTGAAAAAGCTCTTCAGTTGGGTACAAAGGGCAGCTGCAGAAGAATGAGGCAAGGGAAATGGTGCCAGTGTGGAAAGGACTTGCAAAAAATGTACACCTTCCCATCAACACAGCATAGAAATACACACTGTGTTTTTGCCAAAAAGATCGTGCCAAACTAGGTTTTGGAAAGATTGCAGCAAAGTGGGGGAAGATACAAAAATGTTAGTGGATGAAGTCATGTGAATGTTCCAAAAAACTCTGCTTTTGGTATGGATGACAGACCAGAGCCAAATTTCCAAGAAGCAGCAGCTTCTTTCAGTCTTTCCTCACATCTCAAAATGCTGCATCTTCTACACACAGACCCACATATAGCTGCCACCTTCCTTCAACTAAGGTTGCTTGGTCAGAGACATTCAGAACTTTTGAAGCATACTTTGAGAGGTAATATCTCCAGCAATTAAGAAGTATCATTTCTTTTTTCATGGATGAGAGACTGGGTCACAGAGAACGGAGGCCAAGCCTATGGGACAGCTTAAATGTCAAATGTGCAACATTCATAACAATATTTTAAATTGAATTTGTTCATTTCTGGAAGCAACACAGTTGTCTGGAGATTACCAGATTTCTATTGGTACAACGAAGAGCTGAGAACTCCATCCTACCCAAGACCTTTTCCATGTGGCCCCATGATGATTCCTGGTATAGTCTTCTTGAAGGTCAAAAGGGCCCCCCCTTGCCTCATACACCAGCAGAAAAAACTGTTCAGATTCAACTCACTGCACATAAATATTAGTTACAGATGACTTCTTCTGAAACTGCTTCACTAGTCTTGTGAAATTTCTCACAAATATGCATTTAGTAACAGCGATTTAGTAGCATGCCATCCTCTGCCATATGAATGGGTCCTGCATCTGGGTAAAAGTGCCAGATGAAATGCAAGTCAGAGCTGTGCTTGAGTCAAAGAGGTTGTGACACAGTCTTCAGCATCCGTTTGTAGCAGCTGTGGAAAAGCCTTTCACATGGTAGCTTCTGTCATTCATCTGTAGTGAGCTGGTTGTGTGGATCTATGAACATAAATTAGGCTTTGAATTTTTCTATTCCAATGAAACCATTTTATAAAAATGAACTAGCAGACCAAAAGCAGATTTGCACGGACCAGTGAATTTTATTATTAATTAAAGTATCTAAGCCATGTCATTTCCATGTGACTCAAAGTGGCTTAAAATTCCAAGATAAAAACATACAAAAAAAAATAGGACTTCACTATCTCCCTCTTTTAGAAAAAGTCTGCGATCTTAAAACCCATTTAAAAACCCTTGCTAATAAAATGGCCCTAAGGCCTAAAAAATTCTAAAGATATCACTTCCCTCACCTCCTCTGTTAGCAGTCAGACCCCTTTTCGTGCTGACAGGGCAGTTTATACATGGAATATCATAAACTCCTTTCTCCTATGCCGTAAGCTCAAGGCACTGCCTGGCCTAAGGCAGAATGGATGTCAACCGAACAGGAGCCTGGAACATTACCAGGAGGTGAGTCGTAGGAGGTGGCTGACCAATGGCCCCATCCAAATCCTGGAGATGCATAACTTAGAACAATGAGGCTCCCAGGAAACTCCTGACTCATCCTGTCAACACCCAAACCATCCTACCCCTCACCTATCTATCCTATACAAGCAACACCCAATAGCTTTTCCAATCCAGTGCTCAAAGGGTCATCAAACACTTTTTACCCACAGTCTACCTCAGATAGGAACCATCAAACCTCTCCCAACTCCTTTATCCACCTCTGGAGACAGCCATTAAACCATTATTTTTGGGCAAAGTCATCAGTTTTGCCCCAGGATATGTTTTGCCCTATAATTGGTCTCCCTAGTCACCAGTACTGTGTGTGTGTTCTGGGCTCCATCCACACACACCCAAATTTGTTTGTGCCTTCTCTCTCCTTCTTTTCCATAAAACGCTGGCCTTTTTGCTGCCTCTATGGGCCTCGGTTTTTCAAGATTGGTAATTATTACCCTCCTAGAAATTGCTTTCTCACCCTTTCTTCACTAATTTCCTCTTAGTTAGCCTGGTATGTGCGCTATGTGTATTTGTGTTGTTGAGCTTTTATTTCTTTGTGAATAAAAACCCTTTCTGGGAGGGAGACCTCCTATTTGGGTAACATCTCAGGAAGATCATTCCACAAGTTGGGAGCCCCTAGAGAGAAAAAATGGGCTATAGAGGTGTTCCAAGCAGGAACACCTTAAGTTGGGGGAGAACCAGAAGGTGGCTGTAGGACTGTAATTAGGACACTGGGACATGTGAAGACAGACAGCCTTTCAGATATGTGAATCCTATATTTCAATCCAGATCCTAGGCCATGAAGGGCCTCTAAGGTCCATATCCAGCACCTTGAATTGATCTGAGAGCCAATGAAACTCTTTTAAAATCAGTATGTTCCTGTAGCTAGCCCATGGCAAAAGTTGGGCTGCTACATTTTGAACCACCTGTAGTTTCCAGGTTGTCTTCAAGGGTGGCCCTGCATACAGCACATTACAACCATGAAACCAGATATTAAGAACATGGATTAGAAAGGCTGAGTTTGACTGAGGGTCTCACCACATGAGACAAAATACACTCGAATTACACAGGTAATTCAAGTGTACTTTGTAATTCGAGTGTATTTGAGTGTGATTCAAGTATAATTCAAATGTATTTTGTCTCGTGTGGTTTGACCCTGACTCGAAGAACAGAGAGAGTTGGAAAACCATATACAGCATTCTTGGCTACCATGTCAGCTTACTTTTCAAAAAGCAAAGCTGAGTCTATGACCATCTCTAGGCTCTTAACTTGCTGTAAGGCCCTTGATACCCTTCCTGCATAATCTTCCATCAAGGTGGAGTTTGGTTGCCGAACCCCCTAGACCTGTTTTCTGCTGGTCTCAGCATGGTGTGTGCATGCTGGTCTTCCCAGTATGGTGTGCCCTGGGAGATTCCTCTTCTGAGGAGGTGGGCTAGGAACAGGCTCCCTCCACAGAAAACAACCAGCACCTTGAAAGAAGCACAGCAGGGCAGAAAGTCTAAAGGAATACCAGAATTGGGGAATGTGGGAAAGAGGCTGACAAGACTAAAAGGAAGGGAGGATCCTCAGATCCCTGCCAAGTCTTGGCTTATCAGGTCTTTTGGTTCCTAGTAGTTCTGACAGGGTTGTTTAAAGGGCCCTGCCTTGCAAGTGGCAGGTCCCTTTAAACTATCAGTTGGCCGGTGGCAGGGGGTGATTCCCCCGCCTGCCAGCTGATAGTTTAAAGGGTCCGGCCCCTTGCAAGTGGCAGGAAAGGGCCCTTTAAATGATTAAATGCCCCTTTCCCTGCCAGAAAGTGGCATTAAACCCCACGAACCACGAACTGGTTCGTAACTGGGCCAGTTCCGTGCCAGTTCATGGTTCGTGGAAACCCCACAAACCACGTACCCCATGGTTCTGTTTTTTTTCTGGTTCATGCCCATGTCTAGTCTATACTGCAATGTCCTTGGCAGACTTTTTTCTGTTGAAAGTTTTGCTTTGTTTGTTTGTTTGTTTGTTTGTTTGTTTGTTTGTTTGTTTGTTTTAAACTGCTATATCCAAGTGGTTACACACATTAAATTCACACTATGTACTCTGTCATAAAAACAGAGTTAAAAGGGTGAACCTTTTTCCTAGACAAACTTTGGAAAACATACTGGCTCATTGACAGAGGATAAAGCAGAACACTGTCATTTTTCTGTTCAGGGCTCCTGTTTTATGTGTTCCTTCTTGCTGTTGCTCCTGGTTAGTTCAGTGTGTCTTGTTAAGACATGGCTCATGGATCTGTTCATTGGTTTACAGAAAAAAAATATAACAGTGTAATTCCAGAACAAGATTATACCACAGGATTATTCTTACCTGTAGTCTTGCAGTCGAAATGCTCAATCCAAGCCTGTTTAAATGTCACTGAAGCACTGAAGTGCTTAAATCCAAATTGTTTCAGAGAGATTGGGAGTGGTCTTCCAGATGCAGGTGAGAGCCCTATGGGCTATAGCTGAACCCACCAGATGATATCACCTCAGAAAATTCTCTGATGGTGGCAGAATCTCAGTTTACCAAGCAACCCTCAAATCAGAATTCCAAGTTGCTGGGAAGTCTTGGCTCTAGCAACTGAGACTATAGCCTGTGTGGAAGGAGATCATATTAGTGTCACTTAGTAGTTAGATACTGACCCTATTGATACAAGGAATTAAAGGTCTCTACTGTACATCATTTTGAACTAATCACTGCTTATACAGGAAAAGGGGAGAATCTACTTTCCTCCCAATTTTTATATGGCTCCCACATTTTTGAAAAGGCTGTCTTGTGGGGTTTACAAATGAGGATGCCAAGTGCTGGTACATTGCTGGCTATCTGAGACGTGACCAGCATGAGAGAAAACTTTGCTTCTGGAAACAGTTTTGAGTCCACCAAACCAGCTTATGATTGCACTCGGTGTGCAATCTGTGATGCAAAGCTGAGTAGGAAAAAATAATAAATGGGAATCGTGTGATAAACAATTCTTTATTCTGGCATACTTAGATTTTAGCCAGCTCTTTGAAATCTTTTTAGCTGGGACACATAAACAGTACCACTCCCCAGTATCTTCTCCCTAAAATATTGACACATTGTCATGGATATAGCTAGGAGAACAGTTGTAGCTAGAACTATAGGAGAACAGTTGCTGGATTTGACCAAAAAAGTCATAGAAGATGCCTGTGCCCATAAAAATAAGGCTAGCCTGGCCCCATAACTAGACATGCTGCAAAGGGAGTCTAGAAGCTTAGACCAGAACAGCTTTGGAGAGGAGCATGAAACTATGGAGTAACACAACTGTACGACCTTGAGTACATTAGAAGAACCATCTAACTCATATCAATATATGTATTAAGGCCTAGATGCAGAGAATGCTTGAGAATGTCAAGAACGTCTGACTTCATAGAAGCTGGCAATATTACTCAAGGATAGATGTGTTGGTGAAGGGCCAAAAGATAATTATATGTGTGTGAAAACTGTAATAATTAATTTTACATAGCAAGAGATAGCAAGAATGAACCAACTATTTATATATATATTTCAAGAAGATGTCATATGGATAACCTTGTCAGGTGTTTGAAGTTATAAGATAATAAGTTAGCAAAAATGTGTGCCCCTTTGAAGCAGGACAGACAGCTGTTGTTAGGAGAAGTTTCTGAAACCGTATAAATATGACATACTACATTGATCAAGAGCTTCATCCTAGAAGGGGTTCCTTGCCTGTGATCTTCTTATCTTTGGGTAAGATACTTTTTATGACTCATATAATTGTTCTCTTTAATGGTCTTTGTAGTTGTTATAATGGATGGTATGATTTTCTGTTGATTGAGTTGAAATTAAGAATGAATAATTATGTT
Source organism: Eublepharis macularius (assembly GCF_028583425.1). NCBI lineage: Eukaryota > Metazoa > Chordata > Lepidosauria > Squamata > Eublepharidae > Eublepharis > Eublepharis macularius. The sequence goes on from NC_072795.1 coordinate 87,354,099, forward strand.
GTAATAATAAAGGCTTAGAATGGAAGCAGAGACTCCATAATTGCTTTACTTGTTGTGTACAATACCCATTAATGAACCTAAAACATTATCTATGGTGTCAGGAGTTAAATGATTTTATATAGGAAAGCTAACTAGACTCTCAAAGCTTCTTCAGTGCATGCCTATATCTGAATCAAGCCTGACCAAAGTCATCCAGAGCAATATAGATCCAGAGGAGTTGGCCGTGTTAGTCTGTAGTAGCAAAAATAGAAAAGAGTCTAGTAGCACCTTTAAGACTAACCAACTTTACAGTAAAGTAGGTTAGTCTTAAAGGTGCTACTGGACTCTTTTCTATCCAGAGCAATATGTGATACACATGAAGCAGAGTAAAGATGGAAAAGGGTTGATCCAACTTTGCTGGCATCATTGTCTCAGAGAAAATCAGTGTAATGACTAGGGGGTCTGGAAATGAGAAATGCAGATTTGAATCCTCACTGTGATAAAAAGCTAACTTAAAAAAACCTCCCAAAGTCTTGTATTGCCTTAAAGATTAAAACATTTTTATTCTAGTATTAACCTTAGTGGACTAAGAGCCCACTTCATTAGATGTATGTAGTAAGACCTTGTTATACAAATAGGCATAGATACAGATAATTCTTCAAATAGAAGTAAATCCTGTTGCATTCAACTGGACTCACTCCCTAGAAAGTGTGTCTTGGTTTGCAACCTAGGGGGCCTGAAATAAGTCACTGCCGTATCAGGGACAGTAGGAAGACAGAAGGATTGCAATTTTTTTAAAAAAAAAATTTTTTATTGGTGAGTACATACAATGTTATTCAATACACAAATTCCCCATCTTATCTAAATTATATCAGCCCCCCCTTCCCCCCTCCTTACTGACTTCCAACAGCTTTCCAACCCCAAACCCCTCTTATTACTCAAGTTACTCTTAACCATAATTTTTCTAAATCCTATATATATTATATCACTTATTCTAAGCATATTCAAATTCTTCTATGTCTCCAGTTTTCTAATATATCAATCTACATTTCACTGTTTAAACTATCTATTTTAATACAATCTCCTTATTACTAATATTGGCTTAGATTAATTAATAACCAAGTTTCCCCATTAATGGTAAAGTTACTTCTCTCTCCCCTTTATAAAGTCACATATTAATAGTTCTCAAACTGCCACAATCCTCCTTTCACGTCCCATTTTTTTTCTAGATACTGTTTCAATTTCTCCCGGTCTGCAATATATTCTCCTGGATCAAGAACTTTGAGTTTTCTTGTCATTTTGTCCATCTCAGCCGTGTACAGCAATTTGTAAATCCAATCTTCTATAGTTGGTATTTCTTGCACTTTCCATTTCTGCGCATACAAAAGTCTTGCTGCTGTAGTCATGTAAAATAGCAATGTTCTATACTGCCTCGGAACTTCTTCCATTCCCAAGTTCAGTAGCAACAACTCTGGGTTCTTATTTATTTGGGTTTGCAAAACCTCATTAATTATTTCTATTATATCTCCCCAGTATTGCTTAGCTACCTCACAAGTCCACCACATATGATAAAATGATCCTTCATGCTTTTTACATTTCCAGCATTTATCTGACATATTTGCATTTCCATGTGCAATCTTCTTAGGCGTTAAATACCACCTATACATCATTTTGTATACATTCTCTTTAATGTTGGTACAAGTTGAAATCTTCAAAGTATTTTTCCACAAGTATCCCCATGATTCCATTGTTATTTCTTTATGAAGGTTTATTGCCCATTTCACCATCTGGACTTTGACTCTCGTCTTCCGTATACCATTTTAAAAGTATTTTGTATATTTTCGAAATATCTTTTTTGCCTTCTTGTAGAATCACTTCTTCTAACTCCGAGTTTTTTAGTCTTATTCCTCCCTTTAGACAGTCTGAGTTGTAAAGATCCCTAATTTGCCTATATTGAAACCATCCATAGTGAGGAGAACTCTTCTTGTGTCTTTATTTTTGGTATTCTGTGTTCTATCGACATTATCTCTTTATAAGTTAAACATTGTTGTTCATTATAAACAGTTCTCGGATCTATTACTTCATATGGTACCACCCATGAAGGGATACCACTTTCCATTTAATTCTTATATTCCTTCCAGATTGTGAAAAGGCTTCTTCTGATATAGTGATGTAAAAACATAGAGTCCGCTTTAACTTTATCATACCACAAATAGGCATGCCATCCAAACAATTTTTTGTATCCCTCCAAAGTCAGCAGTTTACGGCCTTTTAACGTTATCCAATCTTTTAACCATGTCAGACAAATTGCTTCGTAATATAATCTTATGTTTGGCAGTTGCAGCCCCCCTCTTTCTTTCGAATCTTGTAATACCTTCATTTTCACTCGGGGTTTCCTGCCTGCCCACACAAAGTCTGAAATTTTTCTTTGCCATTTGTCAAATTGTTTGAAGTCTCGGATAATTGGAATAGTTTGCAGCAAAAACATCACACATGGTAGCACATTCATCTTCACTGCTGCTATTCTTCCCAACCATGACAAATTTAATTTATTCCATTTTATCAAATCTCTTTCTATTTGTTGCAACAGTTTCTCATAATTATTTTTAAATAAATCTATATTTTTTGCAGTCAACTCAATTCCTAAATATTTCACTTTATTAGCTACCTCACAGTCCGTTATATCCATTAATTCTTGCTGTTTTTGCTTCGTCATGTTCTTACACAATATCTTCGACTTCTTTTTGTTCACATAAAATCCCGCCAAATCACCAAATTCCTTTATTTTATCCATTATTTTTGGCATATTGTCTATTGGATCTTCCACTATCAACATTACATCATCCGCAAATGCCCTGACTTTGTAGGAAAATTCCTTTATTTTTATGCCACGGATTGTATCGTCCTCTCGAATTTGAATCAGCAAAATTTCCAAAATCAAAATGAACAACAATGGAGATAATGGGCAACCTTGTCTTGTGCCTTTACCTATTTTCAAATTTTTAGTCAAATCATCATTAACTACAATCGCTGCACATTGGTCTTTGTAAATTCCTTTAACTGCTTGTGTGAACTTTTCTCCCATTTGCAGCTTTTCCATAGTGGCAAACATAAAATCCCAGTTCAAATTGTCAAATGCTTTTTCCGCGTCTACAAAAAAGAAACCAACTTCCCTATCACAGTGCTTATCATAATATTCAATAGCGTTTATTACTGTCCTTAAATTGTCCTTAATTTGTCTATTGGGCAGGAATCCAGCTTGTTCTTCTGCAATAAATTCCGACATCCATCCCTTTAATCTTTCCGCCATAATTTTCGCAAATATTTTATAGTCATTATTCAGCAGCGAAATTGGCCGATAGTTCTTAACGTTGGTCAAATCCTGTCCATCTTTCGGGATCAATGATATAGCTTCATTCCACAAATCAGGAATCTTTTGGCCTTGTATTATTCCATTAATTACCTCACTTAGAAATGGTGTCAGCTCATTGGCCATCATTCTATAGAACTTTGCTGTTATTCCATCTAGTCCCGGTGCTTTCCCTAATTTTGTTGATTGTATAGCTTCTTTTATTTCTTCCTCTGTCACTTCCCTATTTAACTTCTCTTTCCATTCCTCTGAAATTACTGGAAGCTTCACTTTCTCCAAATATTCCGCTATTGAATCTCTGTTCACGTCTTTCTTTTGGTACAGCTTTGCATAAAATTTTAAAAAGGCTCTACTAATGGCTGATTGATCTGTCAAAGTTTTATCTTCCTCTCGAATCTTAGTTATGGTTTTCTTCTCCCTTTTTTTTTTAATTCCCACGCTAAATATTTCCCAGGCTTTTTTTTTTTTTTGAAAAAATTTTTTTGGGTTAGTGTCAATTATTTTCACATTACAATCAATTCTCCCATTTACCAATTTCTAACCCCCTCCCTTTCCCCCCCCTTTTTATTGACTTCCAACAGTTTTCCAACCCCTTGTCCCTTTTCCCTTACTCTTTATATATTCCTCTATCTAATCAAATATATATTCTCCTTTTATTCTAAGCAATACTTCTTTGACTATTTTTAATACTCTGTACCCATAATAGATAAACAATTTATCCCATAATTCCATTTTCAAATATTTCTGGATAACATAAACTATATAAACTATATAGGCCATACAATCATATATATCAACCAACTTAACTTATACTCTATATATTATTCATTCTATCTTCTTCTTTCTGTTTTAGTTATATTAGTTTACATTAATATTTTATATATGATATCAATCAATTTGACTCATATATACCTTCATGTTACCATATTCAGTTTGGTACATTATACAAAATCAAAAAGAAAATATTATTAATTAGTCAATCCTTATAGTTAACCCTTGTGATTAGTTATTTTCTATCAATATTCTATTTATTATTCTATATATATATCAATCTAATAACATAACTGCTTAGAAATTCATTTTTACCTCTTCTCCCCCCCGGTAAAGTCACCCCCCTCTGCATTTTATTATGTTTCAATAGTTCTCAAACTGCCACAGTTCTCCTCCCACCTCCCATTTCTTCTCCAAATATTGTTTCAGCTTCTCCCAATAAATATTTCCCAGGCTTATTTGCACCTTCAAACGACTTCTGTTTCATTTTTTTAAAATTCCACTCCAATTCTCTATTGTTCATTGCCGTCAATTGTTCCTGCAAGATTTTCATATCCTGAAATATTTTCTTTTTTCCTGGTCTTTTTTTAAGTTGTATCTCTTTTCTTCCCTACTCCTCCTAGCTCTTGCATTCAGATCCATTAGCGTTCCTCTAATAACAGCTTTGTATGTGTCCCATACCTTGTTAGTTGGTACATCCTTATTCAAATTGCACTGTATAAAAAATTTGGTCTCTCTTCGTAACAACGCCATATTTTCTTCCGTTTGCAGCAAGTCTTCGTTTATCCTCCATCCTCTTTTCTTTTTATTTTTTCCAAATCTCCACATAACTGGATTGTGATCTGAGCCTACCTTGGGCATTATCTCCACATCTCTAGTCCATACCACCAGTTCTTTGGAGGCCCAGATCATGTCAATTCTTGATAGTGTAAAATGTCTTGCAGAGTAAAATGTATATTGTCTATTTTTCGGATTTTGTCTCCTCCACACATCTTCCAGACTTTCTTGCTCCTTAATTGCAAAACACGATTTTGGCAAAAGTCCTCTCTTTTTCTGTGCACTTTTAGATTTCTTGTCTTCTTCCAAATTTGTAACTCCATTGAAGTCACCTGCCAAAATTATTTGATCATAAGTCAATTCATCTAATTGTTCCTGTAAGTCCTTGAAAAAATTTTCTTTTGCCCCATTGGGCGCATAAATTCCAATCACCAAAATCTTCTTAGAGTTCCAAATTATTTCCACTGCAATATATCTAGCTTCTGTATCACTTAGAACCAGTTTTGGCTGTAGCTCCTCCTTTATATATAATACAACTCCTCTCTTTTTCTTTTTGGAAGCTGCTACAAATTCATTTCCAAGTTTTGCAAGTTTCAAATATTTCACATCTTGTTTTTTAATATGTGTCTCTTGCAAACACACTATATTACATTTTTGTTTTAACAGCCAGTGGAAAATAGTCTTACGTTTAAAAGGTGAATTTAGTCCATTTACATTCCAAGATATGATTTTACACCCCATGATAAAATTTTAGCTCCTTTTGGTAAGTCTTTTTCATTGTCCCTGATAAACCTTTCCATCTCCTGGCCAGATCTGATGATTTTCCTTACACCACCAAATTCGAAAGCCAGTCCTTCAGGTATTTCCCATCGGTATCTGATTTTCATGTCTTTTAACTTCTGGACCAGCTCTCTATACTTCTTCCTCTCCAACAACACCGATCTGGGCAGTTCTTTCATGATTCTCACCACTTTCCCATCAACCTCTAATGGATCCTGAAATTGTTTACTCACAATTGACTCTCTTGTCTTTCTAGTTGTAAATTGCACAATCATATCTCTTGGTAACTTCCTTTGAGCTGCAAATTTTGAGTTAATTCTGTATGCCACGTCCAGAAGCGCTGCAATCTCCTCTTCTTCTTTTCCCAGGTATACCGCCAAAATTTCTGTAATCTGCTCTTGGGCTGTTTTTTCCAAAACTTCCAGGATTCCACGAAATCTCATTTGTCTTTCCATTTGTTTACATTCAGCTACGGCCATTCTTCCCTCTCAGCTCCATTCTCTGCACATCTGCCAAGGTATCAGCCGCCTTTTCTACTGCGTTAACTCTCTGCTGTGTAACTTGCATTTCTTTTTGAACCTGATCCATATTCTTCGCTAATTCTGCCATCTCCAATTTAAGTGTCTCTTTAAAGTCTTTCAAATTTTTCGCCATCTCTTGCATCATATCTTTAAGCTCTTTATTCCCTTCCGAAACTTTTTTGTCTAGGTTTTCCAGCGCCATTTGCCATTCCTTCTTTGACATCGTGGGGCTAGCTCTACTTCGCTCCCACGAGTCTGCTCTTTTCCTTAGCTCTGTGGCGCGATTTTATTATTTTCCTTTATTTTTAAAAGTCAAAGTTTAGGTTATTTTTGTAAAAACTGATATTTACGCAGTCTAAAATGTCGGGCATCTTTTCTCTATGGTTTTATTCTGAGGCAGCCGCCCTTACCCTTATCTAAGATGGCCTACTTCCGTTTTTCTTGAAGCCGCAGCTTTGCCCTCTTCAAAAATGGCGATATTCCACTTCCGCTGCTTACAAGCCGCTTCTCGCCAAGCTCTTTATGGTTCTGATGCACTTCCTGTTCCTCTCCGTTTCACAGCAGTTTTTGCGATGTTGAAAGTTTCTCACAGTCCACTATCTCTCTCTAGCCGCAGGTATGTAAACAATAATAGTTTTTCCGCTCTAACTTTTCTTTATTTATTATTTATTTATTTATTTATTCAATTTATATACCGCCCATCCCAGGGGCTCTGGGCGGTGAACAGTTAAAATTGATAAAAACAAAAACTAAAATCAATATACAAATAATAAAACAAATTAACAAGGTGCAGTGGTGGGGAGAACCTTCCCCACCCCAAAGGTGGGAGGCCGACATGGCACCGCCCCCTTCAATCACCAAACGCCTGGCGGAATAGCTCTGTCTTACAGGCCCGGCAGAACGATAATATGTCCCGCTGGGCCCGGGTTTCCATTGACAGAGCGTTCCACCAGGCTGGGGCCAGGACTGAAAAAGCCCTGGCCCTGGTTGAAGCGAGGCGGGCTTCCTTAGGGCCGGGGACCACAAGTAAATATTTATTCGCTGATCGGAGCGATCTCCGGGGAACGTACAGGGAGAGGCGGTCCCGAAGATATGCCGGTCCCAACCCACTCAGGGCTTTAAAGGTAAGAACCAACACTTTGAACCTGATTCGGAATTCAACTGGAAGCCAGTGCAGCTGGCGCAGGACAGGTGTGATGTGTGACTGGTAAGGTATACCAGTCAGGACCCGTGCCGCCGCATTCTGGACCAGTTGTAGTTTCCGGATCAGGCCCAGGGGTAGCCCAGCGTAGAGTGAGTTACAGTAATCTAGCCTGGAGGTGACCGTTGCATGGATCACTGTAGCCAGGTCCTGGGGCGTCAGGTAGGGGGCAAGTTGCCTGATCTGACGAAGATGGAAAAATGCAGACTTGGCAACCGCCGTGACCTGGGCCTCCATCAATAGGGAGGCATCCAGGAACACACCCAGACTCTTTACCACTGGCAAAGTTGCCAGTGGTGTCCCATCCAGGGCAGGGAGCTGGATCCCAACATCTGGCAGCCCCCGTCCCAGCTGCAGGACCTCCGTCTTCACTGGGTTCAATTTCAGCCTGCTCTGTTTCAACCATGCCGTCACAGCCTCCAAAGCTCTGGCCAGATTGTCTGGGGCCGTGTCTGGCCGGCCGTCCATCAACAGAAAAAGTTGGGTGTCATCCGCGTATTGATGACAACCCAGCCCAAACCTCCGCACCAACTGGGCGAGGGGGCGCATATAGATGTTAAATAACATTGGGGAGAGTATCGCCCCTTGGGGAACCCCGCACACCAAAGGGTGACGGGCCGATAGATCTCCCCCGAGCGCCACCCTCTGTCCCCGACCCTGGAGAAAGGAGACCAGCCACTGTAAGACTGTCCCCCTAATCCCCACGTCAGCAAGGCGGCTGGCCAACAAATCATAGTCAACCGTGTCAAACGCTGCTGTGAGATCAAGTAACACAAGCAGCGCTGACCCGCCTCGATCCAGATGCCTGCGAAGGTCGTCTGTGAGGGCAACCAAGGCTGTCTCCGTCCCATGGCCAGGACGGAAGCCAGACTGGAATGGGTCCAGGACTAGAGCATCATTCAGGAATTCCTGCAGTTGTACCGCCACCGCCCGCTCAATCACCTTGCCCAGGAACGGGAGGTTCGACACTGGGCGGTAACTGGATGGGTCGGTGGGGTCCAAAGATGGTTTTTTCAGGAGGGGCCGCACTACCGCCTCCTTTAACACTCCTGGAAAAACCCCAGAGCTCAGGGAGATGTTAACAATGGCCTCCAGATGGTCCCGTAGCCCCTCCGAGCTGGCCTTCACCAGCCAGGATGGGCAGGGGTCCAGAGGACAGGTGGTTGGCCTCATCCCCTGCAGGATCCTGTCAACATCGTCCTGAGAGAGCAGGCTGAAATGGTCTAATACGGACCCAGAAGACGGCCAAGGGGTCTCCAGTTCCCTTACTGTATCAACAGTGGGTGGCAGGCCACGGCGAAGGGACAAGATTTTACCCGCAAAATAGCTCGCAAAAGCCTCGCAGCCAATAGTTGAATTAAGAATTTGGTGGTCTCCCTGAGAGAGGGAGACCAAGGACCGAACTGTTTGAAATAATTGAGCCGGGCGTGAGCTAGCGGATGCAATGGAAGCAGCAAAGAAATCCCTCTTTGCTGCTTTCACTGCCACCTCATAGGCTTTCATAAACGTCCTATAAGATGTTCTTGCCTCTTCGTCGCGCCCCCCGCCTCCACACTCGCTCTAGTCGTCTCAGAGACCGCTTCATCTGGCGAAGCTCCTCGGTAAACCAAGGAGCTACCCGTTTGCGGGCTCGGAGAGGACGGCAGGGGGCAATAGCGTTGATGGCTTCGGAAAGACGGCCATGCCAATCATCCACCAGCTCATCTAACGTACTGCCAGGGGGCATCGGATCCCGCAGAGCCGCCTGGAAACCAATTGGATCCATAAGCCTCCGCGGGCGAGCGTAAATCCGCTCACCGCCCACCCGGGAAAGGAGCGGCATGCTCAGATGAGCCTTCAGAACAAAGTGATCTGACCATGGCACTGCATCATAGGCATCCAGGACCACCATCATCCCTGCCCCAAAAATCAAATCCAGCGTGTGACCTGCTTGATGCGTGGGAGCCGAAACAAACTGGGAGAGTCCTAGGGCCGCCATGGAGGACACCAGGTCAATGGCCTGCATGGAGGCATCGTCGTCAGCATGGACGTTGAAATCCCCGAGAACCAAAAGTTTCGGGAATTCCAAGGCCCAGCTGGCCACCGCCTCCAAGAGACCAGACAGGGAAGATGCAGGTGCAGTAGGCGGTCGGTACACCACGCATATTGCCAACCTCTCCTCGGCGTCCAACACTAGGCCCACACAATCAATGCCAGTAATTTTTGGGGTGGGGAGTGGTCTGAAGGAGAAAGACTCCCGAATGAGCAAAGCCACGCCTCCCCCCCGACCACTTGTCCGGGACTGGTGGAGGACCGTATAACCTGGGGGGGCTAGTTCTTTCAAAGCGACCGTCTCGCCCTCCCTCACCCATGTCTCGGTCACGCAAGCCAGGTCCACATTCAATGCTGCAAGATAATCTTGCAGCGTTTTGGTCTTATTATTTATGGACCTGGCATTGCACAGCGCCAGTGTCGGAGAGTGGTTTAATATCCTAGCCCCACAACAGGTATATCTTGGGATGGGACGCAGATTGGAAGGGCACCGAGCCCTACTATGTCTCAATGCCCTTCCCTTCCATAATCTGCTCCCACCACCATACCTCCCGCGTCCCCGGATCACTGGGATCCCCGACCCCAAGCCGGCCTCCTCACCAATGAACATAGTGCTAACCCACCACCCTCACAAAATCAACAGCCCACCAACTATCACAGACTAAGCTATCAAACATACACAAAACCCCAATACCCTACCAAATTAACAACATAGACTACAGTAACTAACACACATAGTATAAAAACAATAAACAGTAACAAGGCGAGCAGTCCCCTAGCAGCAGTCTTATAGGCTGGAGCAACAAGGGGCGGGGCCGGGCAGATGGAAAGCCCAGCCCTTGATGGAAGCAGCTCCCTTGGCAGCAGCGGCAGCAGCAGTGCAGGCTACAACAACCTTTGTAGGCTGGAGCAACAAGGGGCGGGGCCGGGCAGATGGAAAGCCCAGCCCTTGATGGAAGCAGCTCCCTTGGCAGCAGCAGCAGCAGCAGTGCAGGCTACAACAACCTTTGTAGGCTGGAGCAACAAGGGGCGGGGCCGGGCAGATGGAAAGCCCAGCCCTTGATGGAAGCAGCTCCCTTGGCAGCAGCAGCAGCAGCAGTGCAGGCTACAACAACCTTTGTAGGCTGGAGCAACAAGGGGCGGGGCCGGGCAGATGGAAAGCCCAGCCCTTGATGGAAGCAGCTCCCTTGGCAGCAGCGGCAGCAGCAGTGCAGGCTACAACAACCTTTGTAGGCTGGAGCAACAAGGGGCGGGGCCGGGCAGATGGAAAGCCCAGCCCTTGATGGAAGCAGCTCCCTTGGCAGCAGCAGCAGCAGCAGCAGTGCAGGCTACAACAACCTTTGTAGGCTGGAGCAACAAGGGGCGGGGCCGGGCAGATGGAAAGCCCAGCCCTTGATGGAAGCAGCTCCCTTGGCAGCAGCGGCAGCAGCAGTGCAGGCTACAACAACCTTTGTAGGCTGGAGCAACAAGGGGCGGGGCCGGGCAGATGGAAAGCCCAGCCCTTGATGGAAGCAGCTCCCTTGGCAGCAGCAGCAGCAGCAGTGCAGGCTACAACAACCTTTGTAGGCTGGAGCAACAAGGGGCGGGGCCGGGCAGATGGAAAGCCCAGCCCTTGATGGAAGCAGCTCCCTTGGCAGCAGCAGCAGCAGCAGTGCAGGCTACAACAACCTTTGTAGGCTGGAGCAACAAGGGGCGGGGCCGGGCAGATGGAAAGCCCAGCCCTTGATGGAAGCAGCTCCCTTGGCAGCAGCGGCAGCAGCAGTGCAGGCTACAACAACCTTTGTAGGCTGGAGCAACAAGGGGCGGGGCCGGGCAGATGGAAAGCCCAGCCCTTGATGGAAGCAGCTCCCTTGGCAGCAGCAATGTCACTTTTTAATAATTTATTTGCCGGAGTTTTCTCAGTTATATATCAAGTCTTTTGCAGTTTTCTAGATCTCTTTGTCACTTTATTTCTTATTGTAATCAGTCCCGTAATGAGATATAGCAATCTTTACCTTCTTAGATGTTTCTCTTGGGTTGTAATCGCTGCTTCGATTATCCAATCGATTCAGGTTCCCTTCTTAGTTTGCTGAAGCTTGGGCATGTAGATCTTATGCCAAAATTTGACTCCAAAGTCGCTGCAGAGATCTCAGCAACCTCTCTTCGGGTGGGACCTCAAGGGTGGATGGGGGCTCGTTACGTAGAACCCCCCTCACACCCGAGATCAACGCGCCTTCAAGGTCTTGAGCGTACTTGCCTGTTCTCCGCCTGAGAACAGGGGGCTGTGGGCAGTTTGCACCCCTCCAGCCCTACAAACAGTGACTCGGACAGCCCAGCTCCCTGAGCTGCATTAGACCTCCATGGATCCCAAGCCGGAAGTCAGAAGGATTGCAATTTTTTAATTGTGTGCCTTTTTGAAGCCTCAGACATACCTGTCTGAAGTCCTTCTGAAACAAGTGGAACATGCACATGAGTAAGAATGTTTAGGATTATTCCTTCGATGGCCGTTAAGTACATCTGTGTGATGCCTGAGACAAAGATGGTATACAGACATAAAAAAGAGAAAGAAGTTCTTTTTCTCACTCAAAACTTACACAGTTTTTGAAATTGAGTTCTTTGGAAACTGGTGCAGAGAAAGTCACATTTCAGGAACAGTGCCTTGTGAACAATAAAATATTGTCATTCTGCAATGACTGCTGATGAGAAATATTGGTATCATAAAGTAAGATGAAACCTTTAGTTTTAGTTTCAAGTAGCTTTATTTCCCAAAAGAACCCTTCAAAAATATTAAGGGGAGCATTGTTGAAAGTACCAGTGTGAATTTCAATGAGACTTAGGCTCTAATCCCAAAAGCATTTGAGCTAACAGAAGCCCTACAAGAATTAGTGTGTTTGGCTTATAAGTCTTTTTTTGTAAATGGCTCCAAGGTTTCTCTGCTTGGGATACTTTGGATATAGGTGAGTTACTGTACACACAACTGATCTGTGTATATTAGACATGTGCAGAGGGGGAACAGGATCCTGCCCAGTAGCTTTACCTTTACCTATGCACATTCAGCCTAACATTTGCACAAAGCCTCTGCACTTACAAACTGCACACATGGACTCTCTCCATATGATCAGGAACGTTGCAAGTTCACAGCTGTATGGATGAAACTTTATACATACATTGGCTATGAGAGGCTGTTGGGTTGAATATACTTGGTGCAGTTAGTGAATCCCTTCTATGCACATTGTTGGTACACATATATGTTGCATGTACAGGGCTAGTGTATGAATGGTAAGTGCATATATTCAACTAGATAACCGAGTCTAGAATCGATCTGTATTTTGTTTCTGAATTTGAACATCTGCTCACAGATTATATAGTCATAATATTAAGGTACTTCCTTGGACATAGATTCGATCAAGACATGATGACTAAAGTTGCATACCATATAAATCGTTATAAAAATTACTGTTCAGTCTGAACTTTTATTTTTATTTTACTTCATTTATACCCTGCTTTTTCTCCCCAATCAGAAACCAAAGCAGTTTACATCATTCTGTCCTCCATTTTATCCTCAAAACAACCTTGTGAGGTAGGTTAGGTTCTGTCATCAGTCAAAATAGATTTATTAGTTGCTTAGTCTAGACAGCACATCTATTGGGGAGCTTGTAAACTTTTTAAAAGATCAACAAGAACCTGACCAGTTCTGGCCTGATGGTGCAAGAAAGTTTCTTGGGATTGGTCTGGTGCAGTCCTTGCCTTTGGCCAGGGCTAAGAGGTTGGCAACAGGCTAAATACCCACCAAAATTCATTGAAGTCACCAGCTGATCTGCTTTGACTAAAAGGAGTCACATAGCTGGTAGTTAGGAAGGGCAAGCCTGTTTGAAGAGGAAGTCTTTTGTTTGGAAAGCAACTTTAGAGATCCCTAAGGGTGGCTGTGGAGTCTCTGTCAACTGCAGCAGGGGCTGTTGTGCCCTGGGCATGAATATTCAGATTTCAACATGGGGCTTTATGCTTCTAAATGAAGCACTCCTCTTGAGATGTATCCCCATTAGAGTAGCATGGGCTTACAGGAAATGGTCACATGAAAGTTAGTGTGGTCTTGTGGTCGGAGAAAAGGAAGCCCTGGAAAATCTGGGATCAAGCCCTTGCTGGGTCTAAGTTCAGCCTAGGTGGCCATAGGCAAGTCATAGTTTTTCGTTTTCAGTTCCTTCTGTGGTGAAGTGGGTTGTTGTGAAGACGATTAATTAAAGATTTTTTCGTGTGATTAATTAAAAACTTCTTAGTGTGAATACCATATGATATATGCTTGTTCTGTAAAAGTAATGAGTCTAATGACTAGTTATAAGAGTTGGGGGTGTTATTGAATTTGAAACATTGACAGTCTCTTAATAATCTCTTTTAAAATGTCTTTGCAGAACACAGTTCAAATTGTCAAACTGCTTAGCTCACGCCCAACAATATATTTATCTTCTAAAGAAACATTAGATTGTTTGCCTATTGCAGATATTTGAACATTGGTACTCTGGTAATGGTATGATGTTGGTGGTGGTGGTAGTGGTGTGTGTGTGTATGTGTGTGATGATTGCAAAACACAAAATACTGACACAGCAAAAAAGGAGATTTGCTCATCATGCATCACATCAGAATGCTTTGAAAATATACAGCATCTGTTTAATGTTTAAAGCAAAAGAAAGTGGGAAAGTAACTGAGCATGAGATAGCTTTCAATAAATAACCATGGAATAAATAGGTAAATACGCATGGGAGCACTGTAAATGCACAAGTAGTTTGGTGCCAATAAAATGTGAAAGATAAAAATAAAATACATTACAGCTACAAAAGTATTTATATAAATCATGGAAATGTATTGGAAAGAGAGAGAGGGCCAGCCTGCTGTATTCACATCCTAGCTAAGGTAATGCAAGGAAGGTAACATTGGCAACAAAGAATGCATCAGGATCTGTGTGAAACGACCAACACGACTGAACCACAGTGCTTCTAGAGGTGACATTTTACAAATTTTATGATTTTAACTGCAAATGGGCAATGTGCAGTTACAATATAATAAAATTGGCATCAGTGGTCATTTTGAAAGAGGACATGCTCTGGATTTTCAATTCCTTTATTCATTCTCAGTAATCACATTCACCAGTCCCATCCTGAGTGCACTCTGGTGTACACACAAACTTCCAGGATGCTCTGACCACACCATTCATTTCTATGGGAAAAGCTATGCATATGGGGAAAAAAATCTTTATGCAGCACACTTTTTCCAACTGAAATCAAAGGCAATAATTTGTATATTGGAGAGCTTCATGTGCCTATTGAAACCACTGCTCCTTAAAAAAATCAGTGACTGTAGTGACTCTCTGTGTTATTTATTTTTTGTTGGCCTCCTGCAGTTTCTAGTGGACTGAGTATTTGAATACGGGAAACCTGGATTCTGTGCATGTGGAAGGGAGCAAGGTTATCCTTTCTGGTCCTGCCCACACTTGTACGGCATAATATCAGCACAGTTCTTACCTACACATAAACCATAGACTCTGTATGTCTGATTGGAACCCTACTTGTCCAGGGCTCCTTGGTGCAGAGAACAGTCTCTTGCTCTCTGTGTTTATGTATAAAATGCTAACACACACATGTAGATGCCAGTGAACACAACCAGTTTATATACATCTGCAGTAAGCATACATGGTCGTTCTATGGTTGCTGATTCCAGGCTTGGAGATTCAAAGTGGAGCCTGGGAGAGAAAAGGGCTTAGCAGGGATGTGATTCCACAGAGTCCACACTCCAAACTTGCCATTTCTTGAGGGGAACTGATCTCATTAGTCCAGGGATCAGCTGAAATTCTGGGAGCTCTCCAGGCCCCACTTGGAGGCTGGCAGCCCTAGGCCATTCTCAGCCTCAATTCTCCATCTTTAAAAGGGAAGGTGATAGTGATTATAATCCCAGTAAACATTAAATGATTATAAAGCATTTTGCAAATTACATGTGAAATATAAATGATAAAGTGTATTAATCATTTTCAAGGCAAAGATCCAGTGTGCTTTGGCAGGATTGTTTAAACATAATATCTATGCAGTTAATTTCAACATGACCAAATCTTTGGGTACTTAAATCCAGAGACTGGGGTTATGGACAGACAAGACAATTTTTTCTAGAAACCTGAAAAAGCCCCATGTTTGCAGAAAACCCTGCAATCTAAAAAGGAAAAAAAAACCCCACACACTGGGAGTTCCCCCCCCCCTCCAATCATAAAAGCAGTGTCTGTAGTTTTAAGAAATGGATGACCTTAGTGACTGTTGCTATGCAGCCACAACAGTATTGTCAGTTTTCCAGACTTGATTTCTGTCAGCAAAGGACAGGAGGAAAGGGAAAGGTCCTTTCCAGAGCTGTTTTATCCTATGGGGAGGACTCATCATAAGGCCTGGCCCAGCTGCAACCACTGGGCAACTTGCCACCATGTGACTTGCATAACTCATCTAGGCTTGGCTGCTTGCTA